>NC_137162.1:62700048-63365048 GCF_951394435.1 Stenella coeruleoalba | reverse complement strand
TGGCACAGTGGTTAAGAATCCGTGTGCCAATGCAGGGGACACAGGTTTAAGCCCTGGTCCGGGAAGATCCCACATGCCTCGGAGTAACTAAGCCTGTGCGCCACAAATATTGAGCCTGCGTGCTACAACTACTGAAGCCCGTGCACCTAGAGCCCGTGCTCTGCAACAAGAGAAGCCACCGCAGTGAGGGGCCAGAGCACCAGGAGGAAGAGTAGGCCCCTGCTCGCCACAACTAGAGAAAGCCCGCGCGCAGCAACAAAGACCCAACGCAGCAAAAATAAAATATAAAATGAATAAATAAATAAATTCTTAAAAAAGAGAAAATGTTGTCTGTTTTTTGCAAATTCCAAGGTCATGAAAATGTTCTCTTTTGTTTTCTTCTTAAAAAGTTACTTTTTAAAACCTTTCACGTTTAGATGTACAAACTGGAATTGACTTTTGTGTATAACATGAGATAGGAGTCAAGACTCATCCTTTTTCATAGGGATATCTACTTGACCAGCACCATTACTGAAATGACTATCCTTTCCCCACTACTACAACATCAACTTTGTCACAAATCAAGTGATTAATTAGTTCTCAATCTGTTTCTAGACTGTTTCATTGGCCTTTTGTCTATTTTTCTGTCTGAACTCTCATTACTAGCCTTTACAAATAGTCTTGCTAACTGGTAGTATAAGTCCTTCAGTTTTGTTTTCAATATTTATTTGGGCTATTTTTTTGGTTGTTTGTATTTTCATCAAAAAATTTTTTTTAATATGTGTATTTATTTGGCTGCACTGGGTCTTAGTTGCCGCGTGTGTGTGGGATCTTTGTTGCTGCATGCGGAGTCTTTTTTTTAAAAAATAAATTTGTTCATTTTATTTATTTATGTTGCGGTACGCGGGCCCCTCACCGCCGCGGCCTCTCCCACCGCGGAGCACAGGCTCTGGACGCGCATGCCCAGCGGCCATGGCCCACGGGCCCAGCCGCTCTGCGGCACGCGGGACCCTCCCGGACCGGGTCACGAAACTGCGCCCCCCGCATCGGCAGGCGGACCCCCAACCACTGCGCCACCACGGAAGACCTATTTATTTATTTTTGGCTGCACTGGTTCTTCGTTGCTGCGCGCAGGCTTTCTCTAGTTGCGGAGAGCAGGGGTTACTTTTCGTTGCGGTGCATGGGCTTCTTATTGTGATGGCTTCTCTTGTTGCAGAGCATGGACTCTAGGCACACAGGCTTCTGTAGTTCTGGTGCACAGGCCTAACTGCTCTGCGGCATGTGAGATCTTCCCGGACCAGGGCTCGAACCCGTGTCCCCTGCATTGGCAGGCAGATTCCTAACCACTGCGCCACCAGGGAAGCCCGTGGAGTCTTTTTAGCTGTGGCATGCAAACTCTTAGTTGTGGCATGTGGGATCCAGCTCCCTGACCAGGGATCGAACCCAGGCCCCCTGCATTGGGAGTTCGGAGTTTTAGCCACAGGACCACAAGGGAAATCCCTTCATCAAAATTTTTGAATCAGCTTGTAAATTTCCACCAAAAACCCTGTTGGAAGTTTTATTGTTTGTGTTGAATCTATACATCAGTTTGCAGTCTAATGCTCTACCACTGAGCTATATATACCCCCTCTCATCAGTTTGAAGAGATTGACATTTTTTTTTTTTTTTTTTGCGGTACGCGGGCCTCTCACTGTTGTGGCCTCTCCCGTTGCGGAGCACAGGCTCCGCACGCGCAGGCTCAGCGGCCATGGCTCACGGGCCCAGCCGCTCCGCGGCATGTGGGATCTTCCCGGACCGGGGCACGAACCCGTGTCCCCTGCATCGGCAGGCGGACTCTCAACCACTGCGCCACCAGGGAAGCCCCGAGATTGACATTTTTACAATATTGAATCTTCCAGTTCATGACCATAGTATATCTTTATTTATGATCTACTTTCTTTCAGTAACATTTTGTAGCTTTCAATATAGAGTTATTTAGTTCGTTTTATTTTTAGGTATTTGATATCAAAATTTTTTTATATTTATTTTATACACATCAATGATTGAAGCCCATTTACTTTGATAAGTAAGAATATTGGTAAGCAAATATATTTCATGTATTTCTTCCTCACATCAGAATTATTTTACTTATTATTGAGAGTTGGAGTGAGAAAGAGAAAATACATTTACAGTTTTTAAATGTTAATATTTTTATTATTAGAATATTTATTTTATTATTTATTTATAATAATATATATATATTAATTTATGTATTTTGGCTTCGTTGGGTCTTCGTTGCTGTGTGCAGACTTTCTCTAGTTGCAGCAAGCGGGGGCCACTCTTCCTTCCAGTGCGTGGGCTTCCCATTGCAGTGGCCTCCCCCTCTGCGGAGCACAGGCTCTAGGCACCTGGGCTCCAGTAGCCATGGCACGCGGGCTCAGCAGCCGTGGTTCACGGGCCCAGTTGCTCCGCGGCATGTGGGATCCCCCGGACCAGGGTTCGAACCCGTGTCCCCTGAATCGGCAGGCGGACTCCCAACCACTGCACCACCAGGGAAGCCCTATAATAATATTTTATTATATGAAACAAATGTACATTTTAAAAACAGAACTGTTAGAATTTTTTTCTTCTAAAATATACTTAGCCCCCAAAGGCATATGCCATTTCTCAGAATGTTAACTACTAATGTCTGGGAGAAGTAAAAACAATTTTGATCTACTCTTTTTTTGATCATAGATTATATTTTTGTCTCCCAATAGTTTCTTTTAATTGAACAACAAGGTAATTAGATAGTCTTCCCAGTGATCTCTTTGGCCAAGAGATAAAGTGTTATTTTTTGCCAAGTTTAGTTCAGCTTAGTGTTCTCCATATTCAGAAATACAGTTAATTAAAACCATTGACTTTACAACTCATAGTCATCTAGGAATTTGCTCCTGGCTAGGTATTCCTCATTTTGCATTTGTAATTTAGCATACTGAGACATAAGCATTATTCTATTTATTGAATAGTGAGTGATGTTAAAAGCGGGGGAGAGGTGCTTTTTAGGGACTTAAAGTGTAGGTGCTTTGGCCAGGCTACACTTTCACACACTTTTTAGTATGTTCAAAAACAACAACGACAACAAAACACAGTTGTTTGTAGATATGCTTCTGAGGGCAGTGTTTTGAATTATATGTCTATAGCTTGATGATTTGGTATAGTATCACACATTTAAGTAATATGAATTGAATGACTAAGCAGTTTGTGAGTTGGTTGCCAAAGTGAAATAGTCTCTTAATATTTACTCCAATTGATCTTTTTTGTTTCTTGGGTTTTTTTGTTTGTTTTTGTTTTGCCATGCCAGGCAGCTTGTGGGATTTTAGTTCCCCGACTAGGGATTGAACTTGGGCCATGGCAGTGAAAGCTCCATGTCCTAACCATTGGACCACCAGGGAATTCCCTACTCCAGTTAATATTGATTTTTTTTCCTCCAAATATTAAAGGGTTATTATATGCTTGGTTACATTAATAGCAGTATATTAGATAACACTGTAAAATGTGCTATTTATTACCATGCTACCTTCTTAGCTAATAGAAATTACACCTGGGAAAATAGCAATACCTATATAGTTTGTGCTTGAAAAGCTAAAAGTTAAGTAGTATTATATGATACAAATTGAACCACTGACTGTTCACTGTCCTGTGGATAGTGTGATAACAGTCTAGTTCCGGAGATGTCCCTTCAGAATTGGTTGACATACTTGTTTAATTTTATTTTATCCATTTTAGTGGGAGTTGCGTGGGACAGGCCTCTTCTGGCCACTGCTTTTCTCAGTGTTTTCAAACAGCCAGATTTCATTTTGGCATATGTTATATATGGCATATGGAACAAATTTTTGCTACCAACTCTTGCAATTGAGGGCAGATGTTATATGTCCCTAAATGTGCCTTTAAGGAATCTCTTAGGATCACTACTGAGACTTCAGTAGCATACCTCACCACAGAGCTGACCATAGGGAAAAAGCCTGTGGCGTCTAGGATCTTTGCATGTTTAGAATATGTGTATATATGTATAACTGAACCATTTTGCTACACACCAAAAATGAATACAACATTGTAAATCAAGTATACTTCAAATAAATAAATAAATAAAAATAAACCCCAAGCATGTAAACAAAACCATGCTGATCTTGATTGATTATGACTGGTGGGTGTTAATTTCTGGAATCTTGTCAGTATGGTTCAAATCTTACCTTGCCATTTTGTGTAGACCATCTTATCCAGAAAGAAAAATGTGTGAAACTGACTTAACACCTTCATCTAGTATCAGTATAATCCAAGTTATACTATCACTTACTAGTGAGCACTGTAGTTTGCTACATGTTTATTTTGCTACAGAGCTTATCTCCCCATGTCTTTGTTGGTCAGCTTCTTGATATTTTTATTCCAGAGTAATATTTCAAGAGTTGATGGTTTCAGAGCTGCAAAAGTCATTCTCCCGGGTTTCCCTGGTGGCGCAGTGGTTGAGAGTCTGCCTGCCGATGCAGGGGACACGGGTTCGTGCCCCGGTCCGGGAAGATCCCACATGCCGCAGAGCGGCTAGGCCCGTGAGCCATGGCCACTGAGCCTGTGTGTCCGGAGCCTGTGCTCCGCAACGGGAGAGGCCACGACAGTGAGAGGCCCACGTACAGCAAAAAAAAAAAAAAAAAAAAAAAAGTCATTCTCCCTATAAAGTAGCCAGTCACTGTAGTACTATGATGGATGTGGCACTAGTGTAACCAGCTAGGAGAGAAGGTGGGATCATATATTTTTGTAGTATTATCATATTAAAATAAGACACAGCTAGCAAATGCATCAAACTAATCTAAGCAATTCAGGTTATTACCTTGATAATGAGACTCAGTGCTCAAGTCATGATTATCCAGAAAGTTTTGGCTAATTATCTATCATCAGCTCTTCATGTCTGCTAGTAAGCAACAAGAGAAATCTTGCTCTTTTCTGATTTATTTATGTCCTGTTAACACTGCTACAGTTTTTTAAAAAAGGGCATGGTGAGAAAGCAGGATTAGAAGTGAGATGTTTAAATTACTTCTAAAGCCCAAGCTCAGGCTATAGAGGGTGCTAGCACATCACAGGTGCTCAATGCATGTTTGCTGAACAAATGATTCAATGAATGAATGAAATCTCATAAAAAATGTAAGATTCAGCCTATCTCACATACCAGTGTCTCTTAAAAAAAAAAAAGTGCACTGTAAACCATTATATCCCATGTGTACTTAATATATCATCTTAGCAGCTAGTACCTCAAAACATTTTGGGGTTTATTCTATATATGTCATTTTCAAGTACCAAAGATATTAGGATCATGGGATGTCTGTAGCAGAAATTCAAGTAGAGGACTTGAGAAAAAAGTTTATAGGAAGTACACGGTGCTTTAAAAATATGCTTAAAGGGCTTCCCTGGTGGCGCAGTGGTTGAGAGTCCACCTGCCGATGCAGGGGACACGGGTTCGTGCCCTGGTCCGGGAAGATCCCACATGCCACGGAGCGGCTGGGCCCGTGAGCCATGGCTGCTGAGCCTGCGTGTCCGGAGCCTGTGCTCTGCAACGGGAGAGGCCACAACAGTGAGAGGCCCGCATACCACACACACACAAAAAAAAGCTTAAAAAGCAGCTGCTTTTGTTGTTTAAAATTACTGCCATGTCCATTTGTGATTATGAGTTATACCAAGATGCAAAGTTTGGACACCTCAAAGTTCTAAAGGGAAAAGGACCATGAAAGCTCAAAATGATGCTTTTTCTAATTGTAAATGGAGTTTAGAAAAACAATTCTAGAAGGATACATACCTACCAAACCAAACTGTTGGAAGTGTTTACCTCTGAGGACTAGAGTTTTTGGATGGAGGATGGGTGTATTAGAAAATAAGTGACTTTAAATTTTGCTTAAATTTTTATACATGGTTTGAATTTCTACATAAAGAGCTTGTGTTACTTTAAAAAATAATAAAATCAAAGTAGTGTAATTTGCATTTGGAAAGCTTAGAAGCAGGAAAAAGACAAACTTTAATTCTACTACCTAGATGCAACCACGATGAGTATATAGGCATATTTACTTCCAGTGTTTTTTCTGCATTTATTTTTTAAAAGATTTTTTTGATGTGGACCATTTTTAAAGTCTTTATTTAATTTGTTACAATATTGCTTCTGTTTTATGTTTTGGTTTTTTGGCCCTGAGGCGTATGGGATCTTAGCTCCCCAACCAGGGATCGAACACTCACCTCCCTTCATTGGAAGGCGAAGTCTTAACCACTGGACCACCAGGGAGGTCCCTGCATTTAAAAAATAACATAGTTTTTAAATTTTTTCTTTTTGTTTCACTGGAAATATGATGCTCAGTTGTAAACGTTAAAAGCATACAAATTGTGGGCTTCCTTGGTGGTGCAGTGGTTAAGAATCTGCCTGCCAATGTAGGGGACACAGGTTCAATCCCTTGTCTGGGAAGCTCCCACGTGCCGTGGAGCAACTAAGCCCATGCGCCACAACTACTGAGCCCGCATGCCACAACTACTGAAGCCCGGGCACCTAGAACCCGTGCCACCACAATAAGAAGCCCACACACTGCACGAAAAGTAGCACCTGCTCGCCGCAACTAAAGAAAGCCTGTGCAGCAACGAAGACCCAACGCGGCCAAAAAAAAAAAAAGTATACAAATTGCTTTGTTACGATAAAACTAACCGTGTATACACACACACAGAAAAAAATAAATAACATCTTTAAAGTTGAATGAGGGAAAATTTCTTCTTTTTTTCTCAGTATATCATCAACATTTCCCTTGCAAGTAAAAATTTGTAAAGATTTAAAAAGTATGTGTATAATATTCCTTTGGGTAAACGAACATAACCTACTAAATTACTTTTCATGACTGGATGAATTATTTTGGGTCCCATTTCAAATTATGTTCTTTTTTTTTTTTGGCTGCATTGGGTCGTAGTTGTGGCATGCGGGATCTTTTGTTGCAGCGCGGGCTCTCTGTTGTGGTGTGTGGGCTTCTCTCTAGTTGTGGCGTGCGGGTTTTCTCTCTCTAGTTGTGGCACACAGGCTCCAGAGTGCGTGGGCCCTGTAGTTTGTGGCAGGCCAGCTCTAGTTGAGGCACAGGAGCTCAGTAGTTGTGGCACGCAGGCTTAGTTGCTTCACGATATGTGGGATCTTAGTTCCCTGACCAGGTATCCAACCTGCATCCCCTGCATTGCAAGGAGGATTCTTTGCCACTGGACCACCAGCGAAGTCCCCTCAAATTATGTTCTTGACACTGGAATCTACTAGTCCTGAATTTCAAGCTAGAAGTATTAGCATAACCAAAAAATTTAGTATTTTGTTAATGATTTATTATTGCCTAATGGTTTCTAAATCTTTACCACTTTTGGAAACCTGAAGTTTGTAGTACAGGTAGGTTTTGGAAAGTCAGGTCCATTTCCTTCTCTCAAAAAGAGAAACTAAAATTTCTTTTACCTTCTTTCTGGTAAACACATCTTCATGCCCTCTCAAAGATGGGGGTTGAGCCAGCATTTAAGCATATCTCATTAGCGTAGCTAAATGACTGGACACTAGCCAGATCAGATTAGGTACTTGGTGTATTTTTAGCTACCATGGAAAAACCCAGAATTTTAAAGTTATTATTATTATATTAGTGCTTAAGTCCCACTAAATTTTCTACATGGTTTTTAGTTGCTAGGCAAGAGTTCCTAAGACTAATTTGATCCTGATTTAAATGATCCCAACACTTGTCTTTCATATGATGTTTCAAAAATCATAAAGTTAGAACTTCTACATCAGAGGTTTTTAATCTGGATGGGCTTCAGTGCTCTGTGATCCCATCTCCTCAAAATTATATGTAACATATTGGGTTTTTTTTATTTTTTGGGTTTTTTTTGCGTTACGTGGGCCTCTCACTGTTGTGGCCTCTCCCGTTGCGGAGCACATGCTCCGGACATGCAGGCTCAGCGGCCATGGCTCATGGGCGTAGCCGCTCCGCGGCATGTGGGATCCTCCCGGACCGGGGGGCACGAACCCGTGTCCCCTGCATTGGCAGGCAGACTCTCAACCACCGCGCCACCAGGGAAGCCCCATGTTTTTTGTTTTTTAACATATTGTTTTATATGCATTTTTCTGGAGAGATGGTCTTTAGCTTTCATTAGATTTCACAGAAATATAAATCATGTCTCCTACTCCCCAAAGTAAAAACAAGTAAGGGGGTCACACCAATCTTTTAAGACTTTGAAGGAGTGAAATTGACAACTGTTACTCTGGTTAAGCTATATTAAGATCCTTTATTCCCCCCATGTGGTCATCAGTGTGAGAATGGATCTATTTGTAACATTGTGATAGACCCCTGAAGCAGGGATGCCTGAGGAGCAGAAGTGATGTCTACAAAGGGTCTGGTAGAGTCCTTGCTACATAGTAGGTGCTTAATGTGGTGGTTATTGTTTTATCCTTGAAGAGATTTGCCTATTCATTTCATTACTTTCACCCATTTCCCTCTTGCTACCTGACTCACGTTACTTAGAGGAAAGTAACTAAAGTCCTCAGAATTAGCCAGTACACACCATTTACAGGATCTGCAAATGCATTTTTCCTGCAAGAGCATTAGGGTTATGAATGAATTGGTTTCACTGTTCCCATGTGATGCAGAATTATAGCTGTGGTTTCCGGCGAGACGATGCCACAGTTATTTTCTTGTCCTTGTATAATGAGAGGGTTTTGGTGTTTCTGCCATATTCTAGATATTTACACTACATAGCTCATTTTCGTATCATATTTCATATGGAACACCATTTTGTGGTGAGTTTTCTGTTAAAGGGCAAAAGTAGGATCAAGACAGGAGGAAGTGGGAGGACAAGACAGTGGAAGCCCACAGTTGATCCAAGCCATGGACTTTTTTGGAGGGAGCTGATCCAGTTTAGATTTAGAGAGAAAAGTGTGTGTGTGTGTGTGTGTGTGTGTGTGTGTGTGTGTGTGTGTGTTAGTTTCCTCCACACTTGCAGGAGTAAGCAACTTGTTTAGGAATTAACACAGAATTGCAGGGAGATTTGTCTACTAGGCAACATAAAATTAAATTACCTTCTTTATTCACCTACTTCCATTTTCTAGGGACATTTCTGGTACACTATGAGATGTCAAAACAAACAAAAATCAATAAAACAAGGAAAACAAAACAAAGTAGTGTTTAACTTATTTCTTTTAAAAAAGTCAGTAACCAGGGAACTTTGTCTTCATTGATAATTAAGTACATAAGATTTTAACAAAATTTAAACTTCTTTGACTTGCAGTGCAGGAAACTGGCAAAGGAAAGGAAAAAGGGAAAAAATGAACATTTATTGAGAGTCTACTATGGGCCAGACACTGTGCTAGAAGGCTTAATGTTACCATATTTGATCCTGACAGTGACCCATGAAGTGTAAGTATTAGGACTCTCATTTAGCAGACCAGGAAACGGAAACCCACATTAAAAAATGTATTAATTTCCCCTGGCTAGCAAGTAGTAGAGGCACTCTTTCCATTATGATAAAGGAAAATCAAACAATTTCTTCTTTTTAAAAAACTGAGATCTGGGTGGGGAGAGAAAAAAAAAAAACTGAGATCTAATTCATGTATCATAAAATTCACTCTTTTGAAAGTATACAATAGTGCAATAGTGGTTTTATATATATATATATTTTTTGTTTGTTTGTTTGTTTGTTTGTTTGTTTTGCCTGCAGAGCTTGCAGGATCTTAGTTCCCCAAACAGGCATCGAACCAGTGCCCCCTGCAGTGGAAGCACGGAGTCCTAACCACTGGACCGCCAAGGAATTCCCGGTCTTTAGTATATTTACAAAGTTGTGCAACCTTTACCACAATCTAATTCTAGAACACGTTCATCACCCCAAAAAAGAAACCCAGTATAATTAAGCAGTGACTCCCCATCCTTCTCTCCCTCAGCTCCTGGTAACCACTGATTTGCTTTTTGTCTTTATGGATTTGCCTATTCTGGGCATTTCATGTAAATGGAACCGTACAATATTTGGTCTTTTGTATCTGGCTTCTTTTACTTTAGCATAATGTTTTCAAGTTTCATCCGTGTCATAGCATTTATCAGTACTTCGTTCCCTTTTATGGCTGAATAATATTTCACTGCATGAATAAACCACATTTTGTATAAACATTCATCAGTTGATGGACTTCTGAGTTGCTTCTACTTTTTGGCTACTATGAATAATGCATTTACGAACATTTGTGTACAGGGTTTTTTTGTGGACATGTGTTTTCAGTTATTACGGGTATATCCCTAGGATTGGAACTGCTGGGTCATATGGTAACTCTTTGTTTAACTTTAAGGAATTGCCAGACTGTTTTCCAAAGTAGCTGTACCATTTTAGATTCAACAGTCCTCATCAAAACTTATTATCTGGGGCTTCCCTGGTGGCGCAGTGGTTGAGAGTCCGCCTGCCGATGCTAGGGGACACAGGTTCGCGCTCCACTCCGGGAAGATCCCACATGCCGCGGAGTGGCTAGGCCTGTGAGCCATGGCCACTGAGCCTGCGTGTCCGGAGCCTGTGCTCCGCAACAGGAGAGGCCACAACAGTGAGAGGCCTGCGTACCGCAAAAAAAAAAAAAAAACCAAAAAAACTTATTATCTGATTTTCTGATTATTGCCTTCCTAGTCGGTGTGAAGTGGTATTCCAGGATGGTTTTGATTTGCATTTCTCTAATGATTAATGATATCAAGCATCTTATCATGTCCTTATTGACCATTTGTATATTTTTTTTGGAGAAGTGTCTATTCAAGTCTGTCTTAGTTCGTTTGGGCTGCTATAACAAAATACTGCAGACGGGGTGGCTTACAAACAACAGAAATTTATTGCTCATAGTTCTGGAGAAGGCACCAGCATGGTTGAATTCTGGTGAAGGCCCACTTCCTGGTTCATGGTTTGTGCCTTCTCACTGTGTCCTCACATGGTGGAAGAGGCTAGGGAACTCTCTGGAGCTTCTTTTAGAAGGCACTAATCTCATTCATGAGGGTTCTACCCTCATGACTTAAGCATCTCTCAAAGGCCCCATCTTCTAATATTATATTGGGCTTTAGGATTTCAAAAAATGAATTTTGGGGGGACACAAACATTGTATAGTGCCTGTCATTTGGTAGCCACCAAACAAATGTTGGTTGAATTAAATGATACTAGTCATAGATGTGGAACTGGTATGTAGTAAACATTGATATCTGAAGGGGTTAATAACAACTATTATATACTGAGTACTCACTAAGTGCCTGGTACTGTATTAAGCACTGACATGCTCATTATCTCATGTAATCCTTGTAATAATCCTATGAAACATACATTCTTCCCTCAATGTATAAAGTAAGACACTGAGGCTTAGACGGGACAAGTAACTTGTCTAAGACTACACAGTTGATCTTGGATTAGAGCCCTTGGCTTCGATGGTAAGTGCTCATTTAAAGCACCATGTTCCCGGGAATTTCCTGGAGGTCCATTAGTTGGGACTCAACACTTCAGCTACCGAGGGCCAGCGTTCGATCCCTGGTCAGGGAACTAAAATCCCACAAGCGGTGTGGCATGGCCAAAATAATAAATAAATAAATAAAATTAACCACCATGTTTCTGAGCAAGGGGAAGAAGCCAAATATGAAGAACCTGGAGGATAGAGAGAAGTGGGACCAAAATGTGGACTGGTTAAGGATAGCCCTGCTAAGGCGATTGCTGCTATCTTTTAGACTTTTGAAACTTTGAAAGAGATGTTGTATAAGAATCTTATACTAGGTTCATTTTAACAAGGAAACTATATAGCACAGGAAACTATATAGCACTGTATAGCACAGGAAACTATATTCAGTATCTTGTAATAACCCATGATGGGAAAGAATCTGAAAAAGAATATATATATGTGCATATATATATGCAACTGAATCATTTTGCTGTACACCAGAAACTAACACACCAAAAAAAAGCTCCCTAGGGACTTCCCTGGAGGTCCAGTGGTTAAGACTCCATGCTCCCAATGCAGGGGGCACAGGGTCGATCCCTGGTGGGTGAACTAAGATCTTGCATGCCACACGGCACAGCCAAAAAAAAAAAAGAAAGAAACTAACACAACATTGTAAGTCAACTATACTTCAATAAAAATTAAAAGAAAAAAGAATCTTTTTTTTTAAATTATTATTATTTTTTTGCGGTACGCGGGCCTCTCACTGTTGTGGCCTCTCCCATCGCGGAGCACAGGCTCCGGACGCGCAGGCTCAGCGGCCATGGCTCACGGGCCCAGCCGCTCCGCGGCATGTGGGATCTTCCCGGACCGGGGCACGAACCCGTGTCCCCTGCATCGGCAGGCGGACTCTCAACCACTGCGCCACCAGGGAAGCCCTTAAATGAGTTTTAATTGCTTAATACCTTGTTTATTTGTACGTGTTCATGTGACAGCCATCATTCTCCGTTGCTGTAGTGGAACCACCTGCAAGTCAGCTGCCATACCAGAAGCTTTTTTCATAGCCATTACAGCATTTAACCCTAAAGTCAGCTTTGTCCCTCACTGAGTCTATGGGGGGTTAACTTACTCCGGGTCCCATAGTTAATAAGCATCATTGGGATTTGGATCCCACCAAGGACATACTGATCTTGTATAAGATCATATTTTGATATTGTTTGATGTAACATCTTAAGGTGGACAAGCCATGAGGAAATACTACTTTCTTTTAAAAAAATCTAAATTAATTTTCTTTGATCACATACATAGTTACGATTAAGAGAATTGTTAGGTATAGTGGTCCTTCATCCCCACCACCCCCTCCCCAAACCCACTAATGCTTCATTTATGATGATGATTAGCAAAAGTAGCCTTATAAGAATATGGTATATATTCATAAAGTTGGACACAATCACAGCATCAGTGAATGCAGTTTGACTTATTCTCAAATGATGTGCATGAAAGAACTGTTGTTATGAGCAAGGAAAATATCAATTCACAGTTTATAAATATCTAGTAAAAACATTAAGAACCATTTATTTTATTTTAAACAGCAAGAGCTAATGTACACTTTGAATAAGTGTTTGGAACTCAGGTAAATCAAACAGATTTGGGGGAAAATTGCATTTTCTTAACTAGTCATTAAGAGTATCTATGGAAACGCCATTATAATCGTTTAGGCTAAAACATTCCTGATAAAGATAGGCAAGTTTTTCATTTAAATCTGTACAGTTAACACGGATATAACCTTGAGCTCCATACTTGTTGATTTCTAAGGTGGACTGTGGGGAAAATAACTTTTTTGTTTTCTTGCTACGACAAATATATCTCCTCTTGATCCCACAAGTTATTCCTAAAGGGTTTTACATTGCAAAAGCTCAAAATGATCCCCTCAGACAATGAAATGGCAATCTCAAGTTAGAAGAAATGTCTCTAGGACTTCCCTGGAGGTCCAGTGGTTAAGACTCTATGCTTCCGCTGCAGGCGGCACGGGTCCCATCCCTGGTCAACCCCTGGTTGGGGAACTAAGATCCCACATGCTCTGCGGCCAAAAAAAAAAAAAAAAGGTCTCTAGTAAGAATATCAAGGACTGTTTATTTATTTTAGTTTAAACAAGAGCTAATGTACCCACTGAATAAGTATTTGGATATCAAGAAAGTTAAACAGACTTTAGAAAAAATTAATTTTAGGCATTCTATAATTATAAATATTGTGGGCTTCATGTCAAGTTTTTTCTTTTTTCTCTCTACCTGAGTTAAGCTCAATGGAAAAGTTATTCATTGTCAGAGATTCCACAGGTGTTAGGCAGTGCCTCGAATATAG
The DNA here is from genome assembly GCF_951394435.1 of Stenella coeruleoalba. Lineage (NCBI taxonomy): Eukaryota > Metazoa > Chordata > Mammalia > Artiodactyla > Delphinidae > Stenella > Stenella coeruleoalba. Next base: position 63,351,277 of record NC_137162.1, on the reverse strand, counting down.
CTGGTGTTCTCTGTTCTATTTCTGGAATGAACAAAAAAGAAGGGCATCCCTTTCTCCAAACATCAGAAGCATCTCTCCAGTACAACCAGAGTTACCCAGCTGAAAGAGTAACATTTCTTGGCAGGCAAATCTTGCTTCTCCATAGATTGTGTGGAACTCGAGTAAATTACTTCAAAAACTAAAGAGGTTAACCCTTCCTGAGTAACTGATCTCATCTCAACAAAAACCTACATACACTTATTCTCAAAATATTGCTTTACTCTGATTAGGAGACTTAGTTACATGAGAGTTTTTTCTAGCTAAGATACAAAGGTTTCAGACCTAGGATAAACCAGTCACCTCTCCTTAGTTCTCTTGAAAAGGTAGCTGTTTGTGTTGAACAACTTAACAGGGGTATCGTTGTCTTTTGAAAGGACCAATTATGGAAAGTTGAAGGATGGAACAGAAACATTTCAAACCAGAATGGTAGAGAATTAAGGCTGATTACATCTCTTCATATGCATTCTCAATGACCCGCATTAATGCCCATGTTGTAGCTATCTATTTATATGCATTTCTCCCCATAGTGTTACTGTCAATAGCCACAGTGCTCCCAGTGTCCTTGTATATGTTGTTACCTCCATCTGGGGCACATACTTTTCTTCTGTCCCTCTATGTTTAACCAACTCCTACTTACAGTGGAAATAAATGTCAGTTCCTCTGGGAAGCCTTCTCTGGACTTGCATAGATTTCTGGGCTCATCCCTTTTCTATACTACTTCATAATAATTATCTGTTTCTGTCTCTCCTGAGATGGTACGGTCCAGTGGGGAGCGGGGAGCCCAGCACCATGTCTGCATATTGAAAGTGCCCAACACTTGTTTTAAAACAACACTATTGTTTTAAGTTTTTGGTTATTAAATGGGGGTATTTCATTGTCAAAACATGAATTAACAAATTGGCTTAATTTTGCTAAACTTAGGAGACACCTAGGTCTAACTTTCTCTGAAAGAAGTTGTATGTGTGTAAATGCTTTGAGCTTCTCAGTGAAACAAGACAGTTTTAGGATTTTGCTATTAGATCAAAAACTGAGGGTATTGGACTTCCCCGGTGGCGCAGTGGTTAAGAATCTGCCTGCCATTGCAGGGGACACGGGTTTGAGCCCTGGTCCGGGAAGATCCCACATGCCGCGGAGCAACTAAGCCTGTGTACCACAGTGACTGAGCCTGCGCTCTGGAGCCTGGGAGCCACAACTACTGAGCCCGTGCGCCACAACTACTGAAGCCCGCGCGCCTAGAGCCCATGCTCTGCAGCAAGAGAAGCCACCACAATGAGACGCCCGCGCACCACAACGAAGAGTAGCCCCCACTCGCCGCAATGAGAGAAAGCCTGCGTGCAGCAACGAAGACCCAATGCAGCCAAAAATAAAAAATAAATAATAAATAAAACACAAAAAACTGAGGGTACAATGCTCTCTAGAGTCAGCTCTCTTGCATGAATAACATAGAGAAGGAGCCCGAAGGTACAGAACTTCCTTTAAAAAAAAAAAGAATAACATTAATTATAAAATACACAGGACAGACTAGGAATAATAAGAAGCATTCAATATGTCATTCACAAAAGGGGAAATATTTTCTAAATTGCAGCATCCTTTGTGATTTGTTTTTGACAAAAAGCCATAGATGCTGTTATTGGATTTCGCTGTGCAAATTATGGATCTAGACTGTAATAGAGGTAGTAGACTTGTCAGTTTCAAGTTAGTACTACGAATTGTTGAAAAGAAATTGGGGAGAGGGGATATTTTAGCCTCGTTTAGTATCTGGCATTATCTACGGTTCACCTCATTGTCAACTGTTCTCACTTGGCAGCTGCTGAAGATCACTGCTTGCTTACTTGTTCCTTAGTTCTTGCTATTGAAAAGCAGTTATTTTTACCAGCAGTAAGCAGGACTGCTAGAGAGAATGGAGTTGGATACTTGGTAGACCAGGCCCCTTAGAGGGAAAAAGCATTACTGCAGATAAGCCTCAGGGAAGGAAGTGGGGGAGGGAAGCCAGGGAAAGGCTGTGCCAGGGGATCGACTCAAATCACTCACGATTAAAAACTGCGAAGATCTCCAGTGTTAGCCTTTCGGGTTCCTATGTCTCACACGACATAAAATTAAACTCACTTTAAGATCTCCATTAGAACTGTTAAAGTATGAACCGCCTTTTTTTTTGTGATTCTTATTGATTGGAAGTTTACAAAAGGTGGTACTTGGAATATCTGAACCAAGTATCACAGCAAAAGCTATGTCTCCAACAGTAAATAAGAGGAGACATATAGAAGGATTTAATGGGAGGCGAGAGTGTGGCTTATATTGGAAGGATTTTGTGCTGCGCAGGTATCAATTTTGAGGAATAGTAAATAACTCGAGATTAATTTAGAAGAAGACTCCTCCTAGGCAGTATCTGTATGTCTAGTTTCTTGTGGGTGCAGAACTGCTTATGTTTAGAAAGAGAAGTAGGATTTTGAAATTATTCATAAATTTATCTCTGAGGGCACACAATATTATCTTTTAAAAAATACACCTAGGGCTTCCCTGGTGGCACAGTGATTGGGAATCTGCCTGCCAATTAAGGGGGCACGGGTTCAAGCCCTGGTCCAGCAAGATCCCACATGTCACGGAGCAACTAAACCCGTGTGCCACAACTACTGAGCCGGCGCTCTAGAGCCTGCGAGCCACAACTACTGAAGCCTGTGTGCCTAGAGCCTGTGCTCTGCAACAAGAGAAGCCACCGCAATGAGAAGCCTGCACACCGCAACAAAGAGTAGCCCCCGCTCGCTGCAACTAGAGAAAGCCCACACAAAGCAACAAAGACCCAACACAGCCAAAAATATATATTAATTAATTAATTTAAAAAATACTGGGGCTTCCCTGGTGGCGCAGTGGTTGAGAGTCTGCCTGCCGATGCAGGAGACGCGGGTTTGTGCCCCAGTCCGGGAAGATGCCACGTGCCGCGGAGCGGCTGGGCCCGTGAGCCATGGCTGCTGGGCCTGCGCGTCCGGAGCCTGTGCTCCACAACGGGAGAGGCCACGGCAGTGAGAGGCCCGTGTACCGCAAAAAAAAAAAAAAAAAAAAAAAAAAGAAAACTAATCTTTGGACTTCCCTGGTGGTCCAGTGGCTAAGATTCCTCGCTCCAGGCCCGGGTTCCATCCCTGGTCAGGGAACTAGATCCCACATGCCACAACTAAAGATCCCGCATGCCGCAACGCCCACGTGCCGCAAGTAGGACCCGGTGCAGCCAAATAAATAAATAAACAAATATTAGGAAAAAAATACTAATCTTCTTGAGCTGCTGTTGTAGCCTAAAAACGATGCATGTGAGGGGTTTTTTTTGGAAGTATTGTTGATTTACAGGATTATATTAGTTTCAAGTGTACAACATAGTGATTCAATATTTTTATAACTAAGGGTGTGGTTTTGAAGTGTTTTTTGTTTTTGTTTTGTTTTTGGCTGCATCACACAGCATGTGGGATCCTAGTTCCTGACCAGGGACTGAACCCGTGCCCCCTGCAGTAGAAGCGTGGAGTCTTAACCACTGGACCGCCAAGGAAGTCCCTTTTTTTGCGTGTGAAGATGGTTCTTTTAAGGTTATTTTGGGATATTTGCCAATTCTATTGTTGAGTAATGAAGAGGAATTATAGAGAGAGCAATGTAAATGGTTAGATTCAGGCTCAAGTTCAGGTTTTAACTTGCTGTGTAACCTGAGTTAAGTAATTTTACCTCTTTGGGCCTCAGTTTATCTATGACCTAAATTTTCTCTGATGTTCTTTTTTTAGCTCTGTAATCATGTGACTTTTAAGAGAAAAGAGATAGATCTCATTTTGTAATATTTGAAAAAACCTAATACACTTGAGTTATTACAAAATTAAGTAACTCATGCAACTTAATAATGGTTCCTTGTAGGGAAAAACATAGATTTAAATGACAAAAATAAGTTCTGAATAGGTTGGACTACAACGCAATGTGTCTTAGTTTCTCAACTTGTCATTCATTCAACTGGATCTAGTTGTATGCATTTTGCTCTAAATAATAAGATAATGGAGGGCTTCCCTGGTGGCGCAGTGGTTGAGAGTCTGCCTGCCGATGCAGGGGACACGTGTTCGTGCCCCGGTCTGGGAAGATCCCACATGCCGCGGAGCGGATAGGCCCGTGAGCCATGGCCGCTAGGCCTGCGCGTCCGGAGCCTGTGCTCCGCAAAGGGAGAGGCCACATCAGTGAGAGGCCCGCATACTGCAAAAAAAAAATAGGATAATGGGAATGGCTCTTGACCTCCACCTTCTCTGCTAGTAATTTCTGATTATTTTCTCCATCAAAGTTCATTTCACCTAAGCCTTGAGCTGAGATGGACAAATCGCTAGGTATAGAATTTAGAACAGATGGTCACAACTAATTGATGTTACCAATCTACTCTGTGTTCAAACAAGTATAGATCTTCATGGTGTAGTATCAGTTGGATATTTGGAGTTAATGTTAGTTCTGGTCACTTCCATTAACCCCCATTTAGCTGGGATGAGCTTTGGCTTTATTATTAACTCATTTTACAGAACACTAAACATAGACCTTCGATGTTTGCTTAGGTTGCCAAGTGCGATGTTGTGTGGTTTCATGAGTATCCCATACAGTGAAAACGCCTGTCCATGGGGCTTTAAAAAATGGACCTCTCACCAGTGTGGATATTCAGTAGACCTAAGACTCTGATCCTGATTTTATTTTATTGAGGGAAACATATGGATCACACAGGTAATAAAATGATTTAAAATATATAATTATATCTTTTTTATTTTTTCGCCACACGGCACATGGGATCATAGTTCCCCAACCAGGGATCGAACCCGCATCCTCTGCACTGGAAGCACGGAGTCTTAACCGCTTAACGGCCAGGGAAGTCCCCTATAATTATATCTTAATATATCATGGCCATTTTACTAAATTGTGAGCAATCAACCTGGGAAAATGTTGATGCTTTTTAAAAATGTTATTCGGCTATTCAAGGGGAGAGGCATAACCTGTAATTGAAATGGAAGACACTTTAAGAAATATAGGGCTACCCTTGTGTGCATTGCTGATGGGAATGTAAAATGGTAAAAAATAGTTTGGCTGCAGAAAATGGTTTGGTGGTTCCTCAAAAAATTAAACAGTTGTCATATGACCCAGCAATTCTACTCCCAGGTATATACTCAAATGAATTGAATGCAGGGACTCAAATAGATACCTGTATACCCATGTTCATAGCAGTATTATTCACAATAGTCAAAAGGGAGAAATGACCCAAAAGTGTATCAACAGAAGAATGGGTAACAAAATGTTGTTATTCAGCCTTAAAAAAGAATGAAATTCTTAATACATCTTACAACATGGATGAACCTTGAAAACATTATGCTAAGTGAAATAAGCCAGACGTAAAAGAACAAACATTGTGTGATACTACTTATATGAGGTACCGAGAGCAGGCAAATTTATAGACTCGGAAAGTAGAACAGAAGTTCGCACGGGAGCGGGAAGTTACTGTTTAATGAGTACAGAGTTTCTGTTTGGAATGATGAAAAAGTTCTGGAAATGTAAAGTGGTGATACTTGCACAATATTGTGGATATACTTAATGCTACTAAATTGTACACTTTAAAATGGTTAAAATGGAAAATTTTATGTTATGTATGTTTTACCACACACACACAAATCTCCAAAGAGAAAGAAATGTAGGGTTAAAAGGTTTAGCACTCATTTTCAAATCTTGTATTTGGTCCTGTTTTCCTACCCATTCATTTCACGGTTGCTTCATTCCCCACAGAGAGCTTCTTAGCGTGGGCTCGGTGTGCTTAAAGTTGCCGTGGTGGACGTGGTTAGGTCAAAATCCACTGGTTTTGCTTGCTGCTTACATTTGTTAAAAATTTTGAAAGTGGGTGGGTGAGGGAGAGGTAGTTTAAAGTGGGGAAACAATGCATGTTGGACTTCCCATTCCAACAAGAAAAGCGTGCTTTTGTGGCAGACTGAAAGGCTAGGAATCAAGGGTGATGAAATACAGGCTTTCCGGCCTTCTCTCTGTTCCCGATTTCTGGTTGTGGGAATCTGTTCTGAATCCAACTGCAAGTGGAAAACCAATCTTTGGCTGAGCAGCCAGTGAGGCCCTCCTGCCAATCCCCCAAATGTGCTGCTGAAACTTTGGCCCTGTGAAGATGGAGCTGAGGCTGTCTTCCCAAGATCTGTGCAGCTGTCAAGGTGGCTGTGATGGGACTGTGACTGGCCTCTGCACTGCATTTTGGCAGTGACCTTGAGACCTGCCAGCTCAAACAGCTGTCCTGGTTCTTCGTCTACTGCCCCTGTTCCATGTCCAGGAAGCTGAAGGGAGGGGCTAAACTCCTCTGGCTCTGTCATTCCCAGGGTCTGGCAAGTTCTAACTGTGGTGCCCAGCTCTCCCAGTGCTTACCACCCACTGGGCATGGGGGCAGTTCAGGTGTGTTGAGTGTGGCTGGTTGCTTGTTCCACCTCTGGCTCGGCTCCCAATCCCTGGGAAGTAAGTGGCTGTGTCTGTCCATCAGCCCGTGCACAGACAGGCTCCACGTGGGGACTTGCTTGGCAGCTCTGCGGAGAGATGCTCAGTGACAGTTGATGATCCTGGGAGGCAGAGGAGCCAGAGGTGCTTCTTCTGTCCCAAAGTTATGAATCCGCCTTCTGGAAGGGATGGATTTCTTTGGGAAATGAAGGTCATCAGAAATGTCCAGAGCAAGAGAGAGAAATCTTTTTGAAACCTCCAGCCACTCAGAGTGGCAAGTGCATTTTGAAAACTCCTCCACCCCTCCTTGCCCTCATCCTGTCCTTTCCCTTTTAAGTGGATTTATTATTATTTTTTAATCCGCCTTTATCATTGGACATTTATTGACAGAAATCAAATTGCTGTGTTTCTGGGCAAAGCGCCTGCTGCAGAGAGGTGTGGTTCCCGAGGAATGAGACACGCAGCCCAACAGCTGAGCCTACACTGTCCTCACATAACCTCCCTGCCTTAAATATCGCCAATATTTAGCCTTGCCTTATAAAGTAAAAATGCACAATACCTTCCAGAGTTTCAGCAAGCCCAAATGCCCCCATCAGCTCAGTTATATCTCCTGTACGTTAAAGATAGGACCGCGCACCCCTCCCCCCGCGCAGACCTGCCCTCGGAGCCGCCAAGAGGTTACTAATCAGGGAGAATCCGCCATCGATCCGATGGTGGAGACCTGGGGGATTTGTGTGCATTGTTTTTGCTGAAGCCTCCTGTGATTTCGGCGCGACCAGATCCTCTGCAGCGAACTCCATGTCGCAGCTTGTGGCTGCCTGTGTCCTGTGGTGAGAGCGGAGCCGCACAGGAGATCCTTTGTCTAGGAAGGCTAGGCAGAGAAGATCACTTTGGAGTTGCTAAGCTCTGCATTGCCATTGGCTGCACTCTTTGTGGGGCTGTTTTTGCAAAAGGCATGCCCAGCACGTCTACAGTGCTGGCAGGCCAGGGCTGCCTTTAAACACCATGATAATAATACCAAAAAGCAGTTTGCAGAACTGTTCAACTGTAGAGGCTTCCTCTGCAGAAGCAAGCAAGATGGCTACCTCGTGGGCTTCGCTGTGAAGAATGCAGAGGCTAATTAAGACAGACTTTAAGGGGAAAAAAGGGTATTTCCCTACTTCATCTTTATGCAAGGCTTTTTTTCAGTGACTTTTGAAGTGTACATTTTACATAAGCTCTTTAGGTTCTGTCTAGCAAACATGTTGATGATTTTAGATGGTATAAGTAGTTTTATAGAGAATAGCCAAAAATTTTTTGGGGGGGGAGGTGGGAGCTAATTTTTTTTCTCTTATATGGAGGCTCATTTTGCAATTTGATTTTTTTTAGGTTATAAAGGAAAACAAGAGGCCCCAGAGGGAAAAGAAGCCCAAAGTTTTAAAGGTAATCAGCTATTGATTAACTCATATTTAATATTTTTCCATTTCATATAGTATTTTTCTGTCACTTAGGGGTAAATTTGGAGTACAGTAGATGTAAATTCTCCCAGATTTTCAGTAGATAAATGAATTTTCACTCAACTAAAGTGTTTTCTCTCTCTTTCTCTCTCTCTCTCTCTTTTTTTTTGATACGTTGCATAATATGCATATTAGCATCCTTTATTTTCAACTCCACACGAGTCTGCAGACAGAAAACTTTATATGCAAGTGTTGTGAATAAAATTTGTGGCTTTTTTTTGTAGCTCCATTTGTAGCATCTGCATTTGTGGTGTTGCACCAGTGTGTAAACTTCAGCTCTTAAGGAGAAAGACACTATTTAAAGTTGACAGCTATGATCCATTGTGATTTTAATGGACCTTCCATTAGAGACTATTTTAAAATGTGTGATTTTTCCAAAGGAAAAGGTGCTTAGAGGTTCTAGTTCAGCTTAGAATGTGTAAGCCATTGAGGTTTTACAGCCAAATTACAATTGCTTAATCCCAAATTCTCATTATATCATCTTTAATTTGGGCATTCATGGAGCTGTAGGATTGTGTATGCTTTCTTTATTTTCAGTAGTTTGCCTAATGAGTATTTAGTAGTTACCTAATTCAGTGATAAGCTAGCAGTCTGTGTTATGAGCTTTGTATAGTATTTAAAATGGTTAATTTAAAAGCATATGACATTACTAAAAGTTCAAGACTAGCTTTAGCAAATAGGTGCTTATGTGTTAAAGGTTTCAAGTGGTATATTGCTATTATGAATGTAACTATCCTGAGCAGTCAAGCTTTTTAATTCAAGAAGACATATTAAACAATAAAACGACTGGTCTTTAAAATTATATTGTGTATATATAATTGAAAATATCTTACCTTAATCTTAGCTTTTCTTCTGCAAATAAAGTTTTGGCACTCATAGAGGAACAACATGTTTGAACTGTGGCTATAGCACATTTTAAAATCTCATTTGTTTCCCCAGTTGTGTACCTTGAAAATGCTATTGACATGCAGAACCAAACCTTGCATTGCTTTCTAATTTGTCTGACCACTTCAAGTTTCTGTTTCCTGTGTGTACACAGCATTGCCATGTATATTTTTCATCAACCAACAAGTATTTATTTAATATTTACCACACAGTCATCAATGTGCCAGGCACTGTGAAATGAATGAGATTGCTTGGCACAAATTCTCACTGGGCCTGGACAAATAGAATACTGGTTATTTTCAAGGTAAATTAAACCCTTCTCTGTTTTTCTCCTGCATATTGATCCACCTGCCCCCTTTTAATCCTTTCCCCTCCCCCAATTATAGAGGAATATCATTAAAATCCCTAAGTATATTTCTCAATCTCTTTTTACACTTCCTGTGTTGGGTGTATCCATCTCAGGTGTTTTGTCTTAAAATCTTCAAGTGAGAAATAGTTTCAGTCCTGCTGTTATAAATGGCTCTCAAATTTGTGTGTGTGTGTGGGGGGTGGCGTGGGGTGGGAAAGCAGCATGGAAGAAAGGGATGGAGACTGCATGGACAAACTAACATGGACTAATCTTGGTAGCTAAATCATCACCTGCCTTTCCTACAAGGTAGAATTGGACTTTGGGAATACTATTTAATTCTATGTTTATTTTGTTAGTCTGTGGGTGTCCTGTCACCTGAAATAAATTTCAGAAGTAAATATACTGTGTATTGCTTTTTTGAATCATGGCAATGGACCCTGACTTTTAAAAAGAAATAAGTGCCTGTGGATGGCTGAAATTCATGTGCCACAGCAAGCAGAACCAAACTGTTGCTCACTTCCTCTATAGTTATCAGTTGTTGTACAACAGTAGAAAAATGCTCTAAAAGGAAAAAAATTATTTTTTTTTCTGATGTTGGCATTTTTAAATGTTTTCTTTAATTTTCTGTTGGGCATAATTTTTTTTTGTTCCTTTTCAAAGAAAGCTTTGTTTCTCTGCTCCACAGGAGAAATGCTAAAATACTTTCAGATTTTAGCTTGATATGTGTAAAATATAGTTAGAGCAAGTGTAGAATATTATATAGCCCGAAGGAGATGTTAAGAAAACTAAATCCAACTTTTGGGAGGGAGGGTGGAGGAAAAGTAAAGCTTTCCATTTAGGATTTTATGGGTGAGAACTTAACATTCCAGCTGGCTGCTACCCAGGGGATCAGTCACGGGAATCTACAGGTTACACCTTGGTTTCCTTTCATAATTCTTTCTTTGGTTTTGGCATTGTGCCAGACTTCTACTCTTCTTCCTTTGACTCTGGCCTCTTAAGTCTTCACATCTCCTGCGTCCCTTGCTCTTTGTCAGGGTGGCTGCTACATATAGGTATCCTGACTCATTTTCATCTTCATCTATTGGAAGGTAGTTGGATAAATGAAGAGTCTGACTAAGGAAATTGGGAATAGAATTGAAGCTTGTCTCATCCTACTCTGAACCTGCTAACTAAATACTGAATCCAGTTGTGGGGCTGAAATTGCCTGGTGTGTCTCACACCTCTCATCTTTAAACAATCTATTATCTATTATCTATATCAAACAATCTATTATCTATATCAAAAACCTGTATGCATTCTATTACAATTCGAAGTTTAAAACTATACATAGTGATCTGAAATCCCAGACTACAGAGAGCGTTTTCCTCGAGCTGAAATGACGATTTCTGTCCAAAGCACTCTAATGGCCAGAATGGGAACCAAATCATGGGGGTGAGGGTGGGGGTGCTCAGCACAAACTCCTGCCCCCACTGGGGCTGAAGGACCAGGTTCCTGCTCAGGCGCTCTTGTTGATCACTGGAGTTGATCTGTCTTCATAGATGGCAGCATGTTACCTGTGCTATAATTGTTTGCTTGACTGTTGAGTAAGGTGAAGGTATGAGATGATTTCAGGCCTTGATTCATGAACTTGTACTTGTGAGTGGCATGGTTTGGAGCTCCTCTTGGTAGAAACATTTATGTAAATAATCACTATTTTGTGTTTTGGGGTGGGAGAAAGTCAATTTTAAGGTAATATCACTTTAGTTAGGTTGTCACTCCCTGTCCCTAGAGAAAATCAGATTACACAGTCAGTTGGGAGTATTGGGGAGAATTTAATAAAGGGATTGTTTAAAAGAGGTGGGCAGGGTTCAGAAAAATCTAGGGATGACAAAGCATCCTGGGACTAATGACAGCAGAGAGATATTGCCGTTCCTAGGCCTGAAGGGACAGGGGCTTTTGTGTGGCCCTTGATAATGGGATCTTTCTTGAAGTGAAAGTCATGGGGAGGTGGGTTTGGAAATAAATACTCTGCCATCCAGTTTCCTGCTGCTTTCATTGGTTGATCCCAATCAGAAGCCAAAAGGAAAAAGGAAGCCTACTGATGATGAAATATATCTTGTTCCGCCTCCTGTGTCATGTAAGAGGGTGTAGAAGATGGAGTGGGGACCTGAAGGGCAAACCAAACATACATTCAGCATCACTACTGACCACAGGGGCAATATGGTAGGGTCAAAAATGGTACCAGAATCATGGTTATGTAAGAAAGTAACACTGGACAGGGTTGGGTGAAGTTTATATAAGAACTCTATACTATTTTTGCAACTTACCTGAAAATCTAAAATCATGTCAAAATAAAAAGTGTGGGTATCCCTGAGAATGAACTGCATTTGTACATTCTGTAATTTCTTATCTGGTAAGGAACATTTTCTAGCTTTTTGATTATAAAATATCATCAAAGTATTATTTGGAAGAACTGGGTGAACAAATATAAAGAAATGTCAGTGTATATTAAACCAGGACACTGTCTACAAATGATTTAGAAATGAAAAAAAAAAAAGAAAACTAAGTGATCTTCCTGCTAGCTTCTATGCCACCAGCTCTGTTCATCACTGTTTCCTTCCTTCCTTGATGATGCTGATAAAAGTAGAATGAGTGGTTGTTGCGGGGGACAGGGGGTGGGATGGGGGTAAATAAGACATATTTCACTAGGAGAGAAGGACAAGACACTGGCGTGTAGCTATAGTGGTAAGTCTTTTAGAAACGTTTTAAAAGGAGAATCAAATCATAAATGAATCACATTCATATGTGGTCTTGATTTACATGACAGTGATATTCAAAATATTTAGTACCTTCATGGCCTGGCACACAGTTAATGCTCAATATGTGTTGTTTCTTGAACAACAGTATTATTAACATTCGATAAATACTTTTTTAGCCCATACTAAATGCTGGGCTACAATGGTGTGTAAGACCAAAGTGATTTCAGCCCTCAAGGAGATTAAATGTTGCTGAGGAAAGGCCAAAAAAAATTAAAGACAAATTAATAAATTACAAATTGTGGCATATACTTTGAAGGAAACAAAGAAACAAAAAAAATTTGCCAAGACAGGGGAAAACACCCCCTAGGGAAATTTACTTGGTATCTTTGAGAACTATTCCCTTCTTTTGTAAATTGTTACATACACTAGTGAGGGTTTAAAACTACCAAATTAGATACAATTGAGTTACCCTGTTTATCTTAAAAACTCATTAAGCTACAAGAAATGAAAGTAACAGGGTTACTAAAGATTTTTTTTCTGTGCACACTTATCTACAACTTTGTTTCAGTTAGTTAAAGAAATCATTGGTAAAATGATAAACTTTTCTTAACTCTAGTTATAAAGTAACATTCCATGACTTATAGCAGCAACATGTTACAAATTTTAGTGACATTCTATACTGAGCTTGATGGTTGTTCAGGGGGGAAAAAAGCCATTTGATAGTCTTTTTTTTGGCTGCACTATGCGGCATGCGGATCTTAATTGCCTGACCAGGGATCAAAACTGCACCCCCTGCAGTGGAAGCATGGAGTCTTAACCACTGGACCGCCAGGGAAGTCCCTTGATAGTCTTACATAGTCCCAGGCAAAGAATCCCAGACTTCTGAATATAACAGACCATGGGGGCAGTTGGGGGTGGGGGGCGAGGCAGGGGAGATTCAGAGTGGTGAGAGCATCCACAAAGGGATACCAGCTTTATAAACAAAACAATAACAACAACAAAAAAACCCCCACAAACATATAAATTGGAAGAAGATAATCTCAGAATATAGGGTGGTCATATAAAATTTAATAATTTATCCTTATGATTCAACACATGGTCCTTATTTTCCTCATGTCATAAGCTGGCAAAAACTATCAGAGACTAGTGCTTATCCATCAGTGTTTATTCACACGCTCAAAGGCACACATGGGGCTTCTGTTTTGCATACCCAGAAATTGTAACATAGCATTTTGACCAGGGACGATGAGACTGAGTTCAGGCTGAGAACTCAGACTCGGGGCTGAGTTCTCACTAAGTCAGCTCACATACAGTCAAATCATTCATTTATCATCGCAACACGAACATTTCCAGTGATTCAAAATTCATGTCCATTTTGTAATTTCTAGGAATGATCCCAAACAGAGAATCAGTGAATAGAAGCCAAGTGGGGTGAATAGGCTTGAAGAAAATTTCATTCAGGCTACAAAAAAAGTCTGTTGAGTTTTTCCTAGCTTAGAAAAGAACATATGCTTTGTGTCTTGAATCCTTATGCTCATCTGATAATGTGTTTGTGCTTTGATAGTGCTAGATTCATACTGTTTTCTGAGGTCTGCCTTGCTTGTTGTATAGCTCTCCATCTATTGGCTAGAATATCATCTCAATAGACAGGGGCTTCTCTGGGGCTTCCCTGGTGGCGCAGTGGTTGAGAGTCCGCCTGCGGATGCAGGGGACACGGGTTCGTGCCCCGTGTCCGGGAAGATCCCACATGCTGCGGAGCCGCTGGGCCCGTGAGCCATGATCGCTGAGCCTGCGCGTCTGGAGCCTGTGTGCCGCAGTGGGAAAGGCCAGCATACCGCAAAAAAAAAAAAAAAAAAAAAAAAAAAAAAAAAAAAAAAAAAAAAAAAAAAAAAAAAAAAAAATCAGTAGATAGGTAAAAAAAGCCAAATAAGAACTGTTAAATTTTTGTTAAAACCTCACTAGTATCTTAAGTCATTTTCAAGTTATAATTAATTTTATAATGGAATGCCTTTCAATATTCAAAATGTGTCATAAAAATAATGTTTTTAAAGATGTGATGGCAAGGGAACTTCCCTGGTGGCGCAGTGGTTAAGAATCCACCTGCCAATGCAGGGGACACGGGTTCGAGCCCAGGGTCGGGAAGATGCCACATGCTGCGGCACAGCTAAGCCCATGTGCCACAACTACTGAGCCTGCGCTCTAGAGCCCATGAGTCACAACTACTGAGCCAATGTGCCACAACTACTGAAGCCCGGGCGCCTAGAGCCCATGCTCTGCAACAAGAGAAGCCACCACAGTAAGAAGCCCATGCACCGCAACGAAGAGTAGCCCCCGCTTGCTGCAACTAGAGAAAGCCCACGCACAGCAACGAAGACCCAACGTAGCCTAAATCAATCAATCAATCAATCAATCAAACACCATTTAAAAACCTTTGGTAAAAAAAAGACGTGATGGCAAAAAAAAAAAAAAGACGTGATGGCAAGATTTATCCACCACAGTGGCCTATCCAAGAGAATGAAGGTTACAATGTCATTCTTTAACCTGTTCTGATGCTTCATAGTTTTAAATACTAACTGTTTTAGTATTTTTTGAGCTAAAAACAGGACTTTCTGCACATGAAATATTTTAAGGGAAGAGATGTTACAGTTTTATTATCTATGTTTAAAATTAATGATATATGAATTTGATTAAAGCATAGGTTCTTTTCATGGTTCTAGGGAACCAGATGTTAAACAGTAAACTTATTTTAGCAACTTAGTTATTTTTAAGTAACTAAATTATTTATTTTAAGCATTATATTGTGTGCTTAATTTTAAATATAGTATACAGAAATACACACTCATAGGATCATAAGATTGTTATAGACTTAAGTGAATTATTTAATACATGTTACATTGCCTAGGACAGCTTGACATATAGTAATTTCTCAATTAGTGGTGTTATTACATCTAAAGGTATAATTTATCCTACTAAAAATATTAAGTGAGCCTTTAAGAAAATGTGTATTTTCTTAGCAATATATTCGCTTGCCTTATTTGAGAAATATAAACCTGTATTACAAAAAGCCTTTTCTTTCCTTTTAAAAATGTCACTTCTGCTTTTTCTAATAAGAATTATCAGAAAGGAGTCTTTAAACCTTGAATATATTAAATTTCTCTCTTTCCTGTTTTATTTACATGTATATATTTTATAGAATCAATAATTCTATAATAAAGAGTAGAACATCATCACTATGAAAAATAATCTCACAGCTGATGGTTAGTTTCAATTATAGAACTCAGCTGCAAAGGACTAGGATGAACATATTTGAAACAGGATATAAGTTATAGTGACGTTTGCAAGTTCTGTACCTTAAGCATGATTTCTTCCAGGTAAGAATCACATAAGAAAGTTTTCACTAAATTATCACAAAATTTATCTTAGATATCTGAAAGTATCTTTTTCTTAGAAAAAAAGTTTTTACTTAATATCTTGTGTATTATTCTACTTTAGAAAGGGGAAAAAATCTAATAACTGTGTATTCCACTTCTTGAAGTAAGTTTAATATTATTTTAGACATAACTTCTCTGAAAATAGAAAACACAAATCTGAAATTTTCTGAGTATTTAATTTTTTCTTTTGCCACTTGGCATGTGGGATCTTAGTTTCCTGATCAGGGATCTAACCCGTGCCCCTTGCATTGGAAGTACGGAGTCTTAACCACTGGACCACTATGGAAGTCCCCAAGTATTTAATTTTGATATCATAGGTATTTAGGGCTTTTGATTACTTTTAGTTTTAAAATTTAAACCATGTGTATTTTTGTGGTATCAGCAGTGACCAAAGGAAAGTGCCTGACTGAGGGAAATTTAATTGAACTATCTGAGAGCTATTTTCATTTTTTTTTTGGATTACTTTTTTCTTTATTATTATTAATAAATTAATTAGTTTATGGCTGTGTTGGGTCTTCGTTGCTGCGTGCGGGCTTTCTCTAGTTGCGGCGAGCGGGGCTACTCTTCCTTGTGGTGCACAGGCTTCTCATTGAGGTGGCTTTTCTTGTTGCAGAGCACGGTCTCTAGGCATGTGGACTTCAGTAGTTGTGGCATGTGGGCTCAGTAGTTGTGGCTCACGGGCTCTAGAGTGCAGGCTCAGTAGTTGTGGCGCATGGGCTTAGTTGCTCTGTGGCACATGGGAGCTTTTGAGACCAGGGCTCGAACCCGTGTCCCCTGCATTGGCAGGCGGGTTCTTAACCACTGAGCCACCAGAGAAGCCCTATTTTCATTACCTTTAAACCAGAGTGGATGTTCAATAAACGATAGCTATCATCATCATGATTGTTTTTGTTATGGTTGTTAATATAAAATAAAATCCTTTATAGAATATTGATGTGTTTAGATTTTTAGTTGCTTTTATTATTCGGTAAACTAGATTGTAAACCTCTTAAGCTTAGAGCAGCATTCAACTTTGTGTTCTGCAGTCTTAATGTAATGTCTTGTGCCTACAAGTCAATAAATGTTGGTTTAATGAATGATTGAATTAATGCATTTCATGGCCTAACTTTATTTAGTCAGTTAGGTCTGAAGTGTAGAAATTATTATAGTGACATCTGGGTATATAAGGGAAACTGTACTTTCTGAAATCATCAGGCCAGCCTTGAATAGTGTTGATAATGAATTGCTATGGAAATCAGGATATATAGCTAATATGTTTATTTTAATTTGATTAATTGTTCTGTAAATTTTATTTGAAAAAATCAAACCTACAGAAAAGTTGAAGGAATAACACATTGTCCATCAATATATATATATATTTTTTTGCTGGATCATGTGACATTTTACCTATAAATTCTTCAGCGTGCCTCTCCTTAACTGCAGTACAGTGATCACACTGAGGATAGTTAATGATTCAGAAGGTACTGTCCATTTAAAAAATCTTTTCCATCGTTTCCCCCTCTACCCACTCAAATCCTTTTTAGCTGTTTCCTCCTGATCTAGCCTCTAATCTTTTTTTTTTTTTTTTTTTTTTTTTTGGCGGTACGCGGGCCTCTCACAGTTGTGGCCTCTCCCGTTTTGGAGCACAGGCTCCGGACGCTCAGGCTCAGCGGCCATGGCTCACGGGCCCAGACACTCCGCGGCATGTGGGATCTTCCCGGACCGGGGCACAAACCCGCGTCCCCTGCATCGGCAGGCCGACTGTCAACCACTGTGCCACCAGGGAAGCCCTAGCCTCTAATCTTAAATCATGTCTTGGATTTGGTTGTCTTGTCTCTTTGTTCTCCTTTTATTTGGTCTTACTATCATTTTGAGTGTGTTTATATAAATTTATTTATTTTCAGCTACGTTGGGTCTTCGTTGCTGTGCGCGGGCTTTCTTTAGTTGCATTGAGCGGGGGCTACTCTTCATTGCAGTGCGCGGGCTTCTCTTGTTGCGGAGCTCGGGCTCTAGGCGTTCATGTTTCAGTAGCTGTGTCACGTGGGCTCTAGAGCGCGGGCTTAGTAGTTGCGGCGCACGGGCTTAGTTGCTCCGCGGTATGTGGGATCTTCCCGAACCAGGGCTTGAACCTGTGTCCCCTGCATTGGCAGGCAGATTCTTAACCATTGCACCACCAGGGAAGCCCGTGTGTGTGTGTTTCTTGATTGGTGATTTTGAACACTACTTCTCTTCCATTACATTTTTATAAAATGTTTTGATTTGAAGATCAAGCAATCTGGGTAAATTACAATAAATTTCAGGTGTCAGGTAGGTTGTCCAATCTACATTTAGCTGTTGGGGTCTTTGTCAGAGATTGTCCAATGCTTCCTGGATTGGATCCTAAATTCTTAATTAGAGGAAAGTAGCAGATTGAAAAAATAAATGTAGTTGGCTAAACTCAGATTAAATTGACCTGCCCCATCTATACCAGGTAGTAGCAGGGAGTGGAAGAGAAAATGGATACCTTAATTATGGTTTCACTGAAATAAAGAAATGAAAAAAAATGAAGTAGGGGTATCTATAGAACCATGGGGAAGCACTTTCAGTACTATTGGCTTGAAGTCAGGGTATTGATGAACCTTATAAAAATCTGACTGTTATTTGCTGATTAAAATAAATAGAAGCTATTTCAAAATGTTGATTTTTGTCACTCTACACCCATGAAATCTAGTTTATGCCCTCACTTAATGGACAGGATAAAATAACTGCAGTTTAGAACATTTCATCAGAAGTTTTTTTTTTTTTTTTGCGGTACGCGGGCCTCTCACCGTTGTGGCCTCTCCCGTTGCGGAGCACAGGCTCCGGACGCGCAGGCTCAGCGGCCATGGCTCACGGGCCCAGCCGCTCCGCGGCATGTGGGATCTTCCCGGACCGGGGCACGAACCCGTGTCCCCTGCATCGGCAGGCGGACTCTCAACCACTGCGCCACCAGGGAAGCCCCTCATCAGAAGTTTAATCCAGCTGTCCAGGGTTTACTTAAAGCCTCTGATATTTGATCACTTCATTAAAACAAGTTAGGAGGGCTTCCCTGGTGGCGCAGTGGTTAAGAATCCACGTGTCAATGCAGGGGACATGGGTTTGAGCCCTGGTCAGGAAGGTCTCACATGCCACGGACCAACTAAGTCTGTGTGCCACAACTACTGAGCCTGCGCTCTAGAGCCCCCGTTCCACAACTACTGAAGTCTGCTCACCTACAGCCCGTGCTCCGCAACAAGAGAAGCCACCGCAAGAAGCCTGCACACTTCAACGAAGAGTAGCCCCCACTCCCTGCAACTAGAGAAAGCCCACGCGCAACAAAAAAGACCCAGCGCAGCCAAAAAAACCAAAAAAAACCCCCAAACCAACAAGTTAGGACCATCAGAAAACTGAGTTATCTGGGCCACATTTCC
This sequence comes from Stenella coeruleoalba, assembly GCF_951394435.1. Lineage (NCBI taxonomy): Eukaryota > Metazoa > Chordata > Mammalia > Artiodactyla > Delphinidae > Stenella > Stenella coeruleoalba. Next base: position 63,332,461 of record NC_137162.1, on the reverse strand, counting down.
TAAGATACTATGCATCATGACATACCATAGTTATATAAGGGACAGGCTAACTTTTGCTCAGTATAATTTCTAGTGAAAAATTATCAAGATTAATTTATGAGCTGCCCATGGTCAGAAAAAAAGGCAATATAAATAATGTGTTTTTCTATTTTGATTTTTGAGTCAGAAAACTCAAATTTATTGGTCAAGCAGTGTAATATGCTCAACTACGAAATGAGAAAGCATCTTGTCTTCTTGCTTCATTCTTGTTAGCCTCATTAAAATTAAAAAAAAAATACTTTGACATAATTTCAAACTACAGAAAAGCTGCAAGAGTAGTGCCAAGTATTCTCATATATCCCTCAACCAGCTTACCCATGTTAACATTTTATCTTATTTGCTTTATCTCTCTCTCCTCATATACAAATTTTTCCCCTTGAATTATTTGAGAGTAATTTCAGACATGAGTTCTCTTTACCCATAAGTACTAAAGTGTGTATTTCCTACAAGCAAGGACCTCTTCTTTTTTTTTTTTTTTTTTTTTTTTTTTGTGGTACGCGGACACAGGCTCCGGACGTACAGGCTCAGCGGCCATGGCTCACGGGCCCAGCCGCTCCGCGGCATGTGGGATCTTCCCGGACCGGGGCACGAACCCGTGTCCCCTGCATCGGCAGGCGGATTCTCAACCACTGCGCCACCAGGGAAGCCCAAGGACCTCTTCTTGCATAACTATAGTACAATGATCAAAATTAGGAAATTAACATTGACACAATACTATTATCTACTGATCAGAATTCACTATTTGTCCTTAATAATGTAGAGCATATCAAAAGATAATCTCAGATTATGAATTTCATTCAGTTGTTCTGTCTCTTTAGTCTTACCAGTCTGACATTTTTCAGAGTAAGGTCAGTTAGAATGTCTCTTAATTTGGGTTTATTTGACGTTTGCTCATGATTAGATTCACGTTATGCATTTTTAACAGGAATGCCACAGAAGTGAGTTAGTGGGTTTTTTTTTTTCCAGTGAATCATATCTGGAGGCACGTGATGTCAGTTTGTTCCATTATTACGATCTTTACATTGAAAACTTGGTTAATGTGGCCTCTGCCAGGTTTCTCCTAAGTTACTCTTTTACCTCTTGCAGTTAATATCTCCTGTGGAGATACTTTAAAACTGTGTAAGCATTCTGTTACTTCTCATTGGTTTTTAGTATCCATCCATGTTTCTTGTCTGATGTAATTATGATGGACTCCATTTTAAGCTAAACATTTTATTTTGTATTTTGTTACCTTTAAGGCATCTTGACTTTCCTTTGGGCGTAGAAATGGCACATATTTTAAGTTTTAGAGATTAAATGGATAAAACTTTTAAGTAATAATGAAAAATGCCTATAACTCTATTTAATGTCCTCTTGCACAGTGTAGCCAAATGGTTAATTTGGGTTGAGAAAGTTGGACCCAGGTCACTGTATGATAAAATGGGTATAGTGAGGATCTGGAATGTTGAAAAAATGCAGGTATGAGGATGATGAGGCTAACTAGGCGTAGAATTCCAAGAGAATGTGACTTAGACTTCATTCCTTCTTTATCTTGTTCTTTCCACTTTTATCTTCCCGGCAACCCTATCTTACCAAGAACTCAATACAAAAGAAAGAAGCCTAACTCAGAGGAACTCAGTGGAGACAAAGTAAAACGGAAGATAACCAGTCAAGTAGCGACAACCTACTCCCTCAGTCTAGGACAAAGTAGCATTAAAGACAAGAAAAAAGATTTGTTTATGAGGCAGATAGGAAGCAAATTACATTAAACATCTTTCAGGGTGTATATAAGTAACAAGACTCACAAAATTAACTCCAGGTGACCTTTATAGGTTATCAGAATAGCAGCAAAAGCATCCTAAAATCCTGTGTACAATTAGTGATCTGAGACAAACATCAAAGTGTAGTCAAAATTTTGTTGAGGAAGAAAATGCAAACATCAGGATGATTTAAAAGGAAATCCAATGAACTCATTTAACAATAGTTTTAAATTGCAAAAAAAAAGAATAATCTTGAAAGGAATTTGAACACAAGTGTTTGAAGGAAAGGAAAAATGTTCTCCTTTATACTCATTGTCCCTCCCTTCGTTCATCCTTATTCTCACACCTGAGGGGTATAACCTCTTAGTAGTTTTGTGGGTATTCTTCCAGATAAAGTCTGTATACATACCAGTGTAGCTATAGTTACATATATGTCATGTATATATACAACTGCATCAACTCATTCTTTTTAAACAACGGCCTTATTTTTTGAAATGTACTTTATATATGGTGAAATATCCAGGTCTTAAATATATTACTCAACCAGTTTTGATGAATGCACAGAAAGACACCAATCTTTTCTGTCATCTCAGCCCCTCTTCCTAGTCAACCTGCTCCTCCCGCCAAGCAACTACTGATTTGATTTCTATCACTTTAGGTTGGTTTTGCCTTTTCTGTAATTTTTTACATATGGAATTTTATAGAATATACTTTTGGGGGGGTATTCGGCTTCTTTGACTCAGGACTAGGTAGGTAGATGGTTTTGAACATCCTTAGTTGTTTTTTTTTTTTTTTGTAATTTATTTATTTTTAGCTGCATTGGGTCTTCGTTGCTGTGCGCAGTCTTTCTCTAGTTGTGGCGAGCAGGGGCTACTCTTCGTTGTGGCACACTGGCTTCTTATTGTGGTGGCTTCTCTTGTTGCAGAGCACGGGCTCTAGGCATGCGGGCTTCAGTAGTTGTGGTACACAGGCTCAATAGTTGTGGCTCGCGGGCTCTAGAGCGCAGGCTCAGTAGTTGTGGCGCATGGGCTTAGTTGCTCCACGGCATGTGGGATATTCCCAGACCAGGGCTCGAACCCGTGTCCCCTGCATTGGCAGGCGGATTCTTAACCACTGCACCACCAGGGTAGCCCCATCCTTAGTTTTTTGTTTCTGTTGTTTTTTTTAAATAGCCTTATTGAGATATAATATTATACTACCCAGTTCACTTATTTAAAGTATACAATTCAGTGGCTTTTAGTATATTCACAGTCGTGCATGGATCACTACAATCAATTTTAGAACATTTTCATTATCCCCCAAAATAACCTATTTCATAGAAATAGGATCATATGAAACGTAGTACTTTGTTAAGAGGTTTTTTTCATTTAACATAATGTTTTCAAGATTCATCCATGTTGTAGCATGTATCCTTCCTTCTTTCCTTCATTCCTTCCTTCTTTCCTGAATAATATTCCATTGTATGTATACAGCACATTTTACTTACCCAATCACCATTTGATGGCCATTTGGGTTATTTCCACTTTTTGGCTCTTGTGAATAATGCTGATATAGTCATTAACATACAAGTTTTTTTGTGTAGACATGTTTTAATTTCTCTTGGGTATATGCCTAGGAGTGGATTGCTGGGCCATATATTAACTCTGTGTTTAACTCTTAGAGGAACTGCCAGTGTATGACAGGTCCAATTTCTCTACATTCTGACCAACACATTCTTATACAAGTGCTTTTTCTGGGTGTGAACATATATTTTTCATTTATCTTGGATAAATAGGAATTGAATTGCCTGTAGGGTAGGTGTATGTTTAATATTTTAACAATCTTCCAGTGAAATTAAGGGAATATTAGTTGCTCCACATCTTCTCCAACATTTGGTTTGTCAGTTGTTTCATTTAGTCATTCTAATGATAGCTTTGTTCTTGTTCATTGTTACCCATTAAATGGCTCTATAATAACTGCTTTAACTTATTTTTTAACTTATTTTTGAATAATATTCTATATATTACCTAAAATAGTAGCATTATCGATTACAATAACATCTTCAGGAAAATACTATTGTTCAGGAGAATTAATCGGCTTCTAGTTTTTCATCATTATAGTTATTGCTAAAGTAAACATACTTGAACACAGATTTTTAAAAAATGTTATATAATCTATGAGCATGTCATATAACATTAAGCCTGTAATAACAATATGAAGAAGAATAAAGTTAAAAGTGAGGTGAGATTTTTTTTTTTTATTCTAAGGGTTTGTGTTTAATTTTGGTAACTGTAGAGAGGAAACAGAATTTATCCTGTAGTTTGCCATTTATTTGCCTTTGATCTTTAGATTAAAGCATAGATAGAACATAGAGAAGAGGAATTAAACTTACTAAGTGGTCAGCCTCTATAATAATTTGAAGAACATACATTATTATAAGATATCTTTTTTTCCCATATGAATTTGGAAAGGTAAAAGAACACAATTAGCAAATAAGGAAAATGTGAGTTGAAATGGGACAGTCTTGGAACTCTGTGAGAAAATAAATTGGTACTGTCTTTCTGGAGAGCAGTTTGGATAGTTTTGAAAGTGTGAGTGCCTACTTCAGTCTAAAGAAAGGAAGAGAGCTTCAACAATGTTGTTGTTTTTTTTTTAACATCTTTATTGGAGTATAATTGCTTTACAATGGTGTGTTAGTTTCTGCTTTATAACAAAGTGAATCAGTTATACATATGTTCCCATATCTCTTCCCTCTTGCATCTCCCTCCCTCCCAGCCTCCCTATCCCACCCCTCTAGGTGGTCACAAAGCACCAAGCTGATCTCCCTGTGCTATGCGGCCGCTTCCCACTAGCTATCTATTTTACATTTGGTAGTGTATATATGTCCATGCCACTCTCTCACTTTGTCACAGCTTACCCTTCCCCCTCCCCATATCCTCAAGTCCATTCTCTAGTAGGTCTGTGTCTTTATTCCCATCTTACTCCTAGGTTCTTCATGACCTTTTTTTTTCCTTCTTAGATTCCATATATATGTGTTAGCATACGGTATTTGTTTTTCTGTTTCTGACTTACTTCACTCTGTATGACAGACTCTAGGTCCATCCACCTCACTACAAATAACTCAATTTCGTTTCTTTTTATGCCTGAGTAATGTTCCATTCAACAATGTATTTTTAAAGTGAAAAAAATTAGGTTACAAAATGACATATGGTGTAGATCTCATTTTTGTTTTAAAAATATAGTGCATCAGGGGCTTCCCCGGTGGCTCAGTGGTTGAGAGTCCGCCTGCCGATGCAGGGGACGTGGGTTCATGCCCCGGTCTGGGAAGATCCCCCATGCCGCGGAGCAGCTGGGCCCATGAGCCATGGCCGCTGAGCCTGCATGTCCGGAGCCTGTGCTCCCCGCAACGGGAGAGGCCACAACAGTGAGAGGCCTGTGTACCGGAAAAAAAAATATATATATATATATATATATATATATAGTGCATCAAATATAATATATTTATATACATAAAAAGGAATCTGACAGACTTCATACTAGTTTTTCCTGGGTAGATGATATGGAGTCTTTCCTCTGGTTTTCCTTATCTATGTCTGCTGGGTTTTGTTTGTTTGTTTTCTGTTCTGAGAGTGTAATAAAGGCAAATAAATTTCTAATTAAAATTTAAAAACACAAACCCTAGGAAATATAAAAAAGAGGGGATATATGTATATGTATAACTGATTCACTTTGCTATACAGCAGAAACTAGCACAACATTGTAAAGCAACTATACGCCAATAAAAATTAAAACAAAAAACAAAAACCCCAAAACAAAAACACAAACCCCAATATTGTGATTAAAAAGCAGAGTGATCAGCACAGTGAACATTGTGAAAACTATTCCCTCTGTGTGAAAGTTCCAGTTAAGCTTTGAGAGGGGACAGGGGTCTTTGGGAAAGGGGAATGGGCTCTAGACTATGATAGGTATATATTTTTTTGACTTTTTATTTGCTTATCATTTTTAATTTATAAAAACATTGTAAAAATAGTACAAGAATTTCATTTTACCCTTTGCCCAACATTCCTAAATGTTAACATCTTATATCACCATAGTTCCATGATCAAAACCATATCATTGGGCTTCCCTGGTGGTGCAGTGGTTGGGAGTCCGCCTGCCGATGCAGGGGACACAGGTTCGTGACCCGGTCCGGGAGGATCCCATATGCCGCGGAGCGGCTGGGCCCGTGAGCCATGGCTACTGAGCCTGCGCATCCGGAGCCTGTGTTCCGCAACGAGTGAGGCCACGGCAGTGAGGGGCCCACATACCGCAAAAAAAAACCCAAAACAAAACAAAACAAAAACCATATCATTGGACTTCCCAGGCTGTCCAGTGGTTAGGGCTCTGCGCCTCCACTGCAGGGGGCATGGGTTTGATCACTGGCCCGGGAATGAAGATCCCGGGCTGCACGACCAAAAAACCCAAAAACAAACTAGGTCATTAAAATTGACACAATACTACTACCAATTCTAAAGACCTATTTCAAATTTGGCCAATTTCCCCACTAATGTACTTTCTTCAGTGCAGGATTTAATTTTGATCCCTCATTGCATTTAGTTGTCACGTCTCTTTAGTCACCAAACTGTAGTAGTTCCTCAGTATTTTGAAGTCTTTTATGACTTTGGCACTTTCGAAGAATTCTGGTCAGTTATTGTGTAGAATGTTTCTCAAGTTGGGTTTGTTTGATGCTCCCTCATGATTAAATTTAGGATATGTACTTTCGGCAAAAATCTACAGAAGCAGTGTACCTTTCTCATATCTTGTCAGGTCTCATATTTGAGTTAACATTGTTCACTTGCCTTAACTGCACATATCCTGTTTTCCATCATGTTTTTACCCACTAATTTTAGCATCCATAGGTAATTCTTTTTCTTTCTTTCTTATTTTCTTTCTTTTTCTTTCTTTCTTTCTTTCTTTCTTTCTTTCTTTCTTTCTTTCTTTCTTTCTTTCTTTTTCTTTCTTTCTTTCTTTCCTCCCTCCCTCCCTCCCTCCCTCCCTCCCTTCCTCCCTTCTCTCCTTCTTTCCTTATTTCTTTCTTGCTATCTGTGCCGAGTGGTATGCGGAATCTTAGTTTCCCCGACCAGGGATGGAACCCATGCCCCTGAATTAGGAACTCAGAGTCTTAACCACTGGACCACCAAGGAAGTGCCCCATGGATAATTATTGCCTCCAACAATTATTAATGTTGTGCTTACCAAGTGGTCATTTTCTATTTCCACCATTCCTCTCCATCTTTGCAGTGGGAACTCCACTGCAAAGAAGCACTGTCCCTCTTCTCCAACTTATTTATTCATTCAATTATTTATTACATCAATATGGACTCACACTGTTTATTTTATTCTTTGGAGTATAATCCATCACTGCTAGATAAATGAAGGGTTAAGGGAGACTCGCCCTGTTGGGTTCCAAGGAAAAAGCAGGACAGGTGGGTGAGGGGTGGGACAAAAGAGCACACTGGACTGTTTGCAGGTAGTTTCTTGTTCCTTTGAGTACTTAAGCAGAGGTTGATGGATTGCTTAACAGAGGTAATGCAGAGATCGTTCATGCTTGGCATCACTCCATGACCTTGAAGGTCTCTTCTAACCTTGAGATCCTCTCAGCAGCTTAAGCAGAAAACACAGATGGCCACTTTATAACTTACTTAACCACTAAGCTTGTGCAGTAAGGGTTTTATATCAGAGCATGTTTAGCCCCTGGTGTATCTGTCCCATAATTAATAAAACCCAGCCGGCACCACAGGCAAAGGGTAAGGTGTATAGAACTTCAATGTAAATAATCTAAAAATGCCAGACCTGACAGATTCCACTATTATTTTGTAGCTCAGTTCTCACTTCTTAGAACTAAACATTATGATGTGTAAGTTTAGCTCAAGGTGACTTCTTCTTGGGATGTGTAAAGGAGATTATTGCATTTGCTGGTATAGTTGTGTTTCCTAGTACCGAGTACATTGCTTTATGATTTGTTGCCTTAATGCCACTTCAAATCCTTTTTCATCACTTCTTCAGAATTTCAGCTTTGGATTTATTCCCCTCCAGACATTTCCATATTTATCAGATGAATTCTATACTTGTCTTTATTTCCATGATACTTCCTTGAAGCAACATAATTATTTTAACAAAATTATTTTTCTTATTTTGTATTTATTTATTTTACTAAAATCATACTTTATTTTGATTGAAACGTTTTTTAAAATTATTTTTTTCCATTCTTCATTGAGGTGTAATTGACACATAACACTATATAAGGTTAAGGTGTACATTGTGATGATTTGATATATGTCTTTTAAAAATTTATGGCTGTGTTGGGTCTTCCTTGCTGTGCGTGGGCTTTCTCTAATTGTGTCGAATGGGGGCTACTCTTTGTTGCGGTGTGCAGGCCCCTCTTTGTGGTGGCTTCTCTTGCTGTGGAGCACGGGCTCTAGGTGCGCAGGCTTCAGTAGTTGTGGCCTGTGGGCTCAGTAGTTGTGGCTCCCAGGCTCTAGAGCACAGGCTCAGTAGTTGTGGCACATGGGCTTAGTTGTTCCACAGCATGTGGGATCTTGCCAGACCAGGGCTCCAACCCATGTCTCCTGCATTGGCAGGCAGATTCTCAACCACTGCACCTCCAGGGAAGTCCTTGATATATGTGTATGTTGTGAAATGATGATCACATTTTTATGTTCTTTTGGAATGTCACTGAAATTTTCTTCCCTTTTAGTAGCTTGTAGCATTAGTCTCTTTATTACTGGCCCCAATTTTGCTCTTTGCTGTGTTTTTCAATTAATTGTTAGTTAAAAGGTCTTAGATATTATTTGAATCTCTACTAGCCAAATACTGCTCACCCCTGGCAAGGGTCCTTTGTTTACCATATTTAATCCAGCTTTTAGTCCCTCTGATTGCTCATCCCCAAGCTGATTGGTTTGAATCAGTTTTGCAAGTAAAATACCAAGAGATTTTGTTGGAATTGCTTCATTATCAATGCCCAAATGTATAACATCTGCTGAGGTTTTTTCGTGCCTGGAGTCTTGTGTTCTTAAAACTCTTATTAGTTTCCACAGTTGTCATCTCATTTGTTAGCAAGCATCAAAGTGGTTTAAGAACAAGCCACAAAAGTCTAGCTCGCAGCTTTCCAGAGAGGTGCAGAATAGAGGTAATTTAGGGTCAGGTTGTGACTTTGTAATTTTTAAAAGAGAGGTGAGAAAAATTCAGTGTTAGCAAAAAGCCCTCAGTGTTCACAGACTAGGAAACCATTTTGTTGCTATTTTTGTTTATTTTTATTAAAAGCCTTACACTCAGCTGTCAGTCTTTACAACCAAATTCAGTGTATGATATTAAAATTCAGTGATATCCTATTTTATTGTATAACACCAGTCTTTTGGGAACTGCGAAATTCAGAATCTTCTTTCTGATTTATGACTTTATTCTTGTCTTCCTTTATTTGATTTATATTCCATGATGTTTAAGATGTTTATGAGGAATTAAAAAGTAATGGAGGCCCAGAAGTGAATTTGTCTGTTTATAATTGTTAAAGAAATACTTAAAAGGAAGGGGGAAAATGCAGTGCCCTCCTCTGTATGATTATAATGACTTCTAACTTGGTTTTTTTTTTTTTGGTAATGCCTACATATTTTCTGTAATGCCTTCATTTTCATCTGTGGCATTTTGTTTGCACTGTGAAGTACATGAAACAATGGTGGCAACTCATGTGCTGGTGTTTTATTTCAAATAATGTGAGTCCAAGCAGATGATATTCTAGACACTTATTAAGTATCTTTTCCTTTAATTGTAAATTTATTTGTTGTGGACTATTAGCCTCCTCCAACTCACCCAGCTGGACAGTATTAACAGTTGTCTAATATTCTTTCAGATCTTTTTAAAAAGTATATTTATTTATTTATTTGGTTGTGCTGGGTCTTAGTTGTGCAGGCGGGCTCCTTAGTTGTGGCACGTGGGCTCCTTAGATGTGACATGTGAACTCTTAGTTGTGGCAGGCATGTGCAATCTAGTTCCCTGACCAGGGATCAAACCCGGGCCCCACTATATTGGGAACTTGGAATCTTAACCACCGTGCCACCGGGGAAGTCCCTTTCAGATCTCCTTTGTTACATATATAAGTACATAAAGAGAATGGTATCATACTATAATATATTTTGCCATATACTTTTTTTTTTTTTTTTGCGGTACGTGGGCCTCTCACTGTTGTGTTCTCTCCCGTTGCGGAGCACAGGCTCCGGACGCGCAGGCTCAGCGACCAGCCGCTCCGCGGCATGTGGGATCTTCCCAGACCGGGGCACGAACCCGTATCCCCTGCATCGGCAGGCGGACTCTCAACCACTGCCCCACCAGGGAAGCCCTGCCATATACTTTTTAAAACTTTTTTTGAGTTCTGAAATAATACATACAAAGTGTGTGTAAGATGTTTGTGTAGTTCAAACTTATTACAGGAACACTCAATCACCAGTCAAGTGGTTAAGAAATAGAATATTGCCAATACTGCAACCATCTGTGCATATCCTTCTATCATCTCATCATCCTACCAACCCCCAAGAGGAAGTTTCTCTCCTGACCTTAGGATAATCATTTCTTTGTTCTTCTATATAAAGTTTTATCATTCTTGTATTCATCTTCGACAGTATAGTTCTTAAGGGTAAATTTCTATAGGATAAATACCTAGGAGGGAGATGGGCTTGTAGTTAAAAAAATTTTTTTTTCTCTTGCATAAAATTTTTATTTTTTTCTCATTACAAAAACGATCATGTTTATTATAAAGTTATTTGACATCATTCTACAAATTAAACACTACAGAAATGTATGATATAAAACATGAAAGTAACCAGTAACTAATCCCATACCAAATAATATACATTTGGTTTATGTTCCTATACTACACTAACATTTATTATTATTTTATAAAAATTAGATTGTATAATATTACTTCTTTGAGGCTTCATTCTTTTCATATTAATTTTACGTACTTCTTTTCGGGTCCCGGTAAGTAGATTTCTATCATAATTTTAATAGATTGAGAAATATGGATTTAAGAGTACTATTTATTTATTTATTTATTCGGTACGCGGGCCTCTCACTGTTGTGGCCTGTCCCATTGCGGAGCACAGGCTCCGGACGCGCAGGCTCAGCGGCCATGGCTCACGGGCCTAGCCACTCCGCGGCATGTGGGATCTTCCCGGACTGGGGCACGAACCAGTGTTCCTTGCATCGGCAGGCGGACTCTCAACCACTGCGCCACCAGGGAAGCCCCCAAGAGTACTATTTAAAGACATAAAGGGAATCAGTCGTAAAATTAAAGTAGAGTGTATGTCTTTTAAATTAATAGAGGAATAGAGAAAAAAAAGAAAAACAACCCATTTAGCCAAACACCTGCCTGCACCAAACATGTATTATTACAATAAATGTTTATGAAATATAGTCCCCATCTAAAAGAAATGCCACAGATTGTATAAATAAAACAAAATCTAAATTAAATGATATATTGTCCACAAGAGACACTCCTAAAAGCAATATGAATTGAAACACAAAGGATGGGCAAAAAATATTCCAGAGAAATGTAAACAAAAATAGAATGTACTTCTAGGTGTAAATTGAAATTTTTTGATAGTTATTGCCCTCTAAATTTAAACCTGAACCAAGAGCGTCAAGTTTATCACCTCTAAATATTATCAATCTTTATTCTTTGTCAGTCTGATATTTTTAAGTGACTACATTATTTTCATTTTGAGATTATTACTGAGATTATTTTCAGCCTTATGGAGGTATAATTGACAAATAGAGGGAATTCCCTGGTGGTCCAGTGGTTAGGACCCTGTGTTTCCACTGCTGGGGGCACAGGTTCAATCCCTGGTCAGTGAACTAGGATCCCACAAGCCATGCAGCCGGGCCAAAAAAAAATTGACAAATAGATTTGTAAGGTATTTAAAGTGTACATTGTGAAAGTATTCCCTCCACTGAGGTAATTAGCACATCCATAACCTCACAGATTTATCTTTCTTAGTGAGAATATTTAAGTTCTACTGTCTTAGCAAATTTCAATTATACAGTACAGTGTTATCAACTAGAGTTACCATGTTATGCATTAGAAACTCAGACCTTATTCATCCTATAACTGAAAGTTTGCACCCTTTTACCAACCGCTCCCTATTTCCCTCACCGCCCCCAGATCCTGGCAATCACTTTTTTACTCTCTGTTTCTGTGAGTTTGCCTTTTTTATTGTTTTTTTTTAGATTCCACATATATGTGATACCATGCAATATTTATCTTTCTCTGTCTAATGTATTTTACTTAGCATAATGGCATTAGGTTGATCCATGCTGTTGCAAATGACAGGATTTCCTTCTTTTTAAAGACAATAAAATCCCGTTGTATATATATCCCACATTTTCTTTACCCAGTATCCATTCATCAGTGGACAGACACTTAGGTTGTTTCCTTACCTTGGCTATTGTAAAGAATGCTGCTACTTCATTTGAGGTGCTATCTCATTGTGGGTGGTTTTTTTTTGGCTGTGTTGGGTCTTTGTTGCTGCACGTGGGCTTTCTCTAGTTGCGGTGAGAGGGCCTACTCTTCATCGCGGTGCACAGGCTTCTCATCGCGGTGGCTTCTCCTTCTCATTGCGGGCTCTAGGCGCGTGGGCTTCAGTAGTTGCAGCTCGAGGGATCTAGAGCGCAGGCTCAGTAGTTGTGGCACACAGGCTTAGTTGCTCTGCGGCATGTGGGATCTTCCTGGACCAGGGCTCAAACCCGTGTCCCCTACATTGGCAGGTGGATTCTTAACCACTGCGCCACCAGGGATGTCCTCATTGTGCTTTTGATTTGTATTTCCTTGATGATTAATGATGATTAGCACATTTTCATGTACCTGTTGGCCATCTGTATGTCTTCTTGGGAAAAATGTCCATTTAGGTCCTTAATTTTTATTTCTTTATTATTAATGGCAAGAAACTATTTTTCATAGAAAGTTTATTAATACTGAAATTTGGTAGATGTGGTTTTCTGAATTTTATTTCAATTTTTTTGTGTAATTAGAATTTTTTCAACCTTTATAATAAAGGTAACAGATGCTGGTTGAAAAAAATAATAAAATAGCAAAGTGCTGAAAGATAAATATTCTCTGTTTTCTTTGTACCCTCCTCTCTATCTCATACTTCACAGCAGTAACCTCATGACTAGGTTTTGTATTTTTTCAGATGTTTTAAATCTACACTTACATAGATAACTCTCCAGCACTCCCCACATACACATGGAGGACTGTATCATATGTAATTTTTCAGCTGTTCTTTTAATGCTATGTTTTGAACCTTTTGCCATTTCAGTGCATGCTATTTTAATGGCTACCTAGAATTCCATTGTATAGACATATCATACGATACTTCATTCACCCAGTCCTGTATTCTTTTGAAATATTTCTTATGATGCAGCTCAATCAAGCCTTACATAAATATTCTCATATTTTTTTACTCTTAGTAAAGAAAAATCTAAAAATATTTTAGTTATTACTTTTAATAAAAAGGGAAGGATAAAGAGAAATTTCCATCATTGTAAATTATCTACAAGAATAAGAGGAAAAAAGGACAACTCATGATGGGAATTTTGATGAGTGTGTAGTACCTCTAAGCTTCATGACTGTGCCTGTAAGTGCTTATCTTGGTTTCTCTTCCTGACTTTCCAAAACTGAGTCATGCAGTAAGAGAGGAATTAGATGGAAAAAGACCAGAGCTGTGGTTAAGAAGAAGGGTGTTGTATCCAGACTCAGTGGTGGGTGACAAAGTTGATGCTAGATCCTGTAGACTGTTTCGCAAGAGGCAAGAAAAGAGTAGAACAAGTGCATCTAAAATAGCTTTTCCTAACCAATCCTGCTATTTAATGTGTCTGGTTCCAAAAGAGCCACATTCTGAAAAGAAGTATTGGAAAAGTTGACATTTAGAAAAGAGAAGGACTCTATTCCTTTATTCTAAAATAATATTTACAAATGCAGAGTTGGCAAATCTCCCCAGATTAAGCCACTGTGCAATACCTGTTTCTTCTTTATTTTAAAATCATTTGTGCATTTATTCATATTTTTATTCTTTAAGATAAACATCGAACTTTTTTTTAAAATCAAATTTATATTTATTTATTTGGCTGTGTTGCGTCTTCGTTGGTGCGTGCGGGCTTTCTGTAGTTGCACTACTCTTCGTTGTGATGCGTGGGCTTCTCATCTCTGTGGCTTCTCTTGTTGCAGAGCATGAGCTCTAGGCACACGGGCTTCAGTAGTTGTGGCATGCAGGCTCAGTAGTTGTGGCACATGGGCTTAGTTGCTCTGTGGCATGTGGGATCTTCCTGGACCAGGGCTCGAACCCATGTCCCTTGCATTGGCAGGAGGATTCTTAACTACTGTGCCACCAGGGAAGTCCCAACATCCAACTTTTTAAATGAAAATTTTCAAGCATAAAACAAGTTGAGAGGATAATGCAATGAACACCACAGTACCCATTATATCAATTCAATAATTGTCTTTTGGTATGTGTATTAACCATTGGAAAGCTGTAGGTATCATCCTTAAGGTTAAATCTCTTAAGAACATTGTGCACAATCATACCATTATTACCATTTCCTAGTATTATCTAATATCTAGCCTATATTTTGATTTCTTCCCCAAATAAAGCACACATATTTGAGTCTAGAGGACAGCCACCAAGATCTGTCCTCTGGGGACTAAAGTCCAAAATGAGGGGACAGCATTGCAAACAAATGAGTAAGTGCAATCAATTGATGTGATAAATATCTGTGCCGAGATAGTACAGAAGGGAGTGTTCAGTTTTATCTGAGTGAAGCAGAAGGATAAGAAATACTTGATTCTACCAGCTGGAGGATTGTTAAGAAATACTTGATTCCACTGGTCCCCTTTCCTCTAGTTCTCTAGAGGTGAATTGGTGCTTTAGAGGCAAATTGGATGGGGGAGGGTTGAATGACCAAAGAGCTTTCTATGTTGAAGCTGCTACTTGAGAAAAGACGAAGCTGCTTAAAATAGCCTAGAGGAAGCAGGGCTGGGGGTAGGGCTGGTGTGAGGAATACTGTTGTACAAGATGGTCTGTAAACTTTGGCTAGGGGTAGAACTGGGGAGGCCTTGCTTTGCTTGCTGGACTGAAAAATGTGAATTTTGCTCTTGGGATTAGTGGTTCCCACTTTCCTTTACCAGGCTACTCTCTGAATCTTTATGGGGTTTTTAGCTTCAGACCTAAGGGAGCCATGCAGGGGTTAGTTTAGAATCTGTGGTTTTCTAAAACCCACTTGGATGATGTTGATGTTTAGCCAGGTGGTGTGGAATACAGCCTAAAGCAATGAGATTTGCATTTAAAATGAATTCCATAAGTAACTGCATTGTCTAATAACTTGAAATTTGGATAGGACAACTGAGAAACTGACTTTGTGATTTTATTTTAATTAATTTCAAATTTAAAACTGAAGCAAAGTGAAATATTTTCCCATTAAATACAACTTTATTTTGGTACCACTACATTTTACTTTAACCATTGAATATTTAGCACTGAGTTGTGATTCATTAAGTATAAAATATACACTAAATTTCATAGGTTTTATATAAAAAAGTAAAATATCTGATGATTTTTATATTAATTCCATGTTGAAATAATATGTTTGATATGGTGGCTTTAATAGAAATATATTAAAATTTATTTCACGTGCTTCTTTGTACCTAAAGAAAATACCTCCTAAAACCTTTAAAATGATTTCTGTAGCCCACGTTGTATTTCCATTGGACAGTGCTTCCTTGGAAGAATATGAAGGTTTGGGAGTGCTACATTCTGGAAGCCAATCCCAATTCTGAGATTAATCTACTAAGGGTACAAGATGAAAGATTAGGTTCTGAAAATGTTTGTAATCTAACACCCATTAGAATGTGAAGCCACTGCAATGAGAAGCTCACGGTGCAGCAACGAAGACCCAATGCAGCCAAAAATAAATAAAAATTAAAAAAAAAGAGAGCTGGTACCTTTTTTCTCCTATTAACCATACCTAGAGCATGTTATGGGTACTCCATAAATGTGTTGAATGAATGTACTGAGGCAGGGCAGTAGGAATGGGGAACGCAGGGATAAATGGAAGAGATTTTTAAGTAATAAGATCCATTGAACTTTGTAGCTGAATTTCGGTCTTGAACTAGGAGGCTTCTTAGAAGACTCATGGATCATTAGGTGGATTTGGGGGGTTAAAGCAGGCCCCAAGGACAAGGTAATTCTTTAACTTTTAGATGTGGTTCCATTTTTTTGTTTTTTTTAAAGGTTAGTTTCTTTTTTTTTTAATTTATACATTTTATTTATTCATTTTTGGCTGCTTTGGGTCTTAGTTGTGTGCGGGCTTTCTCTAGTTGCGGCGAGCGGGGGCTACTCTTTGTTGTGGTGCATGGACTTCTTATTGTGGTGGCTTCTCTTGTTGCGGAGCACGGGCTCTAGGCACGTGGGCTTCAGTAGTTGTGGCACACGGGCTCAGGAATTGTGGCTCATGGGCTTAGTTGCTCTGCAGCATGTGGGATCTTCCCAGACCAGAGTTTGAACCCGTGTCCCCTGCAGGCAGATTCTTAACCACTGTGCCACCAGGAAAGCCCCAAGATGTGGTTCAGTTTTAATTGCCAGGTGAAGATGTCCAGTTGGTGGATGACTGAATTTGACATTCAGGAGAAATATCTTGTCTTGTTGTGAGAATTAACAGCAAATAAGCGTAGACTGAAGGGCAAGTATGTGGATAAACGGGCGATTGGAGATGAGGCAAAGGGAGACACTATCGTTTATAAGTGAGCAGAGAAGCCAGCCAGGGAGACTGAAATGATGCACAGAGAATTGAAGGGAGGATCTTAAGTGAGAAATGGTATCAAAAGATATTCTGCAAGTCCACTGAATTTGGTATTGGACTACACTGGTGAATCTTGGGTAGTTTCAGTGAGGTGGTGGGAGCAGAAGCCTAATTACAATGGGTTGAAGAGTGCAGGATAGATAGGGTGATTGCAGTTTGGAGGAGTTCTTTGTAAAATAGGACAGTGAGGTAGGGTGGGAGCTAAATATTTCTGGAGGATTTCGTTTTCTTAAAATAGAAAAGATTTAAATTTGTTATAGCCTGTGGGGAAGGAGGTAGTTGGGAAAGATTTACAGATCTTTGGCTCCAGAATGCTCTCTGATTTTTCTATTAGGAATGTGTAAATACCTCTGTGCATACCATCACCAGCTAAGTGCTGAATAAATACTCAGTATTCTTGACGATTATATTCTTATTCTTAGAAAGTCTAAACTGAAATAGACATATTTTCTTCAAAGGAACACCTTGGAGGAAGGGAGTAGAGACCCAAAGCCACATGGGCGATGTGGAAAGAACTAAAAGCTGAAACCTGTTTTGGTGCCTTGTAGGATCATGAATTAACTAGTTATCTGATGGCCTTCTGGAAGGAGTTAGGTGAGGCAAGGTCCTTGAATATTATCTTTGATTGAGGGAGCATTCCAGGTGGGGTGACTTGATAGAAGCCAAACCCTAATGGAAAACAGGATTACAAATCTCCTGAAATCTTGAGGAGCATTTAAGCGCCATTAACAAAAAAAAAAAAAGAGGAAAAAAAAGAAGTGCATATAAACTGAATTTGTAAAGAACTAGCATGATCAGATTAAATAATCTGTAATTTGTATGTCATTCTTTTGTTTTTTAAATTAATATGGCAATTCATATTGGGGTACTAATTAATACCAAGAAGTTTTCAACGAATTTTAGTCTCCTAATTATATGAAACTAACAATTTTTTTAACTACTTCAAGTTAATTTCTTTTTTTTTAAACATCTTTATTGGGGTATAATTGCTTTACAATGGTGTGTTAGTTTCTGTTGTACAACAAAGTGAGTCAGATATACATATACATATATCATCATATCTCCTCCCTCTTGCATCTCCCTCCCACCCTCCCTATCCCACCCCTCTAGGTGAATACAAAGCACCGAGCTGATCTCCCTGTGCTATACAGCTGCTTCCCACTAGCTATCTATTTTATGTTTGGTAGTGTATATATGTCCATGCCACTCTCTTACTTTGTCCCAGCTTACCCTTCCCGCTCCCTGTGTCCTCATGTCCATTCTCTGCATCTGTGTCTTTATTCCTGTCTTGCCCCTAGGTTCTTCAGAACCTTTTTTTTTTAAGATTCCATATATATGTGTTAGCTTACGGTATTTGTTTTTCTCTTTCTCACTTACTTCACTCTGTATGACAGTCTCTAGGTCCATCCACTTCCCTACAATTAACTCAATTTCATTTCTTTTTATGGATAACATTCCATTGTATATATGTGCCACATCTTGTTTATCCATTCATCTGTCGATGGACACTTAGGTTGATACCATATCCTGGCTATTGTAAATAGAGCTGCAATGAACATTGTGGTACATGACTCTTTGAATTATGGTTTTCTCAGGGTATATGCCCAGTAGTGGGATTGCTGAGTTGTATAGTAGTTCTATTTTTAGTTTTTTAAGGAACCTCCATACTGTTCTCCATAGTGGCTGTATCAATTTACATTCTCATCAACAGTGCAAGAGGGTTTCCTTTTCTCCACACCCTCTCCAGCATTTATTGTTTGTAGATTTTTTGATGATGGCCATCATCAAAATGGCCGGTGTGAGGTGATACCTCATTGTAGTTTTGATTTGCATTTCTCTAATAATTAGTCATGTTGAGCATCCTTTCATGTGTTTGTTGGCAGTCTGTATATCTTCTTTGGAGAAATGTCTATTTAGGTCTTCTGCCCATTTTTTTTTTGCGTTACGCGGGCCTCTCACTGTTGTGGCCTCTCCCGTTGCGGAGCACAGGCTCCGGACATGCAAGCTCAGCGGCCATGGCTCACGGGCCCAGCCGCTCCGCGGCATGTGGGATCTTCCTGAACCGGGGCACGAACCCGCGTCCGCTGCATCGGCAGGCGGACTCTCAACCACTGTGCCACCAGGGAAGCCCATTTTTTTTATTGGTTTGTTTGTTTTTTTGATATTGAGCTTCATGAGCTACTTGTATATTTTGGAGATTAATCCTTTGTCAGTTGATTCATTTGCATATATTTTCTCCCATTCTGAGAGTTGTCTTTTCATCTTGTTTATGGTTTCCTTTGCTGTGCAAAAGCTTTTAAGTTTCATTACGTCCCATTTGTTTATTTTTGTTTTTATTTCCATTTCTCTAGGAGGTGGGTCAAAAAGGATCTTGCTGTGATTTATGTCATAGAGTGTTCTCCCTATGTTTTCCTCTAAGAGTTTTATAGTGTCTGGCCTTACATTTAGGACTTTAATCCATTTTGAATTTATTTTTGTGTATCATGTTAGGGAGTGTTCTAATGTCATTCTTTTACATGTAGCTGTTCAGTTTTCCCAGCACCACTTATAGAAGAGGCTGTCTTTTCTCCATTATATAGTCTTGCCTCCTTTATCAAAGATAAGGTGACCATATGTATGTGGGTTTATCTCTGGGCTTTCTATCCTGTTCCATTGATCTATATTTCTGTTTTTGTGCCAGTACCATGCTGTCTTGATTACTGTAGCTTTGTAGTATAGTGTGAAGTCAGGGACCCTGATTCCTCCAGCTCCATTTTTCTTTCTCAAGATTGCCTTGGCTATTTGGGGTCTTTTGTGTTTCCATACAAATTGTGAAAATTTTTGTTCTAGTTCTGTGAAAAATGCCATTGGTAGTTTGATAGGGATTGCACTGAGTCTGTAGATTGCTTTGGGTGTATAGTCATTTTCACGATGTTGATTGTTCCAATCCAAGAACATGGTATACCTCTCCATCTGTTTGTATCATCTTTAATTTCTTTCATCAGTGTCTTACAGTTTTCTACATACAGGTCTTTTGTCTCCTTAGGTAGGTTTATTCCTAGGTATTTTATTCTTTTTGTTGCAATGGTAAATGGGAGTGTTTCCTTAATTTTTCTTTCAGATTTTTCATCATTAGTGTATAGGAATGCAAGAGGTTTCTGTGCATTAATTTTGTATCCTGATACTTTACCAAATTCATTGATTAGCTCAAGTAGTTTTTGGTAGGATCTTTAGGATTCTCTATGTATAGTATTATGTCATCTACAAACAGTGACAATTTTACTTCTTCTTTTCTGATTTGGATTTCTTTTATTTATTTTTCTTCTCCGATTGCTGTGGCTAGTACTTCCAAAACTATGTTGAATAATAGTGGTGAGAGTGGCAACCTTGTCTTTTTCCTGGTATTAGTGGAAATTGTTTCAGCTTTTCACCATTGAGAATGATGTTCGCTGTGGGTTTGTCATATATGGCCTTTATTATGTTGAGGTAAGTTCCCTCTATGCCTACTTTCTGGAGGGTTTTTATCATAAATGGTTGTTGAATTTTGTCAAAAGCTTTTTCTCCATCTATTGAGATGATCATATGGTTTTTCTCCTTCAATTTGTTAATATGGTTTATCACATTGATTGATTTGCATATATTGAAGAACCTTGCATTCCTGGGATAAACCTCACTTGATCATGGTGTATGATCCTTTTAATGTGCTGTTGGATTCTGTTTGCTAGTATTTTGTTGAGGATTTTTGTATCTTTGTTCATCAGTGATATTGGCCTGTATTTTTCTTTTTTTGTGACATCTTTGTCTGGTTTTGGTATCAGAGTGATGGTGGCCTCGTAGAATGAGTTTGGGAGTGTCCCTCCCTCTGCTATATTTTGGAAGAGATTGAGAAGGATAGGTGTTAGCTTTTCTCTCAATGTTTGATAGAATTCACCTGTAAAGCCATCTGGTCCTGGGCTTTTGTTTGTTGGAAGATTTTAAATCACAGTTTCAATTTCAGTGCTTGTGATTGGTCTGTTTATCTTTTCTGTTTCTTCCTGGTTCAGTTTCAGGAGGTTGTGCTTTTCTAAGAACTTGTCCATTTCTTCCAGGTTGTCCATTTTATTGGCATACAGTTGCTTGGAGTAACCTCTCATGATCCTTTGTATTTCTGCAGTGTCAGAAACTAACAATTTTGAGGAAAAAGTTATGCTAGAAGGTAAAACATGTAAGGGTTATCCAGAAATAAAGAGGGTTATAAGCCAAGGAACATTTGCGGGAGGAAATAGACAGTGACCTCTGACTGCTTCCTTAAGAACTAGATTCTAAATTGTGTTCCAGTTTCACTCCTTTCTGTAATAAGTTTGCATGAACCCAGCATGCATATACTGAATTTGGAGATTAAGTTATGATATTTTGAATAGCAGTGTTGTACTGCTACAACTCACAAACAGATGAATAAAAGTAGACCTAAGAGAAAAACAGATACTGTATGCTAATGCATATGTATGGAAGTTTAAAAATTGGTACTGATTAACCTAGTGGCACGGCAGGAATAAAAACACACATGTAGAGAACAGAATTGAGGGCACAGGGAGGGAAGGGGAAGATGGGATGAAGTGAGAGAGTAGCATTGATATATATACACTACCAAATGTAAAATGGGTGGCTAGTGGGAAACTGCTACATAGCACAAGGAGATCAACTCGATGCTTTGTGAGGACCTAGAGGGATGGGATAGGGAGGGTGGGAGGGAAGCTCAAGAGGGAGGGCATATGGGGATATATGTATACATATAGCTGATTCACTTTGTTATACAGCAGAAACTAAGACAACATTGTAAAGCAATTATACTCCAATAAAGATGTTAAGAAAAAAAAAAAGTAGGCCAGTCAGTTTAGAAAGATAATTCCCACAATCTAACAAAGGAAACTTCCATAGGAGCTGTGTTGTTCTTTTTAGTTCTAAGCATCTATGGCAATCTTAGTTCAGTAAGCATTAGTAAATATTAGTAAGTAAAGGAATTTGTTTTAAATGTTAATACTTACTTGCTGCTGACAGGATTATTTTTAGGACAGTGCATTTGGTTAAACACTAGGACCTTGTGACTAACACTAGGACCTCTCTAAAGAGACATTTGGTTTGAATTTTGGCTCAGAGCATTGATCTGACTTTGGCTAGTGACTTAACCTTATCAGAATCTTCCTTGTTAAAAGACTGGAGAAGTGAATATGATTTTTTTTTTTTTTTTGGCTGTGCCACACAGCTTGTGGGATCTCAGTTCCCCAACCAGGAATTGAACCTGGCCCCTGGCAGTGAGAGCACCAAGTCCTAAGCACTGTACCACCAGGGAATTCCTGTAAATACATTTATCTCAGTAGGAAAATTAAATGAGATAATTCATATAAAGTGCTTATAATGACGCCTGGCAAGCATTACATGCTCAATACATAGGTAATAGCTATTAATAAATATTCTTTTCTTAATTGTGGATTTGAGACTGGAATTACTGAGTTTTTGCCATATATTGAAGGACATGTAGAAAAAGAACTACCTAATATGTATTTTTCCCTAAATAGTTTGTTTCTACACATAAGATCCAACACTTATAAATGTGTATAAATAAGTTGTTTGATTTAATCCCCACAATAAACCTTTTCAGTAAGTGCTATTACTAGTCTTGATTTATCTTTTTTAAATTTATTTTTTATTGAAGTAGAGTTGAATTACAATGTTGTGTTAATTACTGCTGTACAGCAGAGTGACTCAGTTATACATATATATACTTTCATTTTCATATTCTTTTCCATTACAGTTTATCACAAGATATTGAATATAGATATATATTGTGCTGTATAGTATAGTATTGATATATACTGTGCTATACAGTAGTTATTTATGTTTTTTTAATAATTTTTTTAAATCCTGAGAAATTCTTTTTAAATTGAAGTATAGTTGATTTATAATATCGTGTTACTTTTAGGTGTACAGCACAGCAATTCAGGTATATATATATATATATGTATATATGAATATATATAACACACACAGATATTCTTTTTCAGATTCTTTTGCCTTATAGGTTATTAAAAAATATTGAGTATAATTCCGTGTGCCATATAGTAGGTCTTTGTTGGTTATCTATTTTATGTATAGTAGTGTGTATAAGTTAATCCCATAGTCTTGATTTATCTTAAGGAAACTGAGGCTCAATTAGCAAGGACTCGCTCTATGCCATGTGGTTGGTAAGCAGTCGGAGAGTCAACAGTTTGATTCCAGTAAAACTCACGTTATTAAAAATATATGAAACAGTTAAGATACATAAAAAGTGTAAAGAATAATAACTGGGGACTTCCCTGGTGGTCCAGTGGTTAAAACTCCGCACTTTCAATGCAGGGGGCATGAGTTTGATTCCTGGTCGGGGAACTGTGATCCCACATGCCGTGAGGTGTGGCCAAAAAAAAAAAAAAAAAAAAACACTGAACATGAGAGTTGGTTATTAACTTTAAGCTTGGATAGGATTGTTCATGAAAAGTGCGAAGAACAAAAAGTCTGTGGGTTTTGACTTAGAATCCTCTATGGAATGGGCTCAGGGGGACACACCCACAACCAAGGGACAGACACCCAAGAGTGAGGCTCCAGGGGAGACCTAGATTATAGTTTCAGTTGAGAATCTCCTTGGGGATCCACAAAAGAGCAGGTTAGGCCTATGATATTTAAGGAATGATTGGACTTGGCAGTTAAGAACTCATTTATAACCTTGGGGGATAACTACTTAAGATATTTGAATCAGGAGGGAATTTGATGGGATGATAGCTTGAGGCAGATTTGGGGTCTGCCAGGCTTTTTGTCTTTTGTTGTTACATGAATTAACCCATTTATTGCAGGCTAGCAATGTTACCAATGGTGGACCTTCCACTGGTCTTACAGTTCCTTCAGTCAGATTTTATAGCGATGGTAGGAGCGGTACTGTAGGTCTAGGCATCACCTGCAAGCTTTTCAGGAACCATGGCGCCAGGTCCCCAAAGCTCATTTCTTCATTTTGGTTTTGCCACCAGAGAAACAAGTGTACTTGGCGTGCTGGCTGATTTCAGTTTTCTTCACCGTCTTCCTGAGGGAGGCAGCATAATGGGCCCGTATTTACCGACAATCCTGACCGTAGTGCTTTTAGCATTGTCACCACAAACTAGCTCCGAGCCCAGAGAGTGGGTTTTTATCTTTTTGACTGGGAATAAATTATACTGACTCTTAGCTCCAGAGGAAGAGGTCTAGGACTAGGTCATCTGTGACTACAGAGGTTTAGCTCTTAGGTCAGTTTTGTATACATTTGGAACTAATCTGCAATTAACTTGGTTTTTTTTTTTGTTGTTATTGTTTTTTGTTTTTATTTGCGGGTACGCGGGCCTCTCACAGTTGTGGCCTCTCCCATTGCGGAGCACAGGCTCCGGACGCGCAGGCTCAGCGGCCATGGCTCACGGGCCCAGCCACTCCGCGGCATGTGGGATCTTCCCGGACCGGTGCACGAACCCGTGTCCCCTGCATCGGCAGGCGGACTCTCAACCACTGCGCCACCAGGGAAGCCCCTAACTTGGTTTTTGATTAAATACAAGTTGTCCCTCCCTTTAGTAACTCTCCTCCTTTGCCCCACCCCCAAGTTAAAGGAATTACTTTAGATACTAAGACCCTGTGGCCAAACGAGGGTGGAGTTTTTGTTTGGGGATAAGAATAAAAACATTAGAAAAGCTGTCTGGATCTGGTGTCTGGATCTGACTGAGAGAATTGGGAAACATTTGAAGTTTCTGCCATGGCTCCTATTCGGCGCAAACTTGGAAAAGCCGTAAGTCCGTATGGCAATGAGGTAGGGCAGGTGGGGATGCATGCTGACCTAGTTCCTTAGACTCCCCCTCTCCTGGCTGACGCAGCCCTGCCTTTCTGTGGCCTTTGAACCCCTCACCGGGTGGCTCTAGGCAAACTGGAGAAACAGAGATCAGAGGCAAAGCTCAGAGAATGTTAGGGCTACAAAACTTGGTCGGGCAGGTATTCCCTTTTTATGCCTAAAAAAAGGAAAAAGAGAGCTTAATGGCTGGGATTCTGGAGAAGGTAATTTCACTGCTATACGAAAATAAGGTAGCTTTTTGCAGGTCCCCTTTGAAGGGGGATATTTTTGGTATATGTGTGTTAAATGTCTATTTTAGAATCCCCTTGGGTGGATCTTTGATGAGTAGCTGGTTCATCTTTACTTTTGACTTAAATTTGGTTTTGTTATCAAGCAGTTGTGGTTAGCATTGCATGGTGGTAGGTTGCAGAGCAGGGCTGACCTCCATGCTTCTTTTTAGAGAATGTGGGAGGGAAAATACAGTATCAGGCATGATTGTGTCATCTTAAAGTGAAAATTAATGGAGGCCCCAGTGGTTCTCCCTCAAATTTTCTCCAAGCTCTCAATTTTCAGGTTGAGAACATAGATTTTGAAGGTGTCACCTCCGATTAGGAATAAATGCGCTGTGGGCTACTCCTCCTGTTCTACATGTTTTTAAAATTGTTTTTTACTCTGAGGGGGTTTATATTGGTGGGGGGGCAGGGCGAAAAAATCTTAGATATTACAAGGGGGCCACAGTACGTAAACAGATACCCACAATATCTGTTGTATTAAGATCTCACGGGGAGAGCTATTAGGGAAAAAAATGTTTTAAAAGACTCCTGCAGGGACTTCCCTGGCGGTCCAATGATTAAGACTCAGCGCTTCCACTGCGGGGTGGGGGTGGCGGGGTGGGGTGTTAGATCCCTGGTTGGGGAACTAAGATCCCACATGCCCACGGGGCAGCCAAAAAATAAAAAATAAAAACTAAAAGACTCCTGCAGTAAGGGATGAAAAAAAATGAAAAGAAAGTTGAGAAACACACTGATCTACCTGTGTAGTAAAGGTCATAGTCTTGTAGGACCACGTCTCTGAACATGCTTCGAAAGTCTTTATTTTTTCATGTGATCTGGGTACCTGTTTCTTGATACAGGACATGCAGCATGTAAGGAATGTGAGTGTGTGTTGGGAGGAGCTACAGTCAGATCCGGTCCATAGGGCAGGGTCTTTTCAGAATAAAATACCCCTTTGCTCAGTGTCATTTGAGCTCCTTCAAGAGCGGGTGTAAGAGTATCCTGATGATAGGAATGTGGAAAAATGACAAGATGGAGGGGGCCTGGGAACTACCGGACCCAGATCTGATCTAAGGAGTTCAACATTCCTGTTAGTTCAGAGTGCGAACAACCTATAATCTTGAAATGGGTATAGAGTGGAAGACAGACAACTAGGGGAGTTTTAATCACTTACTGTCTTGTAAACTGTTCCCTTGGGCCCTTTTGGAGTAGCAGAGGACAGCAGTGGGACCGGAGAGGGAGGGGGGTTGGAGGAGGAGGAGAAGAGACATAAACACAGGTGGGTAGGTGGCAAGAGTTTGGTGTCCCCGGAGTGTACATGAAACTTGAGGGGATAAAACAGCCAGCATTCCAATATTCTTGAAACACTTCACTTCCTTCAGAGAGTTGGCTTCTCTTTAGAGATAAATGTTAACAATAATAATTTGAGATTCAAGATAGATGTTCAGGAAATACACTATACCTAAGCAGATTAAATGTCAATAAAATCTTCATTAAAACAATGTAGCCACTGGGGCCTGGATTAGTGCTCTCAGTGGTGTCATGGAGACAGCTCCTTCCAGCTCACTAGATGTGTGCATTTCTTCCCAACTCTTGCTCAGGTGGTCACACTGATAGTTTACAATCCACCGTGGTGGGTGTATTTACACCACAAAAATTGGCCAACCCTACAAAACAGGGCTTTCTCCCCACCACTTCCCAAGTTGATTGTTAAACATTTACCAGAATACCACCGAGTACAGTTTCTATAATACAAATGTTGACAGTTGTATATACCCTTCCTGAAATATCTTAAACAAATATTAGCAAATACATATGTACTCTGCACTCTTCCTTTTGCTCTAATTTGTTTGTAATTTGATACTACATAAACTATTCTGCATTTAGGTTTTTTCACTTAATTGTACCCTAGAAATCTTTCCATAGAGTGCTTTGTCAATTTTGGTTTAATTTTAAAGGAAACATATTAAAAAGTCAAAACAGTGTTTAATCAGATCTGGGTCTAAATAGTTCCCAGGCCTCCTTGCTGTTTTCTCACTGTCAGGTATTGCTCCTAAACTAAACTCTTCCTATTCAGCATTAGTTTCTTTTGTATTCTTCCATAGTTTCTTTTTTTTAGCCGAGTCTTATGGTTTTATTAACACAAACTAAATGTGACGTGAGCTGTCTATTCATTTTCTTTGCTGAGCAACCTGGCGTTGGGATTGGTGATTCTGATGGCCAGCTGGGCTGCTCTTTCCACAATGGCTTTTGGTTCTTGGAGGAGAGGTTGTGAGCAATCTCAGCATAGTAAGCTTTGTTGCACATCAGCCTCACTTCAAGCTCCTTGACCAGGTGGACCAGGAACTTACGGAAGCTGCTGGGCAGCGTGCGCTTTGTTTTCTTGTTGCTCCCGTTACTGATGTTGGGCATCAAGATCTGGCCCTTGAATCTCCTGCACACCCTGTTGTCAGTGCCTCTGGGTTTCCACCAGTTCCGCTTAATTTTGACATATTGGTCTGACTGGTGCCGGATGAATTTCTTGGTCCTCTTTTTGATGATCTTGGGCTTCACGGGGGGTCTGAGGGCAGCCATGATGCCGAGTTGGAGACAGCTGCCACCTCCGAAGGCAGTGCTGAGGAAGAGCTGTATTCTTCCAGAGTTTCTTTATGCAAATATGAATATTATTTCTTATACAAAAAGATATATTTCATATACAAGTACTATTTTTAAAAACATACTTTGGACATCTTTGCCTATTAGCTCTGTAACTTTTTATCATTCTTTTATTTATTTATTTGTTTATTTTTGGCTGTGTTGGGTCTTGTTGCTGCGCGCAGGCTTTCTCTAGTTGCCGCTAGCGGGGGCTACTCTTCGTTGCGGTGCACGGGCTTCTCATTGCGGTGGCTTCTCTTGTTGCAGAGCACGGGCTCTAGGCTCGTGGGCTTCAGGAGTTGTGGCACACGGGCTTCAGTAGTTGTGGCACGCAGGCTCAGTAGTTGTGGTTTGTGGGCTGTAGAGTGCAGGCTCAGTAGTTGTGGCCCACAGGCTTAGTTGCTCTGCGGCAGGTGGGATCTTCCCAGACCAGGGCTGGAACCCCTGTCCCCTGCATTGGCAGGCAGATTCTTAACCACTGCACCACCAGGGAAGTCCCTATCATCCTTTTTTATAGTTGCAAGGCATTATATTATATTATATTATATCACAATTGAATTAGTCTGCTACAGATGGACACTGGGATATTTTCAGCTATTTGTTAAAATATACAAAGCTGTCAAAACATGTAATTATATGCAGGTATAGCTAGCTAAGATAAATTTCAAACTGCTGTATTAAAGTTGCACTTAATTTTGATAGTTAATTATTGCCAAATTGCCCTAGGGGTAATTGCATAGGGGTTACACTATTTTGTACTTCCACCAACATTTTATGAAAGTTTATCTCCCTACAGCTTGCCCAAGGGTCTAGGTGGTCAAACTTTTTCATTGTTATTCTGATAAATGAAAAATGTTATCTGTGTCACTTTAATTTGCATTTCTTTTAATGTTGAGCACCTTTTCACAGTGTCTTCATCAGGTTTGTATGAAGATTAATGAGTTACTGCAAGTAAGGAGTATATTAGAATACAGCTAACTTTTTTTGAATTATAACTATTGTAATGAAATTGTGCTCTCTCAGTGATAGCTCATCATCACTGTGCTCTTGAGTCATTATCTCATCTAATTCCCATCACTATCATATATGATCTCTTAGAAGGAAGAAACTATAGTTTAGGCCAAGTACCGTCTCCTGGGTCACACAATTCCTAAGGATTGCTCTCTTCCCTTCCCCATCTTAGTGTTCAAGATTAACCAGTAATAGCACATAGGTTAGTTTCTTTTCTTTTCAACACTTGTATTTAAAAACAAACCTATGTATAGTTTGTTTAGATGTATGTATACTTTATTTAGATGTATCTATTTAAAAAGTTGATTTTATGCATTTTTAAAAATTGAGGTATAGTTTATTTAAAATATTATATATTATAGTTATATATAAAATATTATATAATTGTATGTTATAGTTTCAGCTATACAACATAGTGATTCAAAAATTTTATATAGATTATATATTCCATTTAAAGTTATTATAAAATATTGGTTATATTCCTTGTGCTGTACACTAGATCCTTATAACATTTATTTTATACATAGTAGTTGATATGTCTTAATTCCCTACCCTATCTTGACCCTTCCCCCTTTCCTCTCCCCATTGATAACCACTGGCTTATTCTCTACATCTGGGATTCTGTTTCTGTTTTGTTATATTCATTCATTTGTTTTATTTTTTAGATACCACATATAAGTGATATCATACAGTATTTGTCTTTCTCTGTCTGACTTATTTCACTAAGAATAATATTCTCCAAGTCCATCCGTGTTGTTGCAAATGGCAAAATTTCATTCCTTTTTTAGCTGAGTAGTATTTCATTGTATATAATATACCACATCTTCTTTATCCATTCATCTGTTGGTGGACACTTAGTTTGCTTCCATATCTTAGCTATTTAAATAATCCTGCTATGAACATTTGGGTACATGTATCTTTTTGAATTAGTGTTTTCATTTTCTTTAGATATACCTAAGAGTGGAATCACTGAATCATATGGTAGTTCTATTTTTAGTTTGTTGAGGAATCTCCATACCGTTTTTCACAGTGGCTGCACCAATTTATATTTCTACCAACAGTGTACGAGGGTTCCTTTTTCTCCACATCCTCACCAACATTTGTTACTTGTGGTCTTCTTGATTATAGCCATTCTGATGTGAGGTGATATCTCATTATGGTTTTGATTTGCATTTCTCTGAAGATTAGTGATGTTGAACATCTTTTCATGTGCCTTTTAGCCATCTATATATCTTCTTAAAAATGTCCATTCAAATCTTCTCACCATTTTTTAATTGCCTGCGTTTTTTTTATATTGAGTTGTATGAGCTGTTTATATATTTTGAATACTAACCCTTTATTGGTCATATCATTTGCAAATATTTTCTCTCATTTAGTAGGTTGTCTTTTCATTCTGTTGATGGTTTCCTTTGCTGTGCAAAGCTTTTAAATTTAATTAGATTCCATTTGTTTATTTTTACTTTTGTTTCTTTTGTTTTAGGAGACAGATCCAAAAAATAATGCTGTGACTTATTGCAAAGAGTGTCTGCCTATGTTTTCTTCTAGAAGTTTTATGGTTTCAGGTCTTACATTTTGTTCTTTAATCCACTTTGTGTGTATTTTTATATGTGATGTCAGAAAATTTCTAATTTCATTCTTTTACATGTAGCTGTCCAGCTTTCCCAAGCACCACCTATTGAAGAGACTATCTTTTCCCCATTGTATATTCCTGCCTTCTTTGTTGTAGATTGACCGTAAGTGCATGGGTTTATTTCTGGACTCTCTATTCTGTTCCATTGATCTATGTGTCTGTTTTTGTGCAGTACTATACTCTTTTGATTACTGTAGCTACATAGTATAGTCTAAAGTTAGGCAGTATGATACGCCTAGTTCTGTTCTTTGTTCTCAAGATTGTTTTGGCTATTCAGGGTCCTTTGTGTTTTCATACAAAAATTATTTGGTAATTTTGATTTGGTATTTTGATAGGAATTGCATTGAATCTGTAGATTGCCTTAGATAGTATGGTCATTTAAAAAATGTTAATTCTTCCAATCCATGAATGCAGTATATCTTTCCATCTGTTTGTGTCAGCTTCAATTTCTTTCATTAATGTCTTATAGTTTTCTGAGTACAGGTCTTTTACCTCCTTAGTTAGAGTTATTCCTAGGTATTTTATTCTTTTTGATGGGATTCTAAATGGGATTTTTTCCTTAATTTCTCTTCCTGATGGTTTGTTGTTAGTGTATAGATATGCAAGAGATTTCTGTATATTAATTTTCAGTCCTGCAACTTTACCGAATTCATTGATGAGCTCTTATAGTTTTTGGTAATTTTTTAGGATTTTCTATGTATAGTATGTCATCTGCAAACAGTGGCAGTTTTACTACTTCTTTTCCAATTTGCATTGCTTTTATTTCTTCTTCTTGTCTGATTGCTATGACTAGGACTTCCAATACTATGTTGAATAAAAGTAGCAAGAGGGGCATCCTTGTCTTGTTCCTCATCTTACAGGAAATGATTTCAGCTTTTCACCATTGAGTATGATGTTAGCTGTGGCCTTATGGCTTATCATAATGGCCTTTATTATTTTGAGGTGTGTTCCCTCTATACCCACTTTGTGGTGAGTACATTATTTGGATGTATCTCTTTTTTTTTTTTTGGCTGTGCTGCACAGCTTGAGGCATCTTAGTTACCTAAACCTGGGTCCCTGGCAGTGAAAGCGCCAAGTCCTATCCACTGAACTGCCAGGGAATTCCATTTCCTTAAAGTTTAGTTTTATAGTTAGCAGAGTGTAGGACATGTTTTCATGTACTTATAAACTTGTGATACCCAGTGTTTTTTAAAAGCTGCATGAGTTATAACTGAATAATAAGTCAATTTTTTTTCTAATATGTATACCAAGTATGTTCTATTACCTGCTTTGTCTTTGAAAAATGCAGGAGATCAAAGAATAAAACTATTGAAACAGCAGTCCAAGGGATCTAGATTGAGTAGGAAAACAAGAAAATCAGAAGTTGCAAAATGAACTGTGAATAGGTAGGGGTGGTCTAGAAACTAGAAGGTATCATAAAGTAAAGATCTTTAGTACTATCAGAATTCTTGGAAGTACATTTTTATTTTTATCTTATTTTATTTTATGTATATATTTTATATCTTTATTGGAGTATAATTGCTTTACAATGTTGAATTAGTTTCTGCTGTACAACAAAGTGAATCAGCTATATGTATACATATATCCCCATATCCCCTCCCTCTTGAGCCTCCCTCCCACCCTCCCTATCCCACCCATCTAGGTGATCACAAAGCATCCAGCTGATCTCCCTGTGCTATGTGGCAGCTTCCCACTAGCCATCCATTTTACATTTGGTAGTGTCAATGTTACCATATATGTCAATGTTATATTCTCTCACTTGGTCCCAGCTTCCCCTTCTCCCCCGTGTCCTCAAGTCCATTCTCTACATTTGTGTCTTTATTCCTGCCCTGCCACTAGGTTCATCAGTACTGTTTTTTAGATTCCATATATGTGCGTTAGTATACAGTATTTTTCTTTCTTTTTCTGACTTACTTCACTCTGTATGACAGACTCTAGGTCCATCCACCTCATTACAAATAACTCACTTTCGTTCCTTTTTATGGCTGAGTGGTATTCCATTGTATATAGATGCCACATCTTCTATATTCATTCATCTGTCGATGGACATTTAGGTTGGAAGCACATTTTAAAAAATTGAAGTTTAGCTGATTTACAATTTGTGTTAGTTACAGGTGTCCAGCAAAGTGATTAAGTTATACATATTTATATACATAATCTTTTTCAGATTCTTTTCCATTATAGGTTATTACAAGATATTGAATATAGTTCCCTGTGCTATACAGTAGGTCCTTGTTGTTTATCTATTTTATATATAGTAATGTGTATCCGTTAATCCTGAACTCCTAATTTTTCCCTCCCCCCCTTTCCCCTTTGGTAACCATAAGTTTGTTTTCTGTGTTGGTCAGTTGCTTTTTAATTAAGCTCATTAATTAATGAGACTGTCTTATGCTTTTAGTACATAAATTTTAAAAGAACCTCAAGATCGTCTCTGTAAGGGAATGTATAGTCCAGTGTGTTCGGATATGCATACCTATAAACTTAAAAGCTTCAAGTAAAAAAAAAAAAAATTCCCCTTTAATTCTATTTCACAGTGGTAACTATTATTAACATTTTAGGTTTATACTACCAGCTTTTTTTCTGTGCTAGACCAATTTGTGTGTGTGTGTGTGTGTGTGTGTGTGTGTGTGTGTGTGTTTGGCTGTGCTGCAAGGCTTATGGGATGTTAGTTCCCAGAGCAGGGATCAAACCCCGGCCACAGGAGTGAAAGTGCTGAGTACTAACCACTGGACCGCCAGGGAATTCCCAGTGTTTGTGTGTTTTAAATAAAAAGGGATGATAATGTCACATGTGCATCTTATTTTGGTTAATGATATACTAAGAATATTGATACATAGAGTAATGGCTGCACATTTTTCACAATATGATTATATGAGTTTATTTCATACTTTCTCTACTGTAAATGTTATGTTGTATTATGATTTGCTTACATACATTTCTACTTTTTTAGTTTTGCAATTTGGATGGATGAAAACATGACATTTATTTTCACTTGCTTGTCTTCTAGTAAAGTTGGACAGCTTTTGATCCTTTTGATTTCCACCTAAGTGAATTGCATATGCCTATTCTTTCCTCACTATTCTATTGAGTCATTTTCCTTCTTAATTTGTTGGAGCTTTTTTATTAAGAATGGTAACTCTTTATATGTACTGCGAATATTTTCCCAGTCTGTCACTTGACTTTTCAATTTATTTTTGGCAATATTTCTCCTACCTTTATAAGTAGCTACGCATATCAGGAAATAAATACATTTTACATCACGATTCAATGCACAAACACATACATAAAAATTTATATGATAGGGTTTCCCTGGTGGCGCAGTGGTTGAGAGTCCACCTGCAGGTTCAGGGGACACGGGTTTGTGCCGCCGTCTGAGAAGATCCCACATGCCGCGGAGCTTCTAGGCCCGTGAGCCATGGCCGCTGAGCCTGCGCGTCCGGAGCCTGTGCTCCACAACGGGAGAGGCCACAACAGTGAGAGAGGCCCGCATACCGCCAAAAAAAAAAAAAAAAATTATGATAATACTTATCTTTACTAAATGTAGTGTACACATTTTTCTTTAATATTCCATTAAAAGACACTTGTCACAAAGCGTGATATTGGTATTGGGACACATAGGTTGTGATCAGCAATTTGAAAAGCATATTATGGTGTCTTTGCCTTTAAGATTGTTAATATCATATGTAGTTAAAGAATTCTATCTTTTCTTCTATGGCTTACCACTTTTTGCTCTTGCTTTGGAAGATTTTTCCTTACATCTTTTTATATTTACATTGTTAATGTATCTGGAATTTTTTTTTTTTTTTTTTTTTTTTTTTTTTTTTTTTTTTTTTTTTTTTTTTTTTTCTGTACGCGGACCTCTCACTGTTGTGGCCTCTCCCGTTGTGGAGCACAGGCTCCGGACGCGCAGACTCAGCGGCCATGGCTCACGGGCCTAGCTGCTCCGCGGCATGTGGGATCTTCCCGGACCGGGGCACGAACCCGTGTCCCCTGCATCGGCAGGCCACCAGGGAAGCCCCTGATTCTTTTTTTTAGTCGATACTCCTGTTTTTTCTTTGCAGTCAGTTATATAATCATCATTCAGTAAGAAGTCTCCTAATTTTTTATGTTTAGATTTTACTGTCTTCAAGGCATTGACTAGAACATCCAGAGCCACGTTAAATATTATAGAGCTTATTTTCTATTTGCTCTTGACCAAAATGTCCCCTATTGTCTCCTCCTGTGGTATAATTTTGGATGAACTATTTCAAGGTTTAAAAAAATAGGGATTAGAAGGGGGAATAATGATTCCTTAATGGGTACAGTGTTTCTATTAGGGGTGATGAAAATGTTCTGGAATTAGAGGTGATTGTTGCACAACACTGTGAATAAAATCAGAATTACACAATTTCAGATGGTAAAATGATGACTTTTATTTCATGGGAACTTCATCTCAAAAAAATTTTTGAAAAGGGGTGTCACTACCCACTCACCAGAATGTCTGATGTGTAAAGATAGAAAATACTAATTGTTAATAAGAATGTGAGCTAATTGTTAATAAAAATTGAAACTCATAATTTCTGGTGGGAGTGTGTATTGACAACCACTGTAGAAAATGATTTGGCCTATCTCCTAAACTACACGCATATATACACACACTGAATGACTGAGCACTTCCACTCCATGCAATGTATGTACAAGTTCACCAAAATATAACAGTAATATGTTATAGCAGTGTTCTTTGTTATAGCCAAAAACTAAAACTAAATGTCCATCTACAGTAGAATAGAGATATACATTGTAGTATATTCAGTCAATGAATTACTGTATAGCAGTAAGAATGAATGGATTACAGTTAAACTTTACAACATGGATGACTCTCAGAAATATAATTTTGAGTAAAAGGAAGTCAGCTGTATAAAGTTGGGAAATAAGCCAAAGAAATCTATGATAGATGTGATAGCAGTAGCTACCCTTTGACAGTGGAGTGATGACTAGATGTGGTTTTTTTAATTTAAAAAATTCTTTTTGTTCTTTTTGTTTTTTTATTGAAGTATAGTTGATTTATAATGTTGTATTAATTATTGCTGTACAGAAAATTGATTCAGTTATACATATATATACACATTCTTTTTTATATTCTTTTCCTTTATAGATTATCATAGAATATTGAATATAGTTCTCTGTGATATACAGTAGGACCTTATTATTTATTAGATGTAAGTTTCTTGGTTGGGAGCTGGGTATATAGGTGTTCATTTTGTAAAAATTCAACAAGCTATATATTTATGATTTATATTTTTTGTGTGTGTGTGTTCTACTTCAGTACAGTTTGCATTGAAATAATAAGTATTGTTCATTGAATGGCATCAATGTAAAAATATTTTAAAATTTTATTTTGGAAAAAAATGAATATACCAAAATATTAACAGTCATGGGAATATGATGGTTTCCACCTCTCTTTTTTTTCTTTCCCCTTTTTGGTATTTTATAACTTCTAAAAATGTAAAAAGTGAAAATAAAATATTTTCAGGGACTTCACATTTAGTTGCTTTTAAATTGTAAAGCTCTTACAGCTCTTACTCAGATATTTGAGCAGATTATAAAAGTAATTTCTCTGTTTATTTTATAGGCAGATTTTGACAACAAACCAGTAAATGGCCCCAAGTCAGAATCCATGGAATACAGTAGTTGTGGTCATGAGGAAGAACAAAGATTGGAATTGAATTCATGTCCCTTAGAAAATGTAACTAAAAATGAAGAAAGTATGACAGGTATTGAAGTGGAAAAGTGGACACAAAACAAGAAATCACACTTAACTGATCATGTTAAAGGAGAATTTAATACAATTAAAACAGAAGCTGAAAATTTGAAAAGCTCTGAAGATGACAGGAAAAAAATCCTACTTACTGACCTCCTTGAACCTCAAAAGTTGTTTGCACAAACTGTAAGAAACGGCATTAAAAATGTACACTATTTGCCAACTGAAACAAATTTGTCATTTAAAAAAATCAACATTGAAGAACTTGGCAAGGCATTTGAAAACAATCCTTATAAATTCCTGAAAGACACTGCAAACCATAACAATGCCATGAGCGCCATTGCTACTAGTGCGAGCTGTGATCATCTCAAGGGGAGAAGTAATGTTTTGGTCATTCAAAAGCCTGGCTTTAATTGTAAGTCTTTTCCAGATCCTGCAAACTGCAACTTAAATAGTCATACAAGTATACACAATGAAAGTGATCAACCAAAATCCCTAGAAATTATAACAAATAGAGAACTAAAAGAAGGATCAACACTTCAACCAAGTCTTCTATCCCTAATGAAAGATAGGAGATTAACGCTAGAACAAGTAGTGGCCATAGAAGCTCTAACACAACTTTCAGAAGCCCCATCAGAAAATTCCTCACCATCGAAGTCAGAGAAGGATGAAGAAACAGAACAGAGAACAGCTAGTTTGCTTAACAGCTGTAAAGCTATCCTGTATTCTGTAAGAAAAGACCTCCAAGACCCAAATTTACAAGGGGGGCCACAAAGCCTTCATCACTGTCCATCTCTGGAAAAGCAAAGTTCATGCAACACATTGATGTTCAATGGCCAAAATATTTCTAAGTCACACAGCAGCTCACCTAGTGACCAAGCATCCACAAAGGCACAGGAATATTCAACAGTCACAAATTCAGTATCTGTTTTTATACCAAATTCAAATTCATCTAAAACCGATACCAATAAAAATGTTGCTCAAGGTAGAATTGCTCTTGACAATTCCAAAAATTTGCATCAGTTGACAACAACAACTAATAAATCGGAGTATTGTAACCAGTCACTGGACAGCAGCATCAAGTTGGACTCAAAGGATGATCCCTCATGTCAAGATACAGTTCATAGTAAAATAGAAGAAGATGTTGCTGCACAGTTAACACAACTTGCATCAATAATTAAATTCAATTGTATAAAACCAGAGGACAAAAAAGTTGAAAGTACACCAACAAGCCTTGTTGCATATAATGTACAGCAAAACTATAGCCAGGAGAAGGGCACAATAGAGCATAAACCACCTTCCAGTGTCCAAAATAATCAAGGAACTTCAGTAACAAAGCAAAAGAACACAATCCAGAAAAAGACAAAATCTACCCCATCAAGAGATCGACGGAAAAAGAAGCCCATGATCATAAGTTGTCAAGAAAATGACCAGAAAAAACAGGAACAGTTGGCATATGAATATAGTAAGTTACATGACATTTGGATAGCATCCAAATTTCAAAGATTTGGTCAATTTGGTCCACATGACTTTCCTATTCTATTGGGAAAAATTCCTCCCTTAACCAAAGTATGGAAACCACTGACTCAAAGGAGCTCAGCATTAGAACACAAAAAATTATTTCCTCCACTCACTCAAATAAAATTTGAGCGGTATTATCCTGAATTAGCACAGGAGAAGATGAAGGTTGAACCCTTGGATTCTCTCCCCATAATCCAGTTGAAAACAGAATCCAACGGACAGGCGTTTACAGAAAATGGATATGCTCAGGTACAGCCAACAGTGAATGTCAATCAGAAAGCTCATCCTTTACTCCAGCCATCCTCTCCAACTAACCAGTGTGCTAATGTGGTGGCTGGCAATGACCAAACACAGTTCCAACAGGATGTTAAAGACCAAGTCACACATCAGAGGCTGCCAACATTGCCTGGTATCTCTCATGAGACCCCTTTACCGGACCCAGCACAAATTCTCAGGAACCTAAATGTAGTATGTTCAGGTGGAATTACAGTGGTTTCTACCAAAAGCGAAGAGGACGTCTGTTCATCTAGTGTTGGAGCATCAGAATTTTCCCCAATAGACAGTGCACAGAAAAGTTTTAATGATTATGCGATGAACTTCTTTACTAATCCTACGAAAACCCTGGTGTCCACAACAAAAGATTCTGAATTGCCTACCTGCAACTGTCTTGGTAAGTGAGTTTCTTCATTTTCTTGCATTAATGGCCTCAAGTTGTGACTGAATCAAGTTTGTTTTACATTTTATATATGACATTTTTGCCCCACTCATATTCTAGCTAGGATGGGCTAAATAATTCTATACCCATTTTTCTGTGGGACCTTTATTTATGCTGCTCAGATAAATGGGAAATCCAACTGGTAATTTGGAAACTTTCTTAAGTGGAAAATTTGATTTCTCTCAAGCTAGATGTCTCTCAAGTTGTTTACTGTGCATATCATAAGAATGAAGTCCCTTAATACGTTATCACAGTTTATTCTTCCTATATTCAAAAGAATTTCAACCTTTAAGTCTTTTGTTTAAAAATATATATATTTTAAATTGTGCAGTATAGCATGCATACAGAGAACATAAAATATATGTACAACTTAACAAATAACTATAAAAAAAAGTATCTGTGTAATTGCGAACCCAATCAAGAAGCAGATGGTTCATTAGTATATTCCAGAATGGGTGGTTAAAGGATTGATGGGAAGGATAAAGTAAATATATCATTCTGATATTTTTTTAACCACAATAGAAAAAAATAGTGAAGTGTAGCAATGACTTTTAGTTCTTGATTTTTCAAAGTTCATTTGATGCTCTGAAATGAATCCTTCCATTTCTCTGCTCATCATTCAACACTCAGTTTTGACAGCTTACCACATACCAGGCACCAAAGATAGGCTCCTCTGAGAATGAAGAGCCTCCAAGGAGGAGGATCTGACAATCTGGAAGGGGTGGCAATGCTGTCTGAGCGGGGTCAATTTGGCAGAATGAGAGATTCTTGGACCAAGGACAGAAGATTGTAATAATGATAACGGCTCCTATTCCAGGTCTTTTACTGCAAGTCTGATAACTGTCCTACACCCTTGACTTGTTATATTCACAACAACCCACCAAAGGGAATGCTTATTATCCCCATTTTACAAGTAAGGAGACTGAGTCAGAGAAGTTCACAGCTAGTAAATGATTAAACTGGAATTCTAAGACAGGCAGTCCCAGCTCCAGCGGCTGTATTTGTAACTTCCATCCTACGTTGCTTCAAAAATCTGAAGTGAAAAAGAGACTGTTTCTCTGAATATCATTAAAAATGGAAAAAAGGCCTTTAATTTAAAATGCCAGTAAGATTTATATACCTGAGCTCGTCTAATTTGACTGCATATATAAATTTCAATAGGATGATTGTCTAGTTTCAAGACCCTTATACATACTACCTTAACACAATGTGGGAGTCAAGACAGCCAGGCATTCAAAGTTCATTCAGTATCTGCAGTGGACCTGGAACTGTTGAATACCCTTGTCAGTTGCATGTTTTCCTATAATTGTTACATTTGAGGTTTTTGTGCTCATTGTGTAGAAATCGGAACTTAAAAAGAGAAACAAAAAAGTAGACTTCAGAAATCATCCAAAGTGAGGGTAAAGGATCCCAATCATATCTGAGGGTAAAGGATTTCTGTGAAAGTGTTATTATGTTCTAGCAAAATTAGAGTAATTAACCTTTAGATCAAGTTTCCTCAAATTTAGCACTATTGGCATTTTAGGTGGGATAATTCTTTGTTGTAGGGGGACCACCTTATCTATTGTAGGCTGTTTAGTGGCATCCCTAGCCTCTACTCACTAGTGATGCACACACACACACACACACACACACACACACACACGGGTGCGCGTTAGCAGTTGTCACAACCCAAAGTATTGCCAAATGTCCCCTTTGGCAAAAATACCCCTGATTAAAAACTACTGCTCTAGATTACCAATAAGTTAAAAATTATTCACCATATCTTGCTTAAGTAGCCCCAGAAATAATCCTATGTTATATCTGATATCTGATTAAAATGGTAAGTAATGATCTCTTGGTGTAGGTAGACATGCATTTCCCAGTGATTCTAGTTAGACATGAATCTCAGAGACCAAGTTTTAAAATACCATTTTCTAAGAACTATGTAATTTACACAAAAATTCAAATGGTACAGAAATATGGTGCAAATGTCTTTTTCTAGAGAAAAACGGCTGTTATATTTTTTCTATACAAATTAATATTATTAGTGATTTTAATTTTGTTTCCAGTTTTACAAAATTTAAGGCTTTTAAAACATACTATTTAACTATTACCTCATTGAAAGATGTTAAGAGTGTTTCTCTTTTTTAATATTACGTACAATTGTAACAAGGAATATTCTTGTATACATGTGTATTATAAATACATAATTGCGCGCATGTGTAATAGAATAAAGTCTTAGCAGTGCAATTGTCGGGCTCAATTTTAATAGGATTCTGAAGCCAAGCTTTTAAGATGTATTGCTCTTGGGTAGCTTAATTTTGTACCTCAATTTTTATAGAATTTTTTTAAAGCAGGAGATCTGAGAATAAATATGAACCACAAGTTAAAATATGTTTTTCCTCCTCTGATTCTTAGAGAAAGAGTGGACTAATTAGGAGCAGAAAGAAAGGGATAAGTTAAATTCCAGGGCCTATTGTCCTAGACTTTAATTACTAAAGCTTACCAAAATCTTGTCAAGATTCATTGTTCTGAATTGAAAAAAAAAAAAAAAAATAGCTCTTCCTTGCCCCTATGCAATTCTGTAAAGTTTTGGGTCTAATAATCTTATTCCTTCCACAGATCGAGTTATACAAAAAGACAAAGGCCCATATTATACACACCTTGGGGCAGGACCAAGTGTTGCTGCTGTCAGGGAAATCATGGAGAATAGGTGAGGAAATATGCTTCCCTGTTAAAATCATTCATTATTGGGGATCTGACTCAATGCAGAGAAATCATCTCTGGGAACAAACTCGAGGTGAATGGAAAACTTCCAGGAGCATGAGTTTGATGTTTCTTAGGGCCCAGGAAAAGCATAGAGTCCTGGTGTCCCTGCTGAGTCACTCACATGAGCCATTGGGCACTCAATAAGACCTTCATAAAGCAAGGCTATCTTTGTTAAATGCAGACATACTTATTTTTATTATTGTATAATGGTAGAAATAGTTAAAATTACCTCTGTCAACACTGCATTCACATTCCTTTTGCTTGTCTTGGAGCCAGGCCATTTTTTAAAAGAGTGATCCTTAAGGACAAGTAAACAGAACTGGATAACAAATAAAAATACCTGCCACACGAAAGTAAATTTTTAACAAAGTTATAATTATGAGTGTTTGAATTTTGTACTTCTGTAAATCTATATCTTATGCACATGAAGATGTTAAAAGTGTATTGCAATTATTTTCCCTTCACTGTGTTTCATACTCAGGTATGGTCAAAAAGGAAACGCAATAAGGATAGAAATAGTAGTGTACA
The DNA here is from genome assembly GCF_951394435.1 of Stenella coeruleoalba. NCBI lineage: Eukaryota > Metazoa > Chordata > Mammalia > Artiodactyla > Delphinidae > Stenella > Stenella coeruleoalba. The sequence goes on along the minus strand of NC_137162.1, from coordinate 63,291,192 downwards.
CGGGGAAAGAAGGAAAAAGCTCTAATGGGTGTCCAGTTGCTAAGTGGGTAAGTATTTTGCACTTATACATTTTTCAAAATGGATATATTCCACATATAAACTAAATCAATTTTTTTCCATGAAGATGTGGACTAGAAAAATACCCACTCCCATTATTCCCAGGGAAAAAAGGAAGCTATTTGTCTTAGCCTGGGCTTTTTATGTTAACGAACAAAAGGGTATGGCCATTCTCAGTTGGTATCTTGTGATATAGGGTCATTAGTCTTAGAGTTTTTTGTTACTTTTAGACAGCATTCAGTGCATTTATAATTAGACAGCATAAATAAATGGTACTAAATTATATATATTGTTTCCTATATCTTTTTTTTGTACATTCTTTTTCATATTCTTTTTCATTATGGTTTATCATAGGATATTGAATATAGTTCTCTGTGCTAGACAGTAGGACCTTGTTGTTTATCCATTCTAGATATAAAAGCTTACATCTGCTCACCCCAACCTCCCACTCCATCCCTCCCTCAGCCCCCTCCCCTTTGGTGACCACTAGTCTATTCTCTATGTCCCTGATTTTGTTTCTGTTTCATAGATAGGTTCATTTGTGTCATATTTTAGATTTCACATATAAGTGATATCATATGGTATTTGTCTTTCTCTTTCTGACTTACTTCATTTAGTACGATAATCTCTAGTTGCACCTATATCTTACTTTTATCAGTTATTTTGAAATTCTAATTCATTGTCTCATAGGGCCACCTTAATGAAGATCATACAATATCGAAAACAAAACCAAACTTTTTACAACATATTTCCAAAATTGTTTTATGACTACTTTGAGTTTTCTAAATTTGCGGAGCTATAAGAAGAACTGGATTTAGCTTCTTTAGGAAGTTCTCAACTGAGAAACAGTATCATATCAGGAGGATGTTCACATCCACAAGGATATTGACCAGTTTACTTGGAATTCTTGACCAAAGGATCATTTGAGATGCTGTCCTATCATTTGTCAATAATGATGATGACTATAATAAAATAGTCAGTGAGTAAAATAATAACAACTACCTCTCATTAAATATCAGGAACCGTATTAAGAACCTGACATACATTGCCTCATAAATCCCTGTAGAGAGACTCATGATTTTGGAAAAGGGAAAAGTCATTGTTTTTATGCCCATTTCAGAAGAATAAAAAACATTAAATGCAAAATGGAGATAGGATTGGAACCACGGTATTCCTAAAGCAAGACCATTGAGACATCCTTATGTATTCCAGCAGACTGTATGACGTGGTTATTAATTTATTTATTTTTGGCTGTGCCGCGCGGCATGCGGGATCTTAGTTCCCCAACCAGGGATTGAACCCATACCCCCTGCAGTGGGAGAGCGGAGTCTTAACCACTGGACCACCAGGGAAGTCTCTCTGGTAGGGTTTTGATTAGAATTGTATCAGATTGTATCAAACCAATTTGGGAGAATCCTAACCATTGGACTGCCAGGGAATTCCCTGTCTTGGTTACTTTTCAGCCTTTGGAGGGTGACAGCAGTGATGAGCACAAGAGCTGGGCATTGAACACTAAATACCTTAGAGTACTTTCAGTTTCTTCAATCCGTTTGGAGTGCATAGTCTTGTCAAAATATAAATGAACATATCAAGGAATTCTCCATATGTATAACACTACCCAGATAGTGATATAAATCTTTCTAGCACCCCAGAAATCTTTCTGGCCCCTCCCAGTTGGTAACTCCATGCAAAGATAACCACTATATAACCACTTCATTATACAGGTCTTTTTCATGATTTCTATACAACTAGAGTCATATAGAATGTACTCTTTTGTGTCTATCTCCTTTCCCTCAACATTTATAAAACATGGGTTTAATGGCTGGAGCTCCCACAGCCGACTGGAACCATGAATTGACTTGATAATAGAAGATATGTACTAGGATGGGGAGAAGAAAGATAGGAGCCCGAGTCCCTGATGATACCAATAGAAGCGCTGTACCAACCTTAGGCTTCTTAAACCTGGATTTCTGTAACATGAGAGAATTTTTTTCACTTCTTTAAAAACCTGTTACTAGACAGTCTTCTGTTACATTAAATAGAATCGAATCCCAAGTAAGATACCTGCCTTCAATTTGCTCAATTTCCACAAAACATTCACCCACACAAGTCAGTCTCCACATGTAAGAGTTTTGGTGAAGATATATCTAAATGGTAGTCAGAGTGATCTTTATTTTTATTTTTATATTTTATTCACTCTTGAGAAAGTTAAGACGGTCAATCCATAACATTTTAAAGTAGGAAATAATACAGAAGGGCCGTTTTTTCTATTGAGTTATTAGGCTTCTATTGATTTTTATAGAAGATCCTTTAGAAAACTGACTGTGGTAAGTTGCAAATATATTTTCTCTTTGTCTTGTTTCTTTGGCTGTGCTGCACAGCATGCAGAATCTTAGCTCCCAGACCTGGGATTGAACCCACGCCCCTTGCAGTGGAAGGGTGGAATCTTAACCACTGGACCACCAATGAAGTCCTTGTTTGTCATATTTTTTAACATACAGATTTTTTTTAATGAAATGAAATTAAAAAAAATTTTTTTTTTTAATTTTTGGCTGTGTTGGGTCTTCGTTGCTGCACGCAGGCTTTCTCTAGTTGTGGTGAGCGGGAGCTCCTCTTTGTTGCAGTGCGCAGGCTTCTCACTATGGTGGCTTCTCTTGTTGCAGAGCACAGGCTCTAGGTGCACGGGCTTCAGTAGTTGTGGCACCTCTGTCTCAGTAGTTGTGGCTCGCAGGCTCAGTAGTTGTGACACATGGGCTTATTTGCTTTGCGGCATGTGGGATCTTTCCAGACCAGGGCTTGAACCCATGTCCTCTGCATTGGCAGGCGGATTCTTAACCACTGTGCCACCAGGGGAGTCCCCAATGAGATGAAATGTTGAGTTAAATTTTTAATGGAAAACTTTGCTTTTATGGCTTCAGTGTGTCTTAATTAGAAAAATCTTTACCACTTCTACCTTATAAATCTCGAGTTTTCTTTTCATAATATTTTAATGATTTCATTTTTTTCTACACTTAACTGTTTTATTCATCTTGTGTGTAGAATGTTAGTCACAACTTGAGTTTTTTCAACTGGCTACCCAGCTATCCAACACCACTTTCTTTTCCCTACTGATTTGTATTTGTTTATATTAGTAGATTTTCTGTTCTGTCACATCATGTTATGAATCAGCATCAAATTACTCTAATTATTTGGGTTTAAAAATATGTTTTAATATCTGATAGAGCTAATTCTTCAGAAATTTCCTAAATATTCTTGCCTTGTTTTTTTTTCCGTATGAGTTTATGATCGCCTTGTCTATTTGCAAGAAATACCTTGTCGATTTGGGGGTTTTTTTTTTTGTTTAAGATTTATTTTATTATTTATTTTTGGCTGCGTGGGGTCCTAGTTGCGGCTCGTGGGATCTTGGTTGAGGCATGCGGAATTTTTCTTTTGTTGTGGTGCACGGGATCTTTTGTCGCAGCATGCAGGCTTAGTTGTGGCATGCAGGTTATCTCTCTCTAGTTGTGGCATGCAGGCTCCAGGGCACGTGGGCTTAGTTTCCCCGCGCCATGTGGGATCTTAGTTCACTGACCAGGGATCGAACCCACATCCCCTGCATTGTAAGGCAGATTCTTTACCACTGGACTACCAGGGAGGTCCCTCGATTTTGGTATTTTTATTGGAATCATATTACAGAGAGAATTTGGAGAATTTACATTTTTGATGTTTAGTCTTCCTATCCTAAGTGCTATACCTTTCCATTTGTTGATGTCTTCTTTTGTCCTACAGGAGTGTTCTAAAGTTTTGTTCCCATAGAGTTTACATGCTTCTTGTTTTCCAATTTATTTCTCTTATGTATTTCAGATGTACAATCATAATCTGTAATGAGAAATTTATATTCTCCTTTCCAAATTTAAACTAGTAATTTCTTTTTTTCATTTAATACAGTTAGTCTAACATACTAACTCCAGGTTTATATTGCTTTAAATATGGTCTCATCTTTTTCCTCTCTTTAGTGGGAACCTTCCAGGGTTTTCTTCTTATGAATGGGTCATCAGGGAAGGCCTCACTGGGGAGAGAACTTTTAAGCTGAGGACTACTGAGTGACAAAAAGGAGCTGAGTATGCAAAGAATACCCCCAAGAATGCAAGGAAGAACATTCCTAGGCAGAGAAAACAGCAAGTACAAAGGTCAAGGAAGAGAGTACATTCTCTTTTTTTTTTTTGCGGTATGCGGGCCTCTCACTGTAGTGGTCTCTCCAGTTGCGGAGCACAGGCTCCAGACGTGCAGGCTCAGCGGCCATGGCTCACGGGCCCAGCCGCTCCGCAGCATGTGGGATCTTCCCGGACCGGGGCACGAACCTGTGATGCCTGCATCGGCAGGCAGACTCTCAACCACTGCACCACCAGGGAAGCCCTAGAGTACATTCTTTAATAATCTGAGAGGAGTCTAGTGAAGTTGAGGAGGTAAAGAATGGAAATCGGAGACGGTAAAAAGGTAGGCAGAAGCCAGAGCGTGAATGGTTTTGTAGGTCATAGTGAATTTTAGTCCATGAACAACATGAAGCCTTTGAAGTATTTTAATTAGGGATGTGTTCTCTATCTGGTTTATGTTTTATAAAGAGCATTCTAAGTAATTACTTGATAAGCTCAGTATTATTTCTCTGTTGCTGCTGTACAAATTACCCAAATTTAGTAGCTTTGAACAAAAAACATTTATTATCTAATCAGTTTCGTGAGTTAGTAATCTGTGGGTAACTTAGGAGGGTGCTTCCAGAAGAGGCCTCTATCATCTCAAACTTGACTGGGGAGGAGGGTGCTGGAGGGTCCACTTCCCATGTCATTTGCAGGAGGCTTTAGTTCCTTGATAGCTGTTCACTAGAGGACTCACTTTCTTATCATAGGATTTCTTAAATGTTTTCTCATGTCATAGCAGCTTGTTTTCCCCCAGAGTGAGTCAATCAAAATATAATAAGGAGGAAGTCACAATGTCTTTTATGACATTAACCTTGGAAGTTGCTACATTATTGAGCCTTATTTAGTGTGGGAGGGGACTATGCAGGGGCATAAATACCAGGTGGTGGTGATGATTGGGGGCATCTTGGAGACTGGCTATTACAAAGTTCAATATCTCTTCTTCGCTAAAAATATCAATATGTTAAGGATACTACATTGACATTGTAAAATATAGCTATCTTAGCCCTATCCGATATATTTAATATATAATACATCTGATTGAATCTATCTTCCTTGGCCCTATCATCTCTAAAGGCAAAAAACTTTAATTTGTGAATCTTTATTCACAAAATAATGCTCTTAAGCAGCAACATTGTTCGTTATGGAATATATAAAAAAAAAGTTTGTAAAATATAAAGGTAGAGATGACCTATGATTATAAGTTGAACACTCATCAAGCAACTACCCAGGTGAAAAATACAATTTTTCTAGGTTCCCAGAAGCCCCAAGAACCCCTCCATCTTAACTTTTGTGGTAATAATTTTCCTGCTCCCCCCCCCCCGCCCCCCTTATGTATTTCTTAACGGTATGGTTACTGTTCTTTTGTGTTTTCCCCCACGTACGACCTTGCATATTTGCTGAAATAAGTGGTAGGGACTGGCTCCCAATATTTGGCGCTGATAGTTTACATAGGTTTGTTAATCTGTATCTGTTAGATATTTCTGAATATTTTACTTATTTGCCTTTAAGTAACAAAGGGTGAAAATATGCTTATGGCAGCTGGCTTCCTCTTGAGTAAGTGACCCAAAAGAGCAAGGTGGCTGGGTTAAGTGGTAGAATTTTGGGTGATTCTTCCCGCCGTTCAAACCTTCTCTAGCATAATAATAATTACACTGATCGAATTTTGATATATATCAATTCTTCTGTTTTTTCTATGAAGACAAATATGAAATCTGCAGCTTAAAGATTTTGGCAGCAACTTTCTGTTTAAGTCCTATTAATGGCTTAAGTCTTCTTAAGGGTTGCTAGGTATGTAAAAGATATATAGCATTTTCCATGAAGCAGCTATAGTAAAATTACTTTCTTTACCTTTTGCAATTTTTCTTTCAGAATCTGGCTCTTTTCACAAATACAAAAACAATTCAGAGACGAGACTGAAATAAAGTATAGTTGCTAAGAACTTATGCAAATTTTGATATCTACTAATGACAATGCAAAAGAATCTTTTTAAAAATTTATTTATTTATTTTTGGTTGCATTGGGTCTTTGTTACTGCACACGGGCTTTCTTTAGTTGCGTCGACCTGGGGCTACTCTTCGTTGGGTGCACGGGCTTCTCATTGCAGTGGCTTCTCTTGTTGCGGAGCACGGGCTCTAGGCACGGGCTCTAGGCACGCAGCATGTGGGATCTACTTCCTTGACCAGGGATCGAACACAGGCCCGCTGCATTGGGAGCGCAGAGTGTTAGCCATGGGACCCCCAGAGAAGTCCGGCAAAAGAATAATCTTGATAACAAAACCAAGAATTAATTCTGTGTATCCGTGAAAAAAATAGGCCTCATAAGTGATTATATGTGTTAGAAAAATCATAATGTTAATCGAAGTTTATTTGAAAAATCATAATGTTAATCGAAGTTTATTTGTTGCAAAATTTCCAAGTTATGTTGCTTGTGCCTGGAGCAATGCCCAGCACATATTCAGGACTCAATAAATTTCTGTTGAGTAAATGAATATAGAGCTTAAATAAGACTGTTATTGAATATTTTCAATTGGAATTGATACCTTGAAATAGTATTGCTCTGGTATACATTATTAGCTCTTTCCTGAGACAGGGGCCATTTTAAGTATTAGAACTAATAGTCTGCTAAAGTTGTCCAACCCAAATTTGAGCTCTTGAGATTAAATAAAAAGTAGAGTAAATGGTTAGGTTTCTCTATAGTCTACACTGTTTTTAGGACTTTATTATTTTGAATGACACTAGCACAATCAAGTCTTATATGGAGGGACTTCCCTGGTGGCACGGTGGTTTAAGAATCCGCCTGCCAAGGCAGGGGACACTGGTTCAATCTCTGGTCTGGGAAGATCCCACATGCCGCGGAGCAACTAAGCCCGTGCGCCACAACTACTGAGCCTGCGCTCTAGAGTTTGCGAGCCACATCTACTGAGCCCGTGTGCCACAACTACTGAAGCCTGTACACCTAGAGCCCATGCTCTGCAACAAGAGAAGCCACCACAGTGAGAAGCCTGCATGCAGCAATAAAGACACAACGCAGCCAAAAATAAATAAATTTATTTAAAACAAAAAAAAAGCTGAGCTCTCCATTTAAAAAAGAAAAAAGAGTCTTATATGGATACTTAATACAGGAATGAAGAAAAAGGAGAGAGAGGAAATGAAGGTAAATCATTTTAAACTAAGGAATCTAATAAACCTTCAACTGGTAGATTGTATTGCTCCAAACTTACTTTTCATCTTGCATAGTTTACGTTTTTCATCTTGCATAGTTTATATTTGTCCTATATTTGATATTAAACATTAACGTAAATCAAGCATCTTGTGATTTTATGTACATTTTCTCATCTCTGTGTGCAGACTTATGTGTAGAAATAGTGGTTGAATTCTATCCTACTTTTTAAAAAATTAATTAATTTATTTATTTTTGGCTGCCTTGGGTCTTCGTTGCTGTGCATGGGCTTTTCTCTAGTTGCGGTGAGTGGGGCTTGGGTGTGTGGGCTTCTCATTGCTGTGGCTTCTCTTGTTGCGAAGCATGGACTCTAGGCGCAAGCTTCAGTAGTTGTGGCGCACAGGCTTAGTTGCTCCGCAGCATGTGGGATCTTCCCGGACCAGAGATTGAACCTGTGTCCCCTGCCTTGGCAGGCGGATTCTTAAACCACTGCGCCACCAGGGAGGTCCCTCTATCTTACTTTAATCATGATGCTCTTGCCTCCTTTTCTTGAAGGGAGGTGTTAGGGTTAGGTCACACACAGAAAGCCTAAAAACAAATTATAACTGAGTAGCACAATTTTCTAAGCCAGTTTCACAATGTTTTGCCTTTGTTCTTAACACTGTTTTAATCTTGGAAATGTTTCTTTGCCAGGGTGTCATTAACACTCCTCCTTAATTGTTAGCCTTTGACAGACGTTTGCGACTCTTCTCTGCCATCACTTTGGATCTGGTCAGGGAGTAGTTACCTTGTTATTCAGTAGATCTTGGTGGAAAGGGTGATGTAGTTTCTTGGATACAGTAGGCTCTATTAACTCCCTATACTACCCCCCCACCCCACCCCCCCCACCCCACCCCAACTGAGCCTTTGAGTTGGGAGAAGAATTCAAACAGCAAGCCTTCCCCAGATGGCTCCAGTGCTGAGCAATTCACACCAGGCCACCGGTTCATGGGTTCCCCTATGTAGGATTGTTTATTAGTCAATAGAGCAGGTGTGGCAATGAGTATGTACAAGTTAATGTTTTATTGCCTATTTGGGTGTGATGTGACCAGAGTTTTTGGGGTGAGGTGTAAACCAAGCTGAAGTATCTAAAAGTTTTAAAACTATCTAACCTGGATTTACACATTTATATAATCTTCAAAGACTTCCCTTTTTTTATTCCTTTGTTCCAAGTTTCTGCCTAGTATCTGCCTTGGTTTTCTTCACCCTGTACCATGGTACTGCTTATTTCTGTGCCCAAATCAGGCACCTCTTCATGTATTACCATGTCAACATAATAAAGGGGTAGTTGGTGTCCTGGGCTACTTGTTTGCTGTCTGCAAAATCTTGCTAATGTGAAAAAAACATTTTATACTTCAATGATCAAAATTAGGCAAAAGCCAAGAGGTTGATGCTATCAGTTGATGTTAAACTGACTTACATTTTTCACTGTCCTTGCTTTTCTTTTGTTATAAAACATTTTTCTTCACTTAATCCTACTGTCCACTAATGTACCATTAGAACTACTTTTATGTTAGCTTGCTTGCTTATAGAGTTCTCTTTTTTTTGGGTGCGTGCGGGATTTCTCTAGTTGTGGTGAGCGGGCTTCTCATTTCAGTGGCTTCTCTTGTTGCGGAGCACGGGCTCTAGGTGCACGGGCTTCAGTAGTTGTGGCTCTCAGACTCTAGAGTGCAGGCTTAGTAGTTGTGGCGCATGGGCTTAGTTGCTCCGCGGCATGTGGGATCTTCCCGGATCAGGGCTTGAACTCGTGTCCCCTGCATTGGCAGGCGGATTCTTAACCTCTGGGCCACCAGGGAAGTCCCATAGAGTTCATTTTTTAAGGAAACTTTTTATTGAGCTATAATATACACAAAGAAAGTACACAACTCACAACTATGTAGCACATTGAAGTTTTACAAAGTCAAACCATCCAGATCAAGAAATAAATTATCACCACCTCCCCAGAATACCCCACATGCACCTAATCATCACCACCACCACCCCCAAAGGATGAAGTTCATTAACTATAATATATAGGCGGATTTAAATGGATGATTTTGGTTTTGTTCACGGGGGTGTGGCCACCATCATTTGTGTTGAAAATTTAACCCTACTTTTCTCTCACATGGGTATGGATAAGCTCAAAAGTGATTTCTCTTTGGTAATATACCCGACACTTGACATAAACGTTGCTCCTAGCTGTGATTCTAGCCAAGTCCTTCCGTGGAGCCCAGATTTTTATCGGAGCTGATGTAGGACCCTACTCACTGCTGCATCTTTAGAGCTAAGATTGTATTACAACAATTATTTTATTTGCTCTTTTTTTTAAAGTAACATAGTTCTATAATGTTTATACAATTATTAAATTTTAAAGTAAAATTAAATTCAGTGTTAATTTGAAGTATCCAGTCAGAAAATTAAAATTCCATATTAAATTAAAATTAAATTTTAAAAGTCTATTATTTTCAAAATTTATCTTAGTTTTACCCTCTGAGATGATGATTAGCAATTTTGGGTATACCCAAACTAAGAGCTAGGATGTTAAAAATTGCAATTAAAAATTATGGACAACTGCTGAAGCATGTTAAGCAGAAGAGTGACAGTCAGTAAAACTTCTGGTAAAAACTCTTTATTCTACAACTTCCTAAATTTGAAGAAAGTTTGATTAAATGAACATAGGATTGTTTTCGAGCACAGGCCACTCAAGAGTTTTCGATTCTCTTTGCATACTGAAATAGAATATATAGCTCAATTCTTCATGGGTTGTTTGAATGCAGTATTAGAAATTATAAAAAAGGCTTCAAAGAAATTGCTTAATGTAAAAAAAGGCTGAAAAAGGATGAATTCTTCCCAAATTCTTAATTTATAATACTTAGTAAAGAATAAATCTTTTTCTTGTTAAAAACATTTTTACTATAAAAAAATTAATCTACTGGTGAAATTTATTTTGTCATTGTTTACCTCGTAAGTAAAAAGTCAATATCTTGGGACTTACCTGCTGGCACAGTGGTTAAGAATCCGCCTGCCAATGCAGGGGACACGGGTTCGAGCCCTGGTCCAGGAAGATCCCACATGCTGTGGAGCAACTAAGCCTGTGTACTACAACTACTGAGCCCACATGCCACGAGCCGGTGCTCCACAACCAAAGAAGCCACCACAGCGAGAGGCCACGATGAGAGGCCCGCACACCGCAACAGAGTAGCCCCTGCTCACTGCAACTAGAGAAAGCCCACAAGCAGCAACGAAAACCCAACGCAGCCAAAAAAATCCACTTCATTTTCCACATGTCCTTTTCCCCCCCCCAAATATTTATTTATTTATTTATTTATCTGCTTGCACCCGGTCTTAGTTGTGGCAGGCGGGCTCCTTAGTTGCGGCATGCATGTGGGATCTAGTTCCCTGACCAGGGCTCGAACCTGGATCCCCTGCATTGGGAGCTTGGAGTCTTAACGACAGCACCACCAGGGAAGTCCCATGTACATGTCCATTTTTGTTGACATTGTTCATTGACCCATTAGGTTAGACCATTGCTGGGCTGGTACTGCATTTTTTGCTATGGTTTTGTAGAAAAGTTTTAAATTTAGAAGGACATTTCCCTCTCCGTTGTTTAAAAAATCTTTTTCATGACTTAATGTTCATTTAATCTTTCATATGAATTTTAGAAACAAGCTAAATATATCTTAGAATGGGGAGTAGATTAGTGGCTAGAATTAAAATCTTTTAATGTCTAACCTTCCATCTAGGAACAGCTTAATTAAGATTTATTTACATGCATTTCCCTTAAGATAATCCTTACAGCTATGTTTAATTTAAGCTGTAAACCAAACTTCTGTTTGGTTATTGCTGGTATATATTAAAGCTGTTGAGTCCTCAACAGTTATAAAGAGCCACCTCTTTTACTCTCTTTAAAAATCCAGTAGAGTTTTCTTTGATTCTCTTGAATTTTCTAGAAAGAATTTTCTATAAAAAATAATTGTCTTCCAATTATAATACCACTTGTTTCTTTTTATTTATTTTTTATCACATTGTCTATTTGATCTAAATTCTCACCTTTAATTCTAGTTTTCAGAAGTAATAGTTTGATTAGCCTTTGTATGTTCAAATATCTGCAGGTACCAGCAAATGTAGTAGTAATTCTGATCCAACAAACAAAATGCTGTGTTTCCAAAATAACAATTACAAAGTCTATATACCAGTAAGGGAAATTAGTGATTATAGTGGAAGATAATTAAATGTCAGCATACCATTCATTGACATTATGAATATTTTTTTGTTTTGTGCAAAGCAAGAATGTATATATCTAATTTTCTCTGGATTTTGGAGGCAGGGGAATTAAAAGGCTACTTTACTTTTTCTGTTAACCTATATAAATATACTATGGCTAGAATCTGAGTTTGCCTGCTATAGTGGAAACTGCTCTTGGTCTTTGAGACCCTTCTTTCTATGCCCTAAGAATATAAAAATATTGTTACCTACAGTTACCTCCTTATAAATTGCAAGAGTACTTTGTGTCTTCTCTCTCCACCAGTTTTTATATCCTTAGTAAAAAATGGCCCGCTTCCCTGGTGGCGCAGTGGTTCAGAGTCCGCCTGCCGATGCAGGGGACACGGGTTCGTGCCCCGGTCTGGGAAGATCCCACATGCCGCAGAGCAGCTGGGCCCGTGAGCCATGGCCACTGAGCCTGCGCGTCCGGAACCTGTGCTCCACCACGGGAGAGGCCACAAGAGTGAGAGGCCCGCGTACCGCAAAAAAAAAAAAAAAAAAATGGCCCTAAGCCCACTAGACCACCAGAGTTTATTTAGAATATCCCAGGTTATCACTCTTGATCCTGGTCTATCGTGCCTTAAGATCTCCCTGCGGGGAATTTAAATAGGTTGTCCCATCGAGACCAGGGTAACAGAAATAGTTTACAATGTACTTTTCAGAGCTATACATAAAGAGGCTGTTGAGGCAAAACAATTTATAACCCAGGACAAGGGGACTCCATCATAGAAATGCTAAGAAATCTTTTACTAATGATCATCAGACTGATCTTTTGTCTCCACTTCTCTGAAAGTACTATCACAATGATCACTAATACCTTAACTGCCAAAGAAAGTCTAGATCCTCAAAACCTTTCTTCAGCTGTTCAAACTGTTGCTTACACTCCTTCTCGGTAACATAGCTTTCCCCAAAAGATCACTCCTCAGTAACTGAAGTCAGCAGCCTGTCTATAATACGTCTTCTTAGGTGAAGAAGGCATGGCCATACCTCGTGTTATCCATGTGCTAGTTACTACTCCCCTATCACTTGCCCCTTGAAAATGGCATGTAGAGGGAACAAAGAGGGAGGAACCAAGAGTAACTTTTGGAGACGAGGTTCCAGGAAGGACTTTGGGGAGGTGTTGACCTTTGAGCTACATCTTGAAAACAGACAAAGCATTATCTTTATGTCAGAGATCCCAAAAATAGAACCAATTATGTATAATAATTTAATAAATGGAGTCTTATAATCACAGAAGCCATCTGGTATGAATACAATTGGCGGAATTCTTCCTTAAATAACACCCTTGCCTTGTAGGCTGGTTTTCCAAGAATATTAGAATTGCCTTTGTACTATCTTTTTTCTGGTGGCAAACTCTTTTTCAGTCTTTTAAGAAGGGTCTCCTCCATGAAGCCTTTCCACTCTCTCCAAACAGAAAAGAGTATGACCCTACTTTGCACCCTTATTCATACAAACCTCTCACAAGTGTCTTATATTCGCCCCTAAAAATATCACAGTAGAAAAATACATTGCTGATATCTTCTCCATTAATGGAAATGACCCTTTACGTTCAATTTTGGGTTTCACTTATGGTATTATTTGATCAGCTTCCCAGGTAATTATAATTTGCAGCATACCATGTTTAGGCAGAATAACGTCTTGCTAACCTGACAGTATTTTGGACCTGGCTACTAATTGCTTTATCTAAATTCATATACTTAATTTATATCATCAATTTATTTCTGACATCTAAAACAATACACATTGAATATCCATTGCCGCACAGATTGAGTATAACCAAAAAGAGAGATATTCACCCATTGTTCATTCCTCAGGTTATACAAAGATTTACTTGTTGCTCTTACATTGTTTCTGACAGTGGCCTGTTTTTATTTTTTTTTTACTTTATTTATGTATTTATTTTTAAAATATTTATTTATTTATTTTGGCTGTGCCCGGTCTTAGTTGTAGCACAAGGGATCTTTAGTTGCAGCATGCAGAATCCTTAGTTGTGGCAGGTGGACTCTTAGTTGCAGCATGCATGTGGGATCTAGTTCCCCAACCAGGGATCAGACTCGGAGCCCCTGCAGTGAGAGCACAGAGTCTTACGCACTGGACCACCAGGGAAGTCCATTATTTTTTAAATTATTTTATTTTTCAGCTCTTGGACCGTGTATCTTTTTTTTAAAAATTTATTTTATTGAAGTATAGTTGATGTGTAATGTTGTGTTAGTTTTGGGTATACAGCAAAGTGATTCAGTTATACATACATATATACATATATATATATTTTTAGATTCTTTTCCATTATGGTTTATTACAAGATATTGAATATAGTTCCCTGTGCTACAAAGTAGGACCTTGTTTATCTATTCTATATGTAATAGTTTGCATCTTTTGTTTCTCCTAATCCCAAACTCCCAATCCATCCCTCCTCCACTCTCTCTCCCCCTTGACAACCACAAATCTGTTCTCTATGTATTTGAGTTTATGTCTATTTAAGTCTGTGAGTCTGTTTCTGTTTTGTAAATAAGTTCATTTGTGTCATGTTTTAAATTCCACATATAAGTGATATCATATGGTATTTGTCTTTCTCTTTCTGACTTACTTCACATGGTATGGTAATCTTTACGTCCATCCATGTTGCTGCAAATGGCATTATTTCATTCTTTTTAATGGCTGAGTAGTATTCCAGTGTGTGTGTGTGTGTGTGTGTGTGTGTGTGTGTGTGTGTGTGTGTGTATCTCACATCTTTTTTATCCATTCATCTGTCAATGGACATTTAAGTTGTTTCCATGTCTTGGCTATTGTAAATAGTGCTGCTATGAACATAGGGGTGCATGTATCTCTTTGAATTATAGTTTTGTCTGGTTATATGCCCAGGAGTGGGATTGCTAGATCATACGGCAACTCTATTAGTTTTCTGAGGAAGTTCCATACTGTTTTTCATAGTGACTGCACCAATTTACATTCCCACCAACAGTGTAGGCGGGTTCCTTTTTTCTACACCGTCTCCATCATTTATTATTTATAGACTTTTTAATGATGGCTATTCTGACTGGTGTGAAGTGGTACCTCATTGTAGTTTTGATTTGTATCTCTTTAATAATTTGCAAAGTTGAGCATCTTTTCATGTGCCTGTTGGCCATCTGTATTCCATTTTGGAGAAATGTCTTTAGCTCTTCTGTGCATTTTGTGATTGGCATGTTTGGGTTTTTTTGTTGTTGTTATTGAGCTGTATGAGCTGTTTGTATATTTTGGAGATTAATCCCTTGTTGGTCACATTGTTTGCAAATATCTTCTATTCCGTATATTGTCTTTTCATCTTATTTATGGTTTCCTTTGCTGTGCAAAAGCTTATGTTTGATTAGGCTCTTTAGAAACTTACTGTTTATTATCAGCTACTTTTCAAAATTGAGAGCATAAGGTCTTCATTTCCTTCTCCAAATTAGTTTGCAGAAGTATTTTTTTTCCTTGATAGCTGCTTTTGATGTTAATTTCTCTAGAAATTATAGGAGGATTTGATTAGACACAGCTTTAATAGCTACCCAGAACTCTTTTGCTCAAATAATTTTGATGATAATTTAGAGAAAATAGAAAATGCACGATTTAAACTCAGGAGAGAAATGGTGATAGTAATACAATGGATTTTAAATACAAATTTTAATCAGAAAAGTTGTATCTAATACATTAATTAATGAGAATGGCTTTTCCTGTGGAAATCCTACTTCAATTTTCTCTGTGATACAAAGTATTGAAATGTAGTGGTCACAGGGATAAATACTAAGTATGGGAATAAATTCTCAGAGCATACCAATCTCCAATCACTGGTCATTTTGATTTCGGCTGCTGTTTACATTCTCAGCATCATGTCTAAATGTATGAGTGTCCTATCTTAAGTTAACAGTAAAATATGTTAGAGTAGCCAGAATAATCTTGAGAAAGAAGAGCAAAGTTGGAAGACTCACAGTTCCATATGGCCAGGCAATTCCACTCCTAGGTATATACCCAAGAGAAATGAAAATGTGTCTATATAAAAACTTGTTACATGAATGTTGATAGCAGCTTCAATCATAATAGCAAAAGTTGATACAATCCAAATGGCAACCAATGAATGGATAAACATAAAGTTGAATATCCATGCAACGGAATATTATTTGGCAATAAAAAGGAAGTACTGATAAATACTATAAACATGAATGAACATTATGCTAAGTAAAAGAAGCCAGAAACAAAAGGTCACATGTTAGAGGATATCCTCTGTCCCAAATAAGCAAAACTTACAGAAATACAAAGTAGAGTAATGGTGGCCAAGAAAAGAGAGAAATTTGGTATGAGTGCTAATGGGGTTCTTTTCAGAGAAGGAAAATGTTCTAAAATTATATATTGGTGGTAATGGTTGGCCAACTCTGAATGTACAAATAACCATTGAATTGCATACTTTGAAAGGATGAATTTCGTGATATTTAAATTACGTTTCAATAAAGCTGATATCAAAAGACAAGTGGATGGTGGGAGTTTCCTGGTGGCGCAGTGGTTAAGACTCCACACTCCCAATGCTGGGGGCCTGGGTTTGATCCTTGGTCAGGAACTAGATCCCACATGCAAGCCGAAACTAAGGAGCCCACCTGCCACAACTAAGAAGCTGGTGGGCCACAACTAAGGAGCCCACCTGCCACTAAGACCTGATGCAACCAAATAAATAAATACATATTTAAAAAAAAAAGACAAGTGGATGGTATTTACAAAAGCCATTTATTTTAAACATTCTTCATTCCAACATTATTCAACTTGGGTTATGATTTTAGCACAAGTGCTAAAAGAATGTGTGATGTTTCACAGATATAACAATTGCATAGCATGTAATATAAGAATAAATATTAAAAAGTGACAGGACAGTAGTCATGATCATTACATTACTCAGATGTTTGGGTGCATCATTTATCATCTAAAGTGAGTGTTGGGCTTCCCTGGTGGCATAGTGGTTAAGAATCCGCCTGCCAATGCAGAGCCCTGGTCCAGGAAGATCCCACGTGCCGCAGAGCAACTAAGCCCATTCATGCTCTCTAGAGCCCGTGAGCCACAGCTACGGAGCCCGTGTGCCTAGATCCCGTGCTCCGAAACAAAGAGAAGCCACTGCAATGAGATCCCACGCACCGCAACGAAGAGTAGCCCCAACTCGCCGCAAGTAGAGAACGTAAGCGCTCAGCAATGAAGACCCAATGCAGCCAAAAATAAAATAATACAAATACATTTATAAAGTGAGTCTGTCATGAGGCCCCAGCTTCAATAGCTTACCAATCAATACTTGTTCCAGTTACAAAAAAAATGTGGTTATCTCCAAAAGTTTTAAAATTTAGACTATTCGTATCACTTAAAATCTGTTTCTGAAATGAGAGTTTCTGTCTTATTAATAGTATCACTTGGTTTTGAAATTTTCATAAAATGCAACCACATTGGGTTTTTGTGGGTTCGTTCAACAAATATTTGACGAGAGCCTCCCATAAGCTGAGTTCTGTGCTCAGGAGCCAAGTATACAGTAATAAAGAGACATAAAATAGTGGGTAATATTTATTAGATCCGAGGTCTGTGCTCCTATAGAAAGGTTAATAAAATTGCTACAATGTCCTGAGCCAGTAAATGACTAAGCAGTTTCTGTTTTTTGTTTTAAATTTAGGTTAAGGTACACTCTTAATCTTAGTGTGATATACATGCAGAAGACTTCAGAAATCCCTAAGGTCACAGAATTTTTCTAAAGTGTACACACTGGTGTAACCAGCAGTCAATATTACAGAAGTACTCTTGCACCCTCCCAGTCACTAGCTACTCCCTAAAGAGTAACCACTCTCCTGCCTTCTAACATTATTGATTAATCTTGCCTGATTTGAACTTTGTATGTAAATGCAGTCTTCTAATATGTATTCTTCTGCATATGTCTTCTGTCGTCTTCCTCACGGTATTATAATTGTGAGATTAAGCCATGTTGCTTGTAACTGTAGATCATTCTCATCTCGTTGAGCCATTCTTCTGGTGGTTAACATTTGGGTTTTTACCAGTTTTGGGTCGTCATCAATAGTGGTGTTATCTTTAGGAAATATAAGAATACATTTCTGTTTGTTATATACCTAGAAGTGGAATTGCTGAGGGGGCGGGATATGCATATGTGCAGCTTTGGTTGATACTAACACATAGTTTTCCAAAGTGGTTATCGTTTTTTTACGTTCTCATATGAGTAATGTACCAGTGTTCCAGTTGCTCTACATTCTTATCAACACTTGACATTTTCTATCTTTTCCATTTTAGACAATCTCCTGGGTCTGTAGTGCTTTTTTAAAGAAGACTTTCCTCTCTTTTTTATTGTGGTAAAATAACACATAATGTAAAATTTACCATCTTAACCATTTTTAAGTGTACAGTTCAATAGTTTTATGTATATTCACATTGTTGTGAAACAGATCTCCAGAACATTTTCATGTTGCGAATCTGAAACCCTATACCCCTTAAACCAACTTCCTATTTTTCTATGGCCCTAGCCCCTAACACCATTCAACTTTATGTTTCTATGACTTTGAATATGATTTGTAAGTAAAATCATAAAGTGTTTGTCTTTTTATCATGGGCTTATTTCACTTTGAATTATGTCCTCAAGGTTCATCCATTTGCCACATGACAGGATTTCCTTACTATTTTTTTTTTTTTTTTTTTTTTTTTTGCGGTACGCGGGCCTCTCACTGTTGTGGCCTCTCCCGTTGCGGAGCACGGGCTCCGGATGCGCAGGCTCAGAGGCCATGGCTCACGGGCCCAGCCGCTCCGCGGCATGTGGGATCTTCCTGGACCGGGGCACGAACCCATGTCCCCTGCATCGGCAGGCGGACTCTCAACCACTGCGCCACCAGGGAAGCCCTCCTTACTTTTTAAGTCTGAATAATATTCCTTTGTGTGATTCAATGAACATGGGTTTGCAAATATCTGTTTCAGACCTTACTTTCAATTCTTTTGGATAAATATTCAGAAGTGGGATTGCTTGGTCATATGGTAGTTCTATTTTTAATTTCTTGAGGAACTTCATACTGTTTTCCATGGCAGTTACACCGTTTTATAATCCCACCCACATATGTAGTGCTTTTAAGTTTTTTTACTTTGCTAGATGACTAATAATGTTGAGCATATTTTCATATGCTCAACATCTGTTTGGATATTGTCTTGTGTTGAGCCTATTTAATTTTTTCAGCCAGTTTTCTACTTTGCTTTTATTACTCATTTGAGGAGGTTCTTTATATATTTTGGGTAAGAATAGTTTGTCGATTATATATATTGCAGCTATGTCTCCCACTGTATTGATTGCCTTTATACTTAATCTTTTGTTAGTTAATGCTTTTGATAAACAGAAGTTCTTAATTTTAATATATTCCACCTTCTTAACTTTTTCCTTTAGGATTATTAAATTTGGTAATCTATTTTAAAATATTATACTATTCCAGGTCTTGAAGGTGTTTTCTTCTAAAAACTTAATGATTACCTTTCATAGTTAGATCTACAATATAACTTGTCACTCGTGTGAAGTAGGCATCAAGATTCTTTTTTTTTTTTCCCATATGGATGTCTATCCAGTACCATTTATTGAAAGACTGATTTTTGCCTTTCACTGCAGTGTCAACTTCGTCATACGTCAGGTGACCATATTTATATGGATCTGTTTTGTTCCATTGATTTCCTTGTCTGTCACTGCACTAATACTAGAGTATCTTAATTACTATAACTTTACAGTAGATCTTGATACCTGGTAAATCACTTTCTCTGTCTTTGTTCCTTGTCACTTCTTGGTCCTTTGCATTTCCATATAAACTTTGCAACAAGTTTGTCAATTCCACCCCCAAACAAAACTAATTCTGGTAGGGTTTTATGTATATATATATATATATATATATATATATATATATATATATATATATATGAATTTATTTATTTATTTATTTTTGGCTGTGTTGGGTCTTTGTTGCTGCGCGGGCTTTCTCTAGTTGCAGTGAGCGGGGGCTACTCATTGCTGTGGCTTCTCTTGTTGAGGAGCACGGGCTCTAGACGCATGGGCTCTGTAGCTGTGGCGCACTGGCTTAGTTGCTCTGCGGCATGTGGGATCTTCCCGGACCAGGGATCGATGCTGTATCCCCTGCATTGGCAGGTGGTTTCTTAACCACTGTGCCACCAGGGAAGTCCCTCTGGTAGGGTTTTGATTGGAATTGTATCAAATCTGGAAACCAATTTCGGGGAAATTGACGTCATTATAATAATTACTCTTTCATGAAAATGGTATCTCTCTTCATTTGTTTAGGTCTTCTTTAATTTCTTTTAATAATATGTTTATAGTTTTCAAAGGTCTTATACAGGTTTAATACTTGTCTTACTCCTTTTAGACTGCTATGAGAAAATATCAGACTGGGTGGCTTATAAACAACAGAAATTTATATCTCACAGTTCTGGGGTTTGGAACTTGAAGATCAGGGTGCCAGCATGATTGGTGATCCCTCCTCTCTTTGTGTCTTCACATGGTAAAAGGGGCTGCATAGCTCTGTGGGGTCTCTTTTATAAGAACACTAATCCCACTCATGAGAGCTTCCCCCTCATGACCTAATCACCGCCCAAAGGCCCCACCTATTAATACCATTGTTGGGATGTAGGATTTATTTTATGAATTGGGGGGTGGACATAAATATCCATATCATAGCAATACTTAAGCAGCTTATTAAACCTATATCTGAATTTAAAGACTCATTATGTTTAGTTTTCCATTATTCACTGAAGGAAATATGCAAGATCTGACAAAGGCACAAATACAATGAATACAAAGCATTTTAGCATTTCCCACACAAAGACTGGATCACTATAACTTTGTTGGTTTGACAACATGAAGATTATCTGGTGTAATTTTGTTTGCTACAATATATCATTTTGCGTTTGAGCTTATTTGAAAGCAAATGTATTCTTATTTGGCTGTTAAAGGACATATAAATATAGAAAAAAATTTTAATATACGTAATTGTGTTTAGGGGGAAGGTCCTAAAGCCAACTCTACTCAAGGGATGCCTTGGTAGCAATGATTGTTAACCATCTGGAGTGACAGAAGAAAGTGATATTGGGTAACTAACATCTTAAGAAGTTTCATCTCAAGTTTTTGTAATATTATAGCAACAAAAATAGAATATTAATTATGCTATTGGGTGCTCCATTCTCGTCACAGGGGTGGGCAGTTTCATCATTTACTGATTAATGTGATCAGTCTCACTGTAAATTTGTGATATATGGAGGGACTTTTAAACATAGTTGGATGGTTTTACATGATGTCAATATTTTAATGTAATTTAAGAAAATAAACACTAGGATAAACACTAAGACCACCGGGCAGTATTTTAAATACTTAGGAATCCTTTTTTAGCAACTCATGGTTATGATGCAGTGTAAGATAAAAGGATAAATATTCAAAATGAATTGTTGTAATTTGCATTCTCCTTGTCAGGTAGACCACCTTAATCTTATGATAAGTTGGGTATGATAAATCCCTGTGATAGCATGGAAAAAAATCACAGGAATTGCAGGAGTATTGCTTTATGTATTAGTTATTCTATATGGCAAAACCATTTGCCCAAGGAAAACATCAATAACTTTCCTCAGATGCTAAATACAGCGCTCAGAGTTTATTTTTAATGCTGGGAGTACTAGGTTATTTCTATCTAGCTAGATTTGTCCTGTTGTGGCAATTATGGAAGAGCAGATGAGTTAATTAGGCTCTTTTCCATGGGATCTTCTGTTGTCTGTTTTGCAATACTGTATCAACAGTGAGATAAAACACAGACTGCTTCCACAGATTTCTGCCTGTTGTTTGTTAGTCAAGTAACCTTGGATACCCTGTGATGAGTTGTATGGAGGCAGCTAGTCTAACACCTGAAGGTCCTATAGGCTTCAACCCTTTAAGAAATAGTAATTTTTTAAAAACTAAAATGTAATGATGCAGAGCTTTAAAAACAATATCCACTGCATTCAATATTAGGTTTCTTGTTTTCCATAAATGTATGCATTCTGCTTTGGCAGGTTTTAAGAAGAAGCAGCGATGAAGAGAAAGTTCTTTGTCTCGTTCGACAGCGTGCAGGCCACCACTGTCCAACAGCTGTGATGGTGGTGCTCATCATGGTATGGGACGGCATCCCTCTTCCAATGGCTGACAAATTGTACTCGCAGCTTACGGAAAGTCTAAAGTCATACAATGGTCATCCCACAGACCGAAGATGCACTCTCAATGAAAAGTAATCAAATCTGTTTTGTACTGTTTTGCCATTCAGTCTATTATATCATGTTAAATTAACTACCAACTACATATGTTATATGGGAGAACAGAATTTTAGGTATTGTGCAACTAAAGAGTGAACATTTCTTTAACGAGAGACTTGGTTTCATAGTGGGCTAAGACCATTTTAGGATATTCTCCTTTAGAATATTCTTTTCTTGCTTCTCTCTTTGGTACCTGATCCTTCTCACCCCTGGAGTCTGGAGGAGAGAGGTTTTTCTATAAAGGAACAGCTCCTCCATAAGGAATTGTACAATTTTGCATTTCCTATAGCACTGTAAGAGAATATCTGTTTTTCTACAGTTTTCCAATGTTGTCAAACTTGAGTTTTTGCCCATCTAATAGAGGATAAATCTCATCAGTTTACGTTGATTTGAATTTTTCATATTATGAATAAGAGTATTTTTTCATATGGTTAAGAGCATTTGCCATTTGTTTGTTTTTTATTTTTTAAATTTTGTTGACGTATAATTGATTTACAATGTTGTTTTTAATTTCTGCTGTACAGCAAAGTGATTCAGTTATATATATATGTATATATATACATATTCTTTTCCATTTATGGTTTATCACAGGATATTGAATATAGTTCCCTGTGCTATGCAGGAGGACCTTGTTGTTTATCTATCCTATATCATAACAGTTTGCGTCTGCGAATCCCAAACTCCCAGTTCTTCACTCCCCCACCCCTTGGCAACCACAAGTCTGTTCTCTATATTTGTGAGTCTGTTTTTGTTTTGTAGGTTTATTCATTTGTGTCGTACTTTAGATTCCATATGTAAGTGATATCATATGGTATTTGTCTTTCTCTTTCTGTCTTACTTCACTTAGTATGATAATCTCTAGTTGTATCCATGTTGCTACAAATGGCATTATTTTGTCCTTTTTTATGGTCAGCCATCTGTTAATTATTCTACCCCCTATTTCAAAAGGAGTGTTCGTTTTTTCTCTCCCTTTGCGATTTAATTCTAAATGCTTTTGCCACTTTGATATTTGTCTTTTTACTTCTGCTATGTCACCTTTTGCACGTTTTCTTTTTAATGTAATTTATTGTGTCTATGTTTCCCCTTATTGTGTCTGAATTCTGAGTGGTATTTAAGAACATTTTTCTCTCACGTGAGTTATAGAATAATTCACCCGTGTTTTCTTTTATTGTTGAAATTTGAAATTTTTAAAACGTAAATCTCTGATGCATTTCAAATTTATGCTGGACAGAAGTGGGAAGAGGAGATCCATTTCTATTCTTTTTTCCATTTATCCCAATACTACTTACTAAAGAGTACTTCTTTTCCCCTTGATTTGAAATACTACCTTATACAAAAACTGTATATAATGGAGTCCTCTCTTTTATATGAATTCTGTATCACTGTCTGGTCTTTTCACGTACCAGTACCACATTTTTTAAGTTATAGAGGCATTATAATATATTTTAATATTTGGTAAGGCTAGCTCACTATTTTTGCTCTTTTTCAAGACTTTCTTTGTTATTTTATCTTTGTGCTTCCAAATGAACTTTATAATCAATTTGTCTAGTTTTAAGATAAATCTAATGGTATTTTTAATGGGATTGCATTAAATTAACTTAGAATAAACTGACATTGTTATGATATTGAATCTTCCAGTCCCATAATATGATTTTTCTTTCCATTTGTTAAAGTTTACTTTTATGTTCTTCAAGAGTGTTTTGTGTAGTTTTCCTCATAAAGTTCTTTCTTTTTTAAAAGAAATGTCATTATACAAATTATAAACAAAATATATATCATTCACTCTCTAACCTCCACACAAGATTATTTGTGTACCTTCCAGAACATTCCTTTATGTTTAAAATCATTTCATTATATTTTTGTTAATCTTCCTAATCCCAAGTATGTATACATCACTTATTTTTTGAATTTTTGAATTTTATTTTATTTGTTTTTTATATAGCACTTTCTTATTACTTATCTATTTTATACATATTAGTTGTATACATCATTTTTAATGTTTCTATTTTATTATGTGGATTCACAATAATAAAATACCTCTTGTATAGAAACAGTTCTAAATGATATACATATAAACTTATTTTTCCCAAGAATTCATAAATAGTTTTATTCTATATCACTCAATGTATATCTAGCCTATCACTTTTAAAAAATTTTATAATTACAGAAATGATGCAAGAATATTTCAGTGAACTCTTATATACCCCTTACCTAGATTCCACAAATGTTAATGATTTGTTACATACATTTATACACATGGTCACACATACACATAAGCTTACATGTTATTATCATTATTGCTTTTCTATACTTTCTTTCAGAATAATTTGTGAACTAGTTGCAAACTTTATGACTTTTCCCCCTAAATAATACTTCAGAGGGTGTTTTCTAAGAATGAGGACATTCTCTTACTTAACACCAGTACAATTATCAAAACCAGGAAGTTTCACTTAGATAAAATGCTATTCTCTAATTCAAATATCATCTATTCTCCAGTAATACTTCATACTAATTTTCCCCTACCCATGATTTATGGATTGAGTTGTTTTGTCTTTTGGGTCTCTTAATCCTTTTATCTGAGTCTTTTTTTGTGTTTCGTGGCATTTCCTTTTTGAAAAGGACAGGCTAATTTTGTAGACTGTTGCTCAATTTTGGATTGTAGGATTGTTTCTTCCTGATTTAATTCAGTTCAGGAATTATTGGCAGGCCATAATATTAGGAGCTATTTTAAGTCTATTTGTCTCATCATTGGTGATGTTGACTGTTTAACAGAAACTTTTAGGTCTCACAGTTAAGAGTTAAACTACATTTTTCTACTTGTTTGGCAACTTCTTTGAAATTCTGCAATTTCAAATTTACCTTCTTTGATCCTATTTATATCCTATTTTTCTTCCTTTTCAAGTTATTGTAATCTTTTGCCCCTTTAAAAGCATATATTCCATTTTAGTGGAAGTTAGAATATTTAAACTATTCCTCCTTCCTTTTTTTCCTTCATAGTGTCTTAAATGATCCTTTTTACATTCAAATATATCAGGCATTTTCCTGACTTTCACAACTAAAAATACTTATAGTTTTTTTTTTTTAAGATTTTATTTATTTTTGGCTGTGTTGGGTATTAGCTGCAGCACGTGGGATCTTCTTTGAGGTGTGCGGGATCTGTCGTTGTGCCACGCGGACTCTTCCTGGTGGTTCTCAGGCTTCTCTCTAGTTGTGGCGTGTGGGTCTTCTCTTCTGTAGTTGTGGCGCGCAGGTTCCAGAGCACATGGGCTCTATAGTTTGCGGCACGCCGGCTCCAGTTGAGGTGTGTGAGCTCAGTAGTTGTGGCACCCGGGCTTAGCTGCCCCGCAACATGTGGGATCTTAGTTCCCTGACCAGGGATCAAACCCACATCCCCTGCATTGTAAGGTGGATTCTTTACCACTGGACCACCAGGGGAGTCCAAAAATACTTACAGTTTTGATCTCTAAATCTCTATATTCTTTTTACTCACTGTTTTTTAAAAACGTGTGTTTTTTAATTGTATTTTTTTAATTTAAGTAATTTAATTTTATTTATTTATTTATTTTTGTCTGCACTGGGTCTTCGTTGCTGCGTGTGGGCTTTCTCTAGTTGTGGCGAGCAGGGGCTACTCTTTGTTGCAATGCCCGGGCTTCTCATTGCGGTGGCTTCTCTTGTTGTGGAGCACAGGCTCTAGGCTCGCGGGCTTCAGTAGTTGTGACATGTGGGCTCAGTAGTTTTGGCTCACGGCCTCTAGAGTGCAGGCTCAGTAGTTGTGGCGCACGGGCTTAGTTGCTCCGCGGCATGTGGGATCTTCCCGGACCAGGGATTGAACCCGCGTCCCCTGCATTGGCAGGGGGATTCTTAACCACTGCCCCACTAGGGAAGTCCCTGTTTGTATTTTTAAGTCATATAAGTACTAATTCCATACTATTAGAAGTTTCAAGCATTATGCAAATAGGAACCACAAGGGTGTACATTCCTTCTTTGGTTTCACATCTTTGTGTGTATGTTCTTATCATTGTCATCCTTAGTATAGAGTCATTTTGGGGTTTCAGAAATGCCCCCAAGGTTATAAAATTACTCAGTCGCTGAACGAAACGAGCTTCCTCCTCAATTTTTTCTCATGACATTTATAAAGGCTTTCTTTAAAATTGACAAAGTGATTTCACATACAACACATATTATCCTTAATCAGTCCTCACAGTAGTATATCAATGTCATTTTACAAAGGAAGGATGAAGTCCAAAGAGATAATGAGATGCTTTAATTTTCACTTCTGACAGGAAACCAATCTTGGATTAAAATCCAGGCCCTTTATTTCCCTTCCTTGGACATCTCCAAGTCAAACAAGTTATGGATATATCAGATCTGTATAGTTTGTTGCCTTTTATTTGTATTTACAATCTTGAACAAACATTTCAATTGAAGATTTAGTTATATTCAAGTGCAGTTAGCCTTGTGTTGTTAACATAACACTACTTTAAATAAGTAATAAAATAGATGTGTTAAAATGATTTCATTATCCATCTATACTTCTATAGTTATATGAACCTGAAATGTTCTATTTGAGGTATTGTCCTACTTTATCAGTTCATTCCCTTGCAATTACCATCTTACAGTCGTACCTGTACATGTCAAGGAATTGATCCAGAGACTTGCGGAGCTTCCTTCTCTTTTGGCTGTTCTTGGAGTATGTATTTCAATGGCTGCAAATTTGGTAGAAGCCCAAGTCCTAGAAGATTTAGAATTGATCCAAGTTCTCCCTTACACGTAAGTGTCCTTTTTACTTATGAATTGCACAATGAATATATAAGTACATTCCTTTTAAAAAATTTTTTAATCTTAAAAAAATTAAATATTAACAAGTAGTGACAAAATAGTAACTATATGTATATATATATATATATATATGAAAATAGTTTAAAATTCTAAATAATGTAGGTAAAGTCTTTAACTATCAACCCAAATTCCAATTGTCCCTGGCTCCCTCCTTCTTCTCCCCTAACCCCAAAGAGAATCACTGTTAAAAAAAAATCTAGAATTTTATACCCAGCCAAAGTAGGAAGAATAAATAAAGCTATTTGCCAACATTTCAAAGACTCAGTAAGTTTACTACCCACAGCACTACTATGAAAGAATTACTAAAGGACGTAATCCAGAAAGAAGATATATGAAACCGGAACCAATCTGTCCGGAACACGAGGCCATGGTGAGCAAAGAAATTAGTCAACCTTACTGTTAAGTTTAAATAAGTTGAGTACTTACATTTTTTTAATTGAAATAACAATAAGTATAATTCAATATTCTTATCAAATCAGGGGTGGGTAGGTAGTGGGAGGGGGTGGGGCACCTATATAAACTAAGTGTGGTAATGTTTTATGCTTTGTTTGGAGTTGGGAGGATTTAGATACTGATTAACTCCAAGATCAGTGTTTTTCAAACTTTGTGCTGTGACCATGAGTAAAAAACATTTTATAGTACAAACAACTATACAGGCATATATATATTCAAGTAAATAAATAAAACAAAACAATACTTCACCTTATTATATGTAGCAAAAATAATATTTAGATATTAAAAAGTTAATATATCCTATATAGTTATTGCTGAGGATCACTATGATTCAGTAAAATATTTTTTATGAAATTTTATTTCTCTTTTAAATGCTAGTTTTGACCTACTAAACTGATTTCATGGTCCACTAAAGAGTCATGACCCACAGCTTGGAAAACACTGCTCTAGATATTGTCAGAAAAACATATTTGAGAAGTGTATGTTTAAAAATTTTTTAGATGAATATGAATAGAATTTATAACATTTGAACTAGTGGTGGAAAAAAAATCCATTCATCAGTCAGCAAGGTTAGTTTAAAAAATCATTAGGGGCTTCCCTGATAGTGCAGTGGTTAAGAATCCGCCTGCCAATGCAGGAGACACGGGTTCGAGCCCTGGTCTGGGAAGATCCAACATGCCGCGGAGCAGCTAAGCCCGTGAGCCACAACTACTGAGCCTGTGCTCTAGAGCACACGAGCCACAACTACTGAGCCCGCGCGCCACAACTACTGAAGCCTGCGTGCCTAGAGTGCGTGCTCCTCAACAAAAGAAGCAACCGCAGTGAGAAGCCTGCGCACCATAACGAAGAGTAGCCCCCGCTCACCGCAACTAGAGAAAGCCCTCGCGCAGCAAGGAAGACCCGACGCAGCCAATACATACATACATACATACATACATATATACATACATACATACATATATACATAAATAAATAAAAAATTTATTTAAAAAATCATTAAGATACAGGATAAATAGGAATCGATAAAACAGCAGGAATTAATCTAATTGTATCTATAATACAAGGAATATAACATACAAGGAAAGCTCAGAATAAATAAATAATCCCTTTAAAGAGACAATCAAAATTATTTGGTTTTTCTAGAGTTCCCATTTACTGTAATAAATGAAGGAAATGACTCTAGACAGAGAACTATCCTTTGCAGATAAAGTACCTTAGAAGAAATCTGACAAGAAGTTTATCAGAACTTTAGGGAGAAAACTATAAAAATTGCTAAAAAGACATATAAAATACCTGATAATGAGAAGATACCATGTTCAAAGGTCAGAACACTTGATAATGAGATGTGAATTCTCCCTTAAAATTTTTTTTTCCAAATAAGTATCTGATAAAGCTGTTAGTATACAAATATATTATTTATATTGACATGACTGTTAAATTTTTATTCTATAACAAATAACTCTGTTATATAATGAATGTAAGATCAGTTTTTGCTTATGGTTATTATTAACAATGAGTAATGTTTATGTAGTGTTTATAATACAGGAAGAAGCATTCCTCTTTCCAGGAACTGACAAAAGGCCAGTGAAGCACAGCAGGCAAGGGAAAGTGAGGTGCATAAAGCGACCTTGTAAACCATGTCAAGAATTTTGGAAGATCATTGAAGACTTTTAAGGCGGAGAGTGATATAATTAAACTTTTCTTTTTAAAAAGGGATCTCTCTGGCTGCTCTGTGGATTGGAGTTGGCCAAAAGTTGGTATAGCAAGATGGGCTAGCTTTGACAACAGTCCAGGGAAGGAATAGTAGTGACTTAGAATATGGCTGTGACAGAAGAAATGATAAGCAGTGGTTGTTCTGGAAAGATTTTTTTTAATTAGGTACTATTCCTTGACATAGGATATGCTGAAACAGGACCAGGTTTATAGAAGGCAGATTATTAATTCAGTTTGAATGCATTGGCTTGGAGATTCCTAAGAGAAATCCAAGTGAGGTTGTCAGGTCATTAATAAGAACCTGAAGAACCTGAAGCTCAAGTGGTGGTCTGTGGTCCAGGTGGTAATTGTAGGCATTGATGTGGAGAAGATGGTCCTAGAGATGAAGTACAGGGTGAGAAGGGCAGAGGGATGTAGGTGTGAGCCCCATTAGGTAAAGATCTGATAAGAAATCTCTATCCGACATATTCATTCTAATGAAACCATTAGAAAGTCAGGATTTTTACAATATGAATAAAGAACCTACATTCAAAAATGATACTAATAATCATCTATTTAAGTTTCATTTAATTAGCTTCTTTTTGCCTACTTTATTTCATTTCCACATAATAAATGAGATATTCCATAAGATGACAAATTGCCCAGTCTGACTTGTGACACTGAATGATTCTTAATACTCTATTAGCAGTAAAACACAATTACCCCACCCAATATTTCAAGTGTTATAAAATATAATAAAGTCTTTTTAATAGGCATTTAAATAATAATTCCTGAGTTTTCCTCAAATTTATAATTAATGTGTGAGTATAGCTAGGAAGTGTTTTTAAAGTAGGGGTCTGACCTCCCTGACTATATTTATTAAGCTACATTGAGTAACAAATACATAATTAGACAGATGAATGGAACAGAGCAATCTAGATATAGACCCTATATATACATGAATATCCTTTTCAATGAAAGCACCAACATAAATGAGTAGGAAACCAAAAGGATTATCACTGATGCTTTGCAGTTGCCAAGACTGAGGCTTGTTAAAAAGCAGTCAAGAATTAACTTCCTGTGTCTATATTGGCTTTGGTTTTTATAATAGTCTGCTTCATACCAGAGATGACCTGGTCCACATGAAGGCTTCCTTCCTGAGTTCTAGGCATCCACCAAATCTCAAATGAGGCGGAAGCCTTCAAACCTTCTTAAGTCCTTCATTCATCCTTGCTGTCAGTTCTCCATCACTTGTCTTCTTAGATGTGACTGATCATTTATCAAGTCTCTGACTTGGTTTAGGATATAATCATCTCTGAAAAACTACCACAATGGTTTTCCAACTATTGTTGCCAAAGGCTGCTTTCTCTTCTTCGAACCTCATGCTGTCATCAGTGACATTTTTAATATTCTTGTCATGACGGTTTTCCTTTGAAAAAATCTTACATGTTTCTACTGTCATTAGAATCTAGAATCTTGAAATGGTGTTAAGGCTTCTCCACAGTTCTATCAGATCTTCCTCAATTTATAGCCATTCCTGTGTAGAAAAGAAAACACTGGTTTTAGACAGCCCATTGCCTACTTATAACGTTTGAAGCTCTTAACACAGGATCTGATAACACGGTATGTGCCTTATGTGTGTTGCTCTCCCATCTCTGTTATAGAAACTTGTTTCACTGTCAGAATTCTTCCAAGTCTCCACTTGTTAGCAGGAAAATTGTCTTGATTTACTTCACGTGCCCTGTACTATTGAATAAATATGAAATATGGTTCTTGTTTTTAACAACATGAGCAGTTTTGCAACTTACCTCTAACACCAGTTAGATTTCTCATTAGCTGATAACATAGACTTTTAATTTCAAAAGACTAAATGCAAGCATAACAGTGACTAATAGTTTAGATTTTATGAAAACTATCCATGTCATTTTCTATGGTAGCTCTTTTATCTGGGTAAGTATGAACCATGCATCAACCACACATCAGCAATGATGTATAATTCGTTTTCATACGTTATATAATAAACTCATCACTCATCTTATATGTTATTATGAAACAACTTTTATGGACTGTCTCTTCCTTTAGGAAAAAAACCTTGAAGATAATTTACAGAGTTTGGCTACAGAATTAGCTCCAATTTATAAGCAGTATGCTCCAGTTGCTTACCAAAACCAGGTATGTTTTGGTTCCTTATACAGTACTCTTAAACATGGTTGAAATTTATATCTAAACAATGTCATTGTTAATAGAAAATTTTTTCAAATCTGAACTTAATGTAGATCTTTTATCAGACAGCTTAAAAAATTGTCTAGCGTTTTTTAAAAAGTCTATTATGGGGCTTCCCTGGTGGCGCAGCAGTTGAGAGTCCACCTGCCGATGCAGGGGACACAGGTTCGTGCCCCGGTCCGGGAAGATCCCACATGCCGTGGAGCGGCTGGGCCCGTGAGCCATGGCCGCTGAACCTGCGCTTCCGGAGCCTGTGCTCCGCAACGGGAGAGGCCACAACAGTGAGAGGCCCGCGTACCGCAGGAAAAAAAAAAAAAAGTCTATTATGGCAATTGAATTAAATCTCCAGAGTGACAAAGTTATGATTGTTTCTAGGAATAAAACTTATAAAAGCAGAAATGCCTCATCAAGAAAGTAATTGGGAAGTGGTGGAGATGGGGAGATGTTGGTCAAGGGGTACAAACTCCCACCTATAAGATAAATACGACCTGAGGGGGGCTTCCCTGGTGGCACAGTGGTTAAGAATCTGCCTGCCAATGCAGGGGACACGGGTTCGAGCCCTGGTCCGGGAAGATCCCACATGCTGCGGAGCAACTAAGCCTGTGCGCCACAACTACTGAGCCTATGCTCTAGAGCCTGCGAGCCACAACTGCTGAAGCCCACGAGCCACAACTGTGGAAGCCCGTGCACCTAGAGCCCGTGCTCTGAAGCAAGAGAAGCTACTGCAATGAGAAGCCCGCGCATTGCAACGAAGAGTAGCCCCCGCTCACCGCAACTAGAGAAAGCCCGCGCACAGCAACAAAGACCCAACACAGCCAAAAATAAATAAATAAATAAATTTATTAAAAAAATATATATATGACCTGGGGATCTGGTGCCCAGCTTGGTGGCTATAATTAACAATACTATATTATATACTTAAATGTTTTAAAGACATCCTAAATGTTACTTCTACACACCAAATAATCGTAATTATGTGAACAGATTGCAATGTTCACTAACCTTATTGTGGTAATCATTTTGTAATCCATACATGTATCTAATCATCACATTGTATACCTTAATCTTACATATGTTGTATGTCAGGAATACCTCAATAAAACTGAGTTGGGGGAACACATTGTTTTAAAAAAGAAAATGAAAAGACCACCACAGATTGGGAGAAAATAATTGCAAATCATATATCAGAGAATGGAGAAAATAAGTGTGTAAAATACCTAATTTTAAACATAGGGAATTCCCTGGCAGTCCAGTGGTTAGGACTCTGTGCTTTCACTGCCGAGGGCCTTGGTTCAATCCCTGGTTAGTGAGCTAAGGTCCTGCAAGCAGAGTGGCGCAACCAAAAACAAAAACAGAAACATAACCAGAAGTCCATATTTTTTTAAATATTTAATAAAAATTAAAATATTTATTTGTATTATCATGAATAACACGCTCTCTGTTAAATTCCAACCTTTCATTTAAAAAAGTTATTAATTTACTTTCTATACTGGTTCATGAATATATATGTACATCTACTTTATATAGACATTGAAAACTAGATACATGATCAAAGCACTGTATTATTCTTTCTTCCTAATGAAATATTTCAGGCTACTGTTCTTGTTTATCTACCCCCAGTAGGTATTAATGCCCTCACCCTGCCTTCAGTGATTGCCACTTTAATCCATGTAGTCTCAAATTCTTTACCCTGAATATTACTAAACTAGACAATCACTAAAATAATATACTGTAGTGTCAGATATCTCTGAAATTATAAAGTGTAATTAACTCATAAACTTTATCAGAAAGTGAGTTTTACTCTTTATTGAAGGTGATTCTTTCTATCTCTTAAAACCATGGGTCATACATTATTTTTCAGGTGGCGCTTGAACACGCTGCTCAAGAATGTCGGCTTGGCAAGAAAGAAGGTCGTCCTTTCTCTGGGGTCACTGCTTGCCTAGACTTCTGTGCCCACCCCCACAGGGACATTCACAACATGAATAATGGGAGCACGGTGGTATGTACCTGGATGGCTTTTGATTCTAAAGGCTCCATCACTGTACATTCAAGCTGAGGTCCTTAAGGATGATTATTGTGACAAATCCTATTTTATGTCTGTTCCGCATAGTATATATCGATAGTGCTCCCCAAAAGTTACAGAACCAGCCTGAAATACTTTGTTGAAAGTCTTGAATTATACATTTAATTGTGGTAGGTTTGTTGGGATGTAGAACTACATGATTATTCAAAGCAACCATTCTGTGCTATCAAACTGGTAGATAGGAAGTTAAGCAACTTACTCTTTCTTGCCATCTGTACTTCAGGTTTTTTGTGAGGGAACCATGCCAAATTTACCATCCTTTTTATTAATATTGGTTCTTAGTGCTCGTATGTAGAGATATTTAGAAGAAATATTTGCACATATATGTGCATACTATGTTTATAGCCATGAAAAGAATCACATGCCCATAGCAAGAAGTCAATCAAGATAATCTTAAATTAAGGAGAAGACCACAGGAAAAATCGTGCAATAATCCTTTTATAAGGGAAATGAGTTTGCTTCAAGTAGTTCTCTTCTTACCTAGTAAAACAGATTAATAGAGTGATTACCTCTATTTCTGCACTACATGATTTTGGCCTCTTAGAAGACATAGCTATGATTATTACATTCTGATTGGAAGTGTACCGTCTGATCCATCAAAAGGCAGCCTTCCTTCCTTATTTGCTCAATGAGCTCTATCAGTAACAGATTAAGGAGCCAAAACAACTTTTTCCCTATCACACCCTTTCACTGATGTTGCCTATGGTCTCTGAGACCAATGTTATTTCCAAATGCTGAAATTTTATACATCCATCCAGATGAATCTTAGCCAAAGAGTGATTCGACATCATGCTTGGCTAGTACATTTTATGTGAGTTGCTCTTCATTAGAGAATATTAGTGATCAGGTTGGATTAGGTTCAGAGTCAAACTAAGTTTTAGTTCCTCTTCTCATGTTTGTTTGTTTAATTATTTATTTATTTTTGGCTGTGTTGGGTCTTTGTTGCTGCGCGAGGGCTTTCTCTACTTGAGTCAAGCGGGGGCTACTCTTCGTTGCGGTGTGCGGGCTTCTCATTGCGGTGCCTTCTCTTGTTGTGGAGCACGGGCTCTAGGTGCACAGGCTTCAGTAGTTGTGGCACGTGGAATCAGTAGTTGTGGCACACGGGCTTAGTTGCTCCGCGGCATGTGGGACCTTCCCGGACCAGGGCTCGAACCCATGTCCCCTGCACTGGCAGGTGGATACCACTGTGCCACCAGGGAAGTCCACA
Organism: Stenella coeruleoalba; assembly: GCF_951394435.1. Classification (NCBI taxonomy): domain Eukaryota; kingdom Metazoa; phylum Chordata; class Mammalia; order Artiodactyla; family Delphinidae; genus Stenella; species Stenella coeruleoalba. The sequence continues at coordinate 63,256,724 of NC_137162.1, read as the reverse complement.
TTATTTAAGTATTAAGAAATAGTGTGAAAAAAAAAAAAGAAATAGTGTGATTTATAAGCTAAATATCTTTTTATTAGTTAATATTTAATATGAAGGTAGTGAACAATTCAGTGACTGTTCCTTAACTTAGACAATGAAATAAGATGGAATGTAACAAAGAAGGTGACTTAAAATATTATAAAATGCATAAACATGTATAATATGTACTTACAAAATCAACTCAACATTATACTGGTCTGCTTACAAATAGTTGATAAGTTATTCAAATTGAAAAGCATTGAGTGGCTTGATATATAAAATATTTTTCCAAAATGAATGAATATACCAGCAGTAACCAACTGAAAACAGTTCCCTTTCACAATGGCAACAATAAGAAGGTAGGAATATCTATTATGAATGTGCAGGATCTCTAGTTCCCATTTCATGTTTTCTTCCTATCAGGTCTGCACTTTAACACGAGAAGATAACCGCTCATTTGGTGTTATTCCTCAAGATGAGCAGCTGCATGTACTTCCTCTTTATAAACTTTCAGACACAGATGAGTTTGGATCAAGGGACGGAATGGAAGCCAGGATCAAATCTGGGGCCATCATGGTCCTCGCACCCCACCGCAGAAGAAGAACACGATTTACTCAGCCAGTTCCTCGTTCTGGGAAGAAGAGAGCAGCAATGATGACAGAGGTTCTCGCACATAAGATAAGGGCTGTGGAAAAGAAATTTATTCCTCGAATCAAGCGGAAGAATAATTCAATGACAAACAACAGTAAGGCTTCATCGCTGCCACTTTTAGGTAAGGCTTATTGAGCCTGATAATTTTCTGTGCACAACTTTCACTGGCAGTTCAGTTTGCACTTGTCTTTGCATCTTATTTTTCTTTATTGTCTTTGCCACTCTCTTAGGAGTGAGGCATTATGAAAAGAAAAACTTTAGATCAGATATCTACCAATCAAGTTAGCCAATTATTTTTATATAGTTTGTTTAGAGTTTAAACTAAAACAGTGAATATATTTCCATGTACTTGCCAAAATTAAAAGCCAACAAAAAGGTGACCCGTCAGTATTTCTTGGTATTTTTTTCTCTATTTATATTCTTTTTAAAAAAAAAAAAAGCAAAAACGAAACATGTTCTTATCGTTTGTTCCCCAGCTATTTTGAAGCAAAGCCCCTTCTCAGCATACATAAAATGACATCACTTCCTTGAAGTCCTACTTCATCAGCTTTTTTTTTCTTCTTCATCAGTTTTAGCATCAGTTTAAGTAGTCCATTCAACAAATATTACTGGGCACTACTTTGAACTGTTCGAGGTATCAGAAATGTAGCAGTGAATAAGAGGGGACAGAGTGCTGTGAAAGAATTCCATTTGAATAGGGTTGTCAAAAAAGGATTCACTGAGAATGAGGCATTTGAGCAAAGTCCTAAAGGAAATGAGGATCAGCAATGTTTTTATTTGGAGAAATAGCATTCCAGGTAGAAGTGGCAAGTGCAAAGTTCAGGAGATGGGAATTTACCTTGAATACTTGATGTAAGCAAAGAGGCCAGTATGGTTGGAGCACAGTGTGAAATGGGGAGAATTGTAGGATGTGAGATCAGAGAGGTAAGAGGGGCATCTGAGCCATTCATCTTGGGCTTTGTAGATTTGCTGTCAAGACTTTGGCCTATATTTGAGTGAGAAATAGACAAGGGCTATAATCTGACTCAAACCTAACATCCCAGTTACTGGATTGAAACTAGAGTCAAGTGGGGTAGAGAATAGAATAGTAGGGTGATCATAAACAGGCTATCCTAACAACTCAAGAAAGAGATGATGGAGCTTGGACCATAGTGACTAGTGAGGAGGACAGGAGAAATGTCTGATTCTGGATGTTTTTAAGGTAGAGTCAACGGGATTTCTTTTCTTTTTTTTTTTTTTAAATTACTGTATTTTATTTATTTATTTTTGGCTGCGTTGGGTCTTCGTTTCTGCGCACAGGCTTTCTCTAGTTGCAGGGAGTGGGGGCTACTCATCGTTGCGGTGAGTGTGCTTCTCACTGTGGTGGCCTCTCGTTGCGGAGCACAGGCTCTAGGCACGTGGGCTTTAGTAGTTGTGGCACGTGGGCTCAGTAGTTGTGGCTTGCAGGCTCTACAGTGCAGGCTCAGTAGTTGTGATACACGGGCTTCATTGCTCCGTAGTACGTGGGACCTTTCTGAACCAGGGATCGATGCCGTGTCCCCTGCATTGGCAGGTGGATTCTTAACCACTGTGCCACCAGGGAAGTTCTGGGGATTTCTGATAGATTTAAGTCTCGAGTGTGGACCAAAAAAAGTGTCAAGATTTACCCTGATGTTATTGGCTGGAAGAAACTGGAAGGATGGTTAAACCACCAACTATCATGAGGAAAGGAGGGAGAAGAACATATTTGGCAAGATAAAGAGGGAAATCAGAGGCCCACTTTTGGACATGGTAAAAGTTCGAGACACCTGTAGACATTCAAGTCTAGACGTTAGGTAAGCAGTTGAATAAGAGTGTAATTCAGAGAACAGGTTCAGACTGGAGATAAAATTTAAGAGGTCAACTGGATAGAGATGGTATTTGAAGCCTTGAGTGTGAATGAAATCACAGAGAAGGAGGTGAAAAGGGAATTTGATTGAGGACAAATCCTGGGAATTTTCAATTTGTAGAGGTTTCAGAGATGTGGACGAACCAGCAAGAGAGGCTTAGACTGGAAAGGTGTGGTGTGGTAGGCATGAAACCACAGAGGAGTGATCAGCCCTGTCAAATGCTGCTCCTGTGGCAAGTGAGAGGAAAACTGAGATTTTATCTTTACATTTGAAGATGACTGCTAGAGCAGAGTGCAGAACAGTGGTGAGAATGAAGGAAGTAGGTTTATAGGGAAATGGGAGAGAAATGGAAGACATGCATGTTGGCTATAAAGGGGGTCAACTGAATGGAGTGAAGGTTATAGAGTTGAGGATTTTTTCCTTAAATGGAAATTTAAAAAAAGGTACAAAGTGAGTGAATTACATAATGAATTCCACTTCCCTCATAGACTCCTAGTTTAAAAGTTTTTCAATACATAGCCATTCTATGTCATCTATACCATTACCCAGGCCACATGGGTATGAAAATATAAAGATAGGACTTGTGCAGTTTTTTGTTGTTGTTGTTGTTTTTGGTAACAAATTGTAGAAGTCATATCTTACCCACTGAATCATCTTCTATGTGTCACTAAAAGAGAGGGAATCTTTATACCCACAATACCTAAGACAAGCAAACAAAAATCAAATAACGCCTTAATACCAATCAGTGTTCAAATTGCTCCACTTGTCTCCTAATTGATTTTTTGTTTTTCACATTTGGTTTGTTTAAATCAGTATCCAAACGAGGTCACACATTATATTTAGTTGATATGTCTCCTATACATTTCTTTTTAATTTAAAGCTTGCTTTTCTTCTTTTCCCTCATTTTTTCATTTTTCATTATAGCAGAAACCATTGTCCATAGAGGCAAATTCAACTTCAGTTTAAAAAAAAAAAAATTACTATGGCCAGAACAGTATCTGTGATTTATATACTCCTATTTCTTCACATCAGGAAGTACATAGTGTTTGGTGTGTCTTTTTGTGATGTTAAGACTAGGTCAGGGGACTTCCTCAGAGGTCCAGTGGTTAAGACTCAGCGCTTCCACTGCAAGTGGTGCGGGTTCGATCCCTGGTAGGGGAACTAAGATCCCACATGCCGCATAAAGAAAAAAGACTAGGTCAGGTGTTGTTAACCTAATTGACTGATTATAATGTTCCCTAACAGCTTTCTACCTAATGGTTTTAGAAACACTTATGGTCATATTACATATTCTTTATTTCATTAGGAGTTTGTTATTCTTTTTCCACTTTTTAAATCTTCTTTTAAAAAGAAATTGTCCTTGTAATAACTTGTTAATTCTGAGGTATGGGTGATTAAAGAAATCAGAATAAATGCTTAGCTATTTGCCTTTATTCACCAGTGTTAACAAAACAAGTTAGTTCCCAAGCATCTTCCAGTGTGATCAATTGTTTTTCTTTTTTTTAAATTTAGTATCATTTTGAACTTATGTCTTTTTTAACATAGTTTATATTTCAATGTATATTAAGAAGGGGTTTTTTTTTCCACTATATTTGAAAATGCTTTAAAATCTTCAAATTCATATGCTTTCATTCAAATTCCTGTCTTGGATCAGTAGGAACACTTCAAGGTGGCTTCTGATTCTTTTGTCATGACCCCGATTGTCTTTGGTAACTTCCTTAGTTTCTGTTCTGACAAGATGTTCCAGGTTCCTCTTATGTAATCCTGCCCCATATCTAAAATCAGCCATTCCTCCAAGGAGCCTAAAAAATTAAAAAACACTATTAATTTAAACTGACATTCAAACTAAGAATTACAGTGTATTCTTTAACTTCTTTGATTTTTATATTTTTAAGAGAAGTTGTTTGTTTAAGATGAGACAACTGACTGTGCAGACATTTATATAACACTGAGAAAGATTCAATAGAGATAGTGAAGAGGCAAGGCAAGGGACAATTATCATTCCTTTTTGCTTGTAGTTCCACTTTACAGATATTTAATTTAGGTTTATTTTAAGATTCACATATCTGGTTCCATGCTGCTTGTAAACAGTAGTCATAACATTTTCATCTTTGTGTCATTTCCTAATAGCATCTTTACATGCTATTCTTTTATATATATATATAGAGAGAGAGAGAGAGAGAGAGAGAGAGAGATACCCTATTAGTAGCCAAATGCACAATATTTGGCCTAAAGCTTCTTGTTCTTTTGTAATATTACCCATGAAAGCTTTTTTACAGGTTTTTCCAATTAAATAAAAGACTCATCATATTTTAAATCTTTCCTTCCTGTGAGTTGTACTTTGTTGACAACTTAACCTCTAAAATAGTAGATGCAGCCACAGATTTCTTGATATACCGCTCCTTGGGTCCTGTATATAAGTTCTCTTTAGACATGAGAATTATTGTGTCTCCAGGTTATATCATCTGAGGGAAAATTGCAGATCTTCTGAATTAGATAAATGTTTACTATTATATTAATTATTTTAAAACAAGACAACTTTGCTATTTCTTGGTCCTTAAAATCTACTACTTTTGCCTTGCAAACATTTTATTAGAACATCAAAACAGGGAGAATGTCCTCAAGAAAAATGTTTTCAGTTGATATTAGGTTTGTGTGGATATGTCAGAGCAGATGGCCCACCTTTTGTCCAATGTCATAATAATGATCTACCTACTTGGTGAGAAAGAAACAGAGCTTAAATGCACTTGTTCTGAGGGGTAGGAATAGCTTATTTATGTGACTTTTCTTTGCCTAATAATTAACTTTGCCGGTTATGATGCTTTCATTACTCAGAAATCTTTATAAACTGTTACTTTCTTTAACATTTTCAAAAATGAGATCATGCAATACCTAAAATGTATCTAAACAGCTCTTTGGGTAGTGAAATATTGCTCTTGGTCACCATATTATCACTTGCACTGTATTCTGATGTATGGTTTTAATATTTACTTCATAGCCAATTGGTTCATTTCCAATATCTTACCATTTTAGACAATGGATATCCTTCTGGCTAAATTTGTGAACTTATTTATGATTATTTCCAAAGTAAATAATTTTTTAAGAAAAAAATATTGGGTGAAAAAGCGTACGTAAACTACCTACAATTTTTAACGTGTGCATATGTCAGGCTTAAAGTAAATAGAACAAAACTGGCCAAATTGCCACCATCAGTGTTCTGTTCTGTTATTCTCTGTACATCTCTTTAAAAATACTGTTTAAAGACAACAGCTACCAAAAGTAGTTTGTATTTATCTTCACATTTGGTGTCCTTTTCTCTGTTTAGGGAATAAAACAGAGACTGTGCAACCTGAAATAAAAAGTGAAACTGAACCCCACCTTATCTTCAAAGGTTCGGACAACACTAAAACCTACTCACCGACCCCATCCATTCCTCACCCAGTGAAAGAGGCACACTTAGCTCCAGGCTTCTCCTGGTCCCCTAAGACTGCTCCGGTCCCAACAGTTCCTTTTAAGAACGATGCATCAGTTTCGTACGGGTTTTCAGAAAGAGGTAGCAATCCCCACTGCACAATGCCTTCTGCAAGACACAGTGGTGCTAACGTAGCTGCTGGGGAGTGTGCTGAAATTGCACAGCCTGGTGAAATGGTTCCTCTTTCCACCTTGTCTACTCCCATGACAGATTCCCCGGCTTATTCTGAGCCTCCCACTGGTCCATCTGAGCAGCTAACTTCTGATCAGCCAAACCAGCAGCCCCCGTTCATCCCTTCTCCTCATGAACTTGCTTCTTCTCTGGCGGAAGAAGACGAGCAGCATTCTGAAGCAGATGAGCCTCCGTCAGATGACCCCCTATCAGACGACCCCCTGTCACCTGCTGAGGAGAAACTGCCCCACATTGTTGAGTATTGGTCAGACAGTGAGCACATCTTCCTGGATGCCAATGTTGGTGGGGTGGCCATAGCGCCCGCCCACGGCTCTGTTCTGATCGAGTGCGCCAGGAGAGAGCTTCACGCCACGACTCCTGTCGAGCACCCCAACCGGAATCACCCTACACGCCTCTCTCTTGTCTTCTACCAGCACAAAAACCTGAATAAGCCCCAACACGGCTTCGAACTAAACAAGATTAAGTTCGAGGCGAAAGAAGCAAAGAATAAGAAAACTAAAGCCTCCGAGCAGAAAGACCAGGCAGCTAACGAGGGTCCTGAACTGTCCCCTGAAGTTAATGAATTTAACCAGATTCCTTCCCACAAAGCGTTAACATTAACCCATGACAATGTTGTCACCGTGTCCCCTTATGCTCTCACACATGTTGCGGGGCCCTATAACCATTGGGTCTGAAGGCTTTTCTCCCCTTCTTAATGCCTTTGCGAGTGCAGTGTATTTTTTCAAGGTGCTCTTAAAAGAAAGTCATGTTGTCGTTTACTATATCTTCATCTCACCCATTTGAAGGCTGAGGTAAAAAAAAAAAAATGGGGGGTGGGTATTTCTTAACTGTGACTATATTTTGACAATTGGTAGAAGGTGCACATTTTAAGCAAAAATAAAAGTTTTATAGTTTTAAATACATAAAGAGATGTTTTGGTTAGGTGTTAACCTTGGTAGAATCACTCAGTTTGGTGCTTTAAATTGTTTACTATGAAACGAGTCATTTTTAGAGGATTTTAACAGGTTCATGTGCTATGATGTAAAATTAAGACACACAGTGTTAACTCTACACAGCTTCTGGTGCTTAACCACATCGACACAAAAATAAGCTGAATTATTATTTCATGGTGCCATTGTTCTAACATCTTCCAATCATTGCTAGAAACTCGGCATATTCCTTTGAAATGAACCAATGAAATGTTTTCTCTCTTAAAATCTCTCTCCTGTATAAAATAATTCATTATTGTTGGTGATGGTTGGAGGCTGTTCATAAATTGTAAATATATATTTTAAAAGCACTTTCTATTTTTAAAAGTAACTTGAAATAGTATAGTATAAGAATCCTATTGTCTGTTGTTTGTGCATATTTGCATACAAGAGAAATCATTTATTCTTGCTGTGTAGAGTTCCATCTTGTTACCTGCAGTATGTATTCTAATCATGTATATGGTTTGTATTTAAATGAGTCCTTTCTCATTCAAAGATTAGCTACTTATATAAAATAGTTAGGTCATGCAAAAATGGTTAATTCTCTCTAAAATTGGAATTAGGAAGCATATTACCAATATTGATTAACTTTTCTTTGGAACTAAATAAGAATGGTCTCTTCTGATTTATTGAACAACAATGGCCCTAATTTACTTTCACCCCAGCTTTCTCAATATAATCCATGAAAGGTGTTTCCAAAAGGAGATGAGACATAACAGGATTCTGAAGAGTCAAATGCTTCTAAAGTTTCAAGGTGATAAAATACAAAAATTAAGTAGCAAGAACCTTATCCACCCCAAATTGCCTTATTCATTCTGAAAGTCATTCTGGTCCAGAATAAGAATAAATGTCCTGTAGAAATATTTTGAAAATAAATTCCCTATCATCATCATCACACACACCCCCACACTGTAAACAAACAGTAGGAATGGTATTATAAGCATGGTTTGTCCATTAAGAGCTAATCCAAAGTAGTTCATCTAAGTATATTGTTCTGGGGAAATGTTAACTCATGTTCTTCTAGGTAATGGGAAAATAGGCATTCCATTTAGTTTAGTCCCCCCCCCCATTATTTTTTCCCATTACTTTATTAACTCATTTTATAGCAAAACAAAAGTAATTGCCCAAACAAAGAACAAGAAGAAATTTCAATGAAATACTTGATTCTGTTAAAATGCAGAGGTGCTATAACATTCAAAGTGTCAGATTCCTTGGGAGTATGGAAAACCTACTGGTGCTTCTCCCTTGGAAATGCCATAGGAAGCCCACAACCGCTAACACTCACAATTCTGGTGCAAAAGCAAAAGTTCCAACAAGCTCTCTAAAGGAAAACTCATTGTAACTTATATTAAAATAATATATGGTGCAAAGTATCAGTTTCAAGCTTTTGACTAATTTTGACTAAAGGAATATGAAGGGATTGTAAATAACAAAATGTCCATTGATAGACTATCATCTTGTCGAGTAGATTTCTGCTTCTTGAATATGTAAAATAGAGTAATTCATTGACTTGTTTTAGTATTTTGTGTGCCTTAGATTTGTTTTAAAACATGTATATTTTTGTGAGCCTAAGGTTACTTATACATATAAGTATATAAATAAGTGATTGTTTATTGTTTCAGCTGCTTCAATAAGATATTACTAGTATTAGACTATCAGGAATACACCCTTGTGATATTTTGTTTTAGAATTTAGGCCTTAGCTCCCACTAGAAATTATTTCCTCACCAGATTTAATGGATAAAGTTATAAGATCCTTTATCCATCCACCCATCTATCCGTTCTTCCATTCAATTTTTATTGACTGTACCCCAAATTTAAGTATTAGCTTTTGTTTTTCTTTGTCACCACCCATGACATAGTAAACTTGAAGAATTAAAATCCTAAAAGATAATCTAACACATTTTTCAAAAATAGCAAATTTCCTTCAAAACAATCCATTGTGATACATCTGCAGCAATTCAAATCAGTTTGTCACCAACTTTAAATAAATTCCTTAACAATCTAAACCTGAAGCACCAATGTTGACTTAGGGGAATATTTGGATTTGTGAAGTTAGTTGCAATTTACCAAAACAAGTACATGAAAATACCCTATATCAACTAAAATATTTCCATTCTGTATTGTAAGTAACACCATGAATGGCCTGCCTCAACTGATAACCCCTTGGTGGGACCCACATATGATTCTTTCCTTGTTGAACTCTATTTCCTAAATTTCACAGTGTACCATCCCGTTGTTTGCCCTGTGACTCTTTTTTTTTTTTTCAAAGCTCATGCTTATTCAGTGTCCTGCAGCATTGTGATTGTATGCTGGCTATACTGTTTTTAGAATGCTCTTTCTCATGAAGCAAGGAAATAAATTTGTTTGAAATGACATTTTCACTCAGAAAACTGGTCATCTAACATTATTTCTACACTTATGTTTTACTGTACTATCACCTTTTGTTTTACCCCTTTTATAGCACTCGTTGGGTTTTTAATCTTCTGCCTTTGTTCATGGTATGATAATTGAATTCATTGATACTTGACTCCCAAGTTAGCCCAATCTGTTCATAGTAGTTACAGAGTTACCAACTATAATGAGAGAATAATTCCTACCTGTTGTAGAATCCTACAAAGTGTCATGCTGCCCTTCAAAATCCTGCTTCTAATGGATCTCAGGCCATCGATGAAAAGTTTTTCTTGTGCTTGTCAGCCTCACCTACATCTTTCCAATTCATCCACAAAGTACCAATACATCGTGTCATAAACCTGATTGAAATATATTATTGGAAAGTGAGGCTAGCTGAAAATGTTTAACTATAGGTAAATTTTTGCAACATGTTAGCAAAATGTTTGCATCTTAAATAACCTTCCACATCTTTATTATGCAATCTGCATGTGGATGAAACAATTTCATTTGTTAAATATAGAATTTCAACTAGATGAGATTCATAAGCAATTAGACATAACCCCACTGCATAGTTAATTGAATGCATACCCCTGTGTAAATGAGATACTGACTTAATTCATATGAAGTAACCTACTTTCTAATGTTACTACTTCAGTGGACTCCTACAGATTATCATTTATTTCACAATAGCATGTATGAAAATCACCCCAATCTATTTAAATTAGTCTTCTTAAAACAAATTATATCTTTTATCTGGAACAAACTTTTGACATTGCATGACAACTTCCACTGAATATGGGCACAGCATTTCCTTTGAATGTGCCAAGTAAATCAGTAGCTGTATGTGACCTTTAATATATAGCTACCATCTATTTCACAACTTCTTGATGCATGGAAATCTTTTTTGTCTAGATTTAGTACAACTGGGAATTTTGATCTTTTGTAGAAATTTTTGATGAGAATTGTGAAATAAGGTAATATAGAGGCCTCTCACAGCCCTGGAAGACACCTTAGAAGACATACAATTCAATCACTGGAGCCCAGACAGCAGATGTGAGTGTCAATGTGCAATTATGTTTGTAATTAAAATTTAAACAGTCAAGTGAAGGCCACTTTGTGGTTAAGAAGACTCTAGGAAAACAGACTTGATCTGCTCACCCACAGGGGATTTTATCGCTGCGAAGTAACCTTATTTTTGGTACAAGTCAAAAATAAAATGGCTTTGAGTTTTTTTCTGAGTGGTTCAGGGAAAGAAGTTAAGTGAAATTGGATCAAGATTTCCCTGCCTGCAGAGTTCTGTGGGCCTTGTGTGGGAAATCTAGATTACTTTTACCTATGAAGCTGTTCTGTTAATTCATCTCACAAAATGTGGCAATAGTCCTATTTGCTATTTCAATAAACAAATATCAAGTACTGATAGAGTACAGGTTTTTATTTCCCCTCGAACAAGCGTTTGGCATATATAAGGAGTTAGAAAAGACTGAATGGTTAGAATAATTGGGGAAAGTATATTTCTATTGTACATACTCCCTAGCCATAGTTGTACAGTCTATTCACACTCTTGCCTAGTTGGCCTCACAACTAAGTCCCAGCATAGTTTATTTTGATGGGACTATCTATCAGTATTAGAATAGTTTTGTTGTGCACAGCTCCTAAACTTGCCCATAAATGTATGGAACTTGTATAACTTCAATGTCAATGGTTGTGGCACACTTATCCACGTGATAGAATCAGTGCTCTGATTTCTGAAGAAGTCTGGATTTATCTAAATCAAATTATGCTCCATGTTGAGCTTTCTTCTAACAGGTTTAGAAAATGATGCCAGGAGCAGTCCCTCAGAACTATCTGAGAGATTGCCTCCTGGGCTTGAATTCCTCAGAAAGTCCTCTGAATAAAACACAATCCTCAACTTAAAAAAAGATGCCATCCACGGCTCTGGAATACAGTTTGGAAAGAATCAGTGTGTCCTTTATCAGAAGTGGAATTTGTGTATTTCCTTAAAATGTTTTGAGAACATAGGAATCTTTGCTTTTCTCTAGTGTATAAAATAAGAGTGTAAGTTCCTCTGTTAATTTTGGAGATGGTGGAGCTCGCTTTTATGCAGGACATCACTTTTTTTGTCCACAATGAACTCTACAAACTTTAATTCTCTGCGTTCCAGGACCTGAATGACTTTGTTTCAATGCCAGTTTCTTCTGGGCACCCAATCGAATACCATTGTTCGCTTCAAAGGGCATGTGTTTTGTTCCTTCAAGTAATCCAAATGTATTTTTAATTTTGCCACTCCTCATTTTCCCTTCTTCTGTAAGGGCACCAAAATGTGTTTCTCTTTGGCTAGTATGCAATGTTTAATATTTCTAGCTTTAAAAGTCTAACATTAATCTTTTCTTTGTTGGTTGTACTCCTTTCCCATCCCTACTGTGGTGTCCGTGACCCTGCCTGGGTCATAAATTTTCTTCTAGTTCGTTCAGCCATAGTTGTCCCTTAAATTAAAGCAAAACTTAGTCTAAGGTAGAAATGTTATACATTAGTCGATTTAACCCATTTATGTGTGAGTGCAACTTTGGAAACCCTGGGTTAACAGTATAAACCTAGTTTTCCTAAAAAGAAAGAAGAAAAAAATTTCCTAGCAGCTGTTATGAAAGGCATTCTCTCTTGTCTCATTCATCAGGAAAAAAATCTCGCAACTGTCAGAAACATTTTCATTTTTGGAGAAACTATATTGGAAAGTAAATTGGTTTCTTCTCCATTTGGCTAGGCATAAACTTATCATCTTTGACTAGAAACTCTGCTTGTTATTATTTTTCTTTACTCATTTTACTGAAGCTACAATGTCACTAAGTGTACTTTCATTCTTTTTACAGTTTTTAATCCTCTTTAATTTTCTTTAAATTAAAACTCTATTGCTTCCACCCTCTCTGTTCTGTCGCCATCCCCCATGTCCCCTACACAAACACACAGGGTTCATTTTAAGGATAGCAGTGATCTAGCTCAGGTTGTCTTTTCCTGTCTTTTAAAATTGTTTCACCAATCCTTTTTGGAATAATACCAAAAAGAATTAAAAGCTTTTATTCAGCCCTTTCACTTAGAGGCAAATTAAGTTTTTAGGAACCCCAGGTTAGCATCAAGTGTTCCCCTTACCTATCCCAGCAATGTTTGACCCTCAACTTTATTAGTGTTTGAGTGTTTTGCAAAAAGTTGTGTAAGAAGTTATATATTCTAGCACTCTGTTTGGCTCTGCTATTTCTGTGTAACGCATCATACTAATTATCAATTGTCTGACTGGTGACTTTGAATTATCGGGTGTGACCTATAGCAGTGGTCCCCAACCTTTTTGTCACCAGAGGCCGGCTTCATGGAAGATAATTTTTCCATGGGGGGTGGGGTGGGAGGGGATGGCTCAGGCGGTAATGCGAGCGACGGGTGTGATGGGGGAGCCGCAGATGAAGCTTCGATCGCTTGCCCGCTACTCACCTCCTGCTGTGCGGCCCTGGGGTTGGGGACCCCTGATGTATAGAATAGAAAGTTGTTTTTTTTGTTTTGGGGGGTGGTTTTTTTTTTTGCGTGTTTTCCTCCTTATCTCCCAGCTCAATTTTGTGGATGGTTTCTATTTTCTAATGTAAATTTACCCCTTTGGAATTTGGTTGTTGGCAATAATAGGAACTGTTTTTTGATCTGGGCGAGACGCTTTAAAAAATGGACAGAAAGGAATCCGAACAGTTCTTATAGAAATCAGTCATCAGAAGCTCTTTTGAGTGCACTAGGGGGAAGTTAAGGGGCAGAAAAGAGGGAGAATTTTGTTGCTTTAAGCAGCCCGCAGGTTCACCTACCAGCTCAAAAGCAAGTTGTAATGTTTCTACCCCCCACTCCATACCAGTTTCTTCTGAAAAATAGCAGCTCAATATGAGGAACCTTTTGAAAGCAAATATGGAAGTAAGAAGAATTATAATCCTTGTACTTTATAATGTTTTAGGCTATCAAACTGCTTTCCTATGTGCTGCTTTTTTCTCCCCAACACTGACGGTTGGACAGAGAACAATGTTCCCATCTTACAGGTGAGGAAGCTTGCAGATTGGCAAGAATAGCAAATGGCTTGATTCAAATCACACAGCAAGTCAACCCATGTGAAACTAAAACAGGTAATATCTGCAGGCTGCTGAACACATTTCTGTGCCATAAACTATGACTTAGAGAGTGTTGTTGAGTGGAAATTTTGTCAGACCTAATCTAAGAATAATACAAAATTTACTTATTGTAGAGAAAATACGCTTCTGAGGTATTTTGTCTCCACTATTTATTTTAGCCAGCTATTTTCTTATTCATACGTTGGAAGGTCTACCCAAATTCCTAGGACTTCTGCATTAGGGCTTAGATTAATGACGTTTTATTTTTTCCCCTGTAAAAAAATTTTTTTTCTTTGTTGTTTAAAGAATGTCCCTGTACTACTGAAACAAAGGGAAACCTCCTAAATAATATTTTTAAAGACCAAGGTCAGCAATTCATAATCGAAGTTTACTGTTTTCGTAAATTGAAATGCGATTTTCTTGAAGGGAATGTGCTGGGTAAACTGATTATTTTAGTTCCCAGGCACTCATGGTAAAAATGTAAACTTTTTGGCATCTCTAAGAGATAGCTCTGCCTTCCACTTTTTTGAAACTGTTTTGTTTTTTGTTCCACTTTTCCAGCCACATCAAATCTCTGGGTCAAAGATTAAACATACCTTGGCCCAGAGAGTTAAGAAAAATAATGAGATGTATTAGTAAAGTTTTTAGTAAGCTCTTTATAAAGAGGTAGGAAAGTTGGCCTATTTCATCAGTAGATTATGGGTTACTAACAAAAAACATAGGCCAGACTGCCCTAAATAGTCAAATAACATTTTTGGTGATTCAGTTCAGTAACTGCCTAGCCTCACTAACGCCTCTTTGTGACATTATAAAATAAATAGCTGATGACATAGGACTTTACAAAAAGAGCTCTTAAAAAAACACAAAGATATATGGACTTTAAAAAAAAAAACTTTTATGAGATAACATTGTGATAGGTGCTTTGAGAGAAATATTTTTCCAGAATGGTTTTGTGGTAAAAATAAAGGGCAGCTTTTGCATTGTTACGTATGGGTGGATGGTCCTCTTTGGGTTACTAAGAAATCACGAAGTGTTCCCTAAAGAGAAGGTCGAAAAACTACTCAGCAGAAAGAAAAGCATTGATTTCTGGTTTCTTCATTTTCTCTTATGATACGTGGTGACCTACCAAATAGATTCACATGCATATCAATATCCCGTTTTGAAGGAGAAGACATTATATTCATCATTAGTGGGAGTAAAATATTCAGATTCTTCACCATGGTGAAGTAGAGTACTACTAAATTCCCAATAGAGAATTATCAATTTCACAAAATAATATTCCTGTCTCTAGCTGACTTTTTCTCTCTTTGGGGAGTATTTACTATTTATTTTGTACCTTTGGTTTTTCCCTTTGGAGGATTTTACCTATTGCCGTCCTACTGTATTAAATATCCCATACATTGAAATAGGTTAGTAAGGAAAAGATTTTCAAACCCCACATATATCCGTTTTTGGTTCTCAACATAAGGGGGAAACAGTTTAAAGAGAAAGCACTTCAACATGTAGAAGGGAAAGAGATAATTATGATGATTTCTATTCAGGATCAATATGTAGTGCTCTGCATACAAGGGAACACTTACTAGCAGTACTTGAAGACTTGTGAGTTGGAATTGCATGTTACTTGAAAGACCTAATTAAGCTAAATTTTGGTGCACAGCAGTTGTACATGATTTCATGTTTATGTAGCAAAATGCTTTGAAATGTACTAGTTTTGAAACATACATGTAAGATAGTTGTGAAAAGTGTCTATTATATTTTCCTGTGTGTCTCATTTATTTAGAGCATAAAGTTTTTTTTGATTGTTCTAACTGAATAAGGCTAAATGAATACTGTAATTGAAATTATATTTTAAATTTTGTCATGAGTTTTTAAAAAAACTATTGCAAATTGTATCATTCCTGATTACACAGAAATTTGTGGGTCGTTTTAAATAAATTTTATACTTCTATTTTGCACCTGGTGGTCTAATTTTTCTTTCCTCTTCAAAATCATAATTTTAAAATTTAATATCCAATAAAATTCACACATTTTTAACTACAAAGGACTATAAAATTTAATATTTGGAGATGACCAAATGTATGGATTGGGTTCAACACAAAATCAAGATGGCTACACTTATGGAATCCTTATTATGAGGCAGAAGCCTTGCATTTTATGTAAACTATTTATCCCCACAGTGATGCTATTAAGTATGGGCTCTTATCAGCCCCACTTTACAGATCAATTCAGGAGCTTAAAGTGGTTAAGTTCACACTCCTAGTTTTTAGCAAAGCTGTTAATCAACTTGGCTCTAGATTGACTCATGCCCTCCCTTGGATGTATCATTATTTTAATAAAACTTAATCCTGAACACAGTATGCTAACAGTATTTTAAAGTTGACATCCTAAAGTATTTATTGAAACCTGAAATGAAACAATATACTGACAATAGGTGTCTAGTGATATTCCAGCAAATATCACAGAAAAATAAGTTACTTTAAATTCATCTAGTTTGAAACCTACTTCTCTGTAGCATCCTGGTAGTCCTCTTCTTCCTTCTACTGATGGGAACAACTCCATTCCCCTCCACCTCCCCTTCCCCACCTCCTCCCCAGGTTCAGCTGGGCAGCTAGAGACTACATTTTCCACATTCTTCCTGACTGGTTAAAAGGGTAACATGTGAGATGCTGAACATACAAACAGACCTGGCAACACCCTAGGGGATGAAAGAATAAACAGCTCAACTAATATCCTTTATCTATATCTTATTTCCCCCACCAGGGACTAGGGACCAGGGATTGAACCCAGGCAGTGAAAGCACTAAGTCCTAACCACTGGACTGCCGGGAAATTCCTGCCTTTATCTTTTAGATGCTCTTTAGACAACAGCTTGAGTAATATTTTATATTTTATTTTTAAAAAAATATTTATTGGGGCTTCCCTGGTGGCACAGTGGTTAAGAATCTGCCTGCCAGTGCAAGGGACACGGGTTCGAGCCTTGGCCTGGGAAGATCCCACATGCCGCAGAGCAACTAAGCCTGTGCACCACAACTATTGAGCCTGTGCTCTAGAGCCCGCAGGCCACAACTACTGAGCCAGTGTGCCACAACTACTGAAGCCTGTGCACCTGGAGCCCGAGCTCCAAAACAGGAGAAGCCACGACAATGAGAAGCCTGCTCACCGCAATGAAGAGTAGCCTCTGCTCACTGCAACTAAAGAAAGCCCACGCACAGCAGCAAAGACGCAACACAGCCAAAAATAAAAAGTAAATAAATAAATAAATAAATAAATAAAATATATTTATTGAGACTTCCCTGGTGGTGCAGTGGTTAAGACTCCGCACTCCCAATGCCGGGGGCCCAGATTCCACCCCTGGTCAGGGAACTAGATCCCACATGCATGCTGCAACTAAGGAGCCTGCGTGCCACAATTAAGGAGCCCACCTGCTGCAACTAAGACTCAGACGCAACCAAATAAATATTTTAAAATTTTATTTATTTGTCTGCTCAGGGTCTTAGTTGCGACATGCATGATCTGTGTTGCCATGTGTGGGATCTTTAGTTTCAGTATGTGAACTCTTAGTTGCAGCATATGGGATCTAGTTCCCTGACCAGGGACCAAACCTGGGCCAAGTCCCATGAGTGATGTTTTAAAACAGTAATCTTTTAAAAACTGACCTTGGGGGGAATTCCCTGGCGGTCCAGTGGTTACAACTCTACGCTTCCACTGGCAGGGCCAGTTCGATCCCTCATCTGGGAACTAAGATTCCACAGACTGTGGTGTGGCCAGGAAAAAAAAAGAGATGTGAGAAATTGAACTCTGAAATACGTAATACATGTTGAAAGAAATTTTAAAAGACCTAAATAAATGGAAAGATACTCCATATTTATAGAATGGATACTTTATGTTGTTAACCCTGGGAATGTAAACTGGTGTAGTCACTGTGAAAACAGGTTCGCAGTTCCTCAAAAAGTTCAGTATAGAATTTACCAAGTAACCCAGAATTCCACTCCTAGGTATAAACCTAAGAGAATTGAAAACAGGAGTTCAAACAAATACTTGTATGTGAATGTTCATAGCAGCATTATTCATAATAGCCCCAAAGTGGAGACAACCCAAAAGATCAACTGACAAATGGATAAACAAAATGTGGTATTATCCATTAAAGGTAATTATTTTAGCTATAAAATCGAATGAAGTACTGATGCCTGCTACAACATGAATCTTGGACACAATATAGTAAATTACAAAGGCTAGCCACGAAAGGCCGTATGTTGTATGATTCTATTAATATGAAATGTCTAGGACAGGTAAATCCATACAGAGAAAGCCGATTAGTGGCTGCCTGGGGCTGGAGGGAGCAGGGATTAAGCAGTGACTGTTTAATGGGTAGGGGTTTGTCTCAAGGGAGGAGGCGATGGTGGTTGCTTTTCGTATTTAGATACTAAAAGCCCTTGAATTGTACAACATAAAATACTTAGAGCAGTGAATCATACGTTAAAAGAATTTCATCTCATCTCAATTATTTAAAAAAGTTAGCAGATGCCACTGGATATATCCATTCTCCCAAATACTTGTACAAAAAAAAAAAAAGCGAAAAAACACAAAATGGCGGAAGCCTTTTCGGATCACGTGACCGCCGATTCCTTTCCTTCCCACACTCAGGGAAGCCTTTTCCTTTGAGCTTGCGCAGAGACATAGGCTCATTATTATGCGAGGCCAAGGTAACCCTTCTTAGGCGCGCTCTAGTTCTAGCTGCGTAGTATGAGGGGTGAGCGCCTTGAAGTCTCGCTGGTAAGCGCGCACGTAGAACGCAGGCCCGTAAGCGCCGTTCCTCGGAGAGATAGGGAGGGGGGGAGAGGCGCGGAGGAAAAGGGGGAAGTTGGCGCATGCGCGTAAGGCTGACGGGTTTGAAATGGCTTCGGTGTTAGCCGGGACCGGGTTCAGGTGAAGGTCTGGTCCTCGCGGTTGGAGCGGCCGGCGGCTGAGCCGGGGTGCTTAACGTCCAGTCGGATCCGCGGAAGGGCTGGGAGCGACCGATTTGGTAGCACGGCGTCCGTAGGCCGGCGACGGTGGGCCTCTCGTGGGACTGGGACGGGAGGGACACGGTCCCTTTTGTGCGGGTCGGAGCAGGCCCCGCGCGGCCGGCCCCTCCCCCACCGCCTCGCTTTTTTCCGGCGGCCCCTCGGGTGTCCCCGGCGACCATCAGCCTCATCCTCGGCCTGGCGGCCTCGAAGGAACTGCTGACCGCCGTCCCTAGCTCTCGAGCCGCTGAGGCTTTAGCCTCCTGGGCTGCGGTCCGGGACGTCGGGGCCGCTCACGGGGGCACGGCTTTTGGGGGATGGAGGCCTTCTCCGCCCCGCCGGGGGCTTAAGGGAATCAGGGCTCTCGGTATCCCCCTCTTGGCGTTCACCTTGGCTCGTGGGACGGAGGTTTCCGCCTCCCCTGGTCTGCGGCCCGCGAGGAGCTAGGGCTGGAGGAAGATGGGTGGCAGAGCTCTGGCCTCTCCGAGGAGTGGGGGGAAAGGGAGTGCGCGGGCTGAGATCTTCGCCTCTTCTGGCTTGATTTTGGGTGGAGGGGTCTTCGCGATGGTTCTTTAAGGGGCAGCCATTATTTCAGCTGTCTTTCCCCTCGAGGGAGGGGAGAGAAAAGGAGCCCCCCAGTTCCTTCCCTGCTCTAGAAAGTAAGAAGATGTTCGTTATTTAAATGATATTCTTGAATCCCCTTATTCGGTGTCTCGTCCCAGCTTCCGTTATTGGTTTCTCCACTTTCAGCCCCCAGCTCATTGCCAAAAGAAACACGCAGGCTATATTTCTTTTGAACGTAAGGCTGTGTACTTTTTATTGTTAAGAATTGGATAGAAAACAACAGATGGTATTCTCTTTAAATGTGACAGTTTGTAGTCGCAGAAGGAAGTGCCTTTCTTGTAAGTCTACCCCAAATGTCATATATTGAAATTGGGTACTTTCGGTGAACTACTTGATGTGAAATGTTTTTCCTGCATATCGGACGTTCATATGCCCCTTGTTAAATAACTTGGCCTACAAAGATGTCCTTGACAAATTGAACATTTCTTTAAAATAATACTTTTGTGATATTTGTAGTTTGGTTGAACTTTAACCTGTGGATCCTTTCTTAATAGATCGCTGCTATAGAAGACAAACAAGTGAAGGTTTTCTCCCTCCCCCTTTTATCATGGCTCAGTTTGGAGGACAGAAGAATCCGCCATGGGCTACTCAGTTTACAGCCACTGCGGTATCTCAGCCAGGTCAGTCGTCTTCTGAACACATGTACTGTAGATGTATGTCGGGTTGGAGATAAAACTATGTGAATTAGGCTATGCATGATATTGTAAAAAAGTTTGCAAATGCTGTATGTTTTAAGCTTATCTGTGAAGCTTCTTTTAAAAATTCATGGACCAACTATCAAAATATGTTTTACACAGCAGTTTGGACAGTTATATATAGTTTTTCAAACATTAAATTGATTAATTGGTTTAATTATGTTAGAGGTTCCTCATTTGTCATGTTAAGGTGTCAGTATTCATAAGTTATACTTAAAAATAAATGTATTAATCCATACTTTATAAAAACTATACATGACTGGTTTTCAGTTATTTGAATTTAAAGTAGAAACACCAGCTCTAAAGAATTTATCAAGCAAAGGAAAATGATAAATAGATGTAAAAGGAGCAAATGAATATTTACATTTTCAAAATAAAGTCAACAAAAAGTCATTTTCAAAATAAAGTAACAAAATATGTCATTGAAAGTGTTTGTTTCCATATTTCTTCCCATTGCTCTTAGGAAGACTTTTTTTTTTTTTTTTTTTTTTTTTTTTTTTACTGTTTCTTGACTTATGGTTTGAAAATTAAAGCAAGTTTCCTAAGGAGTTTACAGAATGAAATTTTGGGTTTCTTTGAGTACCCAGAAAAGTTTCACCTTATTCTGTTAATTTGAATATATTTTTATTTATGACATACCTGGTACTAGTTCTTTGCTGCATTTTACTTAAAATTTTGTTATTTGAGGTCAGTTGCAGAGACAATGTGATCGTCTAACTTCGGTGTTCTAAATATGATGGACATGATTATCTTGTTATATAGGTGACCTTTCTCTTTTTCTATTAATTAATTAATTAATTAATTTTGGGCTGCGGTGGGTCTTCGTTGCTGCGCACAGGCTTTCTCTAGTTGCGGCGAGCAGGGGCTACTCTTTGTTGTGGTGCGCGGGCTTCTCATTGCGGTGGCTTCTCTCGTTGCGGAGCACAGGCTCTAGGCGCGCAGGCTTCAGTAGTTGGAGCTCGCGGGCTCTGGAGTGCAGGCTCAGTAGATGTGGCGCACGGGCTTATTTGCTCCGCAGCATGTGGGATCTTCCTAGACCAGGGCTCAATCCAGTGTCCCCTGCATCGGCAGGTGGATTCTTAACCACTGTGCCACGAGGGAAGTCCCGGTGACCTTTCTCTTTAAGGAAATGGATGTATTAGGGTTTTTATTTTAATTACTCTTGATTTGAGGGGTTAAATGATCAACAGTTACTTCTGCAGACAACTGAAAATAATATGAAATAATAGTTAAAGATTATGTTTATTCAGATCTAAATATTTCTCCTCTGTGTTAAATAGTGGGGAACCTGATAATGACTTAGTTTTTTAAATAAATTTATTTATTAATTTATTTATTTTTTGGCTGCGTTGGGTCTTCGTTGCTGTGCGTGGACTTTCTCTAGTTGTGTCGAGCGGGGGCTACTCTTCCTTGCGGTGTGTGGGCTTCTCATTGCGGTGGCTTCTCGTTGCGGAGCACGGGCTCTAGGCGCGCAGGCTTCAGTAGTTGCAGCACGTGGCTCGGTAGTTGTGGCTCGTGGGCTCTAGAGCACACGGTCAGTAGTTGTGGCACACGGGCTTAGTTGCTCCACGGCATATGGGATCTTCCCAGGCCAGGGCTCGAACCCATGTCTCCTGCATTGGCAGGAGGACTCTTAACCACTGCCACCAGGGAAGTCCCAATGACTTAGTTTTGTTGAAACAGGAATTATTAGCAGCTACTTTGTGTCCAGAAACAAGTGCTGTGTACTGGTATTTTGGTAAACTAAGCATGTTTACCTGTTTTTTTCTGCATATAATTTGTTTTAATTTCGTACCAGTATTGTTCCAGTAGAATAGCTGTTATGGTGGAATTCTATTGTCTGTAGCTCTTAACATTTGTATTATAATTACTTAAATGTATACTATACTGTTTGTTTTTAAAACTTCTATTTTTTTTTAATAAGTTTATTTATTTATTTTTGGCTGAGTTGGGTCCTTGTTGCTGCGCATGGGCTTTCTCTAGTTGCAGCAAGCGGGGGTTCTTCTTCGTTGTGGTGCGTGGGCTTCTCGTTGCCATGGCTTCTCTTGTTGCGGAGCACGGGCTCTAGGCATGCGGGCTTAGTTGTTCCGCAGCATGTGGGATCTTCCCGGACCAGGGCTCGAACCTGTGTCCCCTGCATTGGCAGGCGGATTCTTAACTGCTGCACCACCAGGGAAGCTCAACAGTTTCTATTTGTGCTGTAGGAAATTATTTATGGATTTTCTGGGACCTGTCATTAATCACAGTTCTTCAAAATCTGATATATATTGTTTTTTTTTTTAATAAAATCTGATATTTTATTGATACATTATGACTTCAGTAACTAGGCAAGTGTTTTGTTAGCTTCTGTGCTTAGTTTTCTTACAAAAATCCTGGAGTAGTTTCTAAGTGGAATTCTATTGACAATGTTTTTATTAAAATATTTAATTTTTAGGTGCTATATTTTGAGCTGTTTCCTGAAAGCCTGATATAATATTTTCTAACCTTCATTTTCAAGTCTTTGTGACTAATCATTATCTTATTAGAGTTGATTCTCAGAGCCAAGCTAATTTCTATCAAAGTTGAATTTTTTTCAACTCTAAGGCAATTAGAATTTTGTTTACACCTTAAAAACCTTATAGTTTTATTTACACCTCATTTCAATGGAGAACATTTTAGCCTAAGTATATAATGCCTTAAGTTTTCTCCTGGCAGCTTCAACTACAATTTGAGAAAAGATTTCAGCAAAGAGCATTAAAAGGACTTAATCTGGGTAATAGTATAGCTACCTGTTTTATTCTAGTTAAAAAAAAAAAAAAATATATATATATATGCATGCCAGATATATTAGTATCAGAGGTCAATATCATAAATCAAATAATCACGCAACAGAAAAAGGTTAACTGAATAATTCAGTTCAAATGAAATATTTTGATCTTTGTGGCTATGTATCTGACTCATTTTCTCCTGAAAGCAATATAAAAAATTACTACTGTTTCCTTTTTGTATATAACTTAAGGTGGTTTTGTTCAGTTAATGGCTTTGCTATTCCATTTTCTAGCAAGGTTATCTTGCATTTGTACTAACTCTGAAAATTCTCAGCTAACAGTGATTTGAAAATTTCAGTGCATTCACACAGGTGACGTATTTAAAATAAGATTAAAAACTTCAGTAAAAGCATGCACGCTAGCACTTTATTGCTGAAATCTGTCATAAAGTCCAAGATCAGTATTTGAATTGTTTCTGATTAATTTTAATGCTGAGTCTGTTCAATTAAGGAGTTAGTAATTTCTACATGTCTGTCATTTAATTTTCTTTTCCTTTATTTCCCGTATTCAAACATATATCAAACCTTGACTTTTTCCCCCCTTGAAAATGCCTCGAATATATTTCTCTATTTTACATTTAGGCCCTTTGCACTTTACATGTAGATAACCGCATCAGCTTTCTCTTGCTTGCAGATCTTATGCCAAAGTCTCTCACCTAACTTTCAGGCCCTTCCATACCTTTCCCAAAGCTTTATATGATTTACCGTAAATCATTCACTTAAGTCAGGATGCTCTTTTCCCCATGTATCACTTAGTCATACTCTATATTTATTATCCTCTATTAAGTTCTCACTGCTTTTATTTGCTTTCCTCTTTTACTGGATATGTTGCTTATTATTTCTCCCCCAGCTCCAGTGTGTCTGTCAGATATGATATTCCTAAAGCATAATTTCTATCTAAATTACTGAACTTTCCAAAGCTGAATGGGCCCTGAACTAGATTCTGTCTCAGTTCTTTTTTCTAACAGATGAAGAATTTGAGGCCCAGAAAAGTGAAGAAATTTGTTTATCAACAGAAGGTCACAGAAGAGTCCAATGTTAGGACCTCAAAATAGTGGTTATTGTTTCTTCCATTACTCTGTTCTTTTATTCATCCTCAAAAATATCTTCAAGGACTTTTAGAATACAGTTCAAACTCCTTGAGATGGTATTCAGGATCTTCTGTATTTCCAGCCTCATTTCTCATATCTCCTACACTGAAATACTTCTTTTTAAATATCTACCCTCTTTTCTATCTCCTAGCTGAAGTGCTGTATTACATATTCAATGACAGTCATAATTGGGACCAGAGCTTTAAGGTTTGAAAGCTTAACAGTTTTCTGTCGTGTAAAGGGACATTGAGAGAGAGAGCTGGCAAATCACTGACTGAATCTTTAAATATCCCGTAGATTAATTATAGTGACTTAGGAGTATCTTCAGTATATTTGACTCAAAATATTTGCATGTGTATATGTACATAATTGCAACAGTATTAAAATGTTTGGGTGGATTTAGCCAATTCAGACCTATTTTCTCACCCATTTCTTTGACCATTTGTAAGATGACTACATTCTGGCTATAGACAAAAAAAAATGAACTAGTTCCGGAGTTAAGATCATAGTGCTATGTGGTACTTTAACACAGGTGACTGAGGCTAATACTATTGTTTTAAATGTGACTTCATTTAAAATTGTTTTATACGAATTTTATTTTATTTTATTAGTTTATTTATTTTGGCTGTGCCATGCGACTTAAGGGATCTTAGTTCCCTGACCAGGGATCGAACTCGGACCCATGGCAATGAAAGCACCCAGTACTAACCTGGACTGCTAGGGAATTCCCTATACAAATTTTTTTTTTTAATTAAAAAATTTTATTTATTTTTGGCTGTGCCATGCAGCATGTGGGATCTTAGTTCCCTGACCAGGGATGGAACCTGCACCCCCTGCATTGGAAGCATGGAGTCTTGACCCCTGGACTGCCAGGGAAGTCTCCCCTGTACAAATTTTAAAGGTCACACTTCATTTAAAGTTATTACAAAATATTGGTTATATTTCCTGTGCTGTACTATATGTCCTTGTTAGCTTATCTTACACTCAGTAGTTTGTACCTCCCGCTCCCCCACCCCAATCTTACCCATCCCTGCCTTCTCCCCACTGGTAACCACTAGTTTGTTCTCTGTATCTGTGAACCTGCTTTTTTGTTATAATCACTGGTTTGTTGTATTCTTTAGATTTCACAGGTAAGTGATATCGTATAGTATTTGTCTTTCTTCTGTCTGACTTACTTCACTTAGCATAATGCCTTCCACGTCCATCCATATTGCTGCATATGGCAAGATTTCATTCTTTTTTATGGCTGAGTAGTATTCTATTGTATATGTATACCCCATATCTTCTTTATCCATTCATTTGTTGATGAACACTAAAGACGCTTCCGTAAAATATGACTTCATTTTTTCTACCTCTTTAATCTGGCCCACTGGTTGTCTTTTAAAACCCCTGTCTCTTGAGTCAGAAGTTCAAATTGTTAAACTGCAAGATTCATGATCCTTTTCAAACAAATAATAGCTGATGTACTATGTATACTTATATTCGTTATCTCTTGATAGAGCTGGATATTTCCAACTCATTTGGTAGAAAAAGAAGATTGCAGGAATTCCCTGGCTGTCCAGTGGTTAGGATGCGGCGCTTTGCCCACTTTCATTGCCGGGGCCCAGGTTTGATCCCTGGTAAGGGAACTAAGATCTTGCAAGCCAGCATGGCCAAAAAGATTGCTATTGGTGTGGGCTTAACTCTTGTTAAACACTACTAGTGCTATGTAACAAGAAACTGTCTCCAAAACATTGTTCTAAGAGTAAAAAAAAAAAAATGCACAGAAATCTGTTAAGGTTAAGCCTCATTGTTAGTACATATTTTCTCCCTTATCCTCTGAGCTTGCCTTATTTGTGCTCTCATCCAGTGAGAGCTGCATCAACATACCAAACCAGTGAGTGCCCGTCTCTCTATCCTTAGTTGAGTGTGCAACTCATGTTTATGCATTTGTGGCTTCTCTTGCACTATGTGTTTTATGAATAATTTTGGTCTATTATAGCTGAAAATGTATTGGAAGTAACATTGAAAGTTGGAATATTAACTTTGGGTGATACAAAACTCGTTGAAAGAAATGGAGTTGAAAACTAGGTAGATATCTGAGGCATTCAAGGATGGAAGAAATCATGACGTTACAAATAGTGTCTTTAACTTCCTGGGAGGGTTGACCAACATACTTGAGTAGTAGCTAGAAGAGATTATGGCCAGGATCACTAGTCATCACTTCCATGGGACTTCAAGAGAGTGGAAGAGCTGTTGTCTGCCAGGCTATTAATCTTTATAGAGACTCCCATATAACACTGACTTATTTAAGGCTTTGCCTCTTCTTTATAGAACAGTTCTCTCCACTAAGTAGAATTTTCTGTGATGATGAATATATTCTGTGTCTTCATTATCTAATATGGTAGCCACTAGCCACATGTAGCTCTTGAGCCCTTGAAATGTGGTTAATGTGACTGAGGGACTGAGTTTCTAATTTTATTTACTTTTCACTAATTTAAATTGAAATAACCATATATGGCTGGTGGCTAGTGTATTGAACAGTGCGGTTAGTATAGAAGATTACAACATTTAGAATATGTTATATTTAAAATACTATTTTGTGCCTTAATTTTTTTTAATATGCCCATGACTTATTTATTTTACAACTGGAAGTTTGTACCTTTGACTCCCTTAATTTCTTATTCTTAATGCCTTAATTTCTAATTCTTAAAAAGTAATGAGTATTTCCAGTTATTTGGGTACGTTATGGGCTTAGAATAGTACCTCAAAAGCAATAGCAATGCCTTGACCAGTGAGTTGTCTGATTGTAAGAAAGTTATCTATCTGTTCATGAGGGCATCAAAAGTTTTGAATTTCTATGAAATCTAATCTTTAAAGATCACTTTTTAGGAAGGATGTTGAGTTGAAGATGACACTTAGGAGACTTGTTCACTTGGTTTAAAACTTGGGTTTATACGTGTTTTAGTAAATCCACAAGTTATAAAGAGAATCCCCCACGTCTTTATGTTGTTTTTCTTTCCATACAGTGTAAGATTGCTTTTGAACATATATTGATATATGGAAATTTCGAAGAATAAAGCATTGCTTGACCAGTGCCTTAAAAAAATTTTGCAAAAGATGAAAAAAATGAAGTTTCTCGGATTAGCTTGAGTTTTTTTTTTGTTTTTTATTATTTTATTTGTTTTTATTTTTTATTTATTTATGTAAATTTATTTATTTATTTTTGGCTGCATTGGGTCTTCGTCGCTGTGTGCGGGCTTTCTCTGGTTGCGGCGAGCAGGGGTTACTCTTCGTTGCGGTGCTTGGGCTTCTCATTGCAGTGCCTTCTCTTCTTGCGGAGCACAGGCTCTAGGCATGTGGGCTCAGTAGTTGCAGCACGCAGGCTCTAGAGAACAGGCTCAGTAGTTGTGGCGCACGGTCTTAGTTGCTCCGTGGCATGTGGGATCTTCCCAGACCGGGGCTCGAACCGTGCCCCCTGCATTGGCAGGCGATTCTTAACCATTGTGCCACCAGGGAAGTCCCAGAGATTTTTTGTTTTTTTAGCCTAAGGTTGCTTCTAAGTAGTTTTTTTTTTAATTGAAGTATAGCTGATTTACAGTGTTGTGTTAGTTTCAAGTGTACAGCAAAGTGATTCAGTTATGCATATGTGTATATATATATATATATGAGGTTTTGAATTTTATTATTTCAGAAGGATCACCCATCTTAGTAAAGATGGATAATACATCTTAGGTATAAGGGTAATAAGGATTTTTAAATTTGTGAGTTTGATAAGATCAAGGAACAACAGACGGGACAGGTTTCTCTTATGTGTTTTAATGGTGTGTTCACTGGTATTCAGTATGTCATAACTACTAGTATGTCATAAAATGAAAGCTTTAGTCATATGAAACTGATTTTACATTTTAGAAAATAATATATTTTACATTTGTCCTTAAAGCTTTAAGGAAACTTACCCCTTAGATTTACTTATTAACCTCTGGTAGCCTTTGGTCATTTAGGGCTCATTTCATAGGTTTGTCTGTGGAAGTATTGTTACATAGTTATAAGTATATCTGTTTCAGATGGGCCATGAGACCTTCAACAATCATATTGAATCAGGTACAGATAAATGAACAGACTGTTCCAATCTGGGTAATTGGAAAAAAATCTCCAACTGATAAGTGTTAGGCCACTTATGGAGAGAGAAAGATTAAGTCAGAGATTCATACCTTTGTACTTTGTAAGTATAGAATTATCTTACAGAATATTGATTATAGAAATTCACAAGAAGAGTGGAGAATGCTATGAACAGGTATTCAAGGATACCTTCTTACATAGCCACAAAAAAGAGGAGCATTAATAAATTTTAATGAAATGTACTTTATTGAGGTTAAAATCGCAAAGGTAAATGATTTTAAAGAGAGCTACATTATACAGACATATAAAAGCCACAACCACATGCACAGTGATTTCACAAAATTTGAATTAACTAGCTAGTAGTGTGCAGCAACTACTACAATGTCAATTTCCTTCCCATAAAGTTCTCCTACCAATCAGTCTGCTTTGTAGTTTCTAATTCATCACATTGACTGTCAGCAGTGGAAAAGAGATTGTGGATATCAGCTATCATCCCACTTACTAAATGCTGTGTAGGAAAAAAAGAGCTCTTTCTGAGATATTAGCCCTGAGCCCTTCTGTGGCAGCTATCAGTACTTTCCAGTGTTCTGGAAATTGGTACCAGCAGATCTGAGGTCAGAGCTCAGGTGGGTGAAGGAGATGCATGCGGATATGGTACTTGAATCACAAGATGTTACTTTTGTCAAGTGCAGAACATCCCAATCTAAGAATTTTAAATACTAATAATTTTTCCTAGGTTCTTTCCCTGTCTTGTGTTTACAAGAGAATTTTGCTTCTGTTATCCTAAAACAGTGGTTCTTAACCTTTTTTGGGTCCGTTATCCTTTTGAAAATCTGATGAAAGCTTTGGACTTTCTTGTCTGTAATTTTACACACAGTTTCAGAAGGTTAACAGGAACTACTGGTTAGAACCTGTGCCCTAGTTTCATTACCATTATCTCCATTCTCACTGCAGTTAACTTCATTTTGAATTTACGTTGGTGTTAAGACATTCCTCATTTCTTTCTATTTAAATTAACTTTGTTAGTCTTGGTTTCTCCTTTCTGCCCATCTGTGGCGTCTGACTTACCTTAAAAACAAGAGAGATCTAGAAAAATGATACAGATGAACTTATTTGCAAAGCAGAAATAGAGACACAGAGGTAGAGAACAGACATATCGGGGCAGGGGGATAGGGATGAATTGGGATATTGGGATTGACATATATGTACTACTATGTATAAAATAGGTAACTAATGAGAACCTACTGTAGCTCAGGGAACTCTACTCAGTGCTCTGTGGTGACCTAAATGGGAAGGAAATCCAAAAAAGAGGGGATATATGTATACGTATAGCTGATTCACTTTGCTGTGCAACAGAAACTAACACAACATTGTAAAGCAGCTGTACTCCAATAAAAATTTAAGAAGCAAAAACAAGGCTTCCCTGGTGGCTCAGTGGTTGAGAGTCCGCCTGCCGATGCAGGGGACATGGGTTCGTGCCCGGGTCCGGGAAGATCCCACATGCTGCGGAGCGGCTGGGCCCGTGAGCCATGGCCACTGAGCCTGCGCGTCCAGAGCCTGTGCTCCGCAATGGGAGAGGCCACAGCAGTGAGAGGCCTGCGTACCGCAAAAAAAAAAAAAGGGAATAAGAGATTAATGTTGTAAGGGTCTAGAATTGTGTATTCAGGACACTCAGTAGGTTTTTTTCCCCACCTTAGATTCTTTTTTTTTTTCCTCAACCTTTTTTAATTTTTAAAAATCAGTGTTTTAGCAGGGGATAATTTGTAATTTATATTAATTCCAAACATGATTTCTGGGATTTGTTTGTTTATTTTTGCCTAAGTTGGTTGGTTGGTTTTACTTTTGAGTAGAATTAACCTGGACTCTTAAACAACTGATTGATGATGAACCTCACACTTCTAAAGATTTTCTGGTAGATTCTAGACTAGGTGCTTTGGTTAATTCATTAATGATTTCTATTCTTTTCCTGTAAGGCACAATCTGTTCTTTCTGTAGGGTTATTAACTTAGTAGCTATAGAGCAGCATTTTTTTTAGTTATTCTCAGATATAAGCAAGATGCTTTGGAAAATGGAGTGTTACATGAGCAAATATTGCTTTTATGGCGACCTCTTTGAGATTCACAATGCTTAGTGGCATATTAAAGGTTCTGAGCATTCCTGCAGTAAAAATATGTGCTTATTAATTCACTGTTTTCTAAACTTTTTAAACCTTGAACCCCTTTTTCCCAAACTTTAATGTCCCAGGAAGCTAGTCGTTACTCTAGGAGATACAGTTTGGGGAAGTGCGGTGCTAGACTGCTGTTTAGTGCTTTGTGTTTTTAAACTGTTCCTATTGTCTGTTTCCTAGTTTTACAGTTCTTTAATAGAGTAGAAGTACATGAAAATTCTCTCCAGTAGGATGTTTTAAGGGTGGGTCACTTCCAGCAGCGCTGCCCTTAATGTATGATTCTAATCTGCTTGAAGATAATACATTCTAGATTAGTAAAATAAGATGGTTTATTTTCTGCTTTTCTTACTAAAAATATTTCTCAAGGGTACTTTAGCCACTTGGTCTAGGTAAGGTTGGTTGGGTTCATTCTGTAGTTTAATTTTATAGATTAATGTTTTCTTATATCTGTCATGACTTGAGCATATATTTAATATAAAGCCATTGGAATCTGAGGTGGGGCATGAATCATTTAAATTCAACAAGCATTAGTAAAATTTTTCTTTAGGTTTTTACTAAGCAATGACAGACTGTAATTCATTACTAAGCACTCATTGAAAATTCCTGGACAGGATCCAAATAATCTTGATTTTTTTCCCCCTCTTTCTAATCTCATTTTAGCTGCATTGGGTGTTCAGCAGCCATCACTCCTTGGAGCATCTCCTACCATTTACACACAGCAAACTGCATTGGCAGCAGCAGGCCTTACTACACAAACCCCAGCAAACTATCAGTTAACTCAAACTGCAGCATTGCAGCAACAAGCTGCAGCTGCAGCAGCAGCATTGCAACAGGTGAATCTTTAATAGGTTTTAATATGTGACATGCAGAACTTTCAAATCTGAGTAGCTAGGGTAGGTACCTTCACATTTTAAAGAATGAATAGTTGTGGGGTTCTATTATGCTTATTGTTTTATTCTGGTGATAAAAATTCTTTATGCCCAGGACATACAGAGAGATGTAGTTGCATAGTCAAAATTCTTAAGTTCTTGTATCTTAATTATTTGAGTAAAATTCCATTCTTGATGAATCCCAAAGTATAAGTAATCATTATTTTGTTTATTTTAGATGAAGTGTAGATGTTCCAGAAAATTTCTTTTTAGTTTAATTCTGGTTATGTATTTGAATGTATATATATATATGTATATGGCTTTTTGAGAATGACTAAAACTAATGTCCATATTTTTCTTTAAAAAATCTTTTTTCCAGCAATATTCACAACCTCAGCAGGCCTTGTATAGTGTGCAACAACAGGTTAGTTTATATTTTCCATGTTAAAAACTGATTTTTAAAAAGTCATTTGTTCCAACTGAATTTTTGTAGATTTTATTTCCCATCAGTAACCTTAATGTGTGATTTGAATTCTTTTGGGGTGGAGGAAATGTGGTAGGTAAAACGGAATGTCTCCAAGGGAGAGGAGGACAGGAGAGAGGTCCTGAAGACTCAAATCCTCATCTAGTAGCCAGTCCTTGTCACATGTTTCTAAGAAAGCATGCAGAAGAATCTGGAAAGAATCACTCTATTAATGAGTCTTTGGCCTAGTACTCTTATTTGAAACCTCTAGCCCTACTGTGCTGTACTGGACCACATGTGAAAATGAAAAGCTCCTTTTTCCCATTTGAAGCTAAACCGTAGACAGACCTTTGGCTTTCAGCCTGTATTTATTTAAAACAATGGAACCCTGCCTTTTTTTCCCCTAATGAAATTGTGTATTGAAACCTAATATATAAAATATAAAAATAGTGTTGAAAATGGGAGGAAGCCTCCCCTTGTAGTTCTCACCCCTATTCCCAAGGCACATTTGAACAATTTGAAAACTCCTTACTTCGACTAAAAGTTTCTTTGGCTCCTTTTCCCTAAGCTTATACTCTAATCGTATTCTTCAAGGGTTATTATATCTGGGATGGTAGAAAGAGGTAACAAAGTGAACCCAAGGAGAAGCATATCAAGCAAAGAAGAGTTTGACTTGCTCAAATCTAGATGGGTTCCAGTCTAAGCACCCATTCTAGGTTTTCCAGGGTTAAGAGGTAGTCTTTGTCCCTTCCCAGTGCCATTAAGGAAGCTTCAGGAAAGTATAGCAGTCAGGAGAGGAAAAGGGGATACAAGAGACAAGGACCAAAAACTTGGATCCAGAGACACTGTGGAGAAACAAGAGGCTTCTCAATCCATTAACCCTTGTCCCTAGATCCATGCCCCAATTTCATCCTTGCCTGTTAGGTTTCAGAAGCATTTCATTTGCCCTGAAGATTATAGTATCCCACTAATAATTGCTTTAAACTTCTAAAAAATTGATAAGAGATTGGGGTCCAAGTTGGCTATCTTGTTTTCAGATACCCTTAGACTTATTTTAGTACTGTTAGGAAATACATTATTAAAGCCTGTGTTTTATTTTGAACCACATGAAAATGGCAATACTCAAATGTTCTTGCCCTAAAAAAATGCCATTATTCATCCATTCTTAACTTACAGAAAAATGGAAATTTGATAGATTTAACCTTTAATACATGTCGACCTAGGTAAACAGTGTTTTGAATTAGAATGTCATATAGATTGTTTTCTCCTAGCTTATTTTTAAGTCTGACAAAGATTTATTGGGAAGCTTATTAGTCATAGTAAATAAGAAGTCATGAACAGAAGAACTGTGATCTTCAGATTCTGCCATTGGGCTTAAAACACTAGTTAGAAGCTAATAAGCATTAAGGATGTCTCAAGAGAAATCTTACCTAAGTCCAAATCTTACCCTGACCAGGATATCCACAAACACAGAAATGATGCCCATGTTCTCAGACTGCTTACCTGGGCAGTAGGAAAAAAGACCTTTTCCTCAAGCTATTAAGCATCATCAGGAGATTCCTGCTCTTCTAGCTGTAACCATGGGACACTAGTGCATGATAGACAACTCCAAGCTGGGCAGCTTGAAAAGAATGCTGAAGGATGACAGGGAGCAAGCAGGGATAAGTATTTCTTTGGAGACCCTCCTGATGGTTAATACAGACACAGTCCTGAGGCTTCAGAAAGTTTACTTCTGTTCCAGAGTTTTAAAATTTCCCCCTTCCCACCAATTCCTTTTGCTTTCTGGTAATGTTATACTTTGCTATTGCCAGAGAAACTATGTCAGGGTGTATGGTCCTTTATGGTCCCCATACCTTTGGCAAGTCTGACTGTAAGGACTGCTTCTCATATTAGAGGGATATATATGAATTGGACAGTGAGTAATATTTTTGATACAGGTAGCTTACGGATGATATTGAATCATTTCTGTAGCATGGTAATTAATATGGGGCAGAAGTAGAAATTTACCCCTCTAGGGACTTGTGGGGTTTTTTGGTGGGTGTTATTCCTCTGAAATAACAAAAAAAAAAATTCTTTATCATTATTGAATGAGTTAGTTATATTTAAAGTCTGCAGTTGTTAAAAATAGTTGTAGGAAACCTTATACCTAATGACCTCTGTTACTTTTCACATATTTCTTAATTAGAAATAAAGTACTTATTTAATAGGAATTTTTCCTTTTGTAAAACATCTGTGAAACAGCAGTTCTGATTGATTCTTTTATCTTTACTGCTTTTGTTTGTTTTTCCTGTTTTTAGTTGCAGCAACCTCAGCAGACCCTGTTAACACAGGTTAGTTTGGCATTACTTTATTTCTTATGAATATCTGAATGAAAAGTAGACCAAAGTTTTATTCCTGTTCTAGGTTTTCTTTCAGGGTTTTTTTTTTTTTTTTTTTAATATATTTATTTATTTATTTATC
This sequence comes from Stenella coeruleoalba, assembly GCF_951394435.1. NCBI lineage: Eukaryota > Metazoa > Chordata > Mammalia > Artiodactyla > Delphinidae > Stenella > Stenella coeruleoalba. The sequence goes on along the minus strand of NC_137162.1, from coordinate 63,222,760 downwards.
TGGCTGTGCCGGGTCTTAGTTGCGGCATGCCGCGTGCGGAATCTTCGTTGTGACATGAGGGATCTTTACTTGCAGCATGCGGTCTCTTAGTTGTGGCATATGGGATCTAGTTTCCTAACCAGAGATCGAACCCTGGGCCCCCTTCATTGGGAGCGCAGAGTCTTAACCACTGGACCACCAGGGAACTCCCTCTTTCAAGGTTTAAAGATGAATATTTGTTGGATTCATGTAATAGTTTTAGCAATATAATGTTAAATAAAGATGGAAAACATGTTTTTGTTTTTTCTTTTATGCTGTTTGATTGCTGTTCCTGCTGTGATCTAGTTTGAATAAATATGAGGTCTTATTTTAAATTTAATACTGATTTTGGCTTTTACATTTTCTTTGTAGCTAGTATTTTTAAGAATGTTTTTGTACATGTTATATCTTTTCTACTTTGACCTTAGGAGGTGAGTTATTGTGTTGCATTATCAGCTTGATTTTTCAGCAACATTAAAAAGTTTGTCAACTTTCGATATGTAATGCTACTTTAGGCTTTGTGGACCACTTACAGTCTATGTTGCTTTTTTTTTTTTCTTTTTAAACAATTCTTTAAAAGTGTAAAAACTGGGAATTCCCTGGTACTCCAGTGGTTAGGACTCTGTGCTTTCACTGCCAAGGGCCTGGGTTCGATCCCTGGTCGGGGGACTAAGATCCCGCAAGCCACACGCCGCAACCTAAAAAGAAAAAAAAAAAGTGTAAAAACGACCCTTGGCTTGTAAGTTTGTGTAAAGATGATAAACTGTGGGCTGGATTTGGCCCGTGGGTTGTGGTTCACTGACCCCTGGTGTATGCAACTGTTAAAAAGAAAGCAGAACTTCTAATAGTAACTGGAGACAGTGATTGCCCCATGGATAGGGAACTAGGTAGCTAAGGAACAGGAATAGGTGAAAAGCTTTTTACTGTATAACCTTTTGTACCTGTATAGTCTTGAACCTGTTAGTTACTTTAAAAAAATAAAGTATACTTCAGTTGAGAAATAAACCTCACTTTGTATTTATTAAAGAACCAAAATTGGGACTTTGCTGGTGGTCCAGTGGTTAAGACTCTGTGCTTCCACTGCAAGGGGTGTGAGTTTGATCCCTGGTCAGGGAGCTAAGATCCCACATGCTGCACAACCAAAAAAAAAAAAAAGAACTAAAATTGATGAACACCTACGTCCTATTTTCAATCTCCAATAGTAGGATTTTCAGACTGAATAGAAAAGCTGTAAAAGTTAGTCTTTGCTTAGAATAACACTTCCCAAAGTGTGCCCATAAAGCATTAGTGTCTTGTCTTATTATGTTAAAGAAACTTTGTGAGAAAATTTTGTGGCTACAGTTTAAGAAATGCTGAGTTCCTTTAATATATATATAGGACTTAACTTTTTTTTTTAATTGTAGAACTTAGAGACTTGCTTTATTGGGCAGGTGTAAAACGAATTATGGAATTCATTTGAGTTGAAGAATCAGATGATCCTTTCTTTTTAATGGTTTTATTTCTGTTTACATACAGAAGTTTTAATCAGTAATATGTTGTTATTCATGTTTGATTATGTCAGAAGAGACCAATGAAAGTGTTACCTTTCCTCCCAGTTTGAGATATAATTGACATATAACATTGTATTAGTATAAGGTGTACAGCATGATTTAATAATACATATATATTGTGAGATGATTTCCACAGTCAGTTTAGTTAACGTGCATCACCTCTTGTAAGTGAACTTCTTTTTTCTTCTGATGAGAACTTTCAAGATCTACTCTCTTAGCAAGTTTCAAATGTAGGATACAGTATTGTTAACCGTAATCACCATCCTGTACGTTACATCCCCACTGGAAGTTTGTACTTTTCAACCACCTTCACCCATTTCCCCCACCACACCCCCTCCTCTGGCAGCCACCAATCTGTTTTCTGTTTTTATGAATTCTTTGTTTTTTTTAGGATCCACATATAAGTGAGATCATATATATATTTGTCTTTCTCTGACTTATTTCAATTATCTAGGACTTTCCTGAGTCTTTGTTATGCCATTATGGATTTTGAATTTCTAAGAGGGGGCTAGAGTATGCGGTGTTTTTTTAACTCATTGCACTGTGGTGACTTTTTCCTGAAACGTCCTGGGGAAACTTTCATCTGAGGGAACTTAATCATGAAATCGATCAAAAATAACGTAATTTTTCAGACTTGATTTTCATCTTCAAGGTGTACGTATGTGTTTTCTAACTTCAAATTGTTTTTAGCATTTTGAGCTATTTTTAACTAGTTTTAAGTTCTAGACTGCTTCATATCATTACCTTAATTTGGTGTTGATTTTGTTTTATAGCCGGCTGTCGGACTGCCTACAAGCCTTAGCTTGTCAACTCCTCAACCAGCAGCTCAGATAACTGTATCATATCCAACACCAAGGTCCAGTCAGCAACAGACACAACCTCAGAAACAGCGTGTTTTTACAGGGGTGGTTACAAAACTACACGATACATTTGGATTTGTGGATGAAGATGTATTCTTTCAGCTTAGGTAAACTTCATTAGGTGTTGACAAATGCCTTCTTGTATTTAGCATTAAGTATATTGATAAGACACCTACTTAACTGTGGCATGGAATTATGGTTTAGCTCTAATTTTCTGCTTTAATCATTCAACCTGTACCTGTGACATTTTTTAAAATTAATTAATTAATTTAGGCTGCATTGGGTCTTCGTTGCTGCACATGGGCTTTCTCTAGTTGTGGCGAGCAGGGGGCTACTCTTCGTTGTGGTGCGTGGGCTTCTCATTGCGGTGGCTTCTCTTGGTGTGGAGCACAGGCTCTAGGCACACGGGCTCAGTAGTTGTGGCTCGCGGGCTCTAGAGCGCAGGCTCAGTAGCTGTGGCGCGCGGGCTTAGTTGCTCTGTGGCATGTGGGATCTTCCCAGACCAGGGCTCAAACCCATGTCCCCTGCACTGGCAGGCAGATTCTTAACCACTGTGCGAGCAGGGAAAGTCCCCTGTGACATTTTTTGATGGAGAATGTGACTGAAGATATCTTTTTATCATTGAACAAAGTAGTCATCATGAATTCTTTATAAATGTTTTGTAGGAGTGAGTTTACATTTCTAGCTATTCATGAGCAGACTTACAGTGAGATTAAAAATTGAAGGGGTTGGGCTTCCCTGGTGGCGCAGTGGTTGGGGGTCCGCCTGCCGGTTGAGGGGACGCAGGTTTGTGCCCCGGTCCGGGAGGATCTCACATGCCGCAGAGCGGCTGGGCCCGTGGGCCGTGGCTGCTGGGCCTGCGCGTCCTGAGCCTGTGCTCCGCAGCGGGAGAGGCCACGGCGGTGAGAGGCCCGCGTACCGCAAAAAAAAAAAAAAAAAAAAAAAAAAAAAATGAAGGGGCTTCCCAGGTGACGCAGAGGTTGAGAGTCCGCCTGCCAATGCAGGGGACACGGGTTCGTGCCCCGGTCCGGGAAGATCCCACATGCCGCAGAGCGGCTGGGCCCGTGAGCCATGGCCGCTGAGCCTGCACGTCCGGAGCCTGTGCTCCGCAATGGGAGAGGCCACGACAGTGAGAGGCCCGCGTACCGCAAAAAAAAAAAAAAAAAAAAAAAAATTGAAATAGTCATGTGCCTTTTAAAATTTAATCTTTTGTTTGACATATCTAATGACATGTATGTAAAATATTTTAGTTGAAAAAATGATAGGATTAAATGACTTGGGCTTCCCTGGTGGCACAGTGGTTAAGAATCCACCTGCCAATGCAGGGGACACGGGTTCGAGCCCTGGTCCGGGAAGATCCCACGTGCCGTGGAGCAACTAAGCCCATGCACCACAACTACTGAGCCTGTGCTCTACAGCCCACAATCCACAACTACTGAGCCCATGTGCCACAGCTACTGAAGCCTGCGCACCTAGAGCCTGTGCTCTGCAATAAGAGAAGCCACGACAGTGAGAAGCCCGCACACCGCAACTAGAGAAAGCCCACGCCCAGCAACGAAAACCCAACGCAGCCAAAAATAAAATTAATTAATTAATTAAATAAATTTATTTTAAAAAACAGAATAAATGACTAATCAATGGATTTGAAATAGTATTTTGTTAGTGTTGTGATGGTTGCAGGAAATATATATTTCCTTAGTTATTTCAAATGTATTTCTAATTAGCTTCCTTAGAAATACTTTGGGAAATTAAGTTTAATTACTATATAAGCTTTTTCTGTACAAGTGGGTCTCCTGTTTTCCATCTTTTCTGCATTTCTCTCTTTCCAAAGCCCGAGGCAAATCTTACTCTTGGGTTATAAAAGAAAGTGCTTTAGAGGGAGGGACACACTATTAGGAGGATACAGGGTAGAAAATTATCTCTTACACTTGAAACGGTTTATAAAGCAAGGTTGAAACACGATCAGTTCTAAAAATAAGTCTAGGAGGTATGTCTATTTTTTAAAAGAGCTTTTTAGGCTTCCATTTCTGGTATAGTTTACTTTAAAATGCTAAATATATAAATCTTTTTTGGAGGAATCTCTTCTAATTGTGTTCGTATTTACCTTAATTTTTTTTTAGCGCTGTCAAAGGGAAAACCCCCCAAGCGGGTGACAGAGTATTGGTTGAAGCTACGTATAATCCCAATATGCCTTTTAAATGGAATGCACAAAGAATTCAAACACTACCAAATCAGGTATATAAAATAGGTATTATGAAAACTTGGTGGTTGGGTCTTCCAATTTACAAAGATTTTTCTTTTTAAAAATTTTTTTTCTTTATTTTTGTTAAGAATCAGTCGCAAACCCAACCTTTACTGAAGACTCCTCCTGCCGTACTTCAGCCAATTGCACCACAGACGACATTTGGTGTTCAGGCTCAGCCCCAGCCCCAGTCACTGCTGCAGGCACAGATTTCAGCAGCCTCTATTACACCACTATTGCAGACACAGCCCCAGCCTTTATTACAGCAGCCACAGCAGAAAGGTATTACATGCAATGTATCTTTTCCTTTTAGGGTTCAGACTAACACACAAATGTTCGGTTATTGAAATAATGAGAGTATGGTATTAATTACAAAAAAGGCAGGAACTTCCAGAATACTTGAAAGGAAACTTAAATATCTTGTGTTAAGCACTTCTACTTGTATAGCAATTTGGAAGTGTTTTATTTTATTTCTCTTATTCAAAGACGTACTCTTTGTGAACTTAAATATCAAAACTAATAATCCCCTGTCCCCCTATTGGCATCTTATCATTTACAGAAGAAAATGTTTTGAGTCTTATTTTCTTAATGAACATAACATTTTATATACATGTAGAATCTGGTGGCAGCACTTTACTCATTGAACCATAGTGCATCAAATAAATGAGCTGTGTTTTATTTTTTTCTTTTTATTTTTTTAAATAAATTTATTTATGGCTGCGTTGGGTCTTCGTTGCTGCCCACAGGATTCTCTAGTTGCGGAGAGTGGGGGCTACTCTTCGTGGTGGTGCGCGAGCTTCTCATCGTGGTGGCTTCTCTTTGTTGTGGAGCACGGGCTCTAGGCACATGGGCTTCAGCAGTTTGGGCTCGCGGGCTCTAGAGTGCAGGCTCAGTAGTTGTGGCGCACGGGCTTAGTTGCTCCGCGGCATGTGGGATCTTCCCAGACCAGGGCTGGAACCCGTGTCCCCTGCATTGGCAGGCGGATTCTTAACCACTGCGCCACCAGGGAAGTCCCTGAGCTGTGTGCGGGTTTTTTTTTTGTTGTTGTTGTTTTTAATTTATTTATTTTTGGCTGCATTGGGTCTTTGTTGCTGCACGCGGGTTTCTCCCTAGCTGTGGCAAGTAGGGGCTGCTCTTCATTGCGGTGCACAGGCTTCTCATTGCATTGGCTGCTCTTGTTGCGGAGCACGGGCTCTAGGCATGCAGGCTTCAGTAGTTGTGGCACGCGGGCTCTAGAGCGCATGCCCAGTAGTTGTGGCGCATGAGCTTAACTGCTGCGTGGCGTGTGGGATCTTCCCGGACCAGGGCTCAAACCCGTTTCCCCTGCATTGGCAGTTTGATTCTTAACCACTGCACCACCAGGGAAGCCCTGAGCTGTGTTTTAAATTTTCTTTTGCAAATTGATAATTTGAAACTCTGTACGTTTTCTTATCAAAATAATATTAAAAATGATAGCCTGGACTTTAGCAGAAGTCTGCTTAATTGGTATTTTTTTAAAATGTAATTGTGGCATTTTCTCTTATCATAAATTGACACAAATATAGCAAAGTTACAAAACAGATTTCAGTGTAATGAGCTATTAAAATGAGCACGCGTGTAATCACTACTTGTTAACTATTTTTCTTTTTTAATAGTTTTACTCTTAAGTATGCATGTTCATAAATATACTTTAGTTTTGTTTGTTTTTGAATTTTACATAATGTGTGATTCCACCTATAGAATCTTTTCTGTAAGACTTTTGTTCAACATTATGTTTTAAAGTTTTTCATATTTATTCCATGTGGCTCTAGTTTCTTTGTTTTCATTATTGCACAATATTCCATTGTATGACTATTGTACAATATTCCATTGTATGAATATTGTACAGTTTATATGTTTTTCTTTGCTAAACGTTTGGACTGTTTCTAGTTTTTGTTTTCTGAAAACACTGCTGTGAGTGGTCATAATGCAAGCATTATGACATTTCACCCCTGTTTATATTAAGCATGCCTTTCCTAAAAGAGAATCCTTTCCTATATTACCAAAATCTACTGTCACGTCTAAGAAGAAGCATTTAGATACCCTGTTTATATTCAGACCTCCCCAGTTGTCTCCGAAATGTCTTTTAAAAAGGTTGTTTTTTGTTTCCTAAACGAAAAGGTAGTCAAGTTTCATGTGTTGTATCTGGTTATGTTTCTTTAGTCTTTTTTATTCCAAAATGGTTTCCCACTTTTTGTTTCTTCGTTTATAACATTGACTTTTTAAGAAATTGGTCTAGTTGACTTGTAGATTCTTTCGGAATGTTGTGTTCTGGATTTGTCTTGATTCCTTATTTTATTTTCACCTTGTTTCTCATTCTGCCATATAAACTATAAACTAGAAGTTAAGTCTAAAGGCTTTTGGCAAGACTACATTATAGGTGATGTTTTCTAATTCATACTGCATCATACTAGAAGGCACGTGTAGTTAGATTCTTCTACTGTTATTGATGTTAAATTTGATTACTTGGTCAAGTGGTGGCCGTAGCTCTCTCCATTATAGAGGTTCTTTTTCTTTGTGTGGATAATGTCTGGATGATACTTTGGTGTTCTGCGAATGTCTTGTTGTATAGCGGTCTTTGGTTTAATATCTGTAGGTCAGAGATTGGCAAACTACACCTCTTGGATTTGGTCTGTGGCCTGGTTTTCTATGGTCCCTGAGCTAAAAATGGTTTTTACATTTTTAAACAATTATTTTAAAATATACAAATATGCAGATGGTCTCTACCATTTACCATTTATGGGTCACAAAACCTAAAATATTAGCCAAATTTTTCTGTATAAAATTTGACCAAGTAATGCTTTTGAGCTTCATTTAAATAAATTAAAACATCTTTTTCTGTGTCTTTTAAAGCTGGTTTATTGCAACCTCCTGTCCGTATAGTTTCACAGCCACAACCAGCACGAAGGTTAGATCCACCATCCAGATTTTCAGGAAGAAATGACAGAGGGGATCAAGTGCCCAACAGAAAAGATGACCGAAGGTATGTTTTTAAAAGTATACTTTTGATGGTGGTGATGGTTGCACAGTGTGAATGCACTTAATGCCACTGAACTGTATACTTCAAAATGGTTAAAATGGTAAGTTTATTATATTATTTATATTTTACCACAATTTTCAAAAAGTTATTAAAAATGTATACTGTGGATTTTTGCTTATATTACCTGTGACATTTATTTCACTAAAGAACTCTTCAGTAATGCCAGAAATAATAGTAATTTTAGAAAAATTTGCTTTAAGTCGTGAAAGGGAGAGAGAAAGACGTAGATCCAGAGAAAGATCTCCTCAGAGAAAACGTTCCCGGGAGAGATCTCCTCGAAGAGAGAGAGAACGGTCACCTCGGAGAGTTCGACGTGTTGTTCCACGTTACACAGTTCAGTTTTCAAAGTTTTCTTTAGATTGGTAAGTTCTTTTTTTCCCCATTGTTTTCTTAAATTACTAATTTCATAATTTTGTGTAATTTGGAGGAATGTGATACATTGAGAGATATTTTTCTTACAACTTTCATTTCCTGACATTTGGTGCTCTTAGTTATATAAGGGCAGAAATGCATTTGAAGTAGCATTTTAGTTGCAAGAGTGCATTATTTTCATACACTCATTAAAGATACCAGCCACTGAAAAAGGCAGCCCCTCTGTAATGGAGTAGTTCCTTAAAGGTAAAATTATTTAAGATTCAGATTTATTGATAACTTTACTAAGGGCTTACATAGTTCATTATGTATGATGAAGTAATGATACAGTAGTAACCAATTATTTTAAGTTAGCTGTGGCCATGTAGTATAATAGAAACACAGGTCTACATATATACTCACAAGACACGTAACATAAACACATATGTGTGTATACATCAATACATTTTTTAGCCTTTGAAATCAGAGGTCAGTAGAAAGTTACCAAGAATTTCTGAGCTTCACTTGTGAAATGGAACTTATATCAACTAGCAGAATTATTGTGAGGTTGAGTTGATTTCATGTATCTAAAGCACTTATAACCCAGTGTATGGCAGTTGTAGATACTCAGTGGTGGTTGGGATGTGGTGACCAACTAGGTAATAGCTGGAAAATCCTAATTCATGTAGAGGCAAATTGGTAAATGACTAATTTGCTCTAATGGAGAGGAAGAATCATCTAAAGGTCTTGGGGCTGGCAATTGTGTGTAAGATAAATTAATAGATGGAAAAAACAAATTTACAGTAAAATAAGAAAAATGAATCATTAATAGTGTTTAAAGCTGTTCGGCATAGGAACAAATAACTGTGCGCAGTGTCTTGAGAGGGTATTGCTGCATTTCAGCAAAGTATAATAATTAATATTCATAATACTGGCCTACAAAAGTTAAAATTTCTATTTATTCAGTTCTAGATTGAGTAAATCAGTGTAGTATTTAAGCTACTCAGTGCCCAAAAAAATCTTGCTTGATGACTTTGCTTAATTGTTAATGTAGTAGATGTTCATTTACTCTTGCATGTGGTCAAATCATCAACTATTCTTAATTTTTACTAGTTTTCTTGTTATCCCTGTTTACTTGTATACTTAAAAAATATCTTGTCTGCATATTTCAGAGAAATTCATTGGAAACAAAACCACTTCTCCAGCCCCAGAAATATTAACTAGAGCAGCTCTGCTTTTAAACTCATCTGTTCCCAGTCTAGAATGCTATTCTGGGAGGAGCTGATACTTAGGATATAAATTGAGCAGCTGTCTTTCTCCTTCCAAGTTAAATCTTCACAGTTTCACTTCATTACTTTTTTGCTGTACGCGGGCCTCTCACTGTTGTGGCCTCTCCCGTCGCAGAGCACAGGCTCCGGACACGCAGGCTCAGTGGCCATGGCTCACAGGCCCAGCTACTCTGCGGCATGTGGGATCTTCCCGGACCGGGGAACGAACCCGTGTCCCCTGCATCGGCAAGTGGACTCCCAACCACTGTGCCACTAGGGAAGCCCCATTCTATATTTCTTATTTTTAGGTTTCACATAAAAAGACATCCCTGTAGATACATTAGTTCATATTACGTACTCTTGCCTTTAGTTGTCATTTGAAAGGACGGTGTAGTTATCTTTTCATCTTACAGACTATTGGTGTTTTCCACTCTTCATTATGCTTTTAACAGAAATCTCTTGGCCTATTAACCAGATTGATTTACTTTTGAGTTTCTCTCCTTTAAAAGCTCTGTTTCTTAGGAAAAAGTAAATCGTCCTTTAAAAAAAAAAATTCATTATGCCAGATTTAAAAGGCAAGAAACTTATCCTCTCTTTACATAGTAAATAATCAGGTATGGATCTTAATCATTAGATAGAGAGGTATGGAGATGTGGATAATCCAAAAAACGTTTGGGTTTTGTTTTCATGTAGACTTTTATATTTAATTTTAAATTAACTATGCCTGATCTGGGATCTTACTGTAGAATAAAGGTTGTATTTTTTCTGACACTGTATAAACCTGATTGAGGAGCACTCATACTAATTGGTACCACTCTTATTCCTTTTTTATATCCATTTTATATGAATCATAATTTTCTCAAAAATGCAGCTTCAACTGAGGCAGAATTGCTTTTGTTCAGATCTTTTCTGGAGCTTGAAGTTATTTCAAAGGGTCTTGTCTAAATGAATTTTAAGCTACACACAAAAAATAAAGAAATAACGGTAACACGTAGATACTAGTTATTTATTCAAAGCTGTAAGTAAACATATTTGAAAATGACATTTTCATGTACTTCTATGTAAATCTATAGCTCATTCATTAACAGTGACTGTTCATTTTCAGCTGGCTGTTAACTGTATCAAATTATATATTTAGCTTTAGAATTGAATGAATCTTTGCATAGTATTTGGTGTTAAGGCTCTTTATTCACTCCTTATGTCTGTTTTTCAGTCCTAGTTGTGACATGATGGAACTAAGGCGCCGTTATCAGAATTTATATATACCTAGTGACTTTTTTGATGCTCAGTTTACATGGGTGGATGCTTTCCCTTTGTCAAGACCATTTCAGCTGGGAAATTACTGCAATTTTTATGTAATGCACAGAGAAGTAGAGTCCTTAGAGAAAAATATGGCCATTCTTGATCCACCAGATGCTGATCACTTATACAGTGCAAAGGTTTGTATTCTGTGATACACAGCTAAAATTTCTGAGTAGTTATTCATATTAAGAATGTATGTGGAATTAATCTTCAGAAAGTGGTTATTACATTTAAGATCTGAATGCCTGTGTTTTCTTCTTGTCTCCCAGATTCTGTTTTGGTTATTTAAGTAATTTAACCTCTTTTTGCCTTAACTTTTGAGCTGTAAAAATGTTGTTATTGCTTTAACATTTTGAACCTTATAAAAATGTGAAGATGAAGTTCATTTTATTGAGCTTTTTGGAATGTTCTATGACTTCTGGTAGCCCCAGATAAAAATGTAATGTTGGGTGAATGCACTATATGTGAGTCTTCAGGGTAACATTCAGTACATTGTTTATGGTCAGTAGTTTTCTGCTATTCGAAAAACATTGATCAAAAAGCATTCTTTGAAAAGTTAAAACTATGTAATTATAAGGTATCTAATACCATTTCTGCTATAGTGTTTTACTTTCCATTTTTATAAAAAACTTCAGATATCTATTATGTAAGGATAATTAGTAGTGCTTCTCATTTTTTTACATTACTTTAGACTTTTGACAGGATTGAATTATTTGACTATAATAGGTAATGCTGATGGCTAGCCCTAGTATGGAAGATTTGTATCATAAGTCATGTGCTCTTGCTGAAGACCCACAAGAACTTCGAGATGGATTTCAACATCCTGCTAGACTTGTTAAGGTAAAGTGAAACATTTATTTTAACTTTAGGTGTATATTTGCTTTGCTTAGTTCTAACTGTGTATATATAGAATTAAAAAATACTACCATTTAAATTTTGTTGATTTGTTTTATATCTAATTTTAATATAGTTACGGCACTCAATGATGTAGATGTTTTTCTCATTGCAGATTAACGGCTATATCTTATTTGTATGTCACTAGTTCAACTGTCGTTTTGATGTTTTATATTTGAAGCATAGTAAAATCTTAGTGATAATGGGTTTAGTGTATCAGGATGCTCTTAAACTTTGAATTATAGCTTGTTTCTTTAAAAGAACTTTTTATCTGAGGAAATATTTTAGAAGGATGAGTTATGATGTATAAATCCTATTCCATTGCTGAAATGCAGTGTGGAACACGATGAACTGAACTCTTCCTTGACTGACAGATACCCGAGGTAGTAAAAATGATATTAGAAAGGTTTGTTCCTTTACTTTTCCAGTATTTCATTTGTAATTTGACAAGTTGCATAATATATGTAAATGATTCTTTGTTTTAAATTAGTTTTTAGTGGGCATGAAAGGCAAGGATGAAGCCATGGCCATTGGAGGCCACTGGTCTCCTTCGTTGGATGGACCAGACCCAGAAAAAGACCCCTCTGTGTTGATTAAGACTGCTATTCGTTGTTGTAAGGCTCTGACAGGCATTGATCTAAGTGTATGCACACAATGGTAAGTACCAATTCATTTCTTGATTAGAAATGTTTTTCTAATAGTTATATAGATGTTCTTGTCTATCAGCCTTCTCCCCCACCCCTTATTTTAGCAATCTTGATCATGCAGGTAATCTCAAAGGAAAATACTAATTTTAGCAAAAGTTTATTTGGTGCCAAAAATGTTTGGGGGAAAAAGGATTAAGAACTAATCAAAATAAACTGAAATTTTTAATGTTTTGTTATGCTGAACTTTGGAAGTTGGATGTATGTTGAAAATATTTTTCATTTCATGCATAGCTGGAGAAGATCGTCAAGAGAGAACTTCATTTCATTATAATTCTTTTGTTATAAAATGATGTAGTTGCTGATTATTTTTGTTCAGCCATATTTTCTCTTGAGGCTTATTTGTCCTGTGTATTTTAGTATATTTCTTGTGACTTAATTGAGAATATTCTTTTTTTAGCACATGAAATCTGAACAGCTATCCAGCTTCTTCAGGTATTCTCTAAAATATGGGTAGCTCTGTAATCAAACTTTGAAAATGCCTTGGGGAACATATTCTTCTTTTAACCATAAAATATTGTACAAATGTACCAAAAGAGGAACTATGGCTTCTATAATTTTTTTTTCTTTAGACCAACCTCAAGTTCTTGCAGCAAAATTTCTTTACTTGATGTGCTACAAGTGAACTAGGGTCTTTAAAATGTATTTTAGAATTTTTTTTCCAACATGCTTCTTCCCTTGCAACAGGTACCGTTTTGCAGAGATTCGCTACCATCGCCCTGAGGAGACCCACAAGGGGCGTACAGTTCCAGCTCATGTGGAGACAGTGGTTTTATTTTTCCCGGATGTTTGGCATTGCCTTCCCACCCGCTCAGAGTGGGAAACCCTCTCCCGAGGATACAAGCAGCAGCTGGTCGAGAAGCTTCAGGGTGAACGCAAGGAGGCTGATGGAGAACAGGCACTGAACGCTAATCCCTTTTTCTATTTCCGCTTCTCACAGGCACAGGAACACAGGCACAAATGCACACCACACACTACATAACAAACACACATGGAGGAACATAACTGGTAACAGCGACTGGTAATCCAGCTTTCAGCAGTATAGTTGTATGTTCTTTTCTCTTAAAAAAAAAATCTGTCTATTCTAACTTTAAGAGTGCTGAGACCTCAAAGGAAAATAAGTTGTGCTTAAATTGCACAGAATTTTGTTTTTATCATAGGTCTAGTTGCTGGAATCTGGGACCAGTTGTTGAGCAAGATTCAGTATTAAGCCATTTTAAACATTTTGCCATTTTCTAAAATTTAAAAAATTTTCTCTTTCACGGTCATCAGTTCTAGTCATGGATATTTGAAATTGGACAACCACAAGTCTGAGAGATTTGAAATTTCAGGCTATGTGGCATCGTCTTTGGTACATTTGAAAGGTCTGACTAAATCAGTCTTAACTTTGGGTGGCTTGAAAATTGGGGCAAGATCACACACTGTTTGGTTAGTGGAGATCGGCAGTGTTTGTGCATCCCTGATATCCTTTGTGTTGTAATTTATCACCCTTTTGTGTTTCACAGATCTGGCTTTGATTGGCTGATGAGTGTCTTTGTGATCAGTTAAAAGTGGTAGAATGTATGTACGTGGACTTGCCTAAATAATAACTTTAGGAGAAGACAATCTGAAACATTTGTGACCTTGCACAGATCAGCAACAGACTTTTAAAAGTAAATTACCTTTATTTTAAGGTTTCAGAATAGTAATTCTGTTCTTTACTTTGTATATCAGGATGAAGAAGAGAAGGATGATGGTGAAGCTAAAGAAATTTCCACTCCTACCCATTGGTCTAAACTTGACCCGAAGACAATGAAGGTAACTTTGAAAGTAATGGTATTTAATTTGGAATCTCTGAACAGGAATAGAGGATGTTGTGGACAGTAGTTTTTCAGATATAAGCCATTAGAAATGAAGTCCACTGGTTTTATATAAATATTCTTTGTTGTTTGTGTGTGTGTGTGTCAAAATTAAATAAAAGGTGACTTCATACATCAGCCATTGTCGAATGTAATATACATGTGCCTATAGTATGAGCAATATTTGCTTTTTGCTTTGGGAACTAACCAAGAGGTGGAATTTCTGCACTTAATTAACTTAAATTCAAGCAGAAGGAATGAAACATAGGAAAAAGATTATGCAGTTTTTAAATAAAATTTAAAAATAAAATGTGGATTGATATACATCTGAAATAGGAAGAAGATAATTTAAGAGGCTTTTTTGAAAATCTTTGATTAACCCATCATACTAGTTTGTTTTTGCTCCCCAGCGTCTTTGGACCTATTATCTTTTTGCAGTTTTGCATCTCTGGGCCTATATTGTGAATGTAGATCCATAGATTCTACGTATATAAATTCTACATAGATCAGAAGATCAGAAGCTGGCTTGCTTTTGCAACTTCCTGTTTAACACATAAAAGCTGACCTTTTTATTAACTTCTGTCCTCAGCAAAATACAGGTTTTTTTCTTTTTTATGAAAGTCTAGTTTTTAAACCAGCATTGCTTTGTTTGTTTGTTTGTTTGTTTTTTGCGGTACGCGGGCCTCTCACCGTTGTGGCCTCTCCCGTTTTGGAGCACAGGCTCCGGACGCGCAGCCTCTGCGGCCATGGCTCACGGGCCCAGCCGCTCCGCGGCATGTGGGATCTTCCTGGACCCGGGCACGAACCTGTGTCCCCTGCATCGGCAGGCGGACTGTCAACCACTGCGCCACCAGGGAAGCCCAACATTGCTTTTTTAGTAGAGAATGTGTATCATAAGAATGTGCTCTTCTTACACTATGCCAAGTTATTTTCCTCAACATCAGGTTTCATATAGAGTGCTATAGATTCAGAAAGTTAAATTAAGCCTGCACTCCAAGGACTTTTTGTCAAACTGATGGCTCTGCTATTGTTTCTTATTTTAAAGTTTGTATTCCTTTTCTTCTTTTTATGAATAGAAATTTATTATTTGTAAAGCACATTTCCAATAAAATTGGGATGATTTTCAGTATCTCTCCCTTAATAAAGAAAAATTTTAGTAAACAAGATGACAAATTACCCATATTATCACGAGAAATCTTTTTTTCTTTTTTAACATCTTTGTTGGAGTATAATCGCTTTACAATGTTGTGTTAGTTTCTGCTGTATAACAAAGTGAATCAGTTATACATATACATATATCCCAATATCCCCTCCCTCTTGGATCTACCTATCCCACCCCTCTAGGTGGTCACAAAGCACCGAGTTGATCTCCCCATGCAATGCAGCTGCTTCCCACTAGCTGTCTATTTTACATTTGGTAGTGTATATATGTCAATGCTACTCTCACTTCGTCCCAGCTTACCCTTCTCCCTCCCCATGTCCTCAAGTCCATTCTCTACGTCTGCATCTTTATTGCTGTTCTGCCCCTAGGTTCATCAGAACCTTTTTTTTTAGATTCCATGTATATGTGTTAGCGTACGGTATTTGTTTTTCTCTTTGACTTACTTCACTCTGTGTGACAGACTCTAGGTCCATCCACCTCACTACAAATAACTCAATTTTGTTTCTTTTTATGGCTGTATAATATTTTATATATATATGTGCCACATCTTCTTTATCCATTCATCTGTCGATGGACACTTAGTTTGCTTCCATGTACTGGGTATTGTAAATACTGCTGCAATGAACATTGTGGTACATGACTTCTTTTGAATTACGGTTTTCTCAGGGTATATGCCCAGTAGTGGGATTGCTGGGTCATATGGTAGTTCTGTTTTTAGTTTTTTAAGGAACCTCCATACTGTTCTCCATAGTGGCTGTATCAATTTACATTCCCACCAACAATGCGAGAGGGTTCCCCTTTCTTCACACCCTCTCCAGCATTTACTGTTTGTAGGTTTTTTGATGAAAACTTGTATTACTTTTGATTATAAATATAAGGCATGCTTATTTTAAAAATTGGTGTATGCATAAAATATTGAAGAAAAAAATTTCTCAAGCCTTTCATTCAAACACAGCTTTTCTTTAAAATTCTATGCATTTATATATGGAATTTAAGAAAAAACAAAACTGTCATGAAGAACCTAGGGGTAAGACAGGAATAAAGACTGTGTCCTACTAGACCTACTAGAGAATGGACTTCAGGATATGGGGAGGGGGAAAGGTAAGGTGTGACAAAGCGAGAGAGAGGCATGGACATATATACACTACCAAACGTAAGGTAGATAGCTAGTGGGAAGCACCCGCTTAGCACAGAGAGATCAGCTCGGTGCTTTGTGACTGCCTGGAGGGGTGGGATAGGGAGGGTGGGAGGGAGGGAGACACAAGAGGGAAGAGATATGGGAACATATGTATATGTATAACTGATTCACTTTGTTATAAAGCAGAAACTAACACACCATTGTAAAGCAATTATACTCCAATAAAGATGTTAAAAAAAATTCTATGTATTATTTTCCATTATATTTTCTGGGTACAAGCTGGTTGGTTAGTTGGTTGTTTGGTTCTAATCATGTTGTGTAAAAAAGTTGCTGTCTCCTTTTCAATTAATAATAGAGTTTCACATGTAATTATTTTTAAATGTTCTATACTGTTCCATTTAGTTGATGTACTGCTTTTTTTTCTTTGGTATTACCCTTTTATTGGATATTTAGATTCTTCACTTTTTTGGAGGAAGGGATTATGACAAGGAATGTATCCATATAAAAAGTTTCTTTCTTGTGTTTAGGTTATTTCCTTAGGGTAAATTCGCAGAAATTAGAATTTCTGGGTCAAAGAGCATTAACTTCTTCAAAGCATCTTAAAACATGTTGCAAATTATTTTCAAAAAATACTCTGTCGGTTTGCATTTTCACAAACCTTTTTATGAGCTGTACAACTGTCCCTTTCACCAAAATTTAAAAAAAAACCATACAGAAGATCATTGCACAGCTCCCTATTTCACTATCCTGTTTTCTTTTTCTGTGTTTTTATGGTGTGTATATTTAGGTAAATGATCTCCGAAAAGAATTAGAAAGTCGAGCTCTTAGTTCCAAAGGGTTAAAATCCCAGTTAATAGCCCGATTGACAAAACAGCTTAAAGTAGAAGAGCAAAAAGAAGAACAAAAGGAATTAGAGAAATCTGAGAAAGAAGAGGAAGAGGAGGATGATAGGAAATCTGAAGATGATAAAGAGGTATATACTCCTAAAAATACCCTGTACCCCTTTGTAAGCATTTTCTTCTCCCACCCCTTCAGCCGCTGGAAGCCACTGATCTGTTTTCCTGTAGTTTGCCTTTTCCAATATATCATGTAAATGGAATTACATAACCTTTTTAGTCTGACCTCTTTAACTTAGCATGACGCATTAGAGATTCACCCATTTTATTGTGTTTCTATAGTTTGTTCCTTTACATTTCTGAATAGTATTCATAGTATCAGTGTATCACAGTTTGTTTATTCATTCTCCACTTGAGACACAGTTGAGTGATTTCCAAGTCACGTATTTTATTCCTCCCTCTTAAAAATGAATAATAATGTTTTAGATATAAAAAATGAAATGAAATTTGGTGGACAAAGCCACTAAGTTCAGAGATGGAGTTCTAGTGAAGTGCTTCTGTGAGAATTGTGCTGCTTTAAAGCTGTGCGTTTGATTGCATTTCAGTCCTTAAGACTCAGAGGCTGTTTATTCACTCCCATTTATGCCTCAGTCTTATGCCCAGAAGAGTAACTTATGGATGTTTTCTGAATTTGCAACATGGGGATATCAGAAGTGTGTTACAACACCAGTAATTGGATAAACTGACATTATGTGTTTCCCGATGGAATGCATTGTGAAGTATACGTCATTATTTATGAAGTATTCCTGCCGAAAATGTTTTACCTTAATCTAATTGTAAGAAAACATATAAATTTAGAATGTACGAAATTCTACAAAGCAGCTTGTCTGAACTTTCAAAAAATGTCCATGTAATGAAGGAAGAAAAATGGTTTAGATTACAGAAGGTTAACAAGACATGACAACTGAATGCACTGAGCGAAACTTGACTGGATCCCGGATAGAGGGGGGAAAAGCCATAAAGAGTATTTTTGGGGTAATTGGAGAAATTTGATTATGGATGTGATATTAGATAATGAGGAACGGTTAAATTTCTTGGATGTGATAATGATTTTGTAATTATGTAGGAAAATTACCTTGTTCTGAAGAGATGCATGATTTCTTATTTTACTATATAAGTTATATTTATTTTTATAGTGAAACTGTCTCAGAGTTGGCCAGCAGGAGGCCTTTCAAGTTGTCTTCTGTGTTCTTGGAAATGTTCTTGTCATTTTCTGAGAACTTTCTTATTTTGCAGCACAATACAGTGTTTTAGTCTCACCGTGTACTATCCCTGCCCTATTACTGAAATCAGCCATTTCCCCAGCAAGTCCTGGTATCTTTTAGTGAAGGATGGTACATCATATTTACTACAATAAAGTCATAAGTTTGTACTAATATCTCCAATTCTACTCCAACATCACAGAGTTCATTCTGGTTTTCTCTCTTTCCATGTATCTTAACTCCTTTCTCCAATAATGAGAAACATACCTTCTATTATACTTAATATATTTGCTTACTTTCTCAGTTGTCCATCATACTCCCTCTCCAATTTGAATATCCTCACTCTGCTCTCATTCCCTGCCCTGTGCTTTCTCTGTATGGATACCCTCCTTGCTTCATTTGGGTTTCAATTCCTGGTAACTGGGCAGCTCATCTGCTCTGGGCCATTGTAGCACTCCTTCCTCACTGCCTCCATCCCCTGTATAGACACCTGCTTTGCTTGTAGGAATTGCTTTAGAACTGAATTGTTCAGGACAGGAAGAGCAGAAAAAGAAGGCAAAGAGTTGATTTTCACTTTTTGATGTTAGTGGCCTTTGGTGCTCAAATCCTAGATGCATTGATTTATTGGGGTTCAAAAATGGTGATATCATAATTCTTATTCTGTGTTCACCTATTCCCCTCATCTGCTGTTTGGTTACCCAGGTGGTACAGGTTTGCCTTTTGGTAAATTCATATAGAAGAAGGCAGGATCAATACTTGATTCTTCTCTTTCTTTCTTTTTAAAATATAGAATATTAGGACTTCTTTGGTGGTCCAGTGGTTAAGACTCTGTGCTTCCACTGCAGGGGGCATGGGTTCAATCCCTGGTTGGGGAACTAAGATCCCACATACCACATGGTGCGGCCAAAAAATATTTGTGTGTGTGTGTGTGTGTGTGTGTGTGTGTGCGCGCTGCTAAATCAAGCACAATTTTTGTTTGTTTATCCAGCTTTCATGAAAATGCATTGGTTCCCTGTCATCTTCAGGTGGTTACCTGTTTGTTTTTATTTTATTTCTTTTTTTTGGCTGTGTTGGGTCTTCGTTGCTGCTTGAGGGCTTTCTCTAGTTGCAGTGAGCAGGGGCTACTCTTATTGCGGTGCGCGGGCCTCTCACTGCGGTGGCTTCTCTTGTTGCGGAGCACGGGCTCTAGGTGCACAGGCTTCAGTAGTTGTGGCACACGGGCTTGGTAGCTGTGGCTCATGGGCTCTAGAGTGCAGGCTCAGTAGTTGTGGCACACGGGCTTAGTTGCTCTGCGGCATGTGAGATCTTCCTGGAACAGGGCTGTAACCCATGTCCCCTGCATTGGCAGGCGGATTCTTACCCACTGTGCTACCAGGGAAGTCCAGTAATCGTTTTTTGGGGGTTTTTTTACATCTTTATTGGAATATAATTGCTTTACAATGGTGTGCTAGTTTCTGCTTTATAACAAAGTGAATCAGTTATACATATACATATGTTCCCATATCTCTTCCCTCTTGCGTCTCCTTCCCTCCCACAGTAATAGTTTTTTATTTGTTTTGTTCCCTTGCTTTTGTTTTCTTTAAGGAATTCTGATGTCTTGTATTGACCTTTTTTGCTTCCTCAACATTGGTCACTTTTTCTTGAATACTTTTCATTTCTTTTTGATTTTTAAGATTTCCACATTACCTTCTGTTCTTTTAAGGCATTATCTCTTGAGTTTATTTTCTTTTTTATTCCTTCTAGTTTATTTTTAAATTTCTGAAACTATCTTTTCTGATTGTTCCCTAAATTCTGTCACCTCATTTTCTTTTTGTGTTTTTTTAGATATGGACCCTTTTTTTTTTTAATGTATATATTTATTTATTTATGGCCGCATTGGGTCTTCGTTGCTGCGCACGGGCTTTCTCTAGTTGCGGCGAGCGGGGGCTTGTTGCGGAGCACAGGCTCTAGGCGTGCGGGCTCAGTAGTTGTGGCTCGCAGGCTCTAGAGTGCAGGCTCAGTAGTTGTGGCGTACGGGCTTAGTTGCCCCGCGGCATGTGGGATCTTCCCGGACCAGGGCTCGAACCCGTGTCCCCTGCATTGGCAGGCAGATTCTTAACCACTGCACCACCAGGGAAGCCCTGGACCATTTTTAAAGTTTTTATTGAATTTGTTATAATATTGCTTCTGTTTTTTTTTTTTTTTTTTTTTGATGTTTTGGTTTTTTGGCTGCAAGGCATGTGGGATCTTAGCTCCCTGACCAGGCATCAAACCTGAACTCCCTGCATTGGAAGGCAAAGTCATAACCACTGGACCACCAGGGAAGTCCCTGTCACCTCATTTTCTACTTCTAAAATTCTTATTCATGTTGTTCTTTCATATCTTGTAACATTTTCTTTTCCTTTTTTTAATATTTATTTATTTGGTTGTGTCAGGTCTTAGTTGTGGCAGGCAGGCTCCTTAGTTGCGGCTTGCTGGCTCCTTAGTTGTGGCATGTGAACTCTTAGTTGTGGCCTGCATGTGGGATCTAGTTCCCTTACCAGGGATCAAATGCAGGCCCCCTTCATTGGGAGCACAGGGTCTTAACCACTTTGCCACCAGGGAAGTCCCTGTAACATTTTCTTAAAGTCTTTTAGCACACTTTAAAATAGTAAGTTAAGATTTTTATCTGCCTTTTGGCCATGGCTTTCTGGCCCACTTTCATTGTCTGCCAGAGATGTGATTCTGCTCCTTGTTCTTTTTTTTTTTCTAATAATAACTTTGGGATTTGACCTCAGTACTTTTCTACTGCTCGTGTTTATGTGAATGTAGTTTGCCTAAAGTTTATTAGGCGATTGCTTCAGATAGCTTTTCTAACTTCACAGAGCCCTGTGTTCTGTTATTTTCTTGTTCTGTCAAAAAATATGGTGGCTTGCTGAGATTTCGATCTTTATTGCCCTCTATCACTTTTTATCTGGACCTTCTCCTCCCTTGTCTCTGTTGTCCCTGTCCGGCTCACTATTGATTTTGTTCTCAGAAGTTTCTCCTCATTGTGGGGCCCTGTGCTGGAAGGATGCCCTGGTAAATCAGCTTTGCAAGTTCATAGGTAGGGCTAGAATGTCTGGGCCCTTTTAGATCTTAACACTGACCCCTTGTATACCCTTACTCACCTATTCCTATTTTTAGCTGCTATTCTTAAATTTACCTGCTGTGCTTTCCATTGCCTGATTATTTTATGGTTTTCCTGTTCTTAGATCCAACAGGCAACCTCGTTGCTTCCTTCTGCTTCCCCACACACACAGATGTCAGTAACACATAGATGTTGGGGTCTGCTCACTTGTATATTGGGGTTTGTGGGGATACCTTATCACCTCGTTTTGTTGTGCATATACATAGATTTTGGTTTTGGTATCTAGATTATTCTGTCTCTTTTTAAATGTGAGGAGTCAGGTAGACCCACAAACTATGTTACCACCACTGTTTTCCCAGAATCTCCTGATTTATATGATGTTAATATAGGTTTGTCGGGTTTTTTCCTCTTTAGAAGGCAATTTCTTATGCTGGGAAATTGAAAAGAAAGAGAATTAGGAGCCATAAAAGCTGCTGTCCTCTTTATTAAATTTGAACTTTGCTCCCTTCTTAGCCCTTAAGGTTGATATTATCATCGTAAGGAGTCATAGAAATTTGCCCTTTTTCTTTACATATGGTATACATTTGGTATGTATACATAATGTACATGCAGGTTTAACCATTACTTAAAATTTCAAATATGTAGGAAGAAGAAAGAAAACGTCAAGAGGAACTAGAACGCCAGCGTCGGGAAAGAAGATATATTTTGCCTGATGAGCCAGCCATTGTTGTACATCCAAACTGGGCTGCAAAAAGTGGCAAGTTTGATTGTAGCATCATGTCTTTGAGTGTTCTTTTGGACTACAGATTAGAGGATAATAAAGAACATTCATTTGAGGTAATGTTTTAAGTTTGAATTGGGATCCAAATAAAGTTCACACGTTGGTTAATATATCTCTTAAATCTCTTTTGAGTGCCTCTTTCACTGTTTTTGTTTTTTGTATTTTCCTTACAGTGTATTTTTTGGGGAAAGAACAACCAGATGATGTTCGCTACAGACTTACTTTTGCTTATTGCATTCCTGTGATATGGTTTAAATGTTCTTCTGGCCTCTCTATTTCCCATAAATTGATATTTGGACCTAAAGTCTCAATCCGGTTCAGGTTCAATTATTTTTTTCCCAAGACTACATCACAGGTAGTGGTGTAGTGGTGTGTTCTTTTATCAGGATATTGGGAGACATACGATACAATAATCTCTAATTGCTTCTGTTGGGAATGTGGTAGCACTTTATTATTTACTCTAGAATTAAAATACCATTTAGTGGGATTGAAACTTTTACTTGTGATTGATTTAGGTGTAAGATAAAATAATTAATGTTTATATTTTCAACATAAATCTGTTTCTTTGTACCATTACTTTAGAATAGCTTTACAACAAACAGTTCATGTCATTTTTCAAAACAGTTGAAATGCACTTTCATCCCTAAGTAAGTGATTGCTTCATTCTTTAAACAAAACAATGTAAAATATCCCCAAATATCAGTTTTGTAAATAGCCTGTACAAAATTATAATTGTGTTCAATTATTGTATCTTATCAACATGTCTCACATTGTGTTATTTGATAAATTATATCGTAAAAATCAATCATACCTACTTGACCCAGGAGGCATTGGTAAGATAAAAATGAAGTGCTTAGACTAGAGACATTTGCAAACAAATATAGAGGACTACTGAGGCAATTAATAAACATGAAATGCATGTTTATTGGTCTTGGAATAAACTATGTTACAATATTAACATATCTATATTTTTTGAAACATTGATAATTCCGGTAAGCCAGTGACCTTAAACATTATATACAATGTGATTTTATTTTTATTACCAATTGCCATAAATTTAACTCTTAACAGTGCCTATCATGTAGTAATCATTCAAGAAGTAAATAAATGAAAAAAATAGTCTTTGGTATTACTGCTTAAAAAGTATATACTGTATACCTAATGGATGCTGTAAGAGGATGCCAAATTAATGCTGTTCGGTGGAAACAAGGTGATTTAGGAACAGCCCTCTGCTAGCAGAATGATCCTTTATTTTTCTTCCTCTCCACCTAACATACCCCCTTGGTTAGTTTCCTTTTAATCTATCATTAGAATGTAAGTCATTTTGGTATATGAATTTAAAAGAAATTATTACTAAGAAAAACCGTATATCAATAATAAATAAATTTTTGACTGATTTAATTTTAATGCTAGGTGTATCTTTGTCTTTCACTGCTTGTAGATGAAAAGAGATGTAGAATTAATACTTATCTTCTAGTTACTTCTCTAGGTTTCTTCCAAGCTAACACATTTTAATTGCTTTTTTGTTTGTTTGTTTTTTGATTATTTATTTATTTTTGGCTGCATTGGGTTTTCATTGGTGCACGTGGGCTTTCTCTAGTTGTGGCGAGCAGGGGCTTCTCTTGTTGCGGAGCACAGGCTCTAGGCGCACGGGCTTCAGTAGTTGTGGCACGTGAGCTCAGTAGTTGTGGCTTGCAGGCTCTAGAGCGCAGGCTCAGTAGTTGTGGTGCACAGGCTTGGTTGCTCCGCGGCATGTGGGATCTTCCCGGACCTGGGATCGAACCCTTGTCCCCTGCATTGGCAGGTGGATTCTTAACCACTGCACCACCAAGGAAGTCCCTTAATTGCTTTTTATTTGAGTAATAGAGATAGAAAAGTCTAAGAAAAATATGTGACTCTTGCTATTTACTTACACAAATGGAGATTTTATTTAATTTTTACATTAATGATTAAGAGAAAAGAATTCTCAACATCTTAATGGTCATTTTACTGATAATAGATTTCTTTTTATTTAAAATGTATAAAGATGGCATGAATGAAAGAAAAATAGATTGTAAGATCAATTATAGTTTTAATACATTGTATATTTCTTTCTGATCAGGAAAATAGTCTGATTGAAGTGTTTTACCAATTATACTGAACACATTGCCCAAAATTACATATTTTAGAACTGTTGTAACTATTTCAAGTTCTAGACCCTTTTAATCTGTTGAATGCAATTTCCTTAGATATATTTACATAGGGAATTCCCTGGCAGTCCAGTGGTTAGGACTCAGTGCTTTCACTGCCTGGGTCCAGGTTCAATCCCTGGTCGGGGAGTTAAGATATCCTACAAACCATGAGGCATGGCCAAAAGAAAGAAAGAAAAAAAGATATATTTACGTAGGATATTTAGTATATAATTTTAGGTTCATGAATATATTAAAGCTAATTATCCCTGGATCCTTGCATAGTAATAATGCTTACTCCCTACTCAAGAGTTTGATTTGGTTTCCCCTGCGTGGAATGCTCTTCTGAGTATCTATTTAATGGCTCATTCCCCTTGTTGCCCTCACATCACTTTTCAAACGTCACTTGATCAAAAAGGCCATCTCTGGCTACACTCCCTTGTTACTCTCTGTGCTCTTATCCTGCTTGTTTTTCTTATAATTCAATGTTGATTTGATTATTCCACACTTTGTCCCACTGGATTGTTAGCTTATGAGAGTTGGGATTTTTATCTGCTTTCTTCACTGCTGTATCCCCAGTGCCAAGAACAGTCCCTGGTACATAGTAGGCATTTCATAAAAACTTGTTGAGTACACCTCATGATAAATGTATATGATAAAGTAATGCAGTTATTATTTTTTGTAATATTTGGCCCAAAGTATACCAAACATAGTATTTATATCTTCAGGAGAGTTTTTGAGGATTTTGAGGCTACTCAGCATCATTGACATCAATTATTATAATTTTATTGTTACTGCACATTAATTGTCAGATGTGACAGATTATCATTTGATAAATTACTGATTTGCTGGATTTGTTCAATATTTCTATTAAAGTTGGCTGGGTTACTGTTTGTCTTTTTATAGGTTTCATTATTTGCAGAGCTTTTCAATGAAATGCTTCAAAGAGATTTTGGAGTCAGAATATACAAATCATTATTGTCTCTTCCTGAGAAAGAGGATAAAAAAGAAAAGGAAAAGAAAAGCAAAAAAGATGAGAGAAAAGATAAAAAAGAAGAAAGAGATGATGAAACTGAGGAGCCAAAACCCAAAAGGAGAAAATCAGGCGATGATAAAGATAAAAAAGAAGATAGAGATGAAAGGAAGGTCTGTAAATATTTCCAGGACCAGCAACCGGGTTTAGTTTCTAATTAGTCTTCTGGAGTGTAACACATAACAATGAATTCCATCAGAATAGTAAAATGTAAAGGCCAAACTAAAAACTTTTAGTGTATTATTAGAAATTTAAGTCTTTGAATTAAGCCTATATAAGCATCTGTAACTAGTTTTCTGGTACTTTATTCTTTAAGGTATATAGCATGATGGTTTGATTTATGTACATTGTGAATGGTAGTTTATTCTTAAAGTATATTATTGTTACAAGATATTTACAATGTGATACTATTTCAAGTAAATTTAGTCAATTTAATGTTTTTCTTTTAGTCATTTGATGTTTGGTGAGATCTTGCTTAATTTTAAGACATTTTAAATTACAGAAAGAAGATAAAAGAAAAGATGATTCTAAAGATGATGATGAAACTGAAGAAGATAATAATCAAGATGAATATGATCCAATGGAAGCAGAAGAAGCTGAGGATGAAGAAGATGGTATGATTCCAATTTATTTTCCCTTAGGATGAAAAATACAATTTTTGTTTGGGGACTTTGTATCACTGAAATCTATAATTATTTTTTAGACTAGAAACAGTAAAATATTCTCTAGTGAAAATATGTTAAGTATTGTTTTACTAATTTTTAGGTGAGAGGATTGTTTTAAGAAATGTTATTTTTAACTATCATATGTTCCATATATAATTAATGGTAACTCAACTTGAGGGAAAAAAAATTTCCCAAACGTGGTGTTAAAATGTGTCATGAAAAGGTATAATAGTCTTCCTTGTTTCATAGAATATAATCTTCTTCAGAAAACTAATTAATTATGAAGACTGTCATACAAGCAAAAGAGTACATATAGCATATAGAGTTTAAAGACTAATAATAATAAGCACCTGTATACCTATCACCCATGTTTTAAATAACAAACTTACCAGTAGTAATGATATTCAAAATACTTTACTAGTCATAGATGCCAGCCCTAAAGTACTTATGGAGTACCACTGAGTACCTGTCAGTTTCCATGTAGATTTGGGACTTTTTTTATTATTATTTATTTATTTATTTATGGCTGTGTTGGGTCTTCATTTCTGTACATGTGCTTTCTCTAGTTGCGGCGAGCCGGGGCCACTCTTCATCGCGTTGCGCGGGCCTCTCACTGTCGCAGCCTCTCTTGTTGTGGAGCACAAGTTCCAGATGCGCAGGCTCAGTAGTTGTGGCTCACGGGCCTAGTTGCTCCGTGGCATGTGGGATCCTCCCAGACCAGGGCTCGAACCCGTGTTTCCTGCATTGGCAGGCAGATTCTCAACCACTGTGCCACTAGGGAAGCCCAGGGACTTTTTAACAAAAAAATTTTTTTTTTTTGGCGGTACACGGGCCTCTCACTGCTGTGGCCTCTCCTGCTGCGGAGCACAGGCTCCAGACGTGCAGACTCAGCGGCCATGGCTCACGGGCC
Organism: Stenella coeruleoalba; assembly: GCF_951394435.1. Taxonomy (NCBI): domain Eukaryota; kingdom Metazoa; phylum Chordata; class Mammalia; order Artiodactyla; family Delphinidae; genus Stenella; species Stenella coeruleoalba. The sequence goes on along the minus strand of NC_137162.1, from coordinate 63,195,632 downwards.
CAGCTGCTCTGTGGCATGCAGGATCTTCCCAGACTGGGGCACGAACCTGTGTCCCCTGCATCGGCAGGCGGACTCTCAACCACTGTACCACCAGGGAACCCCCCCAAATTTTTTTTTGAGGTGGCAAAATCATAAGAGTTTTTTTGTTTTGGTAGTACATATCTTTGAGGATTATTACTACTTAAGGTGTTTTTGGTTTGCCTCTACATTTTTTCTTTCTACGGCAGCATTTTATTTTTCTTCTAATTGATGAAAATATTCAGACATAAAAGAAGTTGAGAGAATAGTGCATTGAATACCTTATATCCCACAGTTGATTCAGTAGTTAATATTTTATCTTATTTGTGTTGTCTGTGTGTTTGCATGTGTATGTTTCTGATCCATTTGAAAGTAGGAATTCTTCAACTTGCCTAAGAAAATACATTCTCTTAATCACAATTCCATAATCACCCCTAAGAAAATTAACAATAATGTCATACACCATCTATTGATGCCATCTAATGTGTAGTCTTAATTGTTCTAATAATTCAGTAGCAGTGATATAATATGCATATATCCGTATTTATTTTATCTTCATTACCTGCTCTGCTCAATGAAGATTAGCCCTTTTTTCGGTTTTTTTGGCTGTGTTGGTTCTTCGTTGCTGCGCGTGGGCTTTCTCTAGTTGTGGTGAGAGGGGCTACTCTTCATTGTGGTGCACGGGCTTCTCATTGTGGTGGCTTCCCACTTTGTGGAGCGCGGGCTCTAGGCACGTGGGCTTCAGTAGTTGCAGCACGTGGGCTCAGTAGTTGTGGCTCGAGGGCTCTAGAGCGCAGGCTCAGTAGTTGTGACACACTGGCTTAGCTGCTCTGAGGCATGTGGGATCTTCCCGGACCAGGGCTCAAACCCATCTCCCCGCGTTGGCAGGAGGATTCTTAACTGCAGCACCACCAGGGAAGTACCAAGATTAGCCTTTTTTACAGTCCCATTTTCTCTCCCCCATCCTCCCAGTATTGTTTTATCACTGCTTTTGTTAAATCACTGAACAGTGTTCTCATTATTTTATGTCAGAATGTCCTAGCTCTCATCCCTTAGTTGTCTTCTTTATTCCTTTTCTACCACATAACTCCCTTGGTGGTGGTCTCTTCCATTCTCCCAACTTTAAGTACAATCTGCATGTACTGACAGTTCTCAAATCTATATCTCAAGTCAGACTTCTCTTATTCTTCTATATCAGCTGCCTGTTTGTCATCTCCACTTAAGTTATCTGACATTTCAAGATAAACATGTCTAAAACTGAACTCCTGCTTCCTTTTCACCATAAAGAAAACAAACAAAAAAATCCTCTACCTTCTGCCTTCCCCACCTCTTTTGATGGCAATCCCATCCTTAGAGTTGTTCAAGCTAAAATCTAGGAGTCATCCTTGACTCTCACTCTCTCTCTCTCTCTCTCTCTCTCTTTTTGTCATATTCCATTTCCAGTCTATCAGGAGGTCATATTGCCTCTATCTTCAAAATATAACCAGAATCAGACCATTTCTCAGCAGCGTCACTGATCTAACCTTAATCCAACCCATGTTGTTTCTTGCCTGGATTATTTTAATAGCCCCTTATACTGGTTTCCCTGCCTATCCCCTTCCTCTAAAGTCTCTTTTCAGTACAGTTGCCAGAATAACCTTTGTATAATTTAAGTCATTTATTTGTTCAAATTCTTACAGTTGTTCTCCATTTCACTCTATGAAAAAAGCCACAGTGTTTACAATGACCTGTAAGACCCTACCATATCAAGTCTTTAATTTTGTCTCTTACAACTCTTTGCACTTGTTCATTGCACCTCAGTCACTGGGACCTCCTTGAACCCATTATATATGTTCCTGTGTTAAAGACCTTTGCATTGGCAGTTCCTTCTGCCTGCACACTCTCCTAGAGACCCACCTTGCTGACTCCCTCAACACCTTCAGTCTCTGTTCAGCTATCGCATTCTCAGGGAGGTCTACTCTGCACCCTATTTAAAATTGCAGTCTCCTCCCCACCCCCACCAAAGTACACATTCCTGATGCCTCCTTATCCCCTTCTACTTATAGCACTTATAACCTAGTCTACTCTACTGTTTACTTAGTTTACTTATTGTCTGTCTTCTTTCCACTTGAATATAAGCTCTTAATAAGAAAGAGATTTTTCTTTATTTTCTTTGCTAATATATATTGGAAGTTCCTAGAACAACCTAAATATCCAAATAGGCTCTAAATAGATATTTGTTGAACTAATACCATAAACTGCAAAGCCAAGTAGGGTGGTATGATTATAGTTTTGGGTTTTTTTTGGTTTCCTTGGTATTTCTAATTGATGCTTGCTTATGTTATCATTTTTCCCCATACTTTGCATTTCATTATCCAATCAAGTTTCCAGAAGACCACTTTTTTCCTCATGGAAAAATAGAATTTGTGGTTAAAAATATATATATATATATATATATTTGTGTGTGTGTGTATATATAGTGCCAGTTAATGTCTAAAATGGTGTTGAATCTTCTTAGTAATCAGAGGAGCAAATAACAGTGAGGGTCTAATTTTTACCTGTCAAATTGATGAAACTTAAGTTTCTAATAAAAGGTAACATCAGTTTAACAGGGGTAAAGAGAAGATTACTTTCACTCTTGGGGTGAGTTTAAATTGTTGCACCTTCTCTGGACAGAAGTTTGGAAATGTTAATTAACCATATCCTTTCAAATACCGACACGAATATTTATTTCATAATTATTTATAAAACAAAAAACTAAAATCAGTCTTAATATTCAACAATAGGGAATTATTTAAATGCATTTTGACATAGACATGCAATTAAATTCTGTGCAGTCATTGAAAAAGAAGTTAGAGGATAGTGATGCGGAAAAAGATTACCAAATGGTTTTTATAGACATAGACAGCATGTTCCAAGATGAGCAAGGATTACTTGAATTGTTTTTTCAGCCGTGCTGTGTGGCATGTGGGATCTTAGTTCCTCGACCAGGGATGGAACCCGTGCCCCCTGCACTGGGAGCGTGGAATCTTAACTACTGGACCACCAGGGAAGTCCCTGGATTTTTTAAAAAATACTTTAAAAATACAGGTTTCAGGGGAGATGATTTCAAAAGTGACACCTTTCAAGTTAAATACTCAAAATAAGCTGGGTCATGTCTGTAAAATGTGAATAAATGAAAGGAGAGGTTTCTTAACCATTTCTTAACTGAGGAATCTGAGGCTCTTAGCACTAAATCAATTTACCCATGATAATAAAACTATAAAGCAGCTGAACCACTCTGTACTGTAGTTCATATATATATATGAAATAATTAGGTTCCAAGGACATATTATCTCTCTTTCTTTAAAACAGTTTATTTCTGTTCTAATACATATCACAAACTCACCCATTTTAAGTGTATATAATTTAGTTTAATAATTTAACAATTTAATAATTCCTAGTAACTTCATAGAATTGTGAAACCATCACTACAATCCAGTTTTAGAACATTTGTCTATTTCCTTTTTTTAATAACTTGAGATATAATTCACATATCAACCAGTTCACCCATTTAAAAGTATACAGCTCAGTTTTTTTTGTTTTTGTTTTGTTTTAATATGTATTTGGGTGGTACGCCGGTCTTAGGTGTGGCACATGGGGTCTTCGTTGCCGCATGCAGGATCTTTTAGTTGCAGCATGCAGGATCTTTTTAGTTGCAGCTTGAGAACTCTTAGTTGCGGCATGTGGGATCTAGTTCCCTAACCAGGGATCGAACCCAAGCCCCCTGTATCAGGAGCGTGGAGTCTTAGCCACTGAACCACCAGGGAAGTCCCAACTCACTGGTTTTTAATATATCCATCCATCACCACAGTCAATTTTAGAACATTTTCATTTCCACAAAAAGAAATCCTGTACTCATTAGCAGTCAGTCCCATTTCCCCCCCATCTCCTCAGCCCTAGGCAAGCACTAGTCAGCTTTCCATCTCTATAGATATCCTGGACATTTCATATATATAAATAGAATCATGCAGTATGCAATCTTTTGTGACTGGCTTCTTTTCACTTAGCATAATGTTATCAAGGTTCATGTGTGTTTTATCATGTATATTCTATTTAATATAAAGTTTTCTCTGTATTGTTACTATTCGCGTACAACTTCTCCCTAAAGCAGTCTTTCCCAGAGTGTTCCAAAATATTAACAGGTATTAAGGTTAATAAAGTATACTGGGGTCAAATAAATTTGGGAAACTTGGGCTAAGCAAAGGTCTGCATGTTTTACTACAGAATTTCTTAGCTGCTTATGTATGTTGTGGATGTTCAAGAAGGGAATATAGGGCTTCCCTGGTGGCGCAGTGGTTGAGAGTCTGCCTGCTGATGCAGGGGACACAGGTTCGTGCCCCGGTCCGGGAAGATCCCACATGCCGTGGAGCGGCTAGGCCCGTGAGCCATGGCCGCTGAGCCTGCGCGTCCGGAGCCTGTGCTCCGCAATGGGAGAGGCCACAACAGTGAGAGGCCCGCGTACCACAAAAAAAAAAAAAGAAGAAGGGAATATAGTGTGAAATATTATAAATTTATGCTGTGTAATATTTCAAGGGCTAATTAACTCCTAGTGTTTACTGTATCTCCTATTTTATCAAGAAACCCTTTGTTACTTCGGGCTTTCTGATGGAGATCCATTTGAGAGATCCAGAAGCCTCTAGAAACAAAATTTCTCTTAAAATTGTTGACAGATCATTAAATATCGACAAAAAAGCTGTTTAGTTGTATATAATTCATGAAAGGATGATGTATTAGTTCGCTAGGGCTACCATGAAAGGTACCTCAAACTGTTTAGCTCAAACAATAGAAATTTACGGTCTTCACGGTTCTGAAGGCCAAGTCTGAGATGAAGGAGTTAGCAGGGTTGGTTTCTTCTGAGGGCTGGGAGGAAGGGTCTGTTCCAAGCAGCTCTCCTCAGCTCTTGTAGATGGCCATCTTTTCCCTGTATTGTCACATCATCTTCTATCTGCATGTGTCTGTCTAAATTTCCCCTTTCTGTAAAGACAGCAGTCATTGTATTAGAGCTCACTCTAATAACCTCATTTTAACTTGATTATCTCTGTATAGATAGACCCTTTCTCCAAATAAGGCAACATTCTGAACTACTAGGGGCTTAGGACCTCAGCTTTGGAACTTTAGGGGATAACAGTTGAACCCATAACAGATTTATTCTTCATTATTAGTTGAATAACAAGCTGTTAATGGTGCTTGACCTGAGGGCGATGGCTGAGGTCTTCAGGAACTGGGTAGCTTATGGATAGGTAACAGAAAGGAGTTTACTTTTTGTCAGTTTTCTGCTTATTTATTAAGAATAATTTATCGAATTTCCTATCTTTTTTTAAAATTTATTTATTTTTGGCTGCGCTGGGTCTTCGTTGCTGTGCACGGACTTTCTCTAGTTGCGGCGAGCAGGGGCTACTCTTTGCGGTGCGCAGGCTTCTCATTGCAGTGGCTTCTCGTTGCAGAGCACGCGCTCTAGGCGTGTGGGCTTCAGTAGTTGTGGCACGTGAGCTCAGCGGTTGTGGCATGTGGGCTCCGGAGTGCAGGCTCGGTAGTTGTGGCACATGGGCTTAGTTGCTCCGTGGCATGTGGGATCTTCCTGGACCAGGGCTCGAACTCGTGTCCCCTGCATTGGCAGGCAGATTCTGAACCACTGTGCCACCAGGGAAGCCCAAATTTCCTATCTTTTATCAAAGGACACATACATTAGTGTCAGCAAATCTGGGTATTAATACTGTTAGGTCTTCTTTATTAAGAACATTTCAATTCTCATATGTAGTTTTATTTTGCAATAATCCATCTGCAGTTAGTTTTACTATATTGGCTGTTTTTCCTTTTATCTTGTAGTAAATATTCTCTGCCCTGTTTTGTTTATGTTTCAGTTTTTTGTATAAAATTCATTCATGTTTGGGAACTAATTCCCCCAAATATTTATTGAATTGAGTCCTTGTATTTGAATCAGTAAAGTCCATTTTTTTCTTCCCTGTAGTTTCTTTATAAATTTCTTCCTGTTCTTATTCTTTATAATTTTCTTATAAAATCCAAACTGTTTTTAGTCGTATAATATTTCTTTGTTATTTTATCTTTTGAAAACTGATCAGTAATAGAAAAGTATTTTCAATCTGTACAGTAGTTGAAATTTTATCTATTAATGAGTCTTTTGCTGCTGTTGTATTTATTTTATAGATCGGGATGAGGAAGAAATAAACAAACGAGATGACAAAAGAGATATTAACAGATACTGCAAGGAGAGGCCCTCTAAAGATAAGGTATGTATTAAATACTGAAGTATGTTTGACATACATTATTATGTTTAATGTGTACAACATAGTGATGTGACATTTCTGTATAATACTGTATTTTTTATAATATAATTTCCATTTCTTGCATAATCCAGACTTATTATTATACATAACTAAGTGATGAACTTTATTGATCCTTGTATATCTATATATTACCACTCATCAGAATTCAGTCGGTTGTATTTTGGTATTTGTGGTTTTGTCAGATAATCAGTATGTCTTACTTCTTTCTTCTCTGTACATAAATCAGATCAATTCATTTTAGCTAAGATGAGGTAAAGATGTTTGCAGATTTTTGGTATTATATGGACACAGTCTAATTTTCTCACTTATCAGGGGTAAAAATTATGTACTGTATCTTCTGCATTTTCTTTAGGAAAAAGAAAAGACTCAGATGATCACAATTAACAGAGATCTGTTAATGGCATTTGTTTATTTTGATCAAAGCCATTGTGGTTACCTTCTTGAAAAGGATTTGGAAGAAATACTTTATACTCTTGGACTGCATCTTTCTCGGGCTCAGGTAATCTATCTCGTGAATATTTAAAATTAAAAGCATGTTTAAGTAACTTTGTCTTTTTAGTACCTTTGACTTTTTGAAATATAAAAGCAATACAGGGACTTCCCTGGTGGTCCAGTGGCTAAGACTCTGTGCTCCCAATGCAGGGGGCCCGGGTTCGATCCCTGGTCAGGGAACTAGATCCCACATGCCACAACTAAGACCCGGTGATGCAAAATAAATAAATTAATTAAAAAAAAAAGCAATACAGGCTTATAGTAATACAGTTAAGCAATACTGAAATAAATAAAGTAAAAGAAGTTAAAAGTCTCTTCCTCTAGTTCCACTCCTTTGGTCTAATATATAAACTTCTAGATCCTTTTGTAAGCAACTCATATGTGTATATATATGATAGTTCCAGTTTTATAAACAACACATGAAATCATTCTAAACATACTGATGGACAACTTTTTTTCATTTAATAATATATCATGGGCATTCTACCATGAAAATGGAAACCCATTTTGTTCTTTTTCTTACTGCCTAGTATTCCATGGTATAGATGTGCCTTTATTGCCTTAACTAGTCCCAGTTGCTAAATGGCTTTCATTTTTTATAATTACAAGCTATGCTTTAATAAACGTGTTTGTTCGTATACTTTATGTATTGACGTTTTTATCAGTTAGACTTTTTTTTAACAATTTTTTTCAAGTGATAATTTGATTTTAGGTTTATAGAGGAGACAGTTAAAAGCGTAAGTGCTCTAATTGAGTGGTAGTGGATACCTGAGATGCCATTGATGTTTATCATATGTGAAAATTAGAACACTGATGTTCAAGGAGAATCAAAAACTTATTTTCATCTTTTTAAATAACAGGTAAAGAAGCTTCTTAATAAAGTAGTACTCCGTGAATCTTGCTTTTACCGAAAATTAACGGACACCTCAAAAGATGAAGAAAATCATGAAGAATCTGAAGCATTGCAGGAAGATATGCTAGGTTTGAGTATATTATTTTAAGATCATGCCATTTTGTAACCATATTATTAATTAAAGAAGAAAATAACGTAATAAAATATGGTATATTTTAGGGACTTCCCTGGCGGTCCGGTGGTTAAGACTCCATGCTTCCCCTGCAGGAGGCACGGGTTCGATCCCTGGTCAGGGAACTAAGATCCCACATGCTGTGTGGCGTGGCCAAAAGAATATGGTATCTTTTATATTATAGGAAACAGATTGTTACTTCCAACACCGATAGTAAAACAGGAATCAAAGGATGTGGAAGAAAACGTTGGCCTTATTGTGTATAATGGTGCAATGGTCGATGTAGGAAGCCTCTTGCAAAAATTGGAAAAGAGTGAAAAAGTACGAGCTGAAGTGGAACAGAAGCTGCAGTTACTAGAAGAAAAGACAGGTAAGGAAAAGCATTGGATATGAGGTACTTTTAACACTCTATTGGGATATATGTGTGTACACACGTATATACATACCTATACTTGTGCATATCCATACCTTGTTTTAGTCTAGACACATATGTAAGTTTACTTTTCACCATTTCTGTTAAAGGTTATAAAATTGCTTAGCTTTATAAGAATTAATCTTAGATCTTCATGTGCATTCTCAAGTTCGATTGTTGTTCTGTTGCATCCTTTTAATCCTCCCCGGTTCCACTTAGTCTTCATTAGTTTCTGCTACTTTCTCTAGTCTGTACAATTATCTTAAAATGGAACTTGGATTTAGAAGTAATACTAGGTAAAACTTAATTTAAATGAAATGAGTTATTACAGTGTGTTTTATAACTATTAAAATTGACACTTGTGGCCAGTTTAAAGAATTATATACACTTTTTATTCTCCTAGCTTAAGTATTTTTAACCTCAGAGTTAAATTGGAAATTTTAAAGGGTAAGATGGTGAATTTGGTTTTGTTTTGTTTTGTTTTTTGACAGATGAAGATGAAAAAACCATATTAAATTTGGAGAATTCCAACAAAAACCTCTCTGGTGAACTCAGAGAAGTTAAAAAGGACCTTAGTCAGTTACAAGAAAACTTAAAGATTTCAGAAAACATGAATTTGCAATTTGAAAACCAGCTGAATAAGACAATCAGAAACTTATCCACAGTAATGGATGAGATCCACACTGTTCTTAAGAAGGTTAGCTGTTTTGTACCTTCAACATTTTCATAGTTTATTCCTTTTCTAAAAAGTCTATTTCTGGCAAATTTAATATTATTAAGCTCTTAGTGGCTTTTCTAACAGAAAATAGTGGTAGCATTCTGTCCTTCATTAGATTAGTCAAAAGCAATTCCCCAAAGATGGTATTTTCCTAGAACTTACTTCAGATGTCAACATGATTTATTTGTCCAGACTTTTTTTTTTTTAATCTATTTTTGGCCGCATTGGGTCTTCATTCCTGCGTGTGGGCTTTCGCTAGTTGTGGCGAGTGGGGGCTACTCTTCATTGTGGTGTGGTGGCTTCTCTTATTGCAGAGCATGGGCCCTATGCATGCAGGGTTCAGTAGTTGCAGCACGTGGGGTTCAGTAGTCGCAGCACGCAGGCTCAGTAGTTGCAGCACGCAGGCCCTACAGCACATGGACTTCAGTAGTTGTGCACGGGCTAAGTTGCTCTGCGGCATGTGGGATCTTCCCAGACCGGGTATCAAACCTGTGTCCTCTGCATTAGCAGGCAGATTCCTAACCACTACGCAACCAGGGAAATCCTGGTGTGCAGACTTCTTAAAAAGCAAGTTTCACTTGCATTTCTTTTAGAATCAGAGGTTGAGTTTGAACTTGAGGAAGAAAAGCCATTCACTTTTTTTTTTTTTTTTTTTTTGTGGTACACGGGCCTCTCACTGTTGTGGCCTCTCCTGTTGCGGAGCACAGGCTCCGGACGCGCAGGCTCAGTGGCCATGGCTCATGGGCCCAGCCGCTCGGCGGCATGTGGGATCTTCCTGGACCGGGGCACAAACCCGTGTCCCCTGTATTGGCAGGCGGACTCTCAACCACTGCGCCACCAGGGAAGCCCCATTCACTTCTTTTTTAAACCCATTTATTGGGCAGAGTTGAGAAACTTTTTGACACTATCAAAATTAATTTATTAGTATTCTTTGTCTCAAAAATATCTAGTAACTCAGTGCCCTTGTAAACTAACTTCAGTAATTGAGAGACCTTCCACCTCCTGGGTCTCACTCAAAGAACAGGAAGAAAAAAAAGAAAAACTACAGTGCAAGGAATATACTGCTGTTAGTAATATAGTCCTAAGAACCTCTAATTTCTTAGGATTGAGATGGCTTTCTCAAATACTAGAAGTCATTCTGCACAGAATTGAGAGATTTCTTTCCTACTCTCCCCTTCCCCCCACCCGGTTCAATTTTCCATAGATGGTGAAATGGGCTATCTGCAGTATCTCTGTTTAGTAATGATTATTATTTTTAAAGTTACATTTAAGAGAATTTAATAAAATATACTTTTCCTTTGTGTATTTTATAGGATAATGTGAAGAATGAAGATAAAGATCAGAAATCCAAGGAGAATGGTGCAAGTGTATGATACAATACATGTAGTGATGAAGAATGCTGATAAGTAATGTAATATATAAAATCATGATACAAGAATGTTTGAAAGTGATGCATGTTTGAATTTAGTAGTATAAATATCTGTTAGTTCAAATGATGTATAAAGTTTTATGAATGTGAGAGTCTTTGCTTTTGAAAATTGCTTGTAATTCCTGGCATCCAAATTATTAAACACTCCTTGAGTGAAATAATTTTGCATTGCAAAATGTTTTAGGATGAACTTTGTTATAGTTTTAACCCCAATAAAGTTCATCAGTTTAATTGACGGTAGTGTTCAATTACAAATCTCTTTTATTAAAAACCTAGACAGTTGTTATTTTATTTATAGAATTATCATTACTAGGGTTTTTTTTTGTTTTTTTTTGTTTTTTTTTTTTGCTGTACGCGGGCCCCTCACTGTTGTGGCCTCTCCCGTTGTGGAGCACAGGCTCCGGACGTGCAGGCTCAGTGGCCATGGCTCACGGGCATGTGGGATCTTCCCGGACCGGGGCACGAACCCATGTCCCCTGCATCGGCAGGCGGACTCTCAACCGCTGCGCCCCCAGGGAAGCCCTCATTACTAGTTTTTTAAAAAAAAATTTAGCCTTTTAAAATTTCAGTACGGGGCTTCCCTGGTGGTGCAGTGGTTAAGAATCCACCTGCCAATGCAGGAGAGACAGGTTTGAGCCCTGGTCCAGGAAGATCCCACAGGCCGCAGAGCAACTAAGCCCATGCGCCACAACTACTGAGCCTGCACTCTAGAGCCTGCGAGCCAGAATTACTGAAGCCCGCATGCCTAGAGCCCATGCTGGGCAACAAGAGAAGCCACCACAATGAGAAGCCCGCGCACCACAACGAAGAATAGCTCCCCGTTCAACGCAACTAGAGAAAGCCCGCGGGCAGCAACGAAGATGCAATGCAGCCAAAAATAAATTAAAAAAAAAATTTCAGTATGAATCATAAAATAGGATTCTGCTTAAATTTTGCAAGTTTTTTGGACCACACTTTTTTTTGTTACTTGTCCTAAAATCCTCTCCAATTTTCAGTCTCTAAAAACATTTATTAAAAATTTAACTCATTCAAACGACAGTACATCAAAAACTAAGAAAATAATTGTTAATTGCCATTGTTATTATATATGTTAGGCTTTACATAAAACACATAGTTTTGATGTTAATGTTAACTGCTTTCAATTAACTGTTCTAGTTTCCCAGAATAGCACCTATATTACTTTTAATTTTGAGGGTTTTTTTTTTTAATGCAGTATATGTCAAATGTACGGTCTAGTACCAAGCCAGTAGATGTCAGTATGATGCCTTAAGTTAAGCCTTCCTTAATTAAAAATAGTTTGTTTTATTAGTCTGTGTATTTCCTTCAGAATTTTAGATACATAATAGTTTGTTAACTATTGAGTGAAAAGGTAGGAAATGTGACATACTCTAAAGCACTGGTTCTCAACAGGGGGTGCATTAGCCCCCAGGAGACGTTTAGCAGTGCCTGGAGACATCTGTACCCTTCCCGCCAAGGTGAATGCCACTGGCATTAGGTGGTCGAGGCCAAGGATTTGGCTGAATCAACTGCTTTGCATGGGATGGCCCCCCGCAACAAAGCGTTGCCCAGCCCCATATGTCAGTAGTGCCCTGCTGGAAAAACTCTGGTCTAAAGGAGTACAGGGTTAAAAATGACATGTCTTTGAGATAACACTAGTGGAAGCTGAATTGCATCTGTAGCAAATATCAGGTTTTCTGTATGTAAATAACCCTCCCTGGAACGTTTCACTGTCGGAGAATTATATAGTATATTAGGGTTTTTATATTTTATTTTGCTAGAATAATGATTTGGTGTTCCAAACAGGTTAATATGAGAATGTAAGTGCCCTGTTACATGTATCTTAAGCTGAATGGAATCCACGTAGCTCTTACTAAGAAATAGATTAAAATACTTAAAATTCTTTCAAACCAGTTTTTTTTCTTTTTACCTTAAGTTGCTCTTTCTGATTGTAATGGTTTGTTGAACTTCTCTGAGGTTGAATTACTGATTGACCCATAATTATACAGTTACTGTATAAATGTTTCTCTATCTTTTAGGTAAGATAAATCATTATAGGGTAGTTAGAAAGTTTTTTCCTCCGAGGAAAATCCTGGAGATAATCTTTTAACTAAAAGACAGTGAAGAATATAGTTCTTTAATACAGTATGATTTTTGAATGAGAAAAATCATTATAAAGTCTACCTGTCAGACTTATTTTTCCCAGAGATAGTTAAATGAGAATAATATTGGGAGAATGGAGAAAAAATATAAATCTTTCCATTATATTATTACTTAGAGGTAAATTACAAGTGGAAAATGAGTAAGCTAGGGGGGAAAAAACTACATATAGAATAATTGGTTTTAGTGAAAATGAGGTAAAGAGAACCTGTTTTTGTCTTTCTATAAACTGTTTTGGATTTTCATTCAGAAGTAAACATGCGGTCTGTTCTTATATTCTATCAGCTGACATTGACCAAACCAAAAAAAACTTAATCAGATAACAAAGTAGGTCTATGATAACATTTAATTTTGTTTTCCCATTTTTTTAATGTTCTGGATGCCTGTTTTTGTATTTCTAATACTCATTTAAGTCATTTTAAGACAATGAAATTTTAAGATTTTAATATTTCTTTCTGACTATTGCCTAAGTTGTAGAAAATTACTCCTCAAAATGTAACAGCACAAAAAAATCCTTTTTAAAGAGAATTACAGTGACACTTAGACTTTATATGTGTACAACTTTTCACTCTCAAAAGAAACATGTGAATACCCTGAACTGGGTGGGCTGGGGTAAGTGGGACAGACTAGCTGATGCACTTTTCGTCTATCCTTTCTATGCATCCTAAAGGCTCACAGTACACTTCACGTGTTACCATACAACTGCACCTCACCCCTTGCACAAGTGCATGACGTGCGGAGAACAGTCCATCTGTTGTGTACCCCTGGGCAACTCATTCTCTCTTTATACCCTAAGAGTGGCCAGGATATGGAGTTGTACCTTTGCTAAGGGGTCAAGCTTTGGGGACTTTTGTCAAAGATGGACTCAGGAGGAAAGACACTTGAAGATGCTTTTACATTGGTAAATCTTAGTATTCATCTTCAGCACCAGTGGAGACATGAACTTGGACACAGGACCAAAGACCATGACAATTCCAAGAGTCTCAGTTCTCAGGTACCTCCCCTGTGCTTCAGCTGAGGGAAAAATCTCAGGTGCCTTTGTTTTGTGGGCCACGGGGTCTTAGCTGAGATCATGGGGACAAACAGCAGGGATTTGTGCCACAGTGACAGTTGTGTTGTGCCTTAATACAAAGGCAGTTACTTCTTTCTGGTCAGAAAAGCAGTATTTGTTAGAGGGCAAAAAAAAAAAAAAGCTTGGAAATTTCTAATTTTCTGCTAAAGAAAGGCATTTGGAATACGTTAAACATGGATGAGTTTGCTTATTAAACTATGAGTGAGGACTTGCCTGGTGGCACAGTGGTTGAGAATCCACCTGCCAATGCAGGGGACACGGGTTCGAGCCCTGGTTTGGGAAGATCCCACGTGCTGCAGAGCAACTAAGCCCGTGCACCACAACTACTGAGCCTGCGCTCTAGAGCCTGCGAGCCACAACTGCTGAAGCCCGTGTGCCTAGAACCCATGCTCTGCAACAAGAGAAGCCACCGCAATGAGAAGCCCACGCTCACCACAACTAGAGAAAGCCTGCGTGCAGCAACAAGACACAATGCAGCCAAATAATAAGGAAAGGAAGGAAGGGAGGGAGGAAAGAAGGAAGGAAAGAAAGAGATATTAGTTTCAGGAAGATGTAATAGGCATACTTTCCTGTATTCTTCCCATTTAACAATAACTAAAAAACTCTGGGACACGTCCACACACCCATGTTCATCGCAGCATTCTCTATATTAGCTATAATAGTAGGAAAGTTGTTAAAAGTAAATCCTAAGAGTTCTCATCACAAGGAATAAAACTTTTTTTTATCTATATGAGATGAAGAATGTTGACTAAAATTATTGTGGTAATCATTTCACAATATATGCAAGTCATTATGCTGTACACCTTAAATTAATACAGTGCTGTATGTCAATTATATGTTAATAAAACTGGGGGAAATTTTTAAAATATATATATTAACAGGAATAAAAAACTCGATGACACAGCACTTCCACTCCTAGGTATATACCCAAGATAAATCAAAAGATATGTCCACACAAAAACTTGTTACATGAATGTTCACGGTAGCATTATTCATAATAGCCAGATTGACTGGTTCTCTTCCAGAAACAGTATCTCAAAGGTTAAAAATTCATCTCCTAGCAACATTTCCAACAGCCAGGTTAATGCCTCCTAAATTTGCAAAGCTGGTAAAAACCCTGGGATTAAATAACAGATGGATTTGGGAAATGGCATAAGTGCAGCCCAAGGCTAGTGTACTTTGTGCTTTAAAGAAGAATGGTTCAAAGTCGGTTTTAATTAAATATTTATGTTATAGCCAGAAATAGCAAGTGGTCTTTGTGTGGTCAGGGACTGGCTTTCAAAAGGTCTATCTATCTAAGAAAGAAAATGAATGGGCATTAAATATTTATTCTTTATATGTTAGAAGTAGATTCTGTTCTTTCCCTGCCTGAAGGAAGATAAAAAGGCTAGAGATAGGCTTCCCTGGTGGCGCACTGGTTGAGAGTCCGCCTGCTGATGCAGGGGACACGGGTTTGTGCCCCATTCCGGGAGGATCCCACATGCCGCGGAGCGGCTGGGCCCGTGAGCCATGGCCGCTGAGCCTGCGCGACCGGAGCGTGTGCTCCGAGGCCACAACAGTGAGAGGCCCGCGTACCGCAAAAAAAAAAAGGCTAGCGATAACCAGTGAGCTGCATTTGGAAATACAATCTTACAAAGACTAGGAGGCTAGGTTCAACTATTAAGTGGATATGAGGTTCTACTGAGGCCAAATAATATGAAATATTAAACCCTTTACCATTTAGCTGGGGACCACGAGGGAATAACTTTCCATTGTTTTTGGCTGAATTTTTTCACCTTTAGAATGGGAAAAATAACATGACAAATTTCTTTGCTGAAGCATAGGCTACTAACTGCTGTATTAATTTTCCAAACCCTTATATGACCCTTGCAAAAAATTTATCATAGCAAACTAAACCCAAGACAAGTTTATGTTTTTGATTTATCTTGAATCTGAAAATTTAGAATGATCATAAACCACACAGCTGCAAATTCCTCATATTTTGTCTCTTTAGATGTGAGAAAGTTTTGAACTCCAAGATCAGTGTTGTAATAACTCTATATAACGGCTGCCTAGAGATCACATTTAAACTTGTACCCTGCTCTTTATGATGCTTCATTTGCCCGAATTGCTACAGCAATAGCACAGTATCAATTGTTATTGGACCAAAGGTAAAATTTGCACCTGATTTAGTAGCCCAGAGAATTTTTAGGGCAAAAGCCATGAAAACACAAATGCTAATTTTTTAAAAAGTGTTTAGAAAAAGTTCCATTCTGAAGTTAAATTAATCCCCCAAATTTGAGAATCCAGAACAAACTTCATGTGAAGAGGCACCATCTTAACCACATGTTAACAATAATGAAACTGCAGTATTGCAGTAAAGGAGGAAAAGTGATTACATGGCATTCTTTGACGTTAGGTGCAGGGCACATGGGTTCTAAAACTGGTGAATTGGAAAGCCATCTGCCCTCGAGAGCAGATGTAAAACAATGCCAAGATCCAAATATTTAAAAGATGATTGAAATATCTAATCCTGGACTTCAAAATATTTTTAAAGTTTTTAAATAACTTAGTAAAGCTTAGCATAACTTAGTAAATATCTACTTAGAAAATACAAAGGGGGAAAATCCAATGAGAGATAACCCAGAAACTAGTTACCCCAGCAATGCCCACAATAAGATTTTTGTTACCCTTAGAAGGAGGCTCTCCTAACAGATTCATACACTTTATATGAACAAAATCTCAACGCGCAGTTTCACAACAGCTTAGGATCTCCTATAGAAAACACAAGGACTCTCTAAAAGCATTGGTTTTGCTTCCCATCTGGAGTTTACCTTTAAGCAAGAGTACTGCTGGAGCAATTCTGGGAAAGCAAGAAGCTTGTGGATCATAGCTTTTACCTCCAGAGGCTTCAGTTTCCTAAGGTAGTCTTTATCTGCAGACTGCTAGAGTTCCCAGGCAACCAAGAGCTAAACATGACCAAGCTCTAAAAAGAGAAAAAATTAACTGGAGTTGAAGGCTAAGCTTTAGGATGGCAGGGTTCTTATTTCATTCCAAATTCAGGTTTACCCTGGATTTGATTTTACTCAGTTTGAAATTAGGATGGCTCACACTAAAAAAAATATTAAATATATGAAAATGCTTAGATAGTTTTGATAAATAAACATCTGTAAAACCACCTGAGGCAGTTAAGCCTGCGTTTCAGCCCTGCCTAGCTAGAAGTTTCAGATATCTTTAAACTGTAGATTTAGGCGCACCAGGTTTCTGATCTAATCCAAACTGCCTGACCTGTTTTGAGGCGTTACACCACTAGGTAGGATTTATCACTTTCATTGTCTTTAAATGTGGTGTGAACCCAAATGCCACCACCCTCACCAAACTCTAGTCTTCAATTAAAATCTGTGCAGATGAGCTACCTGGCTCCTGGCTTCCGCCTTCCTTGCAGAACCCGAGGCCCCAGCTCTGAATCCTGCCTCTATGGTTGGGATCCTGACAGTCTGCAAAATCCTCCCTTCTTTAGGGGCTGGACTCTGTATTCATGAGCTTGACACTGGTTGAGGTCTAATTCTAACTGATCAATTTCCCCTGGAACAAAGATTATAATCTGCCTAATTTTCAGTAATACTGACAAAGCCTGGAAGATTACCATCTTTGCACCCCCTTTGCTCTCCTACCCACCAGACGGAACTTTGGACCGTGAAGTCAGTCATTCCACATTAGTTAGATTATGTTCAGTATCTGACACCTCACAAAGGAATTATATAGTCACATCAGTTTGAGGATGAGAAGTGAAAAAAAAAAAAACTATAAAGATTGATCTAATTCAGTTGCTTAAGCAGTTGTGACCCTTCCCATAAACTATTTCAAAGTATATAGCTTCTCAAAGTGACTATGCTGCAGGTTCCCGGACTTGCTTTCAGTCATTCAACAAATATTTCAGTGTCTATCCATTGTAAAAATATTTACCAGTGGATTAATATTTACCCCTCCTGAGAAAGCCCAAAATGCTCAGAGATACTATCTCCAAGACAACAGCTACTTTTCTTGGAGTTTTGAAAATCACATATCAGCACTTTGTTATAAAGCAGAAACAAACACACCATTGTAAAGCAATTATACTCCAATAAAGATGTTAAAAGAAATCACATATCAGTAGGAAAAACTGCTCTCTGTGTATACCTTAGTTCAGAGGTTCTCCAAGCTTGTTAACTTAGAAAGGCAGCAGCAGTACCTGGGAACTTGTTAGAAATACAAATTCTTGAGCCCTACCCCAGACCGTCTCAATCAGAAATTCTGGGGATGGGACTCAGCTATCTGTGTTTTAACAAGACTCCCAGGTGGTTCTGATGCTTACTAGTTTAAGAACCACTGCCTTAGTTTAGGCCCAGTGATCGTATTCAGATTCCACCATTAATGGGGCTGAAACAAGGAGATGACTCTGACTTAACTAGTACCCTACCTGAATACCTGACATAATATGTCCTCTCTACAACAAGAAAAACCAAGTGTATAATTTATGGTCAAAAATATTTGTGGACTTAACCTTCATTCATGTATAAGCCTGCGGCTTGTTTTTTATTTATTTTTTTAAACCCAGCAGTTCTTTTTTGGGGGGGTGCTACATTGGGTCTTTGTTGCTGTGCGTGGGCTTTTCTAGTTGTGGTGAGCGGGGGCTACTCCTCTTTGTGGTGCACAGGCTTCTCGCTGCGGTGGCTTCTCCTGTTGCAGAGCACGGACTTTAGGTGTGGGGCTTCAGTAGTTGTGGTGCACGGGCTCAGTAGTTGTGGCTGACAGGCTTAGTTGCTCCGCGGCATGTGGGATCTTCCCGGACCAAGGATCGAACCTGTGTCCCCTGCATTGGCAGGCGGATTCTTAACCACTGCACCACCAGGGAAGTCCCCTGAGGCTTGTTTTTATTTTATTTTATTTTTATAAATTAATTTGGGGCTGCGTTGGGTCTTTGTTCCTGCGCACAGGCTTTCTCTAGTTGTGGCGAGCGGGGGCTACTTTTCGTTGCGGTGCACGGACTTCTCATTGCAGTGGCTTCTCTTGTTGCGGAGCACAGGCTCTAGGCGCGCAGGCTTCAGTAGTTGCAGCACACAGGCTCATTAGTTGTGGCTCGCGGGCTCTAGAGCACACATTCAGTAGCTGTGGCGCATGGGCTCAGTTGCTCCACGGCATGTGGGATCCTCCCAGACCAGGGCTTGAACCTGTGTCCCCTGCATTGGCAGGCGGATTCTTAACCACTGTGCCACCAGGGAAGTCCCAAAACTAATATTTCTAATTTAAAATGTGATATAGAGTATGATTCCATTTTTCTAAATTTCTTTCTTTCTTTCTATATTTACCCAGAAAGATGTTCACCTTGTTAAAGATAATAATTTCTGGGTGGTAGAATTTCAAGTGAATTTTTTTCTTTTTGTACTTTAAATTTTTAATAATGAAATAATGATGTATCATTTTTCGGAAATAATAGAGGCATTCTAATCTTTATTTTTTGGCCATGCGCACGACATGCAGGATCTTAGTTCCCTGACCAGGGATTGCACCCGCGCCCCCTGCATTGGAAGCACGGTGTCTTAACCACTGGACTGCCAGGGAAGTCTCGAGAGGCATTCTAAAAAAAATGTGTGGTTTGGGGGAAGATAGGGAGATATTAATGTCCCCAAAGAAATGTCTACAATCTAGAAAACCTAGTAGATCTCCTTTCTGAGTGGTTGTAATCGGTTTAAAAGAATTTTCTTTTCCTGTTGTCCACTAGTGTGATTTACCTCTCATCACCATTTGGCAATTTGAATATCCAAGAGAGACAGTTTATTGGTTTAAAAAACAATTCTTGACTTCAAATTCATTTGAGGAACGTGGGTGTATGTGCCCTCTTAACAGTCAAAATATAAATATTAATATATAATACTATTATAAATATTATGAATAATATAAATATAAAAGGCTGCATTGACATAAAAAACCATGACATTGTGAATGTACTGCCACTGAATTGTTCATGTTATTTTATTTATTATTTTTGGGTGCATTGGGTCTTCGTTGCGGTGTGTGGGCTTCTCATTGTGGTGGCTTCTCGTTGTGGAGTACAGGCTCTAGGCGCGTGGGCTTCAGTAGCTGTGGCATGCGGGCTCAGTAGTTGTGGCGCATGGGCTTAGTTGCTCTGCGGCGTGTGTGATCTTCCTGGACCAAGGATTGAACCCGCGTCCCCTGCATTGGCAGGCGGATTCTTAACCACCGTGCTGCCAGGGAAGTCCCTGAATTGTTCATTTTAGAATAAACAATTTGATTTATTGAGAATAAGAAATTTATATTATGTGACTAGCACATCAATTTTTAAAAATCATGAATTATTTTGAATAACAAACTATGCACTCTCCAGGAACAAAAGTTTTATCTATGTTTTATGAGATGATCCACCAAAGGGTTTAAGAAGTAAGCTCTGCTCATCTTCTTAAAATATTGCCATATGCACATAAAAATTTATTTACAGTAAATTTTTAGGCTTTCTAGTACAAAACAAAGTTGCCTATCAAAATATTTTCACTTGTGGGCTTCCCTGGTGGCGCAGTGGTTGAGAGTCCACCTACCGATGCAGGGGACATGGGTTCGTGCCCCGGTCCGGGAAGATCCCACATGCCGCGGAGCGGCTGGTCCCGTGAGCCATGGCCGCTGAGCCTGCGCATCCGGAGCCTGTGCTCCGCAATGGGAGAGGCCACAACAGTGAGAGGCCCGCGTACCGCAAAAAAAAATATATATATATATATATATTTTTTTCACTTGTAAGAAATGCATTTTGAGAACTCACTGGCCCTTGGAGCTGGGTCTTTGATTTCCTAAAAAATTCAGAACTCTGAAGTAGAGGGCCTAGTGCTCTTGAATTGAATTCCAAGGAAGCTGATTACTACACATGGCTCTAATAAAGTTTTGCCATAAACATCTGTGGGAAATCTGTGAGTAATCTTGTGGAGGGATATTAAGTTTGCAGCACCTGTTGCTGTTTACCCCTGAAGTGTTAGGTCCCCTCGTGGTAAATGAGGTGAGTTCTTTGACACTTTTTCCTAAGGTGTCCAGAAAGCTCTAGGGATTGGTAAGAGGGTTGCCTTTCACTTTTTAAGCCATGGTTTGAATCTAACCAGGTTAACCTTGTGACCTTGAATTGTTTGTGTGAAATGAGGTGGTGATCTCAGTTCTGCCTTAAGGAAATGCCTTTCACATAGAAATTGGCACTAATTGGCCTCCCTGTTGACAGGGTTAGCTGAGAGGCTCATGATTAAATGGGCAGTGAGAACAGAAACTAAATCACCCCACCTCAGCTCAGCATGTTGGCTGGAGGACACGCAGGGCAGCTACCAGTTCTCCCCTCTTCCAGCAGCATCCAACACGAAAAGCAACTGGGTTGAACCAGGAGGCCCAGAAGGCCTACGATTTGTGCATTAAGGATACTTTCTATATGTCTGGCCCTGTTCTGTAAAGGAATCTTGACACAAATAGGGCTCTGGACCAGGATTCTGCAAACTTTTTCTGTAAAGGGCCAGAGAGGAAATGTTTTAGGCTTTGCAGACCGTACAGTCTCTGTTGCAACCACTCAACTCTGCTGACAAGAGCAGCCATAGAGAACGCATACATGAAAGAGTGTGCCGGTGTTGGAGTAAAACTTAATGGACAGCACAACATTGTAAACCAACTATACTCCAGTAAAAATTAATTTAAAAAAACGTAATGGACACTGAAATTTGAATTTCAGATAATCTTCACATATCAAGAAATATTATTTTTCTTTTGATATTTTTTCTCCAACTTTAAAAGTGTAAACACCATTCTTAGCTTGCAGGCCATACTAAAACAAGCAGTGGGCCGGCTTTGGCCCACCATCCTTAGTTTGCCCATCTCTGCTCTAGACTGAGTGTTGGAGGGACTTTTCCTCACTCTCCCTCACTTTCACTCCTGGCTCAAACACTAACTGGCTATGGACCCAGGGCACTTTAACTTCTTTGGCCCTCAGTTTCTTCATGAAGTATGTTTGACAGAACAGATGAAACAAAGTTCCTTTTAGCCATAATATTAAATTTCCCGATTCCATTATAGGAGCAGAAGTCAACCCAAGCAATGTTATGTATGCGAAATGGAAATTAGTTTACTTAAAGGAAACAAATCTTAATATCCTCAGTGTGAATCTTTGTCCTACTGTGAGGAACAATGTCACAACTCTGATAGCGAGATCAAAATTTGTAGCCTCATAGATGATTCACTTTGTTATAAAGCAGAAACTAACACACCACTGTAAAGCAATTATACTCCAATAAAGATGTTAAAAAAAAATTGTAGCCTCCTAACTCCATTCAAAGGCTCATTCATACCACTTCTTTCTATTTCTCCAGTGCTATTCTTCTTTCCTGTTGTTTTTTTGGTTTGTTTTTGTTTTTGGTGAGTGAAGAAAACACAGTGCCAGAGATTATTGGAAAACATTTTTCTCCTTCAAAGATGTTATTTAAAAATGTTAATGTTTTTGTGTCTTATTGGCAAGTATATTTTACGGGCACTCCGCTACCTAGGTGTACCTTATTGTTCGAGGTGATGACTGAGGGTTAGTAATCATTTTTACTGAAGAGCAGAAAAGAAAATCACCAAACAACTTATTCAAAACATTGATATATATATTTAAAAGTGAAGGTATTTTAAGAGCAATTTATTTCTTCGTAGATCACGTTTCATGTAACCCTTCACTTTTCCTTTTGTTCTTTATATCAGATATCCTTATATCAGATATCCAGTCAATGTTCGCATTTCTCATAAATCGTTTTTTTTTCATTTTTAACAAGAAGTATATTTAAACAACAAGGTGCTTGACTTGAAAGGAAAACTAAGATTCATTTCTTTTAGAGTAATTTATCCCTACTGAAAGACGGATTGCCCTACATGTAACAGCTACGTACAAAGAAGTTATAAAATTGTCCTTTGTTTTACAATGATAAATGAAAAACATTAAAATTCCCCAATCGAACAAGGTATGCAAGAATTTTTATGTTGTTCTTTTTTTGTTAAACAGTGAGAGCAAAATAACTTACCGGAATATAAAGATAAGAGCTGATGAGGATGCCACTAATGGAGAAAAGGGGGTATTTTCACAGAACCAGTATTTTTTCCCAGCCCATCTCCATTTGATGTCGATCAAAACATACCATTGGCCATTTAGTTAAAAAAAAATGCAGTATGCTTGTGCACATACACCAGTTACTTTATGTACAATAAAGGAATGGGGAACGGGAATACGAGAGAATAGAGAAACTATACTGTAGTAGTCAGGGTGTGGTGGAACCAAATTGCGGTTTTCTAATTGAAAATGTCTTCTTGGTCTGGAGGAGCAGAATTCTGGAGTAAACTAGCAGGTTTCCTTTTCAGTAGACACCCCGTGTCTGCCGCTGGAACACGTCCATTTTATCTTCATCCGCCATTTCCAACTGTGCAGGTGTGTCTGTTTCATTGATTGGCTGCCCGTCAAATCGGAATCTGATCTGCCTCATTGACAAACCCTGTCGTTCACAATAGGCTTTCTTAGTTTACTAAGTGGTGTATGCCTCTTAATCTTAAACTGCACCACAGAACCGTCCTGCCCCGCCACCTTCAAATTAATATGATCGTTGCTGTCAGTCTTGACTCCTCCCTTGGGCTTTCCTCGGCCATGGCGAGCGCCGCAGTCCCCTCAGCTGCCGCTTCACAGCAGAGGAACGAGATCCGCACCGAAGGAGCACGCAAGCACCACCCGGAGCAGCAGAAGAGGGAGGCGGCAGCGGTGGAGAAGGCGGAGGGTGCCTCTCCTACGTTGTTTTACGTTCCGTTTGTTCAAAGCGTTCAGTGACCCAAAGAAGGCCCACACTTTGCATTGCGTCGGTTGGCATGTCTCTTAGTCTCTCTTAAGTTATATTCTCTCCTCCCCCGCTTTGTTTTTCCTGTCATGAAGGCTCTGAGGGTTTGAAAAACATTAGATTGTAAACTACTTGAAATAATGGAACTGTATCCTTTCTCCTTGTATCTTCCTCTTTATTGCCCAGGGCAGCCCCTGGAATTCAGCAGGCTTGGTATTTGTTCTTGTACTATAGGTACTTCTACAAAGCCTCATGTTTTATTCAGATCCTCTGTAGAATGTCGAGGGAACTGCATCTGTTTAGGCCTAAACCAGGGTTGGTTGGTACCGACTTGAACATCTAGTCCTCCTGTCCCACACTTTTGTTCTTTATCATCTTATTCAGGGAACCACGTCCTTGCTTTTTTTTTGAATTGTGTTGCATTCTTTTTCTTTTAATTAATTAATTTATTTATTTATTTTTGGCTGTGTTGGGTCTTCGTTTCTGTTCAAGGGCTTTCTCTAGTTGGGGCAAGCGGGGGCCACTCTTCATCGCAGTGCGCGGGCCTCTCACTATCGCGGCCTCTCTTGTTGCGGAGCACAGGCTCCAGACACGCAGGCTCAGTAGTTGTGGCTCACGGGCCTAGTTGCTCCGCGGCCTGTGGGATCTTCCCAGACCAGGGCTCGAACCCGTGTCCCCTGCATTGGCAGGCAGACTCTCAACCACTGTGCCACCAGGGAAGCCCCCCATGTCCTTGCTTTTGAGCAGCACTGTGGTGGCATTCTAGAGGACACATAGATGAATAAAAGGTAATCCTGGATCCCTGCCTTTGAGAAGCTTAAACAACTGGTAACAAGTAGACTGTCGGAAGGGGGAAAGCAACACTTTGTTTCACAATCCATGATGATTTCAATGTGTGAAGGAGATGCCTTAGTATCTTTTTTCCCCTCCCCCCATAATAAAGCAGAGAAGAGAGACTTGTACCTAGAAGGCACGGGCCTCCCTGGAAACAGAGTTCCTTCGAGATCTGGGTACCTGGAGTAGGGCCAACTCATTTTTGATCAGATTTGCATGTAAATAGTGAGATATGAGGCCCAGCTTTATACCCTCTGCTGTAACAAAACCGGGTAAACCCAAAACTGGATTTGGCATCTTGTCTCAGGCCCCCATACTTTATTTGTTGGTGTCAGGGAAAGACTTAATCTCACTTTCCATGTTTCAAATAATAGGAATTTTGCTGACTTGCTCTGGCTTCAGGGCGCTTAGTTGCACGCCTTCTTGACAGACTGCTGCTCCAGCTTTCTTTCCAGAAGTAGTATTTTCCAGCTCTGAGACCTGCCCTCTGACCCTGAGTTTAATGGGGAGGTGGAGTGATGGAGTCTGCTCATTTTGGTTAGAAAACTTACTGGCTTTGATGGCCCCAGTGCAGAAGAGCCAGCTGCCTTTACTTCCTTTAACTCAAAAATTATTGGGGCCACTTTTTAATTGTAGAATATTTGGAAAGTATAGAAAAGCTCAAAGAAAGAAATAAAAATTGCTTGTAATCTAGAAATAACTTTTGTTAACATAATCAAAATTATTCCAGTTTTCTTCTCCCCAAACAAAGATGGGATTATGGGGTATTTTATTTTATTTTATTTATTTATTTATTTTAAAATTTTATTTATTTATTTTATATTTGGCCTCATTGGGTCTTCGTTGCTGTGCAAGGGCTTTCTCTAGTTGTGTTGAGCGGGGGCTACTCTTTGTTGCGGTGCACGGGCTTCTCATTGCGGTGGCTTCTCTTGTTGTGGAGCACGGGCTCTAGGCGCACGGTCTTCAGTAGTTGTGGCACACGGCCTCAGTAGTTGTGGCTCATGGGCTCAGTAGTTGTGGCGCACGGGCTTAGTTGTTCCACGATATGTGGGATCTTCCCGGACCAGGGCTCAAACCCATGTCCCCAACACCGGCAGGTGGATACTTAACCACTGCACCACCAGGGAAGCCCTAAGGGGTGTTTTAAATGCTTTATGGATATTAATTCCTTTAACGACGTAGGGAGGGGCAGAGTGATGGGAAGTTTGTACTGGCTCCTTGACCAAACTATATAGTCAGCTTCCTCCAAGACCTCTTTTTAAAATTTTATTTATTTGTATTATTTTTATTTATTTATTTTTATTGAGGTATAGTTGATTGACGATATTGTGTTAGTTTTAGGTGTACAGCATAGTGGTTCAGTTATATATATATATATTCTTTTCCATTATATGTTATTACAAGACATTGAATAAGTTCCCTGTCCTATACAGTAGGTTTTTGTTGTTTATTTTCTGAACCCTCTTTTTGACTAGGCCTCCACATTGGGCCTCATACTATCTTCTGCCTGCCCTGCCCAAGAATATTGCTAAATCAGTTTAGTGCATATCCTTAACCCTTGATAACTGATCAACTTCTGTATCCCCCCACCCTTGATGTATAAATCCTTGAGGTGACTTTAGCAAGGACCCCCTTCGGTCAGTTTAGCAATGTCTCCTATCAGTAATTTTCTATCCACTGACTTCCTCACTCTGTTCCTTGGCAAAAATCCCCGGCTTCTTTGCTGTCTGTGCTTTACAGCTATCTTTGCTGCCTAGACTTTGCAATAGTCTGAACAAAATCATCCTTACCATTTTAACAAGTGTCAGAATTATTTTTAAAAAATTTTTATTGGAGTACAGCTGGTTTGCAATGTTGTGTTTCTGCTGTACAGAATAATTTTTTTTATCACTTCTCACATCAGAATCATGGGGTTTCTTTTTTTTTTTTACATCTTTATTGGAGTATAATTGCTTTAAAATGTTGTGCTAGTTTCTGCTGTATAACAAAGTGAATCAGCTATACATATACATATATCCCCATATCTCCTTCCACTTGCGTCTCCTTCCCACCCTCCCCATCCCACCCCTCTAGGTGGTCACAAAGCACCGAGCTGATCTCCTTGTGCTATACAGCTGCTTCCCACTAGCTATCTATTTTATATCTGGTAGTGTATATATGTCCATGCCACTCTCTCACTTTGTCCCAGCTTACCCTTCCCCCTCCCCGTGTCCGCAAGTCCATTCTCTACATCTGTGTATTTATTCCTGTCCTGCCCCTAGGTTCATCGGAACCGTTTCTGGTATTCTTAGCCTCTTAGTGTTCCAAGCTAAGGACTTTTTTTCTTCAATGTTTATTTTCTTTTTTGGCCCCTTACCATTGAGAAGATAAAGAAGTGAAATGTTTAAAAGGCAAATCAGAATTAGCTTTGGGGATATCTGGCTCTCAGCCTCTGATTTTGCATCTCTTAGGACCTCACTGGGCTCAATGATTACTGAAACTGCATTAGGGTTCCTACTGTTGGGAGTGAAGGTGGAGCTGTAGAATCATGAAGCTGGAAGGAACCCTAAGAAATCCTTCAGGTCAGCCAAGTATTTTTACTCCCATTTTACAGATTAAGCTACTGTGGTCCAGAGTCTCGTCTAAGTTAAGCAGCTAGAATAAAGAAGGTAATGTTTTTTCTTTAAAAAGAAATGGCATTGTGACTTCCTTAGTGGTCCAGTGGTTAAGATTCCGTGCTCCCATTGCAGGTGGCACGGGTTTGATCCCTGGTCAGGGAACTAAGATCCTGCATGTCATGTGGCACGGCCAAAAGAAAAATAAAAATAAAGTATGCTGCTGCTGATTTGAAAGAAAAAAAGAAAGAAAGAAAAAAGAAGTGGCATTAAATGTCCTTCACGTTTAAGAAGCGGCATTAAATGCTCCCACCTCCTTTTCTCTGTCCTTTGAGTCAACACAGTTGCTTAGCAAAGCCTCACATTTCTCTTTGATAAATAGAAACAAAAGCCTCTACAGCTTTTTTTTTCCCCCCCGATAAAGGGAAGAAATGTGCTGTAGAAGCAGAAATGGTCATAATAAAGAGAACCCAGATATAAAACGCTTTCTAAATCAGCCTTAAGTGTCAAGGCTTGATTTTCTGAGTTAAGGGGAAAGAACTTCAACCTGATGAATTTTGGTGTGGAAAAAATTTGGAGGTGGTTAATTCTGAGTATAACATGAGTCTGTAAACAGACTCCAGAGAAACCACTGAACTTCAGATACCTGGGTAGCTGAGGCCTGGGTGTGCCTGTTCCTTGAGGCTTTGCCCTGGGCATTGACTGTTGGACACCAGGGTCTTCCTGTGATTCACCCTCAAACCAAAAATGCTTTTGTGAATGGTGACACCAGGCTAGCAAGAAAGTAAGAAAAACAGGGTTATCGTGGATCAAGCACTAGTTAAATTAGATTTGATTCAGGTGGAACAAATCTATGGTCCAGGTACTGGGCTACATGCTGGGCCGCAGAGATGAATCAGACAGAAGCCTGGCCCTTAAGGAATCTCAGGTTGCCTGATGAGACAGGTAACTAAATATTACAGCCTTTAACACACATGTGTTATAAGAGGGTTAATGAGGTGCTCCAAGAACAGATTTAATCTTCCTGGATGTGTCACAGGTTTTACAAGCTGGCCTTTGTAGTATACCACCTGATGGAAAGGAGAAAGGCCTTCCAGGCAGAGGGAATAGTGTAAGCAAAGACGTGGGAGCATGTTTGGGAAGGTGTGTAATTTTGAGTAGCTGGAGCATAAGATCCTTGGTGTGGATTGGAGGAGGAGGGAAAGCATGGAAATGGAGATGAGGCTGGAAAGACAGGCTGGAGTAAGTGTGTGAAGAGCATTGAATGCTCGCTCTCCTTAGGACTGACACCAGGCAGGTGTGAGCATCAAATGATCCAGTTCATCTTCTCTAACAATTATAGTGTAACCAGAGTGAATTTGTTCCCCTTCAGGTCCAGTTTTCTAAACCGAATAAAATCAAACTCCAAGTTCCATTTGCCAGAGTTGGCCATGTCTTGGCATGTTTTGGGAAGTCCACTCCTTGGAATTGTCAAAAAAAACTTGGGGGTTTACATGATACCCAGAAAATGGGGAAAATGGGGGCCTGATCTTTTTCCTGGGGTGCTCATTATAGTTACCTTGGTACCTGCCTCCACACGGTACTGATGTCAAGGGCTGCTCCCCCACTTCCACTGACCACCGAGTTCCAAAGCTGTGTTGGCTCCAAGAGGCTCCTGCAATGGTCCTGACTGCCTTGCCTCAGACACCCTTTCACTGTGGTTCTCAAGGCTGATGCCTTGGAGTTTACTCTCCACAAGTATCAAGTGTCCCTCCATTCGGGGTGCTCTTGGGAAAGGCATCTCCCAGTAGTGTCACTCTCTCAATTCAGTCAAAGGCAGTAGCTTCCCTTTCCCTTCTCTCTAGGACAAGCCATCTTAATCTTCCTCAGTGGTCTTGAAGCCCAAAGCTCTTTACCAATCCTGTGTCCTTTCCCATGAAAGGCCACTGTATTTTTGAAGTCAACAGCAAATTGGATGAGCTAAATAAATCTTCACAAAAAGTGATAATGGGAGAAGCAATGCATGTGCCCTTAATGGTGACTTTGGAGACATCATCTTCTCTAAGGTGGGATTGTCTGAGCAGGAATTTCATGTCTGATAAGGTGGCCAAGAGAGACATCATCTGGAAATAGGAGAGGGGAAAAGTGAAGTCAATTGTTGGCAGTTATTTACTGTGGAAGGAATAAATTGGACAGTTGTTATCGTATTTCTCAAAATGACCAGAGCTAATCTCTTAATGTTCTGATATACGTTTTTGTTTTTGTTTTTGTTTTTGTTTTGCGGTACACGGGCCTCTCACTGTTGTGGCCTCTCCCGTTGCGGAGCACAGGCTCCGCAGGCTCAGCGGCCATGGCTCACGGGCCCAGCCGCTCCGCGGCATGTGGGATCTTCCCGGACCGGGGCACGAACCCGTGTCCCCTGCATCGGCAGGCGGACTTTCAACCACTGCGCCACCAGGGAAGCCCCTGATATACGTTTTTGAGAACATTTTTTGAACATATATTTGCACATGGTAAACATAGTGGAAGATAAGGTTCCCTTTTACCCTGCCCCCTGTTTCTTTCTCTGGAGGTAACCACTGTTATCACCAGCTTCTTATGTACGCTTCCAGAGATCTTCCAGCCACACATGAATATATGTGCCTTTTTCCTCTTTCTTTCTTTTTCTTTCTTTCTTTCCTCTTTCTTTCTCTTTCTTTCTTTCCTTCTTTCTTTCCTCCTTTCTTTCATTTTTTTTCTTTCTTTCTTAGTTTCTTAATTTCTTTTCTTTTTTTTAAAATCATACTAGACCTATTTAGTTTTCTTTTTTACTTAAAAAAATATATGGGATATTGTCTTGTATCAGCATGTAAAGTTTTGTCTTATCCTTAATGACTGCATAGAATGCCATTTGGATTTGTATATAATGTTAGAATTACTTTGTCCTTTCTCAGGCATAGAGTCCACTGGGGGGCAAAAATCCTTCCATCTTGAGACTTTCTAGTTTTTAGTTTGACTATTCTGTGCCTCTTTAAGTGGAGAATGATAACACATCCATCTTCTAAAATGTTTGTGTCTGGTCTGCAGAGACTCCAAAGATGGAAGGCCCTTGAGAAGTTCCAGTTTCTCTAGTTTTGCCATGTAATACAGGCCATTCAGGTTGGAGGCCTACAGTTTTCCTCTTAACTTTTAAAGACATGTTCCATTTTGTAGGAGTTTGGAAATATTTGGATGGTAGCTGATCCTTTGGGAAAACAAGTGACTATGTAGTTGACTGTAGTTTAAAAGTTTCCCCCTCACATTCTTTCTCCCTTCTTTTGTTAATTGGACTAGCTTAAATAAAATGATAGGACAAATTTCACACATCTGAACAAAAGTTTCCACAGTTTAAGGCAGCTCTACCTCATAATTTCAGGCCATGAAACCTCATAGCTGGGTCTACCTGCCAGTAGCCTTGCAGCTACAGGCCTTGCTAGTAAGGGCCTGATTGTCTCTGTTTATTTCCAGTTCAAATTCTTGGGACAGAGACTCAAGCTCAGGACAACTTTTCACAGCAGACCACAGGTCCAATGAGTCAGGGCGATGGTCTCCTGCTTCCCCCTCTAGCCAGCTGTGTGGGGAAGGAGACACTGGGATCTCTGCTTCACCACCAGCAGCTTTGTCCTCATGGGCAAGCTGCCTAAACTGTCTGTTTTTTTGTGGAAGATGGGCCTCAATATTGCCCCTTTCAGAGGGTTAATTTTGAGGATAAAATTAGATCACACATGTAAAACTTAGTACAGTTCTAGGCACAGAGCAAGCTGAGAGTAAATGGGAATTTATCACTATCATTATTATGGAAAAGACACTGTCGTAGATGCTAGAGATACAGAGGTAAAAGTCATAATTCCCCAGGCTGGGGAACACAGGAAAGTCATCTTTATCATGACGGAGAGGGGAAGCTTGGCCCTCCCTGTAGGCTATACAGACATAGACATTTAGTTCATTTGGGCTCTCTGCTGTATTCACCCACCCATCCATCCATCCACCCACCCATCCATCCATCCATCCACCCATCCATCCATCCACCCATCCATCCATCCATTCACCCATCCATCCATCCAGAGTCAGACTTCCGATGTGAGATGGTTGTCTCAGGTTCGCATGCTTATTTGAACTGAAAATTGTGTCAGACTTATTTGTCATAGGGAACCCTGACTTGGTGGTTGTCTGACTCCATTTCTTACTGTGTGACTGGGAAATACTTCTTAATCCAACCTATCTTCGGTTACCTCATCCGTTAAAAAAAGATAGAGATACTAATAGAAGCTAACACAGAGTTGTGAAATGAAGGCCCCCAGCATACAGTGTTCAATAAATGTTAGCAATGGTTATTAACATCACCTATCATTTACCGTGATAAGTGACTCACTAGAGGCAGAGAGCAGATTATCTCGAATTATTGTAGTTATTATTGATGATTGATAAGCTGAGGGAGTGGGAATCTGGAACGACTCCCAAGTCTCATCAAGTCCCTCTTATAGTACTGATTGTACTAAGAATGTCCTTCCTCTTCTTTTCCAGAGAAGCCCTCACCCAGTCCAACAATAAGGGTTCCAGCCTTTCTGTCCCTCAGCTTCTGAATTGTACCTCATGCTCCGAGGTGGTCGCTAGAGTCTGCTGTGACAGATCACAAGTCCCTCTCCCTTCACTCCTCGGGATTCTTTTCGGAATCCCCATCCCAACCCAGGCCTGAATCCCAGGGATCTCACCCCTGCGCCTCGCCAGCCATTGGGGCTGGCACCTCAAGATCACTTTCCGTCCCTTACACTTTAACTCTGTTGGATAACCCAGGAGCGAGACCAGACCCCAGAACCTCAGAAGGTCATGAAAAAGGTCCTTAGAATTGAGTCCCGACTCCTCATTTTACAAGACAGTAAACTGAGGCCAGAGAGGGAAAGAAACTTATGCAAACTGATTAGCAGACGGAGACTCAAATCTGGGTCTCCTGCTCCCGACCCGAGCGAGTCTGTCCCTCGTGGCCTCCTCTCTCCCTGGGGGCGATCCCAAAGCCAGGGCGACGGCGGCCATCCTGGTCCTCCCGGCTCTGAGGAACCCTGGCCGTACCGTTCGCGCCGCAGTTGGAGGCGGCTCGGCTCCCCGGTGACTGCGGGGCTGCCCTAAGGCTTGGAAAAGCCCCAGTGAGCGCCCATCGCGGGAAGAGGAGCTCCGGACTGCCGGGGAGCAGAGAAGTGAAGGGAGTCGCCCGGGGTGGGAGTTCGGGGACTGGGTGGGCAGAGACCTGGCTGGGGTGTGGAGAATGACCTGAGAACTTAGCGCCTGGAAACCACTATTGGGCTCCTGCGTGGGGGGAGAGCGGTGGGCGTCCCAGCCTGCGAGTCCCGCCCCACCCCCGGCCTGGCGCGTACATCGGCCCCGCCCCCTGGAGTCCCGTTCTCCCGGCAGCCGGCGCTGAGCGCAGTAAGCCGAACCCTCCCGCCGACCGCAGCCACCAGTGCAGCGCGGTTGCCGAGCCCGGCGATGCGTTAGGCTACGGGGCCTGGCCGCCGAGGCAGCATGGCCCGGCCCGTGCAACTGGCGCCGGGCTCCTTGGCGCTCGTGCTCTGCAGGCTGGAGGCGCAGGAGGCGGCGGGGGGCGCGGAGGAGCCGGGCGGGCGTGCGGTGTTTCGCGCCTTCTGCCGCGCCAACACACGCTGCTTCTGGAACTCGCGGCTGGCGCGCGCCGCCTCGCGGCTGGCCTTCCAGGGCTGGTTGCGGCGCGGGGTGCTGCTGGTGCACGCGCCTCCGGCCAGCCTGCAGGTGCTGCGCGACGCCTGGTGCCGTCGGGCGCTGCGCCCTCCGCGCGGCTTCCGCATCCGGGCGGTGGGTGAGTGTGGGGCCCAGAGGGGAGGGCGCTTCGCGCTAGCTGCGGGACCGAGCCCCAGCCGCCGGGTTGCGTGCGCCCGAGGCTCAACGCTGAGGAGCGGGAGGTGGCGGTGGGGGCCGAGGGGTTGGGAGGACAGACTGAGTGGCTGGAGGAGGGCCGTCCTCCTAAGACATTCCCTCTGTGGCACACAGGAGCTTCGGCCTCTAAGATATGCCTGGGCGCTGCCCTGAGCCGACTCCAGTGTGACTCCATTCCTCAACTCTTTCAGCCAGTGTGGAGTGCACAGGGTCCTGGTAGGAACTTTCTACTTGCAAAAGTGATGCTCTAGGCAGAGAGGTTTGGGGCCCGGGGAGCCAGAGTTGCGGTCAGGAGACAGGGGCCTCAGTCTCGGCTCCATGGGGGTGCTCAGGAAGGGTGCACCAGGGGCTGGCCAGATTTTACCGATTGTGAGCTGGCTTTTTAAAATAATTAATTAATTAATTTTTGGCTGCGTTGGGTCTTCATTGCTGCGTGCAGGCTTTCTCTAGTTGTGGCGAGGGGGGGCTACGCTTCGTTGCGGTGCGCGGGCTTCTCGTTGCGGTGGCTTCTCTTGTTGCAGAGCACAGGCTCTAGGCTCGCGGGCTTCAGTAGTTATGGCTCACGGGCTTAGTTCCTCAGCAGCATGTGGGATCTTCCAGCCCGAACCCATGTCCCCTGCATTGGCAGGCAGATTCTCAACCACTGCACCACCAGGGAAGTCCATTTGTTTGTTTGTTTCAAATGACAGACTGGGAGCGGACTAAAGGCTGTGGTTTTCATGCCCTGCTGTACTGGATGCTGCCATGGTGGTGGTCTTGGATCAGGGCCTAGCGGAAGGTTTGGGGTTGTTAACTGCTAGGGAAAAAGAAATAACAAATGGCGCTGTGGACACATCCCATCCCATTACCTAAATAGAGAGAGTTCCTCTTTTCCAGTCTTTTCAGAGAGCCCGTTTGTTAGGAAACAGCAGCTTTTTGCTTGGATAAAATAGCTTTTCATTTGAGAACTTAAACCACTGCACCGCCGAGTGGTCTCTGTTACCTACGAAACTCAGGTGGGTGTCAGCTCCTTGTCACAGGCTGATTCTGTCTGTATTTAGTGGGGTTGTGAGGACCATTTGATGGTGTGCTGTTGACAAGTCACCAGTTGTTCCAGCCCAAAATTTTGACTCCTACCAAGCAACCCCCCTCTCTCTCTCAGCCCATAAATCATCCTGGGAGAAGGGGGAGGAGAAGCAGCAGCAAATAAAAAACATTTGTTTTAGTCCCCAGGTGTAAAGCAGCAGGGTATCATGAGGCACTTGATGTTGTGTATCATCTAGTCAGAGATGACGTCTCCACATCCCAGGCCAGTGAGGTTACACCTTGGCCTCTCACCTCCATGCATCCAGTTCTGTGTGGTACCTCTACCCCCGACCCCCACCTTTCTTCCCTTAAGCGCAAAAAAGAGCTCAGTTGCAAAGCCACATACACACATTTCACTTCCTTTTACTTGCAGGAGTGAGTGAAGAAAATAGGTTTCTGGCTGACAGCGGTGAGCCAAGTAGCCAAGCCAGAATTCTTAAAGGGGAAGGGGTCTTTCAGACAGACTGGATGAAAAACTCTTTTCACTTCTGTGTCCTCGGGTTTTTCTGGTTTGAATTAGTGGTTGCATTCTCTGGTTCCCCCACCCCCTTTCAAAGGGTGAGCATAGAGTACATTGCAGAGAGGGAGTGGATGGGGTTGGGGTCTGGACCTGAGGGTGAAATAGAGAGGGCCTGTGCTAAGCCAGAGGCGGCCGTGATGCCGCCACCTGGGGTCCAGCCAGCAGTGGTGAATGCTGGTTCCTGGGTTGGCCCTGTGTTCTGCCATCTGAAAGATGCAGTGGACAAAGTGAATGTATTATCAAATACTCTGATTCTCCACCCACTAGGTAGTGCTGCCTACCTATTGCACAATTCAGGATGTGATGGACATTGTAGTCTGTGGAGTGTGCAATACAGTGGTCTTTACACTGGGTCATCTCCCCTGATGTGGGGCTCTTGGCAGGAATGATTTTGAGGTTTTTAACAGAGTCGTGATAAGAATTTGGACATTTAGCTGTAATTTGTACAAAACCAGCTCTTAGGACATTTTGAGGAGCAAAACGGGGAAAGATCTTATTTGATGCTAGTCGGGGGATGCACATGGGGAGGGAGGTTTGTTTTGAATAGAGTTGCTAATTACTACTCTCACTTGGGGGTCCTTGGGTCAGATCAAAGGAGAGGAGGCATCAATGCAGCTCTTGGGCCATCTTAAGAGTCCCAGAAGTTGGCAGGAGGAGCTGACTTCTCCCAAAGAAACTGGAAGTTTCAGTCTGCTTGCTTTCCCAAATCTGGCATCATTGGCTTCCAGAGGCTAAAATGGGCTTCCAGGAAGGCAAGGAAGAGCAGCTGAGAACTATTGCAGGCATTCCACTCTTGCTGTTACTTTGTGGGAAAGAGCAAAATTCTAGAAAAAGACAAAAGCATCAATTTGGTCAGATCAATTTGGTCTCTTTGCTATAGATTTTGTTGTTGTTTTGTTTTTTAAGGCTCACATACTCCTACATAAGAGCATTTGGGCGTGGGGAGTGTTGCTTATCAGCTCAGAGAAAATGCAGGGAGGGGAGGCGGGGTGGTCATCAGCTTTATAAACCCACTGTGCTCCACGGGTCCTTTTCCTGGGCTTCTGGACCTGGGGCTCATGGAGGCCTCATAAGATATGAGGAAGGAGCGCTGTGGCCAAGCAGACAGGAGCATCCTGAGCCCCAGGGACAGACCTGAATTTAAGGTCTGCAGGACGTCATGTTTTCTCTATGTTTTGTGTCTCTTCTTTCCCTCTTCACTTTCTCTACCTCAGCTTTACTCTGATGAGAAAAATAGTTTCCAGGCTGACAGCATTTCCCTAAAAAGGGGACAAAGGATCTTTAGCAGGATAACCAGGAGCTAACTCTTCTTTTGTGCTCTAGTCCTCAAGTGTTTTCTGTTTCTTTTTTTTTTTTAATTAGCAAATGACCTTAACAAATGAAAGGGTTGAGCTCTGGAAGCTGGAGGGAGTCCTCTGCTTCCCAGGCTGAGCCACTGCAGGTGGTACAGGTGGGGGACACCTGTGTTTGTTTGGGTGAATCAGTTCTTGCTAGAGGACCACACCCACTGGGGAGTTGAAAGGTTAATGATGGCCTCCTGGGGTAAGGGAGGGATGGCTACTTGGCCAAAGTAGTTTGTTCCTCGAAATTTATAGCTGAGGTATCCCCACTCTTTTAGATGAAAGGCTCAGTGTGGCCTTTCATCCTTTTTCATTGAAATAAGATAAAAATAAAAATGCCTATGGGGAGTTCCCTGGTGGCCTAGTGGTTAGGATTCTGGGCTTTCACTGCCGTGGCCTGGGTTCAGTCCCGGGTCGAGGAACGGAGATCCTGCAAGCCGTATAGCGGGGCCAAAAAAAAAAAAAAAAAAAAAGGAAAAAGCCTGTGGCTTCTTCAAAATACTTGCTTCATTAATGTATTCATATGCTAGGTACTGTTCTAGTTTTTTTTCTATGTTTTAATGTATCTTTCAATTAGAGTTGCACGTGTTCTCGGAGAAAACGGAGTCGGCCTGTTTATTTCATATTCAGTTCAAGAGGGGATAGTTGAGGGGCTTCCCTGGCCGTCCAGTGGTTAAGAGTCCGCGCTCTCACTGCATGGGGCACGGGTTTGATCCCTGGTCCGGGAACTAAGATCCCATATGCCACATGGTGCTGCAAAAAAAACCCCAAAAAACAAGTGCCCAGCTAGAGTAGAGGCCAATCACTCTTTTATACTAGGTATAAATTTCAGAATCTATTTTGGGATCTTGTTTGGGAGAAGAAGAGCTCAAGGGTACCTGGTGCCTGGTGGTTCAAGAGTTGGGCAAAGGACTTATCCTTATCTGATTTGCGGAGTGTCCAAGGGGAGTGTGTAGAGATGCTGAGAAGAGGGAACGGTCCAATTCCTATTCTTGTTTCTGAAGTCCTATCATGAATTGGCAGTGGGCATTCTGTTGGATTTAGTCGCTAATGGAATTTTTAAAGTGAAATTTGCATTTAGTGAAATGCACAAATCATAAGTGTAGCATTTTATGCATTTTTCAAGTAATATACATGAGTGTAATCCAAGTTTCCAGCAGGATTTAGCACATTACCATTACCCTAGAAAGTTCCCTCTTGCCCCTTCCCAGTCAGCTCTTCCTCCACCCTCAGAAGTAACCACTATTCTGATTTTTTAAACCGTAAATTAATTTTGCTTGTTCAAGAGCTTCAAGTAAATGGAATCATATACTATGTACTCTTTTGTGTGAGGATTCTTTCAC
Organism: Stenella coeruleoalba; assembly: GCF_951394435.1. NCBI lineage: Eukaryota > Metazoa > Chordata > Mammalia > Artiodactyla > Delphinidae > Stenella > Stenella coeruleoalba. The sequence continues at coordinate 63,158,538 of NC_137162.1, read as the reverse complement.
TCAGCGTCATGTTTCTGAGATTCATCTCCGTTGCATTACTAATTTGTTCCTTTTTATTGCTGAGTAGAATTCCATTTTATTAATATACCACCGTTTATTCATTTACCCCTAGATGAACTCCTGGGATGTTTCCAGTATGGTTGTTATGAGAAAGCTTTTATGAATATTTGTGTACACATTTTTTAAGCTTTTATTTCTTTTGGGTCCTTACTTAGGAGAGGAATTGCTGACTCATTGAGTAGGTTATGTTTAGTTTTAGGACACCTTTTTCCAAACTGGTTGTACCATTTTACACTCCTACCCATGAAATGAGACATTTTGGTTGCTCCACATCTTTGTCAACACTTGATGTTGTCATTCTTTCTAATTTTGGCTATTCCGGGGGTATATAGTGGTATCTTGTAGTTTTAATTTGCACGCCCCAAAGATTTTCTCCTGTGTTTTCTTCTAGAAGTTTTATAGTTTTATGGTTCTATATTTATGTCTATGATCCATTCGAGTTATTTGTGTGAATGGTATGAATTGTAGTTTGAAGTTTTTGGCTTGTTTTTTTTTTTTGTCATATGGGTGTCCAATTGTTCATGACAATTTGTTGAAAAGACTAGCCTTTCTCATTGAATTCCCTTTGTAATTTTGTTGAAAATCAGTTTACTATATATGTGAGGGTCTGTTTCCATTCATCTTGAGTCTATCCTTTCACCCAATACCGTACTTACTGTAGTTTTTAGTAAGACTTGAAATCAGATATTGTGAGTCCTCCAACTTTGTTCTTCCTCCAAATTGTTTTGGCTACTCTAGGTTCTTTGTTTTTCCACATAAATTTTGGAATCAGCTTGTCAATTTCTAAAAAAAAAAAACAGCTGAGATTTTAATTGGGATTGTATTGAAACAATAGATCAATTTGAAGTTAGATGAGAAATTCATCCTGGTTTTCCCCAAACTGCCCTGGTTTTAGAAATGATATTCTTGCATCTTGAGAACCCCCTCCAGGCAGACTGGGATGATTGGTCACCCTTATTTAGGGAGAATTGACATCTTAACAATTCATGAACATGGTATAACTCTGCTTGAGTGTTCTTAATTTCTCTTGGCAATGGTTTGTACTTCTAAGTGTACAGGTCTTGAATATATTTTTAAATTTATGTTCCTAAGAATGTTTTTGGATGCTATTATATATAGAATTACTTTAAAATAAACTTTTTATTTTGGAATTATTCTATTCTATGCCACAAGGCATGTGAGATCTTAGTTTCCTGACCAGGGATCCAACCTGTGCCCCCTGCATTGGGAGCACAGAGTCTTAACCACTGGACTGCAAGGGAAGTCCCTGGAGTAATTTTATATTTACAGAAAAATTGCAAAGATAGTACAGAGTTTTATATTCATCACCCAGTTTTCCCATAATGTTTTTTACCTTACCTTTTAATTCACATATAAAATTAACCATTTTAAGGTATACAATTCATTGGGTTTTAGTATATTCAGAATGTTGTGCAATCATCCTCATTATCTAATTCCAGAACGTTTTCATTACCCCCAAAAGAAACACTGTACCCACTAGCAGTTTCTCCCCATTCTCCCCTCGCCTGAGCCCCTGCCAGCCACGAATCTACCTTCTGTCTTTTTTTTTTGCGGTATGCGGGCCTCCCACCGCTGTGGCCTCCCCCGCTGCGGAGCACAGGCTCCGGACGCGCAGGGTCAGCGGCCATGGCTCACGGGCCCAGCCGCTCCGCGGCACGTGGGATCCTCCCCGACCAGGGCACGAACCCGTGTCCCCTGCATCGGCAGATGGACTCCCAACCACTGCGCCACCAGCGAAGCCCTACCTTCTGTCTTTATGAGTTTGCCTATTCTGGACGATTCATGTAAATGGAATCACACGTAAATGTGGTCTTTTGTATCTGGTATATTTCACTTAGCATAATGTTTTCAAGGTTCATTTGTGTTATATCGTATGTACTTCATTCATTTTTATGGCTGAATAATATTAATTGTATGAATATAGCATGTTTTGCTTATCTGTTCATCAGTGGATGGTTATTTGGGTTGGTTTCACTTTTTGGCCACTATAAATAATGCTGCTATGAACATATGCTGCAAGTCTGTGTGTGGACATATATTTTTATTCTTGGGTAGATCCCATTTGGTTATTTTTTAATAATTTTTTCTCTGATGAGATTTCCAATTTGTTCATTACAAGTATGTTTTCTTTTTAAAATCTTTCAGCATAGTTATACCAGCTTCTATAAAAATCCTTGTCATTCTAATATCTCAGTCATCTCAGGGTCAGTCTCATTGGTTGCCTTTTCTTTTGAATGGTTCGCATTTTCCTGTTTCTGTGTTGTTTAGTACTGTGGATTGTATCTCTGACATTATGAGTGATCTGTTTTAGAGACTCTGGATTGTTATGTTCCTCTGTAGAGTTTGATTTTTCTGTTTATCAGGCACTTAATGTGGCTGGGCTCAAATCTCTGAACTCTGTTTCCCCTGTAGTAAATGGCAGCTAAAATCTCTTAAAGTAGGCTGGTTATGCCCTCTGCATGCATAGTTCATAGTTCAGCCATAGAGTCAGACTGAGTTTATACGCAGACTTTGCGGTTCCACCTCCTTGGCTCGGTCCTTTCCAGCATCACTTTCTTGCTGTTGTAGCTGCTCCAAAGTGGCCTTAGATTCTTTAAGCCAGTAAGACTGGTTTTTGGGTTTCTACCAAAGTTTTAGCCTCCCGGCCTGGCTCCTAATGGAGCCTGCCTTTAGGTGAAGAGCTATAAAAAGAAATGGAAAACTTATCCATTGCCATTTCCTTCCAAGAGGACCACCCCTCCGGTTTATGCCTGATTTTGTTTGCTTTTCAGTACCTTCAGGGAAAAGCTTTTCTATTTTGTCCAAGGTTATGGTTATTTTCAAGAGGGTTAGTCTAGTAGCATCTTGTCCACCGTTATTAGAAACAAAACCTCATTAATGAATGTTTTTAGGTCCTGTCTTTTCCTCTTTTAAAATGTCATGACCCTGGGACTTCCCTGGTGGTGCAGTGGTTAAGAATCTGCCAGCCAGTGCAGGGGATACGGGTTCAATCCCTGGTCCGGGAAGATCCCACATGCTGCGGAGCAACTAAGCCCATGCGCCACCACTACTGAGCCTGCACTCTAGAGCCCGCGAGCCACAACTACTGAGCCCATGTGCCACAACTACTGAAGCCCGCACGCCTAGAGCCTGTGCTCCGCAACAAAAGAAGCCACCGCAGTGAGAAGCCCATGCACCATAACGAAGAGTAGCCCCTGCTCGCCGCAACTAAAGAAAGCCTGTTTACAGCAGTGAAGACCCAATGCGGCCAAAAATAAATAATAAAAAGTTAAAAAAAAAATGTCATGACCATAAAGAAAGTAATGGTGATGACAAGATCATTTAGCCAGTCACTAAAACAAATGCCTCTGTTCCAGCTCTCCCTTCTCCCAGAGAGACCTTGGTATTTTTCCAAGTCTTTTCTAGCTTGATTATCCCTTTTCTCCTGTTTGGTGGTAAGTGGAATAACTCTGCCCATTTTGCAGACAGGAAATGGAGTCAAAGCTGTGATGTGGGTGGTGTTGCTTGGGTTTCTTGTCTTCCTCTCTGTTCACCACCAGTTCTCCCAGGGTTCCTGTGGAAGCTCTGGTATTTTTCACCAGCCAGAGCCCCAGCACTCCCTCTCCCCCTGAGGCTATCAGATTCCCACCAGGCCTTTGGTCTACTCCAAGGTCTGGGAAATGGCAGAAACAGCTGCTCTGACCATGCCCCTGCTCTCACCTCCCTCCTTCCTACCCAGGATCTTTCCAGCCAGGTTTTTCTGGCTTTGTTCTGCCAGATGTTGCCTTTTACCTTATTCTGCACAGGGGCAGCTGAAGGATTCAGTCTAAAAGAGCCAAAGGGCTCACACCAGGGTGTCTTGTAGGCATATCCTTGTTATCAAGCTGGATGATCTGTATGTAGCATCTGGGTAGTTAGTGAGTGTCCTTGGCTTCATGTTTTGATTTGGCAGCTGGTGCACGAGAGACGGCACCTCTAGTTGCTGCCATGTAGCGTTGAGGTCCAGCGGGATGAAAGGCGCCATCAACCTGAAAATCAGCTTGGAGTCCTCTTCCCTCTCCCTCATCCCCAGCCAGTAGGTCACCAAGTTCTACGAGGCTGAACTCCTCGGTTTCTCTCAAACCCACCCCTTTCTCTCCATTTCCACTGCTAGGCCTTTGTCCAACCAAGATCTCACCATTTCCTACCTGAATTATGGCTCCAGCTTCCTCCCTTTTTGTGGTGCCACCTCCTGTCTTGCCCTGTGTGCTCCAGTTCATTCACCATCCTACAGGGAGACAGGCTCACAGCATCTAAAATGCAGATCTGATCCTGCTCTTCATCTGCTGGAATCCCTTCTGCTTCTCCCCTTATCTTTTCAGGAAAAGTCCAGAGCCTTTAACATGCACTGCAGGGCTCTCTAATCCAGGTCCAGCTTGAGCTTCCCCTTTATCCCCACCTTCTGAGACGTGCCTGTCTTCCTATATCAGTTAGGGATCAATCAGAGAAACAGATCCAGTGTGAGATATATATTGAGAGATTTATTACAAGGAATTGGCTTTGCATGATTGTGAGGTCTGGCAAGGCAAGTCCCAAATCTGTAGGTCTGGCCATCAGGAGGGGCAGGCTGGAACTCACAGGCACAAGCCAAGGCCGCTGGGCGTATGTGGAGTTTCTTCTTTCGGGGAGCCTCAGTTCTGCTCTTAAGCCCTTTCAACTGATGGAAGCCTAGATTATGTAGAATAATCTCTCTTATTTAGGTTAATGGATTATAACCTTTAATCACGTCTGTAAAGTAGCTTCACAGCAAAGCCTGGGTTAGCATTTGATTGAATAACGGGAGCTGTAGCTTAGCCAGGCTGACATATAAGACTGACCATCCCACTTCCCTTCAGCCAGACCTGGGTGCTGTGTTCTGAACAAACTGGGCTCTCACATAGACTGTCTTTGCATGCTGTTCCCTCTCCTGGGTGCCTGAGATGGGTGCTCTTCGGTTTCTCCCATGTCTGCCATGAGTAGAGTCTCCAGCACTGGGTATATTTACGTGTCTGTTGCTCTCCAAGGAAAAGCAAACTGTTGAGTCATCCTTGAGTTTCAGACACTTCCGTTCTTACCTCTGCTGCTGGCTGAGGGATGAATGCCCAGAAAGTTTGATGGTCAGCTCCAGACTGTTCGTTTTAAAACATGGTCATCTTCCTTCTTTCATTGTACCATGCATTGAGCTTCTTAAATACCCCTGTGGATCTCACATGGATCACTACTGAAGAACACCAGCACAGAATCATCTTCAGCTGCAGACAGCAAAACTGAGACTTGAAGAGTCCCTGCAAGCTGTGGTTTAAAGTTTCCTGATCACGCAAAGCCACTTCGGTTAGTAGAGAAAACCCAGGTTCAAATTCCTGCCCTGCCACTTACTAGCTCTGGGACCTTGAGCTAAATACTTACCCCTCTCAGCTCTATTGTCTTCATAGGTACAAATGAGGATCTAATAGCTGCTTTGCAGGTTATTTTGAAGATAAGGTACCTGAGGCATTCAGCCTGCAGCCTTGTCCAGAGTCAAAGTCAGGAAAGCAACAAACACACGGGAATCTTTAGCACGGAGGGAGAAGAAAATGTGTCTCTGGATTCTCATTCTCTCGATAGCCTATCTCCGCTGGGACCTGTGCTGATTATTGCTGGTCTGGCACATGTTTATGTTCAAGATCTCTGTCCTTTTGTCGTGTGCTTCCTGTCCTATGTAAGACCCTTGGTGCCGGTCAGGTCCACAGCCCTTTGAGCCTTACCTCAGATCCAAAGGGTGCCTGGTGCTGTAGAGAGAGCCCTGAACTGGGATTCCGATGCCTGAGTTTGGAACTAACCCTGCTGCTAAGTTTCAGGGAGCCTTCAGGTCAGTCACCTCATTTTTCTGGGCCGCTGGGTCTTCAGCTGTGAACAGTCCACTGCTCACTTTGGCTTTGTTGACTGGCTCAGGTTTCCCAACCCCTGGCTGGGCACTAACGTCACCTGTGTCAGGAGGCCCAGGGAAGAACAGGCAAAAGCTCACATTGAAGTTGCTTAAGATATTTTCCACAATCAGGGAAGTTGCACCTTCCCCTTATCCCTTCCCAGCCATCTTGATTCTTTAATAGCATCCTGCTTTGCGAAGCGTCTGAAGTCGCGAGGCTGTTGGAGCGCTCCATGCTGGGCCTCCGTGCTCGCACAGTCATTTGTTAGGTATGCGTTGAGCCTTTACTGTGTGCCTGGCCCTCTGCACACACGATTCAGAGGGACAAAAGGCTCATGCCCTGACCTCAAGGAGCTCACAGACTAGGAGTCAGATGGACAAGTAAGTGATACAGAATCATATGGAGCGATAGAAGGACAGCTGACCAAGAGTCCCATGCATGTGTGCACGTGTGCATATGTGTCCAGGAGAAGGTGATGCCTGAACTAAGATGGAAGGAATAAGTAGATGTTAGCTTGATGAGAAGCACATTTTTTTTTTTTTCCGGTACGCAGGCCTCTCACTGTTGTGGCCTCTCCCGTTGCGGAGCACAGGCTCCGGACACGCAGGCTCAGCGGCCATGGCTCACGGGCCCAGCTGCTCCACAGCATGTGGGATCTTCCCGGACCGGGGCACGAACCCGTGTCCCCTGCATCGGCAGGCGGACTCTCAACCACTGCGCCACCAGGGAAGCCCAAGAAGCACATTTTAAGAAGAGGTGGGGAGAGGGCATGTGTCCCTGGGCATGGCCCACATGAGGAACCACAAGCAGCCGAGCACAGCCAGAGCATGGAATGGGAGGTAGGCAGTGGCATGAAGGGCCTGGAGAGGGGCTGGCCTGTGACAGGCCTTGACTGCTATACTGAGGAATAGGAATGTGGATTTAAGCCTGAGGCCGCTGAAGAGTATCAAGCAGTAGAGTACATGTATGTGTGTGTGATTACGTTCATAATCCTATTTAATGTGATACAACGTAGATGTTTCCCAGCCTTATGTGTGTATCATCTTCCGTAGAGATTGTTGCCTGCACTGGCGGTGCCTTTGACGGGGTTACATAACCCCTGTGGTCCACTGCAGTTTATGCTGTTGGTGCTTATTAAGTGGTTACTCTGTCATCTGAGTAAGGCCGTAGAAAGAGCCCAAAGGCCATGCAGGACACCCAAGATCTAACCCTCTGTCACTAACCTGATGAATAACCAGCTTCTCATCCAGTCCTCTTGGGGCCTCAGTTGCCTTGTCTGTTGGCAAGCCTTCTACCTGCCCTTCTACTTCACAGCATTGGCATCAGGCTCAAATGAGATACTATCGTGAAAACACTTTGTAAAGTACAAAGTACAAGCACCAAGCTATGTTTCCATTTATTTCTTATCTTTCATCAATGTTTTCAGTGTACAAGTCTCTCACATCCTTAGTTAAATTTATTCCTAAGGATTTTATTCTTTTGGTACTGTTGCAAATGGAATTATTTTCTTAATTTCCTTCTCAGATAGTTCCTTGTTAGTAAATAGAAAGGCAACTAATTTTTGTATGTCGATTTTATATCCTGCACTTTGTTGATTCATTTTAACAGTTTTCATTTCATTTTAACAGTTTTTTTGTGGGGTTTTTAGAGTTTTCTTCATATTTGATCATGTCATCTGCAAATAGATAATTTTACTTCTTCCTTTCCAATTTGGCTGACTTTTATTTCTTTTTCTTGCCTAATTGCTCTGGCAAGGAGTTCCAGGACTATGTTGAATAGAAGTGGTGAGAGTGGGCATCCTTGTCTTGTTTCTGATCTTAGAGGAAAAGCTTTCAGTTTTTTCCTATTGATTATGATATGAGCTGTGGGCTTCTCGTATATGGCCTTTATTATGTTAATTAAGACTAAGGTAATGTTCATGGAATGTAGGACTTAATATTTTTTAAATGTCCATGCCACCCAAAGTGATCTACAGATTCAGTGTGTTCCCTATCAAGGTCTCAATGACAACCCTGAATAGCCAAGACAATCTTGAGAAAGAAGAACAAACTGAAGGTATCATGCTCCCCAATTTCAAACTATATTACAAAGTTACAGTAATCAAAATGGTATAGTACTGGCACAAAAACAGACACATAGATTAATGGAGCAGAATAGAGAGCCCAGAAATATGCTTATATGATCAATTAATCTGTGACAGAGGAGGCAAGAATATACAATGGGGAAAAGACAGTCTCTTCAATAAATGGTGTTGAGAAAACTGGACAGCTACAAGCATGAGAATCAAACTAGACTACTTTCTCACACCATTTACAAAAATAAACTCAAGGGATTTCTCTGGTGGTCCAGTGGTTAAGACTCTGTGCTTTCACTGCAGGGGGCATGGGTTCGATCCCTGGTCTAGGAGCTAAGCTCCCACATGACGTGTGGTACAGCTAAAAAAAAAAAAAGAAAGAAAGAAAGAAAGAAAAAGAAATGACAAAAATAAACTCAAAATGGGTTAAAGACTTAAATGTAAGACCTGAAACCATAAAACTCCTAGAAGAAAACATAGGCAGTACACTCTGATATCAGTCAAAGAGCATTATTTTTTTGAATATGTCTCCTTAGGCAAGGGAAACCAACTACATCAAACTACTAAGCTTTTACACAGCAAAGGAAACTATCAGCAAAATAAAGAGGCAGCCTACTGAATGGGAGAATATACTTGCAAATGATATATCTGATGAGGGGTAATATCCAAAATATACAAAGAACTCATACAACTCAACATCAAAAAAAACCAACTCAATAAAAAAATGGACAGAGGACCTGAATAGACATTTTTCCAAAGAAGACATACAGATGGCCAACAGACACATTCAAAGATGTTCAACATCACTAATCATCAGGGAAATGCAACCAAAACCACAGTGAGGTATCACCTCACACCTGTCAGAATGGCTATTATCAAAAGGACAACAATGGGAATTCCCTGGTGGTCTGGTGGTTGGGACTCAGTGCTTTCACTGCTGGGGCCAGGGTTCGATCTCTGGTTGGGGAACTAAGATCCCACATGCCACGCGGTGCGGCCAAATAAAAAAAAGACAACCAAAAACAAGTGCTGACGAGGATATGAAGAAAAGGGAACCTTGCGCACTGTTGGTGAGAACGTAAATTGATACAGCTACTATGAAAAACAATAGGGAGGTTCCTCAAAAAATTAAAACCGTACCCTCCAGCAATTCCACTTCTGGGTATTTATTCGAAGAAAACAAAACACTAATTAAAAAAACACTAATGTTCATTGCAGCAGCGTTTACAATAGCCAAGATATGGAAGCAAACCAAGTGTCCATCAATAAATGAATAAATGAATGAATAAAGAAGATTGTGTGTGTGTGTGTATACACACACACACACACACACACACACACACACACACACATACACACAATGGAATTTTACTCAGCCATAAAAAAGAATGAAATCTTGCCATTTGTGACAATATGGGTGGACCTAGGAGATATTATGCTAAGTGAAATAAGTCAGACAGAGAAAGACAAATACTGTATGATTTCACTTACATGTGGAATCTAAAAAACAAAAAAATTGGGAATTCCCTGGCGGTCCAGTGGTTAGTACTCTGTGCTTTCACTGCCGAGGGCACGAGTTCAATCCCTGGTCAGGGAACTAACATCCCACAAACTGTGCTGCATGGCAAAACAAAACAAAACAAACAAAAAATTAACAAGTGTCACAAAATAGAAGTAGACTCATAGATACAGAAAACAAACAGATTGTTGCTAGAGGGCAGGGGGTTTGGGGGAATGAATGAAATAAGTGAGGGAGATTGAGGTACAAATTTCCAGTTTCAAAATAAATGAGTCACAGGGATGAAATGTACAGCATAAGGAACATAGTCAATAATATTGTAATAACTTTTTTTTTTTAAGGGAACTTTATTATTTATTTATTTATGGCTGCGTTGGGTCTTCGTTGCTACACGGGCTTTCTTTAGCTGTAGCGAGCGGGGGCTACTCTTCATTGCGGTGAGTGGGATTCTAATTGCTGTGGATTCTCTTGTTGCGGAGCACGGGCTCTAGGCACACGGGCTTCAGTAGTTATGGCACGAGGGCTCAGTAGTTGTGGCTCGTGGGCTCTAGAGCGCAGGCACAGTAGTTGTGGCACATGGGCTTAGTTGCTCTGTGGCATGTGGGATCTTCCTGGATGAGGGCTCGAACCCGTGTCCCCTGCATTGGCAGGCGGATTCTTAACCACTGTGCCACTAGGGAAGCCCTAATATTGTAATAACTTTGGTGACAGATGGTAACTAGACTTTGGTGCTGATCATTCTGTAATGTACAGAAATATTGAATCGCTATGGTGTGCACCTGGAACTAACACAGTGTTGTAGGTCAATTATACGTCAATAAAAATATAAATAAATTGAGATTTCCCTGGGGCTTCTACGGCAGGGGGTGCAGATTTGATCCCTGGTTGTTGGTTTTTTTTGTTTTTTTTTTTTGCGGTACGCGGGCCTCTCACTGTTGTGGCCTCTCCCGTTTCGGAGCACAGGTTCCGGACGCACAGGCTCAGCAGCCATGGCTCACAGGGCCCAGCCGCTCAGCGGCATGTGGGATCTTCCCAGACCGGGACACGAACCCGTGTCTCCTGCATCGGCAGGCGGACTCGCAACCACTGTGCCACCAGGGAAGCCTGAGTTTGCCTTTCTTGAGTTCACGGGTTTCCTGGATCAGAGGGCATTCAGTGCCCCCCTGGAGGTTCAGCTAAATTATGCTAGTAGGAAAGTCAGACTTTAAGCTTTTACAATGCAGAGAACTCTTTAGATCAGCTAAGTTTTTACAGATGAGGAAACAAACTGCTTGCCCAAGATCATTTGCAATATTAAGCTTGTTACACGATAATTGACTTGAAAAATTTATCTGTTGGGGAAAAAATGTGCAAAATGATCCCCTTCTTGTTGATATAAGGTACCTACCTTTCTAAGGCTCTGCACCATTTCTTTAACAGTTAATTAAGGATAGGAATTCCCTTGTGAGATTCTTTAAAAATCACAACAGCTCTTGTCCTCCCCAAGTCTAAGACCATCAGTTTTAACTATTCATTTGATGGAAGGGTCTAGCTATACAGAATTTTCCATGGCTGATTAGTCTTGCATAAGTGCAGTTACTTATAAATTATATTTATTTATTTATTTAAAATGATTTATTTATTTATTGGCTGTGTTGGGTCTTCGTTCCTGTGTGCGGGCTTTCTCTAGTTGTGGCGAGTTGGGGCTACTCTTAGTTGTGGTGCACAGGCTTCTCATTGCAGTGGCTTCTCTTGTTGCGGAGCACGGGCTCTAGGTACTTGGGCTTCAGTAGTTGCAGCACATGGGCTCAGTAGTTGTGGCACGCGGGCTCTAGAGCGCAGGCTCAGTAGTTGTGGCGCACGGGCTTAGTTGCTCTGCAGCATGTGGGATCTTCCAGGTACAGGGCTCGAACCCGTGTCCCCTGCATTGGCAGGCAGATTCTTAACCATTGCACCACCAGGGAAGCCCTATAAATTATATTTAAAAGATGAAATATTTGCCTTCTTTTCTGGGGATTTAGTGAGGTATAATTTACATACAGAAAAATGAACGTTTTTAGGTATACAGGTCTGAGTTTTGACAAATATAAACAGTTTGTAATCGCCACCACAATTAAGATATAGAATATTTCCATCACCACCCAAATTCCCTAATGACCCTTTGGAATCAATCCCATCCTTCTACCCCTGACCGTTGGCAACTGCTGATCTGATTTCTGTCTCTATAGTTTTGCCTTTTCTGGAATGTTATAAATGCATCATACAGTGTGTAGCCTTTGTGTCTGGCTTCTTGCACTTTGGGTAATGCTTTTGAGAGTCATCAGTGTGTGTATCGTTAATTCGTCCCTTTTTGTTGCTGAGTAGTATTCCATCACATAGATGTTCCACATGTTCATCCATTCACCTAGATGATGGACATTTAGGTTTGCTTACAGATTTTAGTGATTATGAATAAAGCTGCAGTAAACATTTGCTAACAGGTCTTGGTGTGGCTGTATGTTTTCATTTTTCTTGGGTAAGTACCTAGGCATGGGATTAGAGGGCTATTTTCCTAAGTGACTGTACCATTTTTTATTCTCAGCAGCAACATATGAGTGTTCCGTTTCAGCGTTGATACTGTATTTGATTTGGTTTGATTATTTTTGGCTATTCTAATAGGTGGATAGTGGTATTTCATTGTGTTTTTACCTTGTATTTCCCTAATGCATCTTTTCATGTGCTAATTTGCCATTTGTATCTTTGATGAAGTGTGTGTTAAAATCTTTTGCCCACTTAACAAAAAAAAGTTTGTTTTTTTCCCTTATTGAATTGTAGGAGTTCTTCATACATTTTGGATATGCCTTTTATCAGATATGTGTTTCGCAAATGTTTTCTCCCAGTCTGTGGCTTGTCTTATTATTATTTCTTTTTACCAGAGTCTTGGGAAGAACAGAAATTTTTAATAAAATCCTATTTATCAGTTTTTTTAAATTGTGTGTTTGTTGTGACCTATCTAAGAAATCTTCGCCTAACTGAAATCACAAATATTTTTGTCCTATGTTTTCTTTTAGAAATTTTATACTTTTAGGTTTATATTTAGATCTATGGTTGCATTTCATGTAAATTTTTGTTTACAGTGTGAGTTATGGGTCAAGGCTTATCTTTTTTTTGCATATGTATGTCCAGTTTTTCAAGAATCATTTATTGAAAAGGCTGTCCTTTCTACATTGAATAACCTTGGCCCTTTGTCACATATCAGTTGACCACGTGTGTTGGTCTATTTCTGGTCTGTATTCTGTTCTTTTGATCTATATGCTTATCCTTTCACTAATGCTACACTGTCTTGATTACTGTAGCTATGTAGTAAACTTGAAATCAGGTATTGTCAGACTTCCAACTTTGTTTCTTTTTGTTTTGGCTATCTTAGGTCCTTCCCCTTTTCCATATAAATTTTAGATTCATCTTGTCAAGTTCTACAGAAAAAAAAATCCTGCTAAGATTTTTATTAGGATCGTGTTAAATCTATGGATCAATTTGAGGAGAATTCACATCTTAACAATACTGGGTCTTCTGCTGTATGGACACAGTATATCTCTTTATTAAATCTTCTTTGTGCCTGACTGTTACAAATGTCAATTTTGACCTTTGACTTGTGGAGTCTTTGAAAGCCTTCTGTGAAACCAAATGGCTTATAGATACCAAGGAGTAAGCAGTGCAGGTGCATGAGGTTCTGGAAACCCCAGAAGACCCATTTAAATTCTCGAGAGGCACAGAGGCACTGAGGATCAAAAAGGGACAAATCCCTTGGGAAGAATTAGAAAATTCATATCAACTGAGAGGAAAAATATTTTGAAAGGCAACAAAAGATGACCCCAGGGCTTCCCTGGTGGCGCAGTGGTTGAGAGTCCGCCTGCTGATGCAGGGGACACGGGTTCGTGCCCCGGTCCGGGAAGATCCCACATGCCGCGGAGCGGCTGGGTCCGTGAGCCATGGCCGCTGAGCCTGCGCGTCCGGAGCCTGTTGCTCCGGCCACAGGAGCAACAGTGAGAGGCCTGCGTACCGGAAAAAAAAAAAAAAAAAAAGATGACCCCAGTTTAACATTTAAGAGCATAAGCAGATACATGTTTGTTGGGTGGCTTGGGTTGTTGGGGAGTTTGTTGTGTCAGGTCTGGAGTGGGTTTGGGGATTGGAGGGTAGACATATTCTCAAGTCTTCTTTTCCTCTGCCTGTATCCTCCCTGGAATTGATCAAGACCTTTCCTTTAGTTGTTAATCAAGGACCATGCTAGGCCAGCTCTGACCTGGGTGCCAGGCAGGGCACAGTGAAGGGTGATGAGTCTCCTTGCCCCAGGAGCATAGGCTGAGCAGCATTTCCTGTACTGGAAAAGATATCTGTCATTTTTCTTTTTTTTTTTTGAGAATTTTATTTTGTTTTATCTGTTCCCTGGTGGCGCAGTGGTTAAGACTTCATGCTCCCAATGCAGGGGGCCCAGGTTCGATCCCTGGTCAGGGAAATAGATCCCACATGCATGCCGCAACCAAGAGTTTGCATGCCACAACTAAGGAGCCCGTGAGCCGCAACTAAGGAGCCTGTCTGCTGCAACTAAAGACCCAGTGCAACCAAATTAAAAAAAAAAAAAAAGAGTTTAAAAACAAAATTTTTGGCCACACAGCATGCAGGATCTGAGTTCACTGACCAGCGATGAAACCTGCACCCCCTGCATTTGAAGCGCAGAGTCTTAACCACTGGACCACCAGGGAAGTCCCGTCTGTCATTTTTCTACTCATATCTCCTGCAGGGCAGAGGCAAGGAGCCGGCCCCTAGTCCCTACTAATCGACCATAACTGAAAGGTGCTAATTCCAGCCAGACTTAAGCCAGGTCAGGCGCAACCCAGCTTTACTGCCACTTTCACCTAAGACCAAGTAAAAGGATCAGACTGAAGAGAACCAGGGCACTCAAGGCATGTCCCCACCTTGTTTTTGGGTGTGTGAGGCCTGTCCCATCTGATTGGGCTGTACACAGAAACAGAAAGCTAATTAGGGTGGAAGCTTAGCAGGATGAGGTAGGTATGTTTGTCCCTAGAATTTGTTTCATGATTGTTTTTTCATCCCTGTTCTCCAGATTTTGATTCCTACTGGAATACAGGTTGAAAAAAAATTACCAGCAAGGAGAAGTTTTGATGTTTGGTTTTTGTGTTTTTTTTTGCGGTACGCGGGCCTCTCACTGCTGTGGGCTCTCCCGTTGCGGAGCACAGGCTCCGGACGCGCAGGCTCAGCGGCCATGGCTCACGGGCCTAGCCGCTCCGCGGCATGTGGGATCTTCCCAGACCGGGGCACGAACCCGTGTCCCCTGCATCAGCAGGCAAACTCTCAACCACCACGCCACCAGGGAAGCCCGTTTGCTTTATTTTGTATGTCTGTTTTTTTATTTGTCACAGCCTTTGCCAGAATCTGTTTCTCTTAAACTTTCCGTCATCTGACTCTCCACAATGCTAAGAAAAGAGAATAAAGAAATGGTGTGCCCTTTCAATGGTAATTGTGTGTCACATAAAATGGTCCATCTCTGGAGAGCAATAGCATTTGGTGATGGTGCTTTTCAGAAATCCCAGGGCTGTGTTTTGTCCTTAAAACTGAGCTTAATTGTCTAGCCCTGCAGTTGCCCATAGTTACATTAACTGGTTGAAAGCCCCGGTAATAAAAAGAACTTTTTTTTTTAGTATTCTGTTATAACTGAATCAAAGCGCTGTAGAGATTAGTGGTTACTTGTGCCTTTATAAAGAAAGTTGAAAACAGTCTTTTTAGAAGGAAGCCTGGTTCTCGAACCCAGGACACTTCACAGATGGTGCCTTCTGTTTCTGGTCTTACCCTTTCATCCCACACAGTGGCTTAGGGCATTATTTTAGGGCATTGTTTTCCAAAGTGTGGCATGTATAGCACTGGTGGTGGTAAAAGAATTTGATTTAGACATTTAAACATTAAGCAATTTTTTTAATGAACTAAGGCATACCTTCTACTTAACAAATGGCACCGATTTTCTACTTAAAGTAGGAACATAAAGTTTCCCCAGTAATTATAGTAATACAGTTGATTTGGAGATAAATATTATATATGTGGATAGGTCCCAAATCTCAAAGGGGACCCAAATGATTTATCTTTAGGAAACAATGGACACTAGGGTTTCTAAGACACTTAACTTTTCTTTTTTAAAATTAATTTTTAGCTGTGTTGGGTCTCCGTTGCTGCGCGTGGGCTTTCTCTAGCTGTGGCGAGTGGGGGCCACTCTTCATTGCCTTGTGGTGGCTTCTGTTGTTGCAGAGCATGGGCTCTAGGCGTGCGGGCTTCAGTAGTTGTGGCACACGGGCTCAGTAGTTGTGGCACAGGGGCTTAGTTGCTCCGCGGCATGTGGAATCCTCGCGGACCAGGGATCGACCCTGCGTCCCCTGCATTGGCAGGCAGATTCTTAACCACTGCACCACCAGGGAGGTCCCGACACTAACTTTTCAACTTCACTAAACTGTAGGGAAACCCCTCGTGGGTTTTGTGTTGCAAAAGTTCCCTTGGAGTTCAATTCTGTGTTACACACTCATTTTAAAGTTGACACTTTATCAGTAGCTGAGATTCCATGACATCTTGTTTATTTATACTTAGACTTTTATGTTGTTTTTCCAGTTACACAGGTTGGAGGCATAGAGAATGAGGGGAAAGCAGGAAGGGTGAGAGGTGGTTTTTCCTTCTGACACCTACTAATTCTCGGATTCTCTGCAGATGCCAACTGGGTGTTGTGCAATTAGCTCTGGGTAGTTACTGTCAGATTCCACAGGTTTCAGTGTTCAGTCCCACAAGACTGTCCCCACTTCAGACGCCAGTTGAAAGTATTAGGTCCCCAGGTTACCAGCACTTCTGTCCAACTTGGCTACAAAGTCAAGAGTTCCTACCAGCACCCTCCCCAGGTTCAGTAATTTGCTAGAACAACTTAGAACTCAGGAAAGTGCTTTACTTACTGTTACCAGTTTATTATAAAGGACACAACTCAGGAACAGCCAAATGGAAGAGTTGCATAAGAGGCATAGGAGAGGGGTTCAGAGCTTCATGCCCTCTAGAGCACCCACCCAGAAGCTCTCTTAACTCTGTTGTGTAGGAGTTTTTATGGAGGTTTCATTACATAGATATGATTTGTGAAATTATTGGCCATTGGTGATCAATGCAGTCTCCAGCTCTTTACCCACCCCCAGAGGTTGGGGAGGGGGGCTGAAAGTTCCAGGCTTCTAATCAGGGCATGGTCTTCCTGGCAGCCGACCTCCATCCTGAGGCTCTCTAGGGGCCTGCCAATTACCTTTATCACTCAGGAAGTTCCACAGGTTTTAGGAGCTCTGTGCCAGGAACTGGGGGCAAAGACCAAATATCTTTCTGTGATATGATAAGGGGGAACAGGTTTCCACACGAAGTCAGACGCAACTCCATCCTTGCAAAAAGGATGGAAGAGGGAGCCTCAACATTCTAGGACCTTTGACCGCGCCATTAGTAAACTTAATCATGTGGGTCTTTACTCACTTTCTAAGGTAATTGTCCTCCAACTGTGGCAGTAAAAAGTCATTAAATTTTAAAATCTTTTGATTAGAGCATTGTTGGTTTTTTGATATCCATCTTTAATAATTTTATCTAGAATGCACACATGTGGTATTGCGGGTCAAAGACAGATTATTCTTTCATCACTTTAAATATGTTATCACACTGCTTTCTGGCCTATATTGTTTCTGGTGAGAAGTCAACTGTTAATCTATTTGGGGCTCCCTTGTACGTGATGGATTTTTTTTTTCTCGTTGCTTCCATGATTTTTTGTCTTTGGCTTTCAGTGTTTTCTTTCTGATGTGTCTATGTGTAGAATTATCCTACTTGAAGTTCTTTGAGCTTCTTGGATGTATCGATTATTTCTCAGCAAATTTGGGAAGATTTTACTACTATTCAAATATATTTTTTTTGCCCCTTTCTTTTTCTCCTGTCCTTCTGGCATTCCTCCTTACACATAGACTGATGCCTTTAAAGGGGTCTTACATTTCTCTGAGGCTCTGTTCATTTTTCTTCATTTTGTTTTCTGTTTTAGGAATGTTTATGTAATCTCTATTGATCTAACCTCAGGTTCACTGATTCTTCTGCCAGTTCAAATCTACTATTGAGCTCCTCTAATGAATTCAAAATTTTGATTATTGTACTTTTAAAATTAATTAATTTTTGGCTGCGTTGGGTCTTTGTTGCTGCGTGTGGGCTTTCTCTACTTGTGGTGAGCGGGGGCTACTCTTCGTTGCGGTGCGCGGGCTTATTGCGGTGGCTTCTCTTGCTGCGGAGCACGGGCTCTAGGTGCATAGGCTTTGGTAGTTGTGGCACGCGGGCTCAGTAGTTGTGGCTCGCGGGCTCTAGAGCGCAGGCTCAGTAGTTGTGGCGCATGGGCTTAGTTCCTCCGCAGCATGTGGGATCTTCCCGGACCAGGGCTCGAACCCGTGTCCCCTGCATTGGCAGGTGGATTCTTAACCACTGCGCCACCAGGGAAGCCTTAGCTCATTATTATTATTATTTTTTTAAATTTATCTATTTTTGGCTGTGTTGGGTCTTCGTTGCTGCACGTGGGCTTTCTCTAGTTGCGGCGATCGGGGGCTACTCTTCGTTGCAGTGCGCGGGTTTCTCATTGCGGTGGCTTCTCTTGTCACGGAGCACAGGCTCTAGGCATGTGGGCTTCAGTAGTTGTGGCACGTGGGCTCAGTAGTTGTGGCTCATGGGCTCTAGAGCGCAGGCTCAGTAGTCGTGGTGCACGAGGTTAGTTGCTCCGCGGCATGTGGTATCTTCCCGGCCCAGGGCTCGAACCCGTGTCCCCTGCATTGGCAGGTGAATTCTTAATCACTGTACCACCAGGGAAGCCCCCTAGCTCATTATTCTTAAGAGGAGCTGTCTTTAGGAGTGCCTTTAGGCCTGAACTTTCCTACACACTTTTCAAATAAGGTCCATTCCTTTGGGAAGTGCTTTGAAACTTTTTCTTATGGACTGCCTCTCCCCCCTGGACAAAATGACCCACTGCTCTGGGTGCTGGGCACAAGGAGAAGAGCAGCTTGCTTTCCCAGGGTGGAACCTATGCCCTGTGAGTGAGCTGGGGTGAAGGTGGTTGGAGTCCCAGAATTCTTGGGCTGCTGTTCCTGGGATAGAGTCAGGACTGGGTGGGTACAGACTGGGTAGAGGAAGGGAACCCGAAATCTCTCAGCCACACTCACCAGGAATTTAAATTTAGCCTCTTTGGCTTGGAGTTGGAGCGGATGGAAAATGCTGGCAGCTTACCCCTTTCAGCGAGTTGTAGTAAACCTTGGCTGGGAGCTGAGGAGAGGGAGCCCTGACTTCTTGGCTGTATTTGCCTGAAGTGGGACTTTCATCAAACTGAGCTGGAGTGGGGAGGGAGAAGGTGGTGGTCCAATTGCCACAGACTCTCAATTCTCTTACCAGGTTTTACTAGGTTTTCTTGAATGAATGTTTCCTTGTTTGGTGCATGCCCTTAGAAGAATTTCCAGAGACTTTGAGTAGTGTTTTATGGTTTCCACCAGCTTTGTTTTGCTAGGCAGTGGTCCATGGAGTTCTTCACACTGACATCCCCAAGTGGAACCAGGTTAATTATTACTTATATAACAACTACATCAGTCCTGGGGCAGCTCTATGAGAAGCAGTTGGAAAAACCTCCCACACAAGTGGCTGCACATTCCATAGGTGTGGGAGTGAGAAAAATTGATTTTCCCTGCTTATACAAAGAAGTTAATTGCCCCTCCTTTACTTCCTGAAAGGAGAAAAACCTTTGCTATTTGGAGACAGGATGGAAAGCACTCTGGGTTCTCTAACTTTTTGCAGTGTAAACACATCTTTCCAGCAGTCAGATAAGCTCCAGTTTTTTGACTGGAGATGTCTCCAAGGTCCTGGGCCTCATTTTCCCTTGAAATATAAACACATACCTCCAGAGTTGGGTGAATCTGTGGAGTTCACTGTCTGTATAGTTGCAAATTAATTTTGTAAGACTTGCTCTTAGCCCAGCATCCCAAGTTTTCAGAAAATTTATTTAAAAAACCCCAACTCTGCAGAAACACAAAACTATTTTCTCTCTACCCCACGTTTCCACCTCTTGTGTTTCTCCATAGTTGGCTACTGGTAAATTGTCCCATAACATGCCACTCCATTGGTCATTTTGTTTTAATCTGACCAGTGGGAGCTAGGACTAAATCCATTGGGTTTGTCTCATATAACTTTATTTTTGGCTGTGTTGGGTCTTCGTTGCTGCACGCATGCTTTCTCTAGTTGCAGTGAGTGGGGGCTACTCTTCATTGCAGTGCGCGGGCTTCTCATCGCGGTGGCTTCTCTTGTTGCAGAGCACAGGCTCTAGGTGCACAGGCTTCAGTAGTTGTGGCTCATGGGCTCTAGAGCGCAGGCTCCGTAGTTGTGGCTCGTGGGCTCTAGAGCGCAGGCTCAGTAGTTGTGGTGCACGGGCTTAGTTGCTCCGCGGCACCTGGGATCTTCCCAGACCAGGGCTCGAACCCGTGTCCCTTGCATTGGCAGGCGGATTCTTAACCACTGCACCACTGGGGAAGTCGCCGGGTTTGTCTTAAACAGCACTTACCCAGCAGGACTCCCAAGGGCAGAATGAGGTCAGTCCCATTGTATTGGTCTTAGTCTCAGCCTCCAAGGCTCCTCCTGGTTTTAGTCAGTTGAATGCATCTCATTTACCATAAAGGTCTACCTTAGAATGTGTGGTGGCTTCCTCAGGTTTCTGTACTAACGTTCCCTACCTGGCCTGAGGCAGACACCCAGGTAGAGCTGTATATATTAATGCTTTGCACAGACTTTGCCATGACCTGCAAGAAAGAACTCTGTGGCAAATTCTATCATCCATATAACTGGCCCCAGTGAGTTGCAGCTGCCCTGAATGCCTTTGAGGCTGAGGCAGGGTCATGAATCACATCAGCTAAAGTGAGGATAAATTTCATACCAGTTTTCTAATGGAACAACTCACATTGTAGGTAAGCTTCCCACAGAGTACATGTCTGAGGGCTACTTGGTCTACCTGGGGTATTTCCTTAAAGAGAATCTTTTTTTTTTTTTTTTTTTTTTTTTGGCCACGTGGCATGTGGGATCTTAGTTCCGCCAACAGGGATCAAACCCACGCCCCCCTGCAATGGAAACGAGGAGTCTTAACCACTGGACCTCCAGGGAAGTCCCTGGGGTATTTCCTTAAACCCTTGAAAGTTTCTGATAACCGTCTCCAAATGTAAGTCAGTGTTTTTACCAGAGGTAAGTTAATGCCTGCATTTCATGCATACAGCCCCAGAGGGCACACATGGCACCCCTGGAAACAAAGAGTTTACAATTATTAGGGCCCCCAAGTGAGACTATACATCAGTTAGGCCGCACAAGTGGGCAGGATGCCTACTGGGGCCTCCGACCTCCCACCAGTGGATAAGTTTGGGCACTCTGCACTTCAGCCCAAATAATTCAGGTCAGTTCAGTTTTCAGTGCAGTTTCAAGCAGTCCTGCTTGCTCCTGCCACCAGTTCATCTGTCCCTGCGGTGCAGGTGACATCTGGAGGTGTTCTTCATGTAAGCACAGGAGCCGGGCCCGTCCCCTCCTGTCTGGTCAGTGTCAGGCAGCAGTCAGCTGGAATTTGGGAGTGTTCATAGCAGCAAGGAGGGTGGGTAGGAAAGGGGGCGCGGGGCAGCTGGTCGTGAGAGCAGCGAGGGGTGGCCTCCTTCTGGGAGGAGGGCTCCAGGAGCAGATTCTGAAAAACAGAGGTTGGTAATCCCTGCCCCCACCTCGCATCCCACCAGGTCTAAAGTTTTCCCTTCTCTTGCTTTTTTTCCCCCCTTCCATTGTTACAAAATCAGTGTGTCTCATTACTGTAATTTCACAGGTTTCTTCCATCCTCCTCCTCTCTCACCCAGACCTTTCCTCCAGGAGGGTGGGTGCAAGAGAGGCAGAAAGCCTTCTCACAGAACGTTTTCACACAATTCAAACAGACTTAATTATTAAATCGAAATCTCCTAAGAGCCTTTTCAGGCAAGCTGATCTGGGGTTATTGTTAGGGGACAGAGAGGAAGATACATTATGTCCAGAAGAATGGTCGGGGCAGAGTTTTGAATTAAAAACATTTTTTGAAACCGATCTATACGGCCCCTACCCTTAGAGAGAGGATCAGCCTTCCCTGGTGAACGCTGAATTGAAGAGTCAAGCTGCCTTACTGAGGTGTAAGGTGAAAGGTGAGTCAGACCAGCAGCTGATTGGTAGTGACCTCTGCCCGAACCAGAAAAGGCACAAATCACCCTGACAGCAAAAATCAGAAAGACCGAACCCAAAAAGCCAACAGCAGTGAGATCTTCCCAAGGGGGTGGATGGGCCCCGCTTCTTGTGAGTTGACCTTCCTTGTCTTGCAGCTTCCCTAGGAGTCCCACCAGGAGAGTCAGGCTTTCCTGATCGGCAGCGACCTCTTCAGAGGACAGGCCTTTCCATAGGCTTCTGCTGTGCAGACAGGTCCACCAGCATTCATGGTCCATTTCCACAGCTCACAGCCCCACAAGAGGGTGTCTTCCGACAGTTTCAGAGTCGGAGTTGTGCTCACGGAGCAGGGAGACCACACTTGTTTTCAGCTTAGCAGAGCTTGAAACCACAACAGGCTTCATTCAGTGAGCCTGGCCCAGGCAATTGAGGGAAACCTTGTGAATCCATGATTCCCCCGACCCCTCCCCAAACCAGCAGCTTTTCCTTGCTTGGGGCGGCAGAGGGGATAGCTGCCCCTTTCTTGTACAAAGCTAAAACTCTGCTTGGCTAGCAGGGCTTTTCTTGCAAGGACTTTTTTTTAAAGCTCCTTTCACCTGTCAGTCACAGAGTTGACCCACAACTTCATGATACACAAATGGGTGATCTGATTTCCTCAAGAGCTCATGAGCAAGCTTAAAAGCCACTTTTCAAAAAGGCACGTATCTAGGAACCATTAAGTGTACCTTAATCTGGAAACTGTCTCCCTTCTCCAACTCTCTTGGCATACTACCTTTCCTAAAGCAAACGTCGTAGCCAAAATCCAGTACAGGGACTTGTTCTGTCTGCCATACCTAGAGTCCATTAAGATTTCAGACCTCCAATTTGATGGTAAGAAGCCAGCAGCTTTCTCCTCACTGCCAGAACCTCTGGGTTAAGAGGCATCTGTTTCAGCTACAGATGGCAAAAAAACAAGGGAATTCCATTACCACTTCTTTTTGCATCTTTCTCTGATTGAGAGGAGGTGATCCCTCTCGCACTTATGACAAGCATATAACATCCAGATCAATTTCTGCCATACATTCAGATGCAGCAGCACAGAAACCAATGCAAAGCCATGTTGAAACTCTTTTTTCCCCACTGCAAAGTTTTGCACAAACTCCTAGCCGTTAAAGTCAGCATTTACAGGGATAAAAGTCACAGCTGCAGGGAGAAGCTGTTTCCTCACAGCTAGTGGGGAATGTGGAAGGGAGGCAAACTGCAGGCGGCAGGGTGGCATTTTATTTATTTATTTATTTGGCTGCATGGGGTCTTAGTTACGGCACGCAGGCTCTTCGTTGCGGTGTGCGGGCTTCTCTCTAGCGCGTGCGCTCTCTAGTTGTGGCGCACGGGCTTAGTTGCTCTGTGGCATGTGGGATCTTAGTTCCCCGACCAGGGCTCGAACCCGTGTCCCCTGCATTGGAAGGCAGATTCTTAACCACTGGACCACCAGGGAAGTCCCAGGGTGGCATTTTAGAACAGCGCTCTCCTTTTGCCCCCTTGACCTATGTGAGAAGGCTCCAGGACTTTTCTGCTCACTCACTGAGGTTTCGCTCTGTATTCCTCAGTATCTCCATTCATCCCGTGTCCCCTCCCCACGTGGCTACATGGTGCTGGTATCCAATGGAGCTCTCAATATTCCAGTCCCCCATCCACTCCCATTACCCCCTGTGTAAAGGGACTCATGTAGTGCCTTCTGAAACAGGAAGATCAGCTGGGGTAGAAAAGGAGCTAAGGATCAGTGGGGAGCAGAGAAGTGTCTTCAGGATAGCAATCCAGATTCTGTCCCTGCGGTACTGGGCAGGTTAGCTGTGTGGTCCTCCTAGACTTGCTCTGGCTGTGGAGCTAATTACCTCCCTCCTCTCCCCTGTGGGAGAGAGCAGCCTAAGCTTCTCTTGTCCCACCTAGAGTCCACCTTTAAGAATTTCAGGGTCCAGTCAGAGGAGAGAGCAAAATCCCAAAGTGCCATTAGGCTGCTGTGTTTCAAGCCTATCTCCTAACACCCAGCTAACAAACTTCCTAATCCTTTCAACAGACCTGCTTCTGGTTCCCATGGATCTTCTTCACATCCTGCTAACCAGCCTCAGGGCTCTCATCTGTCTCTCCCAGTAAACCATGAGACACACAGAATCCCGTCATCCTTGCTACCAGAATTGTTGGGCCTTTACTATTCATCTTTATTAATTTCATTCTCAATGCACATAGATATTCTAGATCAGACAGATTAGTTATTATTTATGCAATAATTTAAAAATAATAATATTACGTAAGTAATTATAACTGCATCAGTACCCCTTGCCCCAGTGCTTACCTGGGCGATGCGATGAAAGCCAGATGGGAAAATCTCCAGCAGGGGTGTCAGGCACTCCATAGGTGAGGGGTGGAGAAAAGTGAATTTTCTTTGCTTATGTGCAGGAGAAAGAGGCACCTGCTTCCTTCTCTCCCAGAAAGAGGGAGAAAAACCTTTGTTGCATGGAGACAGGATGGAAGGATCCCGGGTTCTTCCTCTGACCTTCTGGAACATAAATACATCTCTGCAGGAGCCAGAACAACCCTGGTGGCTCCAGTTTTTATGACTTAGAGCTGACTCCAAGGTCTTGGGCCTCATTTTCGCTTGAAATGTAAACACACCATCCTGAGTTAGGTAAATCTCTCTAGAGTCATCTCACTATACAGTTGTAAGTTAACCTTGCTGAGGATCCCAAGTTTTCAGCATCCTTTATCCAGAAAACCCCAACTCTTCAAAGTCAGAGATTTAGCTTCTCTTGCTAACAGTTTGCTCCACTGGACCACGTTGGGAGCAGGACGGAGGCACCACTCCCAAGACCCAGCGGTTTGTGCTGCCCCAGGTAATTCCACGAGAACTGGCTTTGCTCTCCTGCCGTGTGAGCTTCAGCACCATGCCTTGGGCTGCCAGGCTAAAGCATGAGGCGGCAGCGAGAAAGGGAGGAGGCAGCTTGGGCAAGAGGGTCGGTGAGTGAACAGGCGTTGAGGAAACCTTCCGCATGTGGGTAGTGGGAGTACTTTGTGTGCAGTGCTCGGGGGAGAGGATATTTCTTGAGTAAACAGAGAACGTCAGTGTTAGATTCCTAAAAAGGAAGATGAGGGGGCTGGGGAAGCAATAAGCTAGGAAGCAAGTGTATTTAAAAGGTATATTGATAAAAGCCACTTCCTCTGGAGAGAGGAGGGAGGAAGAATCTGTTCCTTCCCGAGGCTGGGGAGGGAGGGGCCGGCCTGATGCCAGGAGCTACAAATACCATCCCCCAGGACCCCTCCCTCTCCCAGGGGCCCAGGGGGACCCAGGGGGACCCGGGCTCGAGGTGGCATGTGCTACTGCTGGTAACGGGCTGAGCTCTGGCTGCCTCCTGTCCCCCTCCCACCCTCAATCTCCTCCCCCTCTGATCAGAAAGACCAAAGGGTCCAGAGGTCCTGAAAGTTGCCAGGAGCCTCCTGATTGCGGTCTTTGCTGGAGTGAGGTCCTGGATCCCTGGCCAATGGTTTGCGGAGGGGTGGGGCTTCCGGGGCTGGGGGCCGGGCACACACACACAAAAATAAATAAATAAAAAATTTTAAAAAAAGATGGTGGAGCCCCTTTTCTGGGCTGAAACCCAAGAGAGCGCTGAAGAAGGAGCATGTGCATTTGTTCTGCTTGGGGTTAGGGGGCCATGTCTGTATGGAAGGCAAAGCGGGGGTCAGGTAACCTCCGCAGATGGACCCTAGCGGCTTCTGCCTGGACAGCCTCACCACACGATGTGCACGAGGCCACACTTTTTCTCCCAGAACATAATCTGAGAAACCGTCTGGCTGCCTTGGGTCAAAGGTGCAGTAATGGATGGCTTAGTGAGAAGTAGGTGGTCAGCTCCTAGAAGCAGTGACCAGATGACCCTCACATGTAAAGATCATAGTGATCAAGACCTACGGCCTCTTTTAAGATTTCTCAGGGTGGTGACCTTTACATTTCATTCCTAAGGCCGTGACCTTGTAGAAATATGCTAAAGTCCCGCTGAAGTAGTCACATCTGCCCCGATGTAAGATGAAGCTTTCTGTGCTGAAGAAAAGGAAATTCACAATCTTAAAATCAAAAAGTTTATGTCTTTTAAAGTTTCTAACAGCCTAGAAGTGCTTCTTAGTAAAATACATTTATGTGAGTTGTATCCCCGGAGTGGCTTTTATCTTTTAAAAGTTAATATTTCAGGGGTCCAAAAGATAGTCTGTAGTCAACTTGAAAGCAGGCGGAGCATAGCAGACAGTCTGGGAGAAGTGAAAGAGAGGGTTGATGCAGAAACTCAATGATGCTTTCCAGATTTGGTGGGAGAGAGGGTGGCTGACCCAGGCAGAGCAGCCTGCTGGGGGGCCTGGCGAAGCACCTGTGGACACTGATAAGCCTCCCTGGATTCTGGGCAGATCCTGTTCATTTTTCTGAGTCACCCAACCCTCACCTCCTTCGGTAGGAGAGGAGCAGGTAAGGCTGTGATGTTTGTGATGCTTTTTTGTAAAGTGTGTGTGGGGGGTAAGAGGTAGCATTGTGTGTGTTTATCTCATGTTGCAAAGTAGAGCCCTGTCCCAGCTCCCTTCACACCACAGAACCCAGTCCTCTTTGGAGCGGGAGGCCTCTGCTGGGCTTAACCCACCACCACGCAGACCCAGCCGCAGAGACCTGGGACCTGGGTGGGTCCAGGCACTTTCAGGACCGAAGACAACTTTCTTCAACAAATGACAGGGATTACTCACCCCTCAAATATAAGTGGGGGTTATTCATTATTTGCCCCTTTAAATCTTGAGTTAATCTTACATTGATGTTAACGGTGATATTGACTTACTGGCTCTATTTCACAAGACTTCCTTTCAGGAGAGATTGAAAGGCATCCCGTTCCTAGGGCTGTGACTGTAGATACCCATTTTGAGATCGAGCTGTAACAGCTGTGACAGTTCTTATCTTCCTCTCTGTGATTTCTACATGCAATAAGGATATCCTTTCTCATCTAGAGGAGAGTGCCACTGTAACCTTTTTAGTACAGATTTCCCCAGTTAAAAATTAGCAAAACTAGCTAAAGCTTCTGCATCTCTTTCTTCTCATGGCATGTCCTCGACTTGACGTGATAAGGGAAAAGCAGCAGGGGCCCTGACACCTTTTCTGTAAATATCAGTGTGACATTCTAGTTTCACAGCAGTTAAGCTGTTGACATAAAAGCATCCGGCTGGTATAAAATCCAGAAGCTTAATCAGGCCCTCGGCAAGACAAACATTTTGCACACAGCAGAAAATACGAGGAGGAGATGAATGTCTCTCTCAATACTTGACTAAGTATATTGGTTAGACATGTGTTGCAGATTATAGAAAACCCTCTAGAAATGGCATGAACAAATAAGGGGTAGATTTGCATCATCGCAAGAAGTTTGGAGGTAGGCAGCCCCCGGGGGCCAGCACAGTCGCTCAGCAAGGCTGTCAGACACCAGGGCTCTTTCTTTCTTTCTGCTTTGACTTCCTTAGTGGGTGGTCTTTTGACATCATGCTTTGTCACCTCATGGTCACAAGGTGGCTGCAATCTCTTCAGGATCCAGGCTGGAAGAAAGAGTCAAGAATGAAAAGGGAAAATATAAGGGAAGGGCCTTTTCTTCGTGAGGCCTCTTCTTCTGGCACTGGTAGCTGGCTGCCTGTATCTCGTTGACCACCATGGTGATGTCACATGCCCACTAGTTTTAAGTGAGGCTGGGAAATTAAGTAATGTGCTTTCCTGCCTCTGCACTAGAGGAAGGCAAAGAAAAAGGTGACTGGGAAGGTGGGTTGAATGTGCCAACCTACAATTTCTGCCACAAGGGGTCACGGTAAAGTACTACTGAATGGAAGAAAACAGGGCTAGCAGTAGGCCTTACCTACATAAATTGTTTTCTCCCAGGTGGGGAGAAGGTCATGGTCAGGACTGGTGTCTGACCAAATAGGCTATGGAAGTTGGGAAAAGAAGAGTCAGGATTGGCTAAGAAATCCATCCATGTGCAGAACTAGCGCCCTACAAGAAGCCCTCCAAGTACTAATAATGATGGAACGAGGGACGGTCAAGTTTAATATCCCTAATTTGGGAAGAGATGTTAAAGACTGCTAATATCGGTAGGACTGATGTGTATCAAATATTATTCCAGGTACTTATGGATGTTTTCCCACAGTAACGTTTGAACCAAATACTGTTGTTCATGTTGAACAGTCACTAATGAATACTCGAAGAGGGCACACAGTAAGTGGAAGTGGAGGATTTGAGCCCAGGCCTGCCCGACCAATTCCAGGACTCTCTTTCTTATCCCATGCGGCCTTAGGTACCCTGAGGCCCCACAGGGACAACTCTGGTTCATCTTCCTTATGATGGTGGTGCCCAGGCATCCACGAACTTTTGAGTGGGACCAGGAATACTGAGTCCCAGTCCTACCAGTTATAACCCTCATAGTGGGTTATGATTGCCTCCAACCACTGCTCTTCCTCTAGAACAGGAGCCCCCATGAGGGCGAGGACTGTGTCATGTTCACTGTCGTATCCCAACCTAACTGGCATAGAGTAGGTGCTCAATAAATATTTGCTGGATAAGCAATGATTGAAGGACTGTGCTATTACAATATCTGTATTATGAGTGCCTGATGCTACACTGTGGTAGCCACTCGTTAAATTTTTCTTAAGTGGTCCATGTAGGAAGGAGACTGTATCTCCAACTGACAGGTTTAGAGAACAATTCATGGGAGAGTCAGTCAGCGTTGAGCCTGTCTTTGTGACAGGAGTACGAAACACTGAGGCTTGGGGAAGAGTGCTTTAGGTGGAGGAAGAGGGGACAAGGTCGTAGAGATGGGAAAGTACAGACTATTCAGGGAGAGGCCAACCTGAATGGAGAGAAGTCACAGCTGAAGGGTAATAGTAGGTATGGGAGAAAAGGGATTGTTGCCAAATATGATTGGGAAACATTTGGTTAAATAAGCTAGGTTTTCTGTTACAATTCTCAGAGCCTTTAACAATGCTCCTGTGACTCCAAGCCTCATTTCTCAAACATTTGGCCTTTGGGGCCCTTTTCTTGCAGAGCATTTCATGGAATGAATTTTCCACAGAATGCATTTTGCGAAATGTTGATCTAGTTCAGCTCCACATTTATAGACAAGGAAACTGAGACCCAGAGAAGAGAGGTGGCTTATTCAGAGCCACATAGCAGAACTTGGATTAGAACCCAGATCAGATCACTTGACCTCCAGTATAGTGCTCATTTGTAATGTGAAGACTATGTGTTTATAAAGGACAGCTTCTTCCTTACAGGGAACTTTTATTTATCTGTTATTCAGACAACAACCTTGGTGCTAAAATTTCCCCCAGTTTTGTACAGTGGTATTTTATATTCATCACCATGATGCTGAGCAGAGATGAGAGCTGCTGTCATTGCCTGTGCAGCCTCCAGAATCTTGGGAAGGTTTGTCTTAAATCAGCCCCATGTTTGCCTGGAGGGCAAAGAAAAGATGCTTTTTCTGTACAGCCATTTTTAAGGGGATACAGGGACTGCAGAAGTTTACAACTTGTGCTTCTCTCCTCAGCCTTTTCTTGTCCCCAGCCTGCTGTGGTAGGCAGAATGGGCCCCCAAAGATGTCCACATCCTAATCCCTGGAACATATGACTATGTTACCTAATATGGCAAAAGGGACTTTGCAGATGTAATTAGGTTATGGACTTTAGGGAGATTATCCTGGATTATGTGGGTAGGCCCAATCTAATCACATGAGCCCTTAAAAGCAGAGAACTTTCTCTGGCTGGAAGCAGAAGCAAAACAACAGAAGGGCAAGCCAGAGAGAAATGAAGTATGAAAAAGACTCCATGCTGTCTTGAAGATGAAGGGGGCAACATGACAAGAAATGCCGGTGGCTTTGAGTTGCTGAGAGAGGCGCCATCAAAGGAACAGGGACCCCAGTCCTCAGTCCTACAACCACAAGGAACTGAATTCTGCCAAAAACATGAATAAGCATGGAAGCAGAGTCTCCCCTCCAATCAGAGCCTAGGCCCTGAGTCCCGGAGCAGAGGAACCAGTGGAGCCCATCAGACTTCTGACTTCTAGGCTGTGAGATAATAAATTTGTGTTGTTTTAAGCCGCTTGTTTATTTTGACAGCCTTAGGAAACTAACACACCTAAGTCATTAACATATCCAAAGTGGAAGCTGTGAAGGGAATAGAGGTTAGGAAGGGGCACCACTGGGCTGAGGGCTTTGGGGCTGTGTGTGAATTAGTTTTTAGCATTTTTAAAAAAGATCAGTTGATTTGAGTCATTCACATCCTTCCCTCCCAGCCAGGCATCCCTGTATCTCTATGGGGAAAGGCTGCTGGAGGCTCAAAGGGCTCCCTGACAGGGCCAAGTACGTGTCTTTTCAAGCATATCTGTGCGCTGTGACAACCAGGTTCTGAGGTCTCCTTCATAAATGGCCCAAGACCTTTGCAACTCAACTGCTGGCCAATATTAGTGGGTATATCACTTGAAATAAAGGGGCCTCTCATTTACTAATCCTGACAGGTTGAAGTGCTGTTATTAAAGATAGCACTAAGGGCTCCTGCTGGTGAGCAGCCCAGGCTTCTCTGGGAAGCCTGTAGCTTTTCAACAGAGGGCATTTCCCAGAAGGGGAGCCGTTTGTCTGGGGCTCCAAAATAAACATCACCATGCCGGAGAAGGAATTTCAGCTTCCATGGTAGATAACCCGACTACCCTTAGATCTACAGCCAGTTTCTGAGTCTTGGTACTCTTTTGTTTCTAAATGTGGAGGAAAGTGTTTGCATTCTTTTATTTTACTAAAATAAAAGGGAGACTTGGAGAGGGGCTCGGCTTTGCTGGCCTGAAACCTTTCTTCTTTTTGTTCCCATTTTGTTTGATTTTCTGAACCTATTTAAGGTTTTAACACAACAGATCTAATTATTTAAAGTCATGGAAATTTTTGCACAGCATCTAATCTCGGATGAGACGCATTGTTACAGAGTACTTTTCATTTTTTAAAAGCTCAGGATTAATTTTAATGTTAAAGAAATTTGGAAATTCTGTACTGGATAAAAGTGCAGTTTAAAATCAGGGAAGCTTCTTGGATTACTTAGGACAAAACATCCTTTTTTATTAAACTTGACTGTATCTGCAGGCTGTTTTATTCATGCTCTATTGTCATCTCTAAAGCACGTAGAAGATGCTTTTCCCACAGTGTGATTCAATACAGGCGCCCAAAAAGATGCTCTCAGATTTCATGTGTCTGGGTAATTAGCTGAGTTTGAGCGGCTCAGTTAAACCGTTTGAAGGTCAATAATGCATGAATTTCTGGCAGACTGCCTAGAAGAGCCCAAAACACACTTGTATAAGGACTAAACATGTTTATTTTGTGTTTTAAATATGAAATAACGTTAGGATTAGTTTTGCCTAGAATTTAATTTTATGGCAGATTCATGTTTTAGTGTGACACAGAATAGTTCTGATGTGAATCCTTTCCAAATTTCCAAAGAAGTATTTCCTCTCTTTTGCATATTTGGTAGCACGGTTTCTTATGGACCTTAAAATCAAATTCAAGCACCCCAAATTAAAATGTCAGAGTTTAGATTCCATGAGGAGGCCCTCTTGGAATTTGTTTAGGTGCCTTAATTCAAAGCATAAGATAAATGTAAATACTGCATGGTAGTTAATTTTTTTCCCCTAAAGATAAAGTGTTTATGGAAAACTAATTTTGTCCCTAAAATTTAACTAGAGCATTCAGATATCAAAATAAACATTCAATTTTGATAAAGATGCTTTTACTTCAGAGATTTTTTTCAGTGAACAAAGCAAATGCAGGTTTGGGACCAGCAGCTTGTATCTTGATTTTGGTTCTGCCTTTCTCACTTGGAAAGTGCAATGTTTAGGCTTGTTTTAACTTTAGTAAAACTTCCAACTGATTATCTGTAACTGGCAGATTTAGGAGTCCTGTGTTCCTGGTTGAAGAGTTCTCCAGTACCATAGCTCCTGGGGAGGGTTTGCTTGTTCTACTCCAGCTGCCTTATCTGGGTCTGGTGAAAGGCAATCTTGCTGTGTCCATATTTGTCATGAGTGTACCTCTTGCTGTTTTTACACTGGGGCATGAGTATTCATGCCTCATGAATTGTCCAGGAAATAGCTCTTTCAGCCACTTCTCTTTGCTGTTAGAAAACAGCCAGGTTAGGGTATTCTAGAGGCCTTCAACCTGAGGCATATGGTGGAGGCCTTTGTGTCCTGACATAAAGAAACCACCTCCTTTTCCTCAGAATTTTGATGAGGTTTTTCATTGCAGCGGATTATTGCTGAGCTATTGTCACCAGCTCCGGGAACAAGCCACACTCCCAGGGTTCTGCTCCTAATGGCCAGGGGCTTTCTAGACCACTGTCATTAGGCACCAGGGAGCAGGAATTGATTGCCTGGGGCTATATGAATTTATGTCCATCACACAGGAAGGTGATTCTAGTCACAGTTTTAGAATCCCAAGCCATGAGGAGCCTGCTCCAGACTTTACTGGATGTCATCTGCTTTTGATAGTGGAGAGCTCCATATTTTCATTTTATCTACATGCTACATACATTTAATTTGCCTTGCATTTTTTTCTTCCCTAAAAAAGTGGACTCTTAAAGAATAATTGTTTTCAAACTCATATAATTTGCCTCATTATTATAACTTGGAATTTTTTAAAAAATTTATATACCAACTAAATCCTTTGGGAATACAACAAGGTAGCAATAAAAATGTCCTTTGCAGAAAAGGTAGCATTAAATGTAGCAGGTGCTAATCTGTATGATTCTACTTTGTTGGTTATTTTTTGTGAACCCAGCCTTTTGGCTAAACACTTCTCCCATTTCCGTAGCACCCAAGAGTACAAGACTGTGTGAACTGAGAGAACATTTTTGTGAACTGTTTACTCTGGCCCACCCTGCTCCAGCTCAAGGGTCAGAGGTCCACAGCAGGCCTGGACTTAAGGGTGCCTTCAGTTCCTCTGAGGTAGTTGAGGATAAAGCCAAAGGTCTGGCCTTCTCTTATTGTGAAATCTAATTACATTTATAAGAGGGGTCTTCTGCACAGGAAGTTAATTTTTGGTGGAAAACTCTGTAAGAGTCATTGCATTCCAGAAACCCAAGTGCAAGAGTAAGTGAAGCAAACTATGGCTGCAGCTGGAAAATGATTCCTGCATCTGTCACCAATGTTCCTGTGTCAGGGTTCACTCTGCTTTCCTGCACAAAAAACTCTTGATGATTTATGCACCTGAAGACGTATCTTAGCAACGGCTGTGAAGGGGAAATGTACTGAGAAACTTTCTCTAGCCTTTGTCTAGAGGGAGCTCCAAAGCAGAGGTTACATGCTATTTAACATGTTCTCTACAAGGCAGTTGACATATAATTGTATTAGTTTTAAAAAGAAAAAGGCAGGGACTTCCCTGGTGGCGCAGTGGTTAAGAATCCACCTGCCAGTGCAGGGGACACGGGTTTGAGCCCTGGTCTAAGAAGATCCCACATGCCGCGGAGCAGCTAAGCCCGTGCGCCACAGCTACTGAGCCTGCTGCTAAGCTTAAGGATTGAACTAGAAAATGGGCTGTTTTAGGTCTGACCCAAAGGCATAGTGGAGACCCCTTACTGGACCTTAGTACAGCTTCCTTGTTTCATTTGCACAGAAATGGGCAGCCACTGGCAGGGGGCACAGCAGGGACATCAGACATGTACTGACTTTCTAGCCACTCATCTCTTTATTTTAATGTCTCTGGTCCTCCCCCCTGCACTACACGCCAATCTCAAAGTTCAAAGATCAAAGTGACTGGGTTTAGGCCAGGGATGCAGTGAGGCTTGAGTGTGTATTGTGTGGTTGAGCAAATCCTTTTTAGGTTTTGCTCTCTACTTCTCCAGTACTCTAGCCTTTATCTTTCTAGGAGAGAAGAACTTTTCCCTCCTTTTTGAATTAAGGACTTCTAAGTCCATATGAAATGGGGCAGGTAATCAATTTAAGATCACATACAAGAAAAAAGTCACTTAGACTGTCTTGGAAGATGGGGAAGAGAGTTATATAAGTTTGTTATAAATTAAGCACATAGAGTTATGTTTAAGAAGCATAAAAATATGTGAGATTGTACTTTAATTCTATATTTTGTCAGGTTGAGGAGGGAGATGAAAGAGAAGAAAATAAATCTCAGATGCGGAGAGTAAAAAGAAAAGCAAAGGGAATGAAGATAGGGAGAAAGGTTTATTACCCTTAGTTCAGAGGTGGAGTTTCTAGGAGGATTTTGAGTTTTAGGTCAGTTAACGTTCCTCTTGGACATTAAGTTTCATAGCATCATCTCTTATCACCGCCCTTTGAAATGCTGATTGATTAGTCATTCATGCTAGTTTCTCAGAATGCCGTAGGTATCTTAGCATCACCCAATGGGACAGCAGCAAGCAGGCCAAGAGGAGATCCTTCCCTTGGCTGACAAAGCAGGCAGCAATTCTGCCCTGTGTTGTGACCGTCCAAGGTCAAAAATGCCCCAGCCTGCCAAATAGAGAAGCTTAGGTAAACAAGGGAACAGACCAATGTGATCTTTAACAGCAAACTGCTTATCACTTCCCTGATGGCAGTCCTTTATCTTTCATGAAGATACACGAAGTACTGTGAGCCACTTACCAGCTTTGGCTACAACCCTTTACCCCTGGCCAGTCCTGTCACTTTCCTTCCTCCTTAACAACCAGTGCAATGTATTGGTTTCCTCACTGTCACTGGAGAGTCAAATGCAGGGTATAGCCAAGTTTTCTAAATTCTTTGGCTTGCCTCTGGCCACAATTGACTCCCATGCAGCCCCAGGACCATATTTATTGTTCAGTGGTTAGCTACTTTGACACTGCTGTCATTAACACCCTAACGTCTCCAAAGAGCGGTCCTCAGACCTGCAGCATGAACATCAACTGGGAGGTTGTTAGAAATGCAGGATCATAGGCTTATTTTCAGATCTTCTGAGTCAGATTCTACACACTACCACAATTGCCGGATGATTCTCACATGCACATTAAAGTTTTAGCCCTTTTGGCCTCCCTGACTCCCATCTTTTTGATTCCAGATTGCTTCATCTGCCAGAAACCACACTTAAGTGACCTTGAGACTCAGGGCTCCTTCATAATCTTTGTGTTCATTTTAAAATTTCCTAGGGTACTCTGAGAATGACCCCTCAAATTCCCTTTCTCCTCTTCACCTCCTCATTCCCATTTTTTCTCCTCCCATTGCTATTTTCTTTCTCCCTAACTTTACAGAGATCAGATGACTTTGCTGTGCTAATATTTTTTTCCTTCTATGCCTCAATATATTTCTGGTCTTCTGCCACCCTCTATTTTCTCAAGTTTCAGATGAAGTAATATCCTTCTCATTTCTAACAATAGTTCTTTTACCAGTGCCTTTTATTTATTTTTTAATTAATTAATTTTTGGCTGAGTTGGGTCTTCGTTGCTGCACTCGGGCTTTCTCTAGTTGCGGCGAGCGGAGCAAGGGGCTACTCTTTGTTGCAGTGCACGGGCTTCTCATTGCGGTGGCTTCTCTTGTTGCGGAGCACGGGCTCTAGGCACGCGGGCTCAGTAGTTGTGGCGCACGGGCTTAGTTGCTCCGCAGCATGTAGGATCTTCCTGGCCCAGGGCTCGAACCCGTGTCCCCTGCATTGGCAGGCAGATCCTTAACCACTGCGCCACCAGGAAAGTCCCTACCTGTTCCTTTTATACACTTTCCTTTTCCCTTCCTTTAGGATCTTGCTGTCTTACTGGTCTTCTTTCTCACAGAATTATTTCCATCGTCTCCACTAAACCCTTCCTTTTTGTATCCAAATGTGCAAACATGTTCTTTTAAGAAAATCACAGCATACACATTTTACATTCACTTGATCCTACTTTTTTTCTGGTTTGTGTTCTGTTTCTCCTCTTTCACAATCAGATTTTTCCAACAAATGGTCTAGAACCATGGTTTACAGTTGGGGCAATTTTGACCCCCAACCCCTTCCTTTCAGGGACATTTGGCAGTATCTGGAGACATTTTTGGTTGCTGCAGCTGTGGGAGATGTTCCTGGCATCTGGAGGCCAAGGATGCTACTGAACATCGTGCAGTGCACAAGACAGCCCTCACAACAAATAATTCTCTGGCTATGGTGACCAACCATCCTGGTTTGCCTTCAGCTTTCTGGTTATAGCACTGAAAATCCTGTGTCCCAGGAAACCCCTCATTCCTGGGCATACTGGGATGGTTGGTCACCCTGTATCTGGCCCCAAACGTCCAAAGTGCCAAAGATGACAAACCCTGCTCTAGAAGGAAGACCCATTAACTTCACTTTCTTCTCACCAACTCCCTTCCCTTCAGTCTGTTTTTTTTTTTTTTTTTTTGACTGCACACCACGTGGCTTGTTCCCCAACCAGAGATTGAACCCGCACCCTCGGCAGTGAAAGCACAGAGTCCTAACCACTGGACTGCCAGGGAATTCCCCAATCTGATGTTTAATTTCTGTTCCTTCCCATGAAAACAGTTCTCTTGAAAGTCACCAATGGTCACCTTGTTCCAATCAAGTAATCCAATTGCCTCTTCTCCTCCCCTCAACCTTTTTGATCTCTTTCAAGCATTTGACACTGTTAATTTGCTCTTCATTTTTAAAAATATTTTTTATTATTTATTTGGCTGCACTGGCTCCTAGTTGTGGCACATGGGATCTTCGCTGCAGCGTGTGGGGTCTTTAGTTGTAGCATGCAAACTCTTTGCTGAGACATGCATGTGGGATCTAGTTCCCTGACCAAGGATCAAACCCGGGCCCCCTGCATTGGGACCACAGAGTCTTAACCACTGGACCACCAGGGAAATCCCTGCTATTCATTTTGAAGTCTTTTCCTCATAATCTTGCTTCTCTCCCTCCTACCCTCATCATTGTGCCTTCTCTCTTTTGTGGGTTCCTATTTCTACTACATCTTAAACGTAGGTAGTCTCTCAGTTAAGTGTTCCTTGGCTCTCTTCTTTACTCTTCTAATAAAAGAATTTCACTCCTTTTTTTATTTTTTGCCTGTGCTATGCAGCTTGTGATCTTAGTTCTCCGACCAGGGATTGAACCTGGACCCTCGGCAGTGAGAGCACGGAGTCGTAACCACTGGACTACCATGGAATTACCTAATTTCACTCCTTATCTTCAGCTCTCATCTTTATTGGTTGATTCCCAAATCACTTTCCTGAGTCCTAGTCCTTCATTTCCAATTAATTGAGGGGTTCCCTTGGATACCCAGCAGAATCTAAAACTCAACCTGATTAATGGCAGGTTAAGAAGAACAATTTTATATGTTGGCAAAGAGGAAAGATAATACAGTCTACCTTCTATTTCCAGTCTTATCTTCTATTTTGGTCTGATATAACCCTTAAACTCTACCCAACCAGGATAACTCTCTCCATGCTCTTATATAACTTGTGATTCCCTCCTTCCATGATTTTGTTCCATGTATTCTTAAATGTAGTATTTTTTGTTTGTTTTTTTGTTTTGTTTTGTGGTACGCGGGCCTCTCACCGCTGCGGCCTCTCCCGCTGCGGAGCACAGGCTCCGGACGCGTAGGCTCAGCGGCCATGGCTCACGGGCCCAGCCGCTCCGTGGCATGCGGGATCCTCCCGGACCGGGGCACGAACCCGCGTCCCCTGCATCGGCAGGCGGACTCCCAACCACTGCGCCACCAGGGAAGCCCCTGTTCCATCTATTCTTGAAAACTGTAAATCACTTCTGCCTTTTCCTTCTTCAGATCTTCCTAATCATTTCAATCAGGAAAGTGTGGAATGACAAAAATACTGGATTAGGAGTCAGAAGATCTATTTCTGTCACTTTACTTTCTTTTAGGATTGGGACAATTACTTGAACTTTCTATGGCTATATATATTTTAAATGAAGAAATAATAATCCTATCTGTGCCTGTCTCAGGTAGCTAATATGAAAAAATGCTTTGAAAGATGTGAATTGCCATATAAGCATTGTCTGACTTGAACTCCAATAGCACTTTGAGCCTTTCATATAGAAACTTATTATCTCTTGCTTATAAAGTAGTGACAATTAGACTTCTTAAAAGTAGAGATCATAAACTAAGCCTTTTTCTTCTGTAGTTTCTATCATTGTGCATATAATGTTAACAGATTGAGTAAAGACTGATGAAAGAAAAGCAATTCCACCTGATATTCAGTCTTTATTCTTGATTCACTAATTCCAGATATTTTATACTATATCAAATTTATCACCCTTTTTTTTTTTTTTTTAATCTCCAATTTAGGTGATGTCTTTCCAGTGCAAATGAATCCAATAGCTCAATCTCAGTTTATACCTTTGGCTGAAGTTCTTTGCTGTGCTGTATCTGATATGAATGCTGCTCAGATTGTAGTAACACAGGAATCACTATTGGAACATTTGGTGAAACATTACCCAGGTAGAGTAACAAGTTTTTCTCTATTAGTTCATTGTATGTGTTTGGTTTCTATTTATAAATCATCTTAAACACATAAACTGGGCAATATCTAATTTTTTTTCTATTATAGAACCTTGTATTAGAGCCCCGGTGGAAAAAGGTCTGCATCAGCAAGTTTATGAGTATTTCTTTTATTTTCCAGATGAACTTTTTCAAAATTATGTTTATGGTAATAATTAAGTCAGACTCTGTAGAAAGGAGTGCAAAGGAAAAAATGAAGATTCAATTTCTCCCCCGCCTCCTTTTTTTTTGACCGTGCCCCTCGGCATGTGGGATCTTAGCTCCCCAACGAGGGATTAAACCCGTGCCCCCTGCAGTGGAAACGTGCGCGCGAGTCTTAACCACTGGACCACCAGGGAAGTCCCTGCCTCCTATTCTTTTTTTTTGTTGTTTTTTGCGGTACGCGGGCCTCTCACTGTTGTGGCCTCTCCCGTTGCGGAACACAGGCTCTGGACGCGCAGGCTCAGCGGCCATGGCTCACGGGCCCAGACGCTCCGCGGCATGTGGGATCCTCCCGGACCGGGACACGAACCCGTGTCCCCTGCATCGGCAGGCAGACTCTCAACCACTGTGCCACCAGGGAAGCCCGTGCCTCCTATTCTTTTTTTTTTTTTCATCTTTATTGGAGTATAATTGCTTTACAATGGTGTGTTAGTTTCTGCTTTATAACAAAGTGAATCAGTTATACATATACATATGTTCCCATGTCTGTTCCCTCTTGCGTCTCCCTCCCTCCCACCCTCCCTATCCCACCCCTCCAGGTGGTCACAAAGCACTGAGCTGATCTCCCTGCCGTGCCTCCTATTCTTAAATTGCTACTTCCCAGAGGTGACATCTTCTGCCGTTTATAGTTTCTCATGGACACTTTCATAAGTTGTATTTGAATATATGTATCCTTTTTAAATAAGTTGGATCATTCTATACATTCTCTCTGCACCTTTCCTTTTTTAACGTAAAGACATGTTTTTGAGATCTTTCCGTATAAGCATATATCGATCTATCTCATTCTTTTCATAGGTGCATGATATCCCAGTGCATGAATGTAGAAGAGTATTTTTTTATTTTTCCCATTATAAGATATGCTTATTGTAGAGAAATCCAGAAAATATAGAAAAGTAATCACTTATAGTACCTCTACTCAAAGGAAACCAATATTAACATATTGATATATTTTCTTTGTGTTACACATTTTTTTTCACTTTTTTTTTTTTTTTTTTTTTGCGCGGTACGCGGGCCTCTCACTGTTGTGGCCTCTCCCGTTGCGGAGCACAGGCTCCGGACGCGCAGGCTCAGCGGCCATAGCTCACGAGCCCAGCCGCTCCGCGGCACGTGGGATCTTCCCGGACCGGGGCACGAACCCATGTCCCCTGCATCGGCAGGCGGACTCTCAACCACTGCGCCACCAGGGAAGCCCTTTTTTTCACATTTTTAACATTGTTTTCATAATATGAATATAATTTTGAACTCTGCTATTCAGAAAAGGAATTTCTTTTAAAATTGTTACCTTCTCAGTTTGAAAAACCACCATAATCCAGATGTTAGGTAGTTTGCCCTCACCCAAGCACAGACTGATTTTCATTTTCTCTTTAGATTCTTACTGAGGTTTAAGCTATGAGACTGGTTTTCAAAAACTTCCATGTTTGCTCTCAAGAAGGCTTTCCTTAGTCACAATTTAAATTTATAATGAGGTTGTATAACTTGGTGTTTGTGTTTGAGTGAACAGATTTTTTTCTTTGCTTAACCGGTAACCTAGCCATATGTCTTTGTGTAGATGAAATTATATTTCTGTTACTCAGTTTAATTATGATTATTGTTAATGCTTCTTTGACATTTTAATTATATATATTAATTGTGTTACAGTTAGCTCTGGGTTCATCAAGCAAATGTGTGGTCATTTCTGAGTTACTGATTTCACTCATTAAAATGTTTCTTATTCAGAACGTATCAGTGTAAAGTGCTTATTTGTTTTAGGCATTGCAATTCCATCTCAAGATATTCTCTATACCACTCTGGGAACTCTCATTAAAGAAAGGAAGATTTATCACACTGGAGAAGGATACTTCATAGTTACTCCTCAGACTTACTTCATTACAAATACAAACCCCCAAGAAAATAAGAGAGTCCTATCAGATGAAAGTCCCCGGATGCCAACTTCCATTACATACCTGGTGAACGTGGAAAGCTGTGCAGACCTAGCCAAAGAAAATGCGGCCCCCATATCCCATTGTCATTCTTGCCAGTGTTTCCATGATGTGTGCACTCAGTATATACAGGAACCACCAGCTGCTGCAGAAGTGACTAGAAAATGCCAGAAAGGTCTTAGGGAATCCAAACCTTTGGTACAGAATCGAACAGTTTCAGTGTCTGAGGAGAATCGCGTCTGTGACAGCGCCAAACCTTTACCATTCACAAAAGACAGAGAAAAAGCCAAGAAATTTGGCTTTAGCCTCTTCTGGCGCAGTATATCCCGAAAGGAGAAGTCCAGAACAGAGCACAGCAGTTTCTCTGCCCAGTTCCCACCAGAAGAATGGCCCGTCCGAGATGAAGATAACTTGGACAATATCCCTCGAGACATTGAACATGAGATAATCAAACGAATTAATCCCATTTTAACTGTTGACAACTTAATCAAACATACTGTCATAATGCAAAAATACGAAGAACAGAAAAAATATAATAGCCAGGGCACTTCCACTTATATGCTGACACTCAGGCATAAGTATCCTTCAAAAGTGGGAGTTAAGAAAAGTCAGGGCCGGTCTGTAAAGCCTCGAAGGCGGGGCCATTCACATAGAGATAGAGACAAAGCCAGGAGTCAGGGAAGTGGGCCTCAGCCAGGAAGCATTAGGCTGGAGAAACACCCCAAGCTCCCTGCTACACAGCCCACCCCCGGAATTGAAAGCCCTAATGAAGTAGAGCTTCAGAAACCACTTGGTGAGAATCCATCAGTGCTAGGTTCCCATTTGATTTACAAAAAGCGGATCAGTAATCCTTTCCAGGGTTTCTCTCACCGAAGGAGCCCAATAACCAAAGAGCACAACATCCAGAAGATCGGTGATCTGAAACCCAGTCAGATTGGACCAAAGGGAAAGCCTTTCCAAAGGGCGAGGTCTTTGGATTCCTCAAGAATCTTTGAGAGTGAAGCCAAACAGTCATACAGTGAACAATGTAATGATAAACTGAGAGCAGAATCCATTTATGTGAATCACTCTACTGTCAAACCTATCAGTGATGACTTTAGAGATTACCTCTTCAATTACTCTCAGTGTGGTGTTTTGCAAAATGATAGTAAATGCTGTTCCTTCAGGGAAAGCACGTTGAGACGTGATGTGTATGGTGGAGAAAATGAGGCAATCCCTGAAGTCTCGAGGAAAAGCTACTCTCATTTTGACACATTAGAAGAGACAAAAGAAACACAGCATGTCCTGCCATCACAAGGTTCCTCTTCTTTAGACCAAGCATCCTCTGCTCGTAGATCAGTTGATGAAACAATACACCAGTTCCAAAATCTTGGTCTTTTGGATTACCCAGTTGGTACAAACCATTTGAGACAACCTGAGAGACAAGACAGAGACTCAGAGGAAACTCTGATGAGAAAGGCATTTATCCAGGAAGCAGAGACTGTGAGTCTAGAAAATGAAGGACTTTCTGATGACGACCAGGCCTTGTATCAGAATGAAGCAGATGATGAGGATGGGGCCTGCAGTTCATTGTATCTAGATGAGGATGACTTTTCTGAGAATGACGACTTAATTCAAATGCTGCCTGGCCACATTCAAGTTTCCTTTCCAGGGGGAAACAAGTGGAATCATTTAGGAAAACGAAAGGTGACCGAAAGGTCTCTGACTGAGTACAATAGCAACATACAGAGGTTTGAGCCTCTGGTGCTCAAAGGAAATGAACATTACAAGCCCACTGGGTTGCTTACTAATCCCGGTGAAAGCCAAAAACCTAATCTCTCTGCTGAAAACTGTGTCCTCAATTTAGGGATCCAGTCTGGTTTTGACTATGAAAAGGAACCCAGTATAGCTAAATGTGTACAGGCCTCAGCACCTGCTGATGGAAGTATATTTGATTACTACGGCACAAGGAAAAGTGCTTCAGAGGCTGAAACCCTACAAGACCCTGTTGGTGACACAGGAAAGAAACCAGCCACCTGGAGTCAGAGTGCTCAGAATCAGGAAATGAGAAAACAGTTCACACACAAGTTAGAACTGTTCAACACTTCGCATATGCCAGTGTTGGCTCAGGACGTCCAACCTGAACATAGTCACTTGGAAGGAACCGAAAATCAGAGCATGGCAGGAGATAGTGGAATAGATTCTCCACGGTAAGTGCACATAGAAGTGATTGGCCACTATCCCACAGGAATTATTAAAATCAAGGGCATATTGAGTTACCTTGTGGGAGACTCCTGAATAAATTTTTTATAATGATACAAGTCTACCAGCCTTTACTGAATAAGTTGTATGAAGTTACAATGAAACCTCTTATATAATAGGATAGAGTTCATTTTTAATGTGAACCAAGATTTGACTGTTCCACTACTACTAAATCTTGAATTATTTCTAAAAATAGGAAGGGACTACCATAAACCAAGCACTTCCTGAACTGAAGGTTGGAAAGTTTTCACTTATATTCCTGGTTCTACACAGGTTGAGATAGAGATGTGGCTACTTTCCACTAATATTTTCCATGCCAGTTTGTTTAAATAACATTGTTCAGCATATAAAAGTAATTTGGTCATAATAGAACATTTAAAGTACTGAAAAGTAGTTTTTTAAAAACATCTATAGTCACCCTACCATCTAGATATTTTTAAAAATCTTTTTATATTTGGTGTATTTATACTTTGGTCTGAACATATTGAATCTATATATTTTGTCTGTTGAGCTCATACTGTAGTTACTATTTTGCATGTTGCTTTTTTCAGTAGAATATAATGAACATTCCCCCATGTTATTAAATAGTTTTCTAAAAAGTCATCTTAAAATTTGGCATATATCTTCATTAGTTTTTTTATTATATAAAATTATTGTGTACCTCTTTTTTAAACAGTAATATAGAAATGTAAAAAGTAAAACTGGTAGTCTCCATTCCCTAGCCTTTTCCATTCCTATTCCGTAGAGGTGACCTAAATATTGTTAACAGTTCGGCGTATATTCTTTCAGACTTTTTCCCTTGCATTTATAAATATAATTAATTTCTAACAACAGAGCATACAGAGCTGTGGCTTTCTTTTTCACCTAATTTATCATGGATATCCTGCAATCAGTACATATATATCCTGCTTTTTGGGGGGGCACTGCGCTGTGCAGCTTGCAGGATCTTTGTTCCCCGACCGGGGATTGAACCTGGGTCCTCAGCAGTGAAAGCTCAAGAGTCCTAACCACTGGACCACCAGGGAATTCCCTCCAGCTCATTGTTTTGTTTTTTTTTTGCTGTGCCACGCAGCATGCATGTGGGATCTTAGTTCCCTGACTAGGGATCGAACCCGTGCCCCCTGCAGTGGAAGCATGGAGTCTTAACAACTGGACCGCCAGGGAAGTCCCTTATTTTTTGAAATGGCTGCTTAGTATTCCATTATGTGGACCCTGTTATTTACATAACCATTATTTTCCTTGCTTTGACATTTAGATTGTTCCCAGTTTTTTTGCTATAATAAATCAATCTGCAGTGAATTGTTATTACTAAATGTTTGTGGACATTCCTAATTATTTATAACTTAGGCTAAATTCCTGGAAGTTTGCATTTTTTTAAACACATCTACTTTATTGGGGAACAAGATTTTTTTGCCTGAAACAATAGTTTAATTCATATTAAGTCATTGAAGTATCAAAACATGTTGTCTTTGAGGTAAACAACAGTGTAAACCAATAAGCCATGGGTTCCCTTTTGTTCCTCTCTGGCAAAAACAAAAATAAAACCAAAAACAAACCCAAAACAGATAAGAGAAATTGACATGAATTGAGAATTTAAATTTGAGAAATCTTGAGAAATTTAATTTTTAAAAATTGCTTATAATATGGTTTTCTTGAAAGATTTATAACTATAATCATTAAAGACATTTATAGGAAAAGGGAGGGGAGATAACATTTGGACATCAACTATGTGCCATAATTGGATTAGGATTAGGGAGACAGAGATGAACAAGGTGTTGTTGCTACCTATAGGAAGCTTACAATTTAGCTTAGTTTAGTTGAGGAGACCAACAAACAATAAACAAATTGAACTCAACAACAAA
The DNA here is from genome assembly GCF_951394435.1 of Stenella coeruleoalba. NCBI lineage: Eukaryota > Metazoa > Chordata > Mammalia > Artiodactyla > Delphinidae > Stenella > Stenella coeruleoalba. The sequence goes on along the minus strand of NC_137162.1, from coordinate 63,114,001 downwards.
GCATAAACTCTTAATTCCACATCTCTTTGGCAGTTATGAAGAGTGATGGGCTGTGTGGGAAAGATTTATGGAGGACACATTTTTGAGACATCTCTTGATGTAATGGACAGGTGAGGGAGAGGAGGCAAGGTGGGAGAAGGGGAATGTCAAAAACAAAATGCCCAACCAGTAATGTGAGTTGGCTGAAGCAAGGCAGATGTCTTGGATAAGGGACTAACATCGCTTACAGCTCCTAGGAAAGGAACGCTAGTCAATATGAAAAATATTACAGTTGGCTTTTCCTTTCCATATGCTTACTCAAAAAAGAAACAAATTATACAAGAAGATATTGGTCATTTTAGTTGTATAGAAGAGTTTTTCATGGAGCTTATTGTTTCTGCCTAGAATATACTTGATATTGGATCGAGAACAGATGTTCAGAGAATATGAACTTCTTAGAAAGCAGCTGTCAAATAATTGAGTTGCTATTGGGAATCCTTTAAAATGTAAAGAGCACTTGAGATTTTTAAAGGTTAACTTATTTGATAAGTTAGTTCCTGTTAGTAAATGTACTCCTTCAGAGTAACAAATGAAGGTGTTTTGCCTTGGTTAGAAATCCAGGCCCTTTTGAAGGCAATAATTCTGTTACTTTTAATATCTTTAGGACACAGAGTCTGGCATCTAATAACTCAGTCATTTTGGATGGACTAAAAAGAAGACAGAATTTTCTGCAGAATTTTGGAGGCACAAAGAGCAGTCAAACACCCACGTCCAATTCCTTACTACAACTAACTCCAGTCATAAATGTTTAATTCTTTTTTTAAGATTTTTTTTTTCAATGTGGACCATTTTTAAAGTGTTTTATTGAATTTGTTACAACATTGCTTCTGTTGCATGTTTTGGTTTTTTGACCTTGAGGCATGTGGGATCTTAGCTCCCTGAACAGAGATCTAACCCATGCCCCCTGCATTGTAAGGTGAAGTCTTAACCACTGGACCTCCAGGGAAGTCCCATAAATGTTTAATTCTTACTTTTCTTTTGGAAACTTTTTTTTTTTGTAAAAATGTACAGCGTTAATATAGAATGTTTTAATCAACTGAGTTTGTAAGAATTCTCTAAGGCCAAGCATATATGTTATTAACCTCATTACATATTTTGTTGTAGTTACTGGTTTTTTTCCTTTTTTGACATTGGCTTTTTTAAAGCTTATTTTACTATAAATTTATTGGGAATATATAGATTGTTTACAATAAAAAACATGGAATCATTGGTCTTCTTCCAATTAAATGTAATTTAACTTGAATCATCAGACGGACATTCATTAGTTTCTCAAATACATAGGAAGCTAATTTACTACCTAGTAGTGAATTTTTGTACCCACATCAATACCAAGTTCTTACGGTAAGTGGATCTCACCAGATTTCAACACAGAACCCCAGAAAATAGTGTGTTAGGGTTGCATAGATACGTTGTTTGCAACTTAAGTCTTTTATAATCAGAAAGAATTTATATAGATGTGTTGGGTGCAACAAGAATTCCTTCTATCCAGTCATTGCTGCCAAGGATATCCTTTGTGAACAGCTGGAACATGAACAAATGTCTCCACACTATGATTGACTGACAATGTCCAAAATACCCATGGCAGTAGACATATGGCTCAACTGTTTGGTTCCTCCCCACGTTTGAGGCTCTCTCTATAAAATGGCTTTGAGGAGTCAGGATGTTCTCAGATGGTGGAGATAGAAGGGAAGCAGAATGGTTGCAGGACGGCTGTGAGTGAAAGGGAGGTTCTGAATCAGAGATTTAGAGAGAAGATGCAAGATGGCTGGTAGACAATTTTTCTACATTTGATCCACTTCTGTTCGCGATAAGACCTCCGTAGCCTTGCCAGAATTTTTTCTGGCAGGACTTTTCAGACCAAGTAGTGGAATGGTCAGTTCTCTTGGGTTTGGGGAACATGGAACAGTCACGAGTGGTTTCAGCATGTCGGGTAGATGCTAATGCTGATTTCTGGTTGAGGGGATGTTTCTACTAAGAGGTTTCTAAGGATTATCAAAGCCTTAGAGCTCAAGGATGATTGAATAGAGAGAGAGTGCCTCTTTCCAGCTCTCACCATCCAGATAACAGTGAAGGCCAGAATGAAGCTCAGCAGTGTGGAGAGCTGACTCCAGGCCCTGTGGGAGTGCAGAGGAGGGGAGATCAGATGCGCTGCTCTGTTTCATGGTGGTTGCACCACTCATTTCTGACTGTTGGTTTTCAGTGGCTCTGACCAACCTACCGTGGCATTCCAAGATTACCTGTGGTTACAGGGGGCAAAGTACCAAGAAGGGTAATCTGGATAGAAAAGCCTTGTGGGGGAGGCATTGGTTTAAGGGGGGTCTTACAGCTTGGAATCAGTATCAGTGAGTGGAAGTTAGGAGAGAGAAATTTCAGCTTAATATGAAGAACTTCCTATTAGGCAAAACTATCTGAAGATGAAATAGGTGGCTTTGTAAACAGATGAACTTCCTGCTGTTTAGGACATTCAAGCAGAGGCTTGGTGATCCCTTGACCGGTATGTTGCAGAGGTATTTCCAGTACTTTTCTTAAAAGGATGACTGAACTAGATGATTTTGAAGATTCCTCCCAACTGTAAGGTTCTGTGCTTATAAAACTCAGTGAAGGTTATATGTCAAATCTATCCAATTAAAAAAAAGGAAAAAAAAAGATTCATTGAGGATCCTGTGAAGTACTGAACTCACTCAAGATTCCCAAGTTGCTTCCAGTTCTTCATTTCTGCACCGATCCCTGCCAATCCTTGGAAGAATGAGTACCAGCAACTCTTCTGTCTTTGATCTTGGACCTGGACAATTTTCTTAATAGAGTAAGGAATCCAAAGTCTTTTGTGACTCTATCCACCTCAAGGGACCAATGAAATCCATCTAATCTTGCCACCAGATGCATTATGACACTCTCTAAATGTATTAAATGAAGCCTATTATGAAACCAATAAACCTCCCTTCTATAAAACACAACATATGACCACAGGTATTAAAGATGAGTGTGCATATTATTAAATTGTTTGGGAGATTATTCTCTACAATGGGTGACTTGAATTTTTTCCCACTATTTTTGTGTGTGGAAATTTTACTTATTCTCTTTCCCATTGCAGTCTGTTTGCTAAGAGAAAACTGTTCTCTTGAAACAGCATGGTGACCTGAGCTTCGGAGTCAGATAAGTTTAAATCCCAATTCCAACCCTTGGTAGCTGTGTGATGGAGAAAGTTACCAAACTTCTCTATTCATTTTTTTCATCTGTAAAGGATATCTACTTTATAGGATTGTTGTCAGATTTGAGAATAATCTATTGAAAGTGTCCAATGCAGGAGGCACCTATTATTGTTACAAACATATGTGTGTATATTTTTATATATTGATTCACAAAACTTGTCTAATACATGGCCTACTATACAGGTAACCTGTTTTTGCCAGGTTGTCTGGAATTCCTCCATTTAGAGAGTCCTTTAGGTTAAGATTATAGAAAAGTATCGTTAATCAAAATCCAGATATGCCTGGGGGAGGTATTATGCTTTTGGCTAACAAGTTTTCAGTTCATACCTCATGCTATAAATAGGATAAAGTATGCAAAGCATGGGCTGATTGTGGCTACTCATAATGTGAGATCATGTTCATCCTCTTTCATCTGGTATCTCAGATCCCTAGGAATCCTCAGAATAGCTGGCTTCTGCAAACTATTTTCAATATTTCAGAAATCCTAATGGAAATTGTACATTCTCTTTGCTTAACTCCTTGCTACTAAAACATCAGTTTCTTTGCCAATGACTGAAATTACACCTGCTCAGTAATGCAACCCTATCACATGCTGGTGTGACATTGTTAAGCTTCATTTGTATCTTATTCATATATTAGAAGAATGATCATGAATCAATTATTATTAAATGCAATTTAGCAGACAGAATGTTTCAAAGTGTCAGAGCCATGAGGAAAAAACAGAAGAGCCGTAGCAGTGAAAAAATTGGGGATCAACTGTATTTTGAGAACCCATCCTACAGAGCTACCTGAGAAGGCTTTTAAGGAATGGGCAAGACAGACTAGTGCCTAAAGGGAGTGTGGAAGAGAGACATGAGAGTCACGAAACAAGAATGGTGAGGGGATATATCGAAAACAAACTCATGACTATCTTTCTGGCCTCTACAGATCTTTCTCTCAGTTGAAGTCTTAGACACGTGTTCCATTTTTAGCAGTTGAGCAGGTCCTATTTCTTGGGGAATGGTGCCCTCTTCTGGAGTAACTGATGTGACTGTTCCCTTCCACCACTTGATTGAAAAGCATCTACAAAGTAATTGATTAGAGAAACAGACCTCCTCCCTCTATTTAAAAAGCTTTCCCAAATAATTTGAATTAGGAGCTAGATATGCTAAATATTTTCAAAGCTATCTCCTCGCCAACACTGTCAAAACCTGGAGCTAAAAGTAGAAATATAAGTACCTCTGTACATCATCTCTGCTGTACTGTTATATCAGGGGATCCCCCCAGTTTTCCTGAACTATCAGTAGGGAAGGCATTTTTGCCCCCCACTTTACTAACAACACAGGTTTTCGAGTTTAGTTGGCCAAGGTCATGTGGCTAGCAATGGCAGAAACATCGTTCCTGGTCTCTCTTTCATTTTCTTCTTCTTAGTACTCTCCTCACTCTCTGCCCCCAGTATCTCTTGATCGATTTATAGCTGACCCTTAAACTATTTCCATCTCATAACATGATGGTTATGTTATTTAAAAATGATGGTTCAATTCCTCTTGTCACATAAGATTGACATGCAGATGCAAAATGATGGTTCTTTTTACCTTCTACTCTCTATGGAATAAAAATTAAAATCTAGCCCTCTAGGTTTGAGAATGACCAGAGAGAGGCAAGTTTATAAAAAGTCATCTTAAAAAAAAAAGTCATCTTGTTTTTATAGAGTTTAATGAGCCAAAGTGAAAGGCAAGGGAAATCTTTATAGAATGTTGCAACAGACCATCAGATGAGGCACCCCAACTGTCAAATTTTGAGAAAGAAATTATATCAGTGGCTCTGGCAAGATATTTGGAAAACAAAGATGTTCTAATAAGATTACATTTTGAGTTACTTGTACATTTTAATTATTCATGCTACCCCTTCAGGTTCCTCCCATAAATATTTAAAAATAAATTTATTTATTTATTATTTTTGGCTGCATTTGGTCTTCGTTGCTGCGCACGGGCTTTCTCTAGTTGCATCGAACAGGGGCTACTCTTCGTTGCGGTGCGCGGGCTTCTCATTGCGGAGCATGGCTTTTAGGCACACAGGCTTCAGTAGTTGTGGCTCACGAGCTCTCGTTGTGGCGCATGGGCTTAGTTGCTCCGAGGCATGTGGGGTCTTCCCGGACCAGGGCTCAAACCCATGTCCCCTGCATTGGCAGGTGGATTCTTAACCACTGCGCCACCAGGGAAGGCCACCCCCCCAATCAATTTCATCATCAGTATAAATCTCTTGAGACTTATAGGGACCAAATATGAAAAAAAGAATTATTCCATCATCCCCATTCCCAAGTTTTCTAGTTGATGCCCACTGAGAACACATATGTAGTGGTACCCCAATTTTTCAGCTAAGCCACAGTTTGGTCAAGTTACTTATGACTAGGTTTAATTTACACACAGTTGCCCTTTCCACCTGACATAGACAGCAGCCAGTTTTGTTTACATGAGTTTGGTGCTCAGAAAGGTAGGGTTTTTAGAGTGTCCCAAATCACAGAAGGTCATTTAAAAAACACTAGTATACTTATTAGTCTCTTGCCTAGAGCATCTCCCAACAGTCTATAGTCCTTTCCTTTTTCAGACCTGCTGTATGACCTTCGACATAAAAATGAATGCCAAAAATAGTCTTGAGGAGCTAAAACTGTGTTTGATTTTCAACCACAACATACTAACATCTATTCCTATTATTATCCCAATTTTATACCTGTGACATTCTTAGCCACACCCACTCCTGCTTCCATGCACATCATACCCTGTTGTAGGGCTACAAAGACTTCACAGTGGTAGAATTGGGAGTGGGTGTGAGAGAGTGGGACAAAAAGGTTTTAGAAAAGACCAATCTAGAGATGCATAGCTATTCCCAAAATCTAGGGAGAGAGATGCATTTTTTCACCATCAACACCTGAACACTCCATTTGTTCACAGTATTGAATCCATAAGGTAACATTTAGATAAACATATAGCCCCTGACTTCAGGCCAATCCACACTTAATGCAGGAGGCCTGTAGCAATCACAGATTTATCATTTGTGGTTTCAGCTATTTAGGACCAATCCCCAAACTCCAGGACTTGTAGCAATCTGAAATTTTGCTAAGACATAAGTTTGATGCTCAGGTTACAAGGCTGGTGTGCTAGACATTGTCAAGTGGTTTGTGAAGTGCCCCTGCTTCTACATTGCAATTTGCTTTCTTGTTCTCAAGAGTAGGTTGAAGAGATCATGAAGAGTTAAAAGGAAATGGCTCTGAAATGAAAGCCAATCAGCTAGCACCTTGTTTTGTTTTCACTTTAAGCAAAGACTTTATTTTCAAGGAAAAAGTATATTTTCTCATTTTCTGTTCTTGGCATAAATTTTAATTATTTCCAGTGGAACCAAAACCTCCTGAACCCCTTTCAGTGTCATCTAAAACTTGAACTTCCTCTATTTCTGGGTAAAATATCCGTTCACAAATGAGCTGTGCAATTCCATCACCCTTTTTGACTTCGAACTTTTCTTTGCCAAAATTAAACAGTACAACACCAACATTTCCTCTATAATCTTCATCTATGACACCAGCTCCTACATCTATGAAGTGTTTTGCAGCCAAGCCAGAACGTGGAGCTACTCTCCCATAGCACCCATTAGGAAGAGCTATCTGAATGTCTGTTTTCACAAGAGCTTTCTCCATAGGTGGTACTGTGTATTCACAGGCACTGTATAGGCCATAGCCCGCGGCGCGCTCGGACCCCTTGGTCGGAGCGGTGGCGTGCTCCGAAAGCCGGACAAAGCGGAGCCCCATGCCGCCCTCCTCCGCAGGCCGGGCCCATTTGCTGGGGGAGATGACTTGTGCCTCTTGAGAGCAGGGCATGGCAGGGCAGAATGGGAGCACAAAGGGAGCAGGCGGAACAAGAGACAGCAGGATGAGCGTAGCGCACCCCAGCTAGCACCATTGATGTAAGAAAAGAAAGGTACATTCTCAGGAGTTAGTCCTTTGTATTGTCAAAAGGTTTCCAGTTTTGTTCAAGGCTGTAATTCAGGGCCAGTTAATTCCCATAACTAATATCCTTTTATCCACTGCAAATACATAATCTGTCAAAGACATATAGGCTTGTTTTTTCTCTAGGTTTCTCCAGGTTTTCCTAACATCATTCATTCTATGTTTCATAGGAGCATCTTCCCCCCAAACGCTTTGGTAAGCCCAAAGCTTTAAGGTTGGTGTGGCAGGGAAAGCACTGATCTCGGATTCAGGAGTTGAGTTTTCTAGTCCTGTGTGCCACGAACTGTGTGACTTCAGACAAGTAAATCCCTCTTTTAGGGGGTTAGTTTCCTCTAATGTCAAATGGGTGGGAAGGCCCTAAACTAAACTAAGGACCAACTTCATGACTAAAACCTAAGACTTGAGGGAAGGCTGTCCGGGCCTAGTCTTCACCTCAAGCCCATCTAGCCCACTCCAGACCCCAAGACACCCTTTCCCACCAACTCAGGGCCACTGGCCTCCGGCGAAGATGTTAGACGTTAACGCCTCACCCCGCAACGGGCGGGGCCCAGGCCCGCAGCTTCCGGCGTCGAAAGGCGACGCGGCGCGTGGCGCTCCCTTCGCCCCGCCCGCTCCCCCCCGCCCTCCACGGGCAGGTTCTCCTGCCAGCCCGCCGCGCGCGCGGCCGCTGTCCGGCGCCGTTGAGGGGCTTCCTAGCCCCAACAGTGAATGCTAGGAAGCCCCGAAGCATCTCCGCTGTGGCAAAGAGAAATGTTCGGAGTGGGGGAGGGGGAGAGGGAGAGGGAGAAAACAAATCCGAACATTTTATGCTAATCAGTTCGCGCCGCCTCCTTTATGGAGATTGGTCAGGGTTTTACTCTAGAAGCCAATCATTTCAGAAGAAGGGTGAGCCAATCGAGACTCCTCGCATTCATTGGCTGGGAGACTGAGTCGCAAGGCGAGAGTTTAAACGGAGAGTATCCGGGATTATTTTCCCCCGCCGTGCGGTGCGTGTCCCGGAAGTGACGCAGGCTCTGGCCGGGAGGCTGCCCTGCCCCCGCTTCCTTTCGCCCTGTCGCTACCCGTAGGTAGTTGTGGCCGCCGTGCCCAGAGGGAGGCGGCGGCAGCAGTAGCGGCGAATGATGCCTGGGAAACTCCTCTGGGGGGACATTATGGAGCTGGAGGCACCTTTGGAGGAGACCGAGAGCCAGAGGAAGGAGAGGCAAAAGGTGCGCAGAGGATGGGCCGCGCCTCCTTTTGGGCTGCGCCGGCTTGGGCGGGGAGGGGAGTCTACCTGATGGCCTGTCACAACCGGGCCGGAGCATCCGAGGGCCTCTCCTCGCGCCACCCTCGTCCCTGGGAGGTCGCTCCGGGACCATTACTACCTCCACACCCCTAACCTGGAGAAGGGCAGCACTGGGCTTGGGCCCGGCCTCTCGTGGTCCCCGTCCTTCCTGTCGGCGCCTACGAGATGGGCAGACTCAAGTTCTCATCGCGGAATCTGTTCTTTCTGTCCTCTTCTTAAGCAGCGAGGCCTGTCATTTGGTTCTTGTTGGCCGTCTTAGAAGATGATTAAGAAAAACGATTGCCTTGAATATGTGTAACTTCTCCGTCATTCTGTCCTGTATGCGAGAATCTTGGGGAAAGCGATCTTAGATTTACAAACCTCGATAACGGGTCAGTAGAGGATTGAGGAAAAGTGTCACAGCCAAAATTGCCAGGATTTGGCTGTGATGGAGATCGCGTGGGTTGTATTAGTAATAGCCTTTTATGTTAGTATTTTCATTCAATTCACAAATGTTTATGGAGCCTAATTTATGCTGGGCACCAGGAAGGTCCTTGCCCTCAAGGAACCTGTTAGAAGAGTTGTAGAGACTTCCTGCCCCATCCCTCAAAAGAAGAAAAAGAGAGAAAAGAAAACAGAGCTTGGAGGGTAAGGAAGCAGTGTTTGAAGGCTGACATTTGACAAGAGAATGAAAATATTCTCTGTAGTCCCAGAGAGCAGAACCTACCCTTCTGACCTTATCACCAAGGTAAACTTGCCATTCTAGCTAAGCAGTTATTATTTTTTATTGTGGTAAAATACACATACAATAAAATTTACCATTTTAACCATTTTAAAGTATACATTTTTGTAGCATTAAGTACACTCACATTGGTCTGCAGACATCATATTCATTCATCTCCAGAACTTTTCATTCTCCCAGACTGAAGCTCTGTGCCCATTAAACACCAACTCCTCGGTTGCCCTCTCTCCCCAGCCCCTGGCAACTACCATTCTCCTTTCTGTCTCTATGAATTTGACTACTGAAGATAACTCATGTAAGTGGAATCACCAAGCAGTTATTTTAAGTTTTGCTCATTCTAAAATACTTGTCCCTCCTTCTGCATCCATATCCTATCCATCTGTCAAGGTTTAGTTTATGTCTTTTATAACCACGCCAGTGTACACATACAGTAATCTCATTCCCCTTTAAAGTCTTGTTCGAGTGCTATCTTTATCATTTGATTGGCATTTATTATGCCCTTCCTTGTAAAGTTAGCTCATTCTTCCTGAGTATATCTTTCCCAAGTATTTCCCAAAGATCCTTGAGGGAAATGACCATATCTCTGTGCATGCTTGCATTTCACTATATCCTTGTGAATTAATTAGTGGCTTTCACGTTGTAGTTTCTCCAGAGGTACTTGTTGATTTTCCTTTAATTATGAAAGCTAACTAAAGATTTGGAAACAGATTGGAGTACCAACTAATAGAAATAGACATTCAAATAGTGGTCTGGCATCCAGATGAAGGTAACTGGTTTTGAATGTGTTAAGATATGGAGCTGGGCCTTAGGTTCTCAGAACTGGAGTGCAGGTTAGGAAGGAAGCCTGGAAGTGTATGTTGAAGCCATGAAAATGGTATGAAAGTGTACATAGAGAACAGAGACTTAAAGAGCATCCACAGAAGGAGAAGGGAGAGGAGACATTGAAGAAGACAGAGGTAACAGGGTAAGGAGGGAATGTAGTGTGTTGTGGAAGCCAAGAAGATGGAGAGTGTCGAGCACTGTGGATCTGATGTGGAACAATGTATTTCATCACCTTGGGTATTTCTGGGCTTGAACCTAGAGGTCTCATTTTATCTTGCTTCATCTCCCTGAAGTGCAGGCCCAGGAGCAATTCAAACCCTGAGACTTGCTCTATAAATAATCTTGTTTTTCTATAGAAGAATCTATTGGTTTGGGGAGATGTGGGATAGTTCAGTTAACTAAAGATCAAATGATGTAACATATAACTCTATAACTTATATTAATGTAAAACTCTAATGTTTACAAAGCATTTTCAAATATTCAGTTTTCATAGCAACTCTTATTTCATGAATGAGAAAATTGTATGTGAAAGTATTCTGTAGAAACTGTGTAAATCATGGTGAAAATTTTGGTGCTGGTTGTTTTTACCAAGACTAGTCACTACCATCTAATTTATTTTGAACATTTCCATCTAATTTATTTGGAACATTTGACCAAGTAATTTTGAAGTGCTAAATTTCCAAATCATTTCTTGCTGTCTGCAAATATTAAAACAAAAGTTGGCATTTCAAAACTAAAGTTGCAGAAAGCCACCCCCTTCCCCCTTTTTAAAGTTCTATTAACTAAATTTGTAAAACTTCAAAAAATTTTCTGGGATTACTAATATAGTTATCCTTCCATAGGAGTATAACAATTGGGCTTTTCTTTAACCTGTTTATCAAAGTTCAGGGGGGAAGCATGATGTGAAAAGAGCGTGGGTTTTCAAGTCAAACAGGGCTTGATTTCTAGCACTTTCACTTGCAAGAAATCCCATATGTGGGTCTTTGGCAAGTTACTTATCTCTAAGAACTTGTTTCCTCGTCTGTAAAATGGCAAAGGTGATACAGGTTCGCTATCCCTTATCCAAAATCCTTGGGACTAGATATGTTGTCGAATTCAAAATTCTGGGGCTTTTAAAAGGGTAACACCCTAGTAGGGTTTGGGGCCCCGAACCTATAATCAAACACCTTAATGTTAAATGTGAATATTCATACTAAGTGGAATAAGTAAAGATTACAGATAGTCTCACATTAGTTGAAGTCAAATTTTACCACAAAATGAGTTCAGGTCAGGTAAGGTTTTGTCTCCAAATAAATTACAAAAAAACTTTCAGTTTTCAGAGCTTTATGGATATTGGAATTTCAGATAAGGGATTATGGACCTGTACTTCCCTTATAGGGTTGTTATGAAGATTTAAACAAGATAAGCCGAAAACATATTACACAATGCTGGGTAGGTACTCAGTAAATATTAATTTTTTTCTTGGAGATATTAGAAGTTTTTGATTGTTTTTTAATTTATAAATCTTGAGTTCTCATTCTTTTACTGAAAAGAAGCTATTTCAGTTTCCCTTAAATGTTATAATGGGATTAAAAAGGGACTAGAGGCCATGTCTTAAGAGTGCAAGATTTGGGCTGAGAAAGAAAGCAATAGGTAAAGCTTAGGCTTGGCATTAGCAACCAGTCTGGATTTCTACCAGGTACCTTTTCAAGATTACTGTAGATTGAACTTTGCTGGTTGGGGGAGTCATACTCTAACTTCTCTAGCGTCTTAAAAGCAAAGCAAACCTTGTGACCCTCTTGTCACCCTCTTGTCACTGCTTCTTTGTTTTTCCACAGAGTGATAGAAGGAAGTCAAGGCACCATTGTGACTCAGATGAGAAATCAGAAACAAGAGAAAATGGTGTTGCAGATGACCTGGATGCTCCCAAACCCAAAAAAACTAAAATGAAAGAGAAACTAAATGGTGGCACTGAGGAAGGATGTAATAGACTTTCAGATGAATTTTCTAAATCTCGTAAGTCAAGAAGAAAAGATCTGTCAAATGGAGATATTGATGAATATGAAAAAAAATCAAAGCGAGTGTCATCCTTAGATAGTTCTACTCATAAATCAAGTGAAAATAAACTAGAAGAGGTATGGATACTTTTTGTTTTGCATTTGACATTATCCTTGAAATACAGGATAATTTGATTCTTTAAGACTAACTAGAATTGATTCTACAGTATTTCCTGCTTAGTGTCCAGTACTCTCAGTTGGACTGAGGAGTCTATACAGCTGAAACCTGAGCCTTTTCCCCTTTGTTTCTTTCATTATATTGCCTTTTTCTTGGCGAAGAGATTGGTGCGGGGGGGACTTGGTCAAGTTTAAACCTTTCCTGTACATTTGGGTTCCTAAATGATTTTCCAAATGCTTATTGATGGTCACCTACTTGCATTTCTTACGGTTATTTCAGCCCTCATCATTACTCATGAATTAAGTTCTGACTTTCTGAAACGGGGTACATAAAGGCCTCTTGACTTTGTATATTTTGCCTTCTGTTTCTTGTGCTTCTGTAACAATAGCAACTTTCAATGATTTTTAGCTCTTACTGTAACTCAATCTTAAAGCTGTTTGCTTTTTTAAAACAGAAATGAAACATATGAAAATGATCTGAAGAAATTTGTTCTCCTGGATATTAATTTTTTGGGAGGTATAGAAAACATGCTTAGTATAGAATCTTCATTCCTGGACTCATTACTTTTGCCAGTATCTGTTACAGTAGGTATATTCTTGCACAGAATTTACTCAATTTGTTCTTGCACTTTTTTTTTGTTTTTTTTTTTTTCCCCGGTACGCGGGCCTCTCACTGTTGTGGCCTCTCCTGTTGCAGAGCACAGGCTCGGACGCGCAGGCTCAGTGGCCATGGCTCATGGGCCTAGCTGCTCTGCAGCATGTGGGATCTTCCCGGACCGGGGCACGAACCCGTGTCCCCTGCATCGGCAGGCGGACTCTCAACCACTGCGCCACCAGGGAAGCCCTGTTTTTGCACTTTTCCTCTAGCAGAGTTCATAGGTTTATCTGGGCATTACAAATTGTCATTAAATTACTCAGCTCTTAAACAAAAAAGAACTTTAATATTCTTAATAACTCTTGGTATTTCATAATCTTTACATTTAAAAAATCTGATAGTTGCTGTTAATTTAAATACATTTGAGCTTAATTTAATGTGTAATCTTTGGGGAGCTTTGAGAAAAAATGTTGAATCCTTGCTTTACAATATGGTGTTTTTTTATTTGTGAGTTTGCTATTTGTCAGAAAGCATATATGTTAGAGAGTTGTTCTAAATAAGGCCCTACAAATCTGTATTGCTGAGCAGCAGAGTGTACTTCTTGCTCTGTTGGGATTTTGCCTGCTATAGTGCTCTGTATTGTAATAAGCTTAACTGTTTATTATTTTGTTTAGATTATGTTAGGGTTCAGGAGTTCTACTTCTAGGAATTTATCCTCCTAAGGAGATTATCACGAGGTGTACAGAGATGTATGAATCAGTATCTTATCACAGTGATGTTGGTAATAGCGAAAATTTAAACATCCTAAATGTCTGATAGTAGGCAATTGGTTTGATAAAATATGCTATACCTATGTAATAGAATGCATTGATCTTAAAGGGCATAGATATGTTAGAAAGGTATTCAGTCTATCTTATTAAATGAAAAAAATGATTACAAAGGAGCATATACATATGATTTTATTTCATTTAAAAATGTATATGTACGTAGAGGAGTGTGTGTTTCAAATGTGTCTTTAGCTGATTGGATTGTAGATAATTTTACAATTTCTTTCTTTTAATATGGTTTCTAAAATTTCTGCAATGAAAATGTGTACTTTTCTAATAAAATTTTTTTCTTTAATCTTAAAAAGATAACATTGAGGTTTGCTTAAATGGATTAAATTTGAATTTGATGTTATGTCTTTTATCTGGTTCTTAGTTTGAAACTTGTTATGGTGTGTGGTTTTGGAACTACCTTCTTTAAACAACCAGTAATAAAGTATTTAAGTAGATATATTGTCTTTGTTCTATATATGCATTGACTAGTACACAAAGTTTTCAATAGATGTTAAATGACAATGTCATGCTGGCCTCTATATATGTTTGAGAAATTTTCAAGCTTACAGGAACTTTTCCTTGTATTAATGACATAAAAAATGCTTTTTAGATTCATAGAACAACTTATTTAACTTTTAGTTTTAGAAACAATTTACTTTCCTCATTGCTTAGCTTCTTTTGGGGCGGTTTTATAGGCTTGTGTTAATCTTCATAATTAATATTATCTATATCTGTGAATATGATTTAGATTATTGAATACCTCTTTCATAATACCTTAAGTCAAGTGGAATTATATTTTGATCTATGTAGTAAATGTATTCCTAAAGAGTTTTATGTGTGAATTAATCATTTTTAAATGTATTATGGGAAAGTGTATTAAGCTTGTTATTTAAAGAGACAGTTTTGAAATTAAAAGAATTTGCCACTAATTTATCTTGTAAGTTAATCTATACGGTTTTTGCAAATACTAACTAAAGTTGGTTTGTTAGTTCATTTAGTAGAGCTAAAAGCAGTAAATGAGTGAAAGATTCTAAATACCTGGTCGGATATGAACTATATCAGTTAGGTCTTTGATTTCATTTTGACAGACACTAACACGTGAACAGAAAGAAGGAGCCTTCTCCAATTTCCCTATTTCCGAAGAGACTATAAAGCTTCTGAAAGGTACAATGAATTTTTTTTTTATTTATTTTATTTATTTTTGTCTGCGTTGGGTCTTCATTGCTACACGCCGGCTTTCTCTAGTGCGGTGAGCGGGCTTCTCATTGCAATGGCTTCTCTTGTTGCGGAGTACAGGCTCTAGGCGCGCAGGATTCAGTAGTTGTAGCTCACGGGCTCTAGAGCTCAGGCTCAGTAGTTGTGGCGCACGGGCTTAGTTGCTCCGCGGCATGTGGGATCTTCCCTGGACCAGGGCTCAAACCTGTGTCCTCTGTACTGACAGGCGGATTCTTAACCACTGTGCCGCCAGGGAAGCCCCGGTACAATGAATTTTAATGGATATGCAATTGAAAATCTAAAACTAGATTTTAGAAAACTCTTGTGCCTTTTCTGACCAAAAGGAGAATATACAAAGCATAGAGAAATAGCTTTTTTCATTGCAGTTATTTCTACATCATTTTTTTGGTATTCGGTTCGGTTTTTAACTTTAAAGAATTATATGTATTTGTCAAAAGATCAGGCCAATTTTTTTTTTAATAAATAAATTTATTTATTTATTTTTGGCTGTGTTGGATCTTCGTTGATGCGTGTGGGTGTGCCGGCTTCTCATTGCGGTGGCTTCTCTTGTTGCAGAGCACGGGCTCTAGGTGCGTGGGCTTCAGTGGTTTGGCTTGTGGGCTCTAGAGTGCAGGCTCCATAGTTGTGGCGCACAGGCTTAGTTGCTCCGCGGCATGTGGGATCTTCCTGGACCAGGGCTCGAACCCGTGTCCCCTGCATTGGCAGGCAGATTCTTAACCACTGTGCCACCAGGGAAGTCCCTCAGACCAATTTTTAAATAATTCCTCTTTGGGGTAGGAATAACTGTAAATGTTGTTAGGTGATGTATCTTTAGGCACATGTTGATGAATCAGGAATGTTATTTTCAAATAAATGTAGTTTTTCCTATTGCTGGTCTTAAGTAAATATTTCAATGAAATCTCATTTTACAGGTCGAGGGGTAACATATCTCTTTCCTATTCAAGTTAAGACTTTTGGTCCTGTATATGAAGGAAAAGATTTAATTGCTCAAGCGCGGACAGGAACAGGAAAGACATTCTCTTTTGCCATCCCCTTGATTGAAAGACTCCAAAGAAATCAAGAGACAATTAAAAAAAGCCGCTCACCAAAGGTAACCATTATAGGGAGTAAAAGGTTTAAACATTACTCTAATGGAAAGAGAAAGAAAGAGTATACTGGTCTTGGGAATGCCCTGGTGGTCCAGTGGTTAGGACTTGGCGCTTTCACTGCCGTGGCCCAGATTCAATCTCCAAGCAGGGATTGAATCTGGGAACTAAGATCCTGCAAGCTGCACAGCGTGACCAAAAAAACAAACAAACAAACCACAATATACTGGTCTTAAGTTCAAGTACCCCAAAGATAGAAAAGTTAGTCAGTCCTGGGGCATAAAGTAAAAATTTGGGTCCTAAAGCAAAAATTTGATTTTTAAGATAAATCTCAAGTAAAGCTAAAGTGAGTTACTGCATATGAATGTAATGTGTATGGATCCATAGATGTCTTTGATAACTGTATATTATGAAGCCAGCATATCTGATTTTAGGAGTATTTACAGTTAGTATATTTAGTGACCTTTTTCTTCTCTTTTTTCAATTCTGACCTTTGCTTTTAAACAGTAATTTTGCTGAAGTGGTATTTATTTATTTGCTCATTCAGTAAATAATATTTATTTTACTGATTGACTTTAAGAGTATTGTAGAAATGATACTGCTACTCCCTGTGTTGTTGGAGTACTGGAGATCTGTCTTAATTTATCAGTAGTAAAGAACAGAGAGGACCTAGTGAAATTTTAGCCTAAAATTTGACCCTTTTAGAACCTATGTTCACTTTCAGGTTGATAAACGTGAAGAAGAAAAGAATCAGTATTGGGACTTCCCTGGCAGTCCAGTGGTTAAGACTCCACACTTCCACTGCAGCAGGCACGGGTTCCATCCCTGGTTGTGGAACTAAGATCCTGCATGCCGCGCAGCGCGGCCAAGAAAAAGAATCAGTATCAAAATTTGAACAGATATGTGGCTAAAAGTAATTTGTTCTTTGAGACTTCTAAATATTATTACAGTGTGAAAGTAAATTCACATATATGAATGTAATTAAGTAACAGTGGTCTTGGAACAGGACAAATCTTTTTTTAGAGGGTTCTGTTTCTTAGGTGAAATTAGGAAGTCTGAAAGTAATAGAAATAGGACACAGTCCCAACACTGCATTTAAAAAGCTTTTATTCTAGAAGGACATTACTGGAGATTCCAGCTCCACCACTTCTAGCTACTTGATCTTGGGCAAGACTCAACTTCTCTAAGACTCATGCTCCTCATTTGTAAAACTGGGAAAATAATGCCACCTCATTGGGTTTTTGTGAGGATCAAATTAAATAATTCGTGTAAAGCACTATTGTTGTTTGCAGAATTATAATCGGCATTGTACATAGAAAGTTTATGGCTACTCCTTGTTAAATCTGCACTTTCTAAATATCAAAAAAAGAGAAATAGAGGTAAATCAATTTTTGTATAACCTGTTTGAAACATGAGTTTTATTTGCTTAATAAGGGGCTTTGCCCCTTTTTCAGTAAGTCTCTTGGGATCCTGTGTAGAAGAAGCTGCTCTCATTAAACACCAAACAGTTAAGTCCACTCTCTGGTACTAGCTACAGATTCGGTTTCATATTCTACTTAACAAATAAATTGAAATATTTCTTTTTAAAAAATGGCACATATTGGGCATTCATTCATTCACTCATTCAACAAATATTTTTTGAGTATCTATTCTGTGCCAGGCACTGTTTGAAGTTCAGGGAATATATTGAATAGTATGACATAAATAACAGTACTGACATAAATAATAAATAGTACTGACATAAATCCCTGTCTTCATGGAGCTTACATTTTAGTGGGTGAGACAATGAGCAAATCAGTAGAATATAAATATTTTATATGGTGTAAGTGCTAAGGAGAAACAGTTAAGCACAGTTGGGAGGATATGAAAAGAGGGTTAGGAACCTCACTGAGAAAGTGACTTTTGAAAGGGGACCTTAAGGAAGTAAAGGAGGATATAATAAACATAAGCTGTTCTTGTTATTTGTGCTCTGTCTTTAAATACTATGACATTAATGATGAGATTCCTAGTTTTAAATGCACCTTAAAAAATAGTCTTCTCAGTTTGAACTTAGAGGTCTACAGAAACTTACCTTTTGGTTTTTTAAACCTTTTGCTTAGGTACTTGTTTTGGCTCCTACAAGGGAACTGGCAAACCAAGTAGCCAAAGACTTCAAAGATATAACTAGGAAACTCAGTGTGGCGTGTTTTTATGGTGGAACATCATATCAAAGCCAAAGTGAGTAAACATGTCTGATGGTAGCACAAAGATCTATTTGCTACTCAAATCTAAAATCTACATTTGAATTTTTACATATTATTGATATTTCTCTCCTCTCACAGTTAATCATATTCGAAATGGTATTGACATCTTGGTTGGGACCCCTGGTCGTATCAAAGATCATCTGCAGAGCGGCCGATTAGATCTTTCTAAACTGCGCCATGTTGTGCTTGATGAAGTGGATCAAATGTTAGATTTAGGTTTTGCTGAACAAGTTGAAGATATTATCCATGAATCCTACAAAACTGGTATATCCTAATTCAAAATAAGCACATTAGCAATTCTTTTCTTATCTAAAAGCTTATGAATTTTTTATTTTATGATTTTTAATACATTGTCCCCAGTGTTCTAACAAAACTAAAGGTATTTGGTATCTGTTTTCTTCCTGAACAAGAAAGTACAATAGCATACTTTAACCATTTTCTTAGCTTTCTTTGCTTTCTTCCATGTATTATTTTATAGTAAGTAGTTTTACTAACTCATTTTACTGATTTCTTTGCTCATTGTTATTTCTTAAATTCTCATCTTCCTTCTAGGTTCAGTTTTCTTCATATTGATATTTTCCCTCAGTTTTGAAAGTAGAAAGTTTTGATAATTGCAGTAAAGTCTATATGTTCAAAATTCACCCCAAGTTTTGAATTTTTCATTATTTCTTTGAAGTTTGGGGGGATTTTTAAGAGCTGACTACATTGTGGGATATTAAGAAATTAAGAAAGCATTTGAATTCTTTTTGTTTATTTAAGATTCTGAAGACAATCCTCAGACTTTACTTTTTTCTGCAACTTGCCCACAGTGGGTATACAAAGTTGCAAAAAAATACATGAAATCCAGATATGAACAGGTTGACCTTGTTGGGAAAATGACTCAAAAGGCTGCAACTACTGTGGAAGTAAGTAGCTTTCCAGTGTGATAGATTTTAGCTTTTAGTTGATATTTTGAAATTTGTTGAAGTTAAACTTATGTTTTGGGTACCAGTTCAGGCCAAATATCTCTTTTTTGCCCTTAGTCAATAAGATACCTATGTATTTCTATAGTTTGAGACTCAGGAGCAGAGTAAAATAAATAGGGGGAAGAAAGTTTGTGAACAGGCAAGTCCTAACAGGAGATATACAGGCATCCATAGAGACAGACTTAAAGTATGTAGAATGTGAAAAACGAAGTAATTCATCCCAATTTGCTGGTGTTGGGATAACTTGTTAAAGCTTAGGTGGAAAAAAGATCCTTATTTCATACCGTATACCAAAAATATTCCCAAAGATTTAAAAAAATTAAGCCATAAAATAATTTACAGCAGATTGTAGGTCAACAGTTATTTGATTTGAGGAAAGGGAAGGCTTTTCTAAACATAAAGACAGAAGAAAGCACCATAAAGGAAAAGGTTTATAATTTTGACTCCATGAAAATTTAAACCTATAGTATTTTTTTTTTTTTTTTTTTTTGCTGTACACGGGCCTCTCACCGCTGTGGCCTCTCCCATTGCGGAGCACAGGCTCCGGACATGCAGGCTCAGCGGCCATGGCCCACAGGCTCAGCCGCTCCGCGGCACGTGGGATCCTCCCGGACCAGGGCACGAACCCGCGTCCCCCGCATCAGCAGGCGGACCCTCAACCACTGCGCCACCAGGGAAGCCCCTGCTGCAATATTTTTGACCGTATTCCTTATGCTGTATATTGCATCCCTGTGGCTAGAAGTTGGTACCTGTCAATCCCCTTTACCTGTTTCGGGTCCCCATCTCCCCCGCCCGCACTTTGGCAACCACCATTTTGTGCTCTGTATCTGTGTGTCTGTTTTCATTTTGTTTTGTTTTGTTTTTTAGGATTCCACATATAAATGAGATCATACAGTATTTGTCTCTCTGTCTGACTTACTTTCTAGATTCATCCATGTAGTCGAAAATGGCAAGGTTTCATTTTCTTATTGATGACTGAGTAATATTCCATTGTATGTATACTCCACATCTTCTTTATCCATTCCTCTGTTAAATCCTTTAAAATACAGGTCCCTCTGTCCCTTTTTTTCTTTGCAATTTTTTATTGAAAAGAACTGATCATTTGTCTTACAAGGTTCCCATAGTCTCAGTTTTGCTGATTTGCAGCCCTGTGGTGTTAGTTAACATGTTCCTCTGCTTTCATTTTCCTTTGAGTTGATGGTAGATTGTGAGGCTTGATCAGATTCAGGATCTTTTTTATTTTTATTTTTGAGAGGTAGGGAGGAAGAAGCAAGACTTTGACATACCTGGTACAAATGATTCTTAGTTTCTTCTTTGTGCTTATCTCTTTTTTCCCTGTGTTATGTAATTAATTGTTTTAAACAATGTTACTGAGATATATGTTAAAATGCACAGACTTAAAATGTTACAGTATATTTTTTCCCCAACATTTTATCATGAAGGTTTCAAACAGGCTGAAAAGTTGAGAGAATTTTACAGTGAACACGCATATACCCACCAGCTAGATTCTGCCATTAATATTTTGCTATATTTGCTTTATTGCATATCTTCTCATCCCTATATCCATCTTGTTTTTTTATTTATTTCAAATTGCAGAAATAAGTATAATTCCCCATAAGTATGTTAGTTTGCATATCTTTAGCTAGAGTTCAATATTTACAATTTTTTATTGAAGTAAAGTTCACATAACTAAAATTAACCACTTTGAAGTGTACCATTCAGTGTCATTTAGTACATTCACAGTGTTATACAACCATTGCTTCTATCTACTTCAAAACGCTTCATTACCCGAAAAGGAAATCCTGTAACTATTAAGCATTTACTCCCTATTCCCCCCTTCTCCTAGCCCCTGGCAACCATCAATCTGCTTTCTGTCTTGGTGGATTTACCTCTTCTCGTTATTTCATATAAATGTAATCATTACAACATGTGGCTTTTTTGTGTCGGGCTTCTTTTGTGTAGCATAATGTTTTCAAGGTTCATCCACCTAATATTTACAATTTTTGAGATAAGATTTACATACAACAGAATGCAAAATTTTAAGTGTACATTTGCTTCGTTTTGACAAATTCATACACCTGTGTAACCCAAACCCCTATCAAAACAAAGAATATTACCATGATCCCAGAAAGTTCGCCCGTGCCCCTGCCCAGTCCCCGTTCAGAGGCAACTACTGTTCTGCTTTTTTTCCATCATAGATTATAGATTAGTTTTGCCTGTTTTAGAGCTTCAGACAAATGGAATCATATTGTGTATACTCTTTTTCTGTAAGGCTTCATTCACCCAGCATATGTTTTGAGATTCATCCATATTGTTGCATGGATCAGTAGTTGGTTCCTTTTAATCACTGAACAGTATTCCACTCTATAAGTACACTACAATTTGCTTATCCTTTCACCTACTGATTGCTGTTTTCAAATGGGGTTGGGGAGAATCGTTGTCTTATTGTCTTCCAGGAAGGCCAATTCTTGAACAAATAGAAAAAACAATGTACAAGAGAAATCTTTTTCAATAATTTTAATGAAGCAGATATTTGATATTTTCTTTCTTCAAAGCATCTGGCCATCCAGTGCCATTGGTCTC
This sequence comes from Stenella coeruleoalba, assembly GCF_951394435.1. NCBI lineage: Eukaryota > Metazoa > Chordata > Mammalia > Artiodactyla > Delphinidae > Stenella > Stenella coeruleoalba. The sequence goes on along the minus strand of NC_137162.1, from coordinate 63,092,268 downwards.
AGAGGCCAGCAGTTATTGGAGATGTCCTTCAAGTCTACAGTGGGTCTGAAGGGAGGGCTATTATCTTCTGTGAGACCAAAAAGAATGTAACTGAAATGGCCATGAATCCACACATAAAACAGGTAAGTCTTTTTTCATGCTTTCTCTAATTGAGATTATAGGTATGAATCACTGAGCAAAAAAAAAATCATGTCCTTTGTGGACTAGGTTTGATAGTCATTCTTGGAATTGAGTCTCATTCAGAAAGAATTTATAGCCAGCCTCTCATGATCTGTTAAGTCAGGATAGAATTCTGTCCGTTTTCATCAGAAGTTTTCTTAAAACTTTGCAAATGTGATCTTGAAAATACAAAGAGTGAAACAAAATGAGTTTCTATGGGTAAGAGTGGGTAATATTTTAGAGTTGGGTATAAAAAGAATCGCAAATATTTATTGAATGAATGGATCAGAACACTAAATCCATGTGTTTTTTGCTGTTAACTTTTTATAGTAGAAAATTTCAAACTTATACAAGACATACACAGAAGTTGACAGTGCAATGATGTGTTCGTTTTCCAGCTGCAACAATTATCTTATTTCATCCAAATGCCCACTCATTTCTTGCTTCTGAAATTATTCTGAAGCAAACCGTAGATAACATGTTTTATGGCCATAAATATTTGGGTACGTATCTCTAATGGAAAAGCATTATTACTGTTTTTTAAAATTTATTCTTTTGGCTGCACCATGTGGCATGTGGGATCTTGGTTCCCCAGCCAGGGTTCGAACCCGTGCCCCCCTGTAGTGGAAGCGCGGGGTCTTAACCACTGGACTGCCAGGGAAGGCCAGGAAAGGGTTATTTTTTTAAAAACTCACAATACGGGCTTCCCTGGTGGCGCAATGGTTGGGAACCTGCCTGCCAGTGCAGGGTACAAGGGTTCAAGCCCTGGTTCGGGAAGATCCCACATGCCGCAGAGCAACTAAGCCCGTGCGCCACAGCTGCTGAGCCTGCGCTCTAGAGTCCGCGAGCCACAGCTGCTGGGCCTGCGTGCCACAGCTACTGAGGCCCGTGCATCTAGAGCCAATGCTCCACAACGGGAGAGTCCACTGCAGTGAGAGGCCCGCGCACCACAGCAAAGAGTAGCCCCGCTTGCCGCAACTAGAGAAAGCCCACGCACAGCAACGAAGACCCAATGCAACCAAAAGTGAATAATAAATAAATTAAACAAACAAACAAAAACACTCACAATACTGTTATGACATCTAAAAAATTAATAGTAATTAATATCTTCAAATATAAATTAGTCTTCAGATTCTCAGTTGCCTCATACATGCTCTGTTTTCTGTAGTTTGTTATTTGGAACCTGGATCCAAATAAGAGTCGTTTTTTTTTTAATTAATTAATTTTTTTTGACTGTGTTGGGTCTTCGTTGCTGTGTGCAGTCTTTAGTTACGGCGAGCGGGGGCTACTCTTCATTGCTGTGTGCGGGCTTCTCATTGTGGTGGCTTCTCTTGTTGTGGAGCACAGACTCTAGGCGTGTGCTCTTCAGTAGCTGTGGCATGCGGGCTCAGTAGCTGTGGCACACGGGTCAGTAGTTGTGGCTTGCGGGCTCTAGAGCGCAGTCTCAGTAGTTGTGGCGCACGGGCTTAGTTGCTCCGTGGCACGTGGGATCTTCCCGGATCAGGGCTCGAACTCGTGTCCCCTGCATTGGCAGGTGGATTCTTAAATCACTGAGCCACCAGGGAAGCCCCAAATAAGAGTCTTGTGTTGTGTGATTTCATTAAGTCTCTTCAATATATGGATTCTTCCATCTGTTTTTTTCTTGTAGTTCTTTTTATTGTTGTTTAAGAAACCAAGTTTTCATAATCTAGAGTATTGCTTCCCTGTGATATCATTTAACATGCTCTTCTGTTTTCTGTATTTCCTATAAATTCAGGTTGGTTTGTTTGTGGCAAAATTATTTCATAGGCAGTGGTGCATTTCCATCAGGAGGTATATAATGTGTAGTTCTTTCTCTTTTTGTGATGTTAACATTCATTGATAATAACACCCTTGGTCCTTGTGTCAATGTCTCTCCAGTTTTTTTTTGTTGTTGTCTGTCACTTGTTATCTGGAAGATTCCCAAGGAAGGGCTCATGGAAACAATATTCACTATTGATAATAGCTTGTTTGTAACTTTATACCTTAAAAATAATTTTGGATGGATATAACATTCTTGGTTCACATTTTCTTTCCTTCAGTATATTAAATATGTTTTTCCATTGGAATAAAGCATACTATAATAAAAAGTCTGATGCCAGTCTGATTTTTTTTTTCACCTTATAAGTGATTTGGTTTTTTGCCTGAATACAAAAGCTTTTTTCCTTTTTCTTTAAAAATCAGTAGTTTTACTAGAATATATTTTGGTGGTGTTCTTCTGAGTACACAGTGTACACAATTTGTAGTTTCAAATATATGTATTTTTTAATTGCAGCAAAATTTTCTTGAATCCTAATTTATTGATATTTGGTTTGTCTGATTGCTTTGGTTTTTCTCTTTAGGGACTCTTGTTATATGCATGTTGGCTCTTTTTTCCTCTATCCTTTGTCTCTTTATCTCAGATCTTTTTTATCTTTTTCTTTGTTTCAGTTTTCAAAATTTTCAAAATTAAGGCATCATCTGTTGTGTTTAATCAGTCTTGTATTTCTTCCAATATATTCTTCATTTATGAAAAGTCTTTGTCTTTTGTTTCTACTTCTTTTTTTTTTTTAAATAAATTTATTTATTTATTTTTGGCTGCATTGAGTCTTCGTTGCTGAGTGCAGGCTTTCTCTAGTTGTGGCGAGCAAGGGGTACTCTTCGTTGCGGTGTGCAGATTGCAGTGTCTTCTCTTGTTGCGGAGCACGGGCTCTAGGTGCACGGGCTTCAGTTGTTGTGGCTCGCGGACTCTAGAGCACAGGCTCAGTAGTTGTGGCGCACGGGCTTAGTTGCTCCGCGGCATGTGGAATCTTCACGGACCAGGGCTTGAACCTGTGTCCCCTGCGTTGGCAGGCAGACCCCCAACCACTGCGCCACCAGGGAAGCCCTGCCTCTCTTATTTTTGATAGTGTTAAAAGGTACAGTCTACAAATTATATCTCAATAAAGCTGTTAGAAGAAATAAAGGTCTCCCACTTTCTGAGCTCTGGTTGATTTTCCCCTCACTTTTATCTGGGTCATCTCTTTCCTTTGTTTCTGGGATCCCTGGCATCCTCAGTTTGGATTCTGGGTTCAATAATTTCTCCTCAATGTGGGGGCACTTTGTCCTGGCAAGGGATCATTGGTTTGTTAGTTTTGAAGGTTCATGTGGGCCCAGGATGTTCCAGCCTCTTTCACACCTTACCTCTGTCTCACAGTTACCCTTGAATGTGCAGAAATTCTCCCAGCTTCAGCTGACTTTCTCAAATTGGCCCATTATACTTTCCAGGGAGTATCTGTTCTTAGGACTAGCAAGTCCCCCCCTCCCCTTCACCCCTAATACATACAGGTTTTGTCCCTACCTGCTCATATTTTGGAAACCATGAAAATACCTTGTCACTAAATTTTGTCATAGATCTTTGTGGATTTTTTATTTTGTCATCCTAATTGCCCTGTTTTATTTATTTATTTTTATTTTTGGCTGGGTTGGGTCTTTGTTGCTGCTGCGCATGGACTTTCTCTAGTTGCGGCGAGTGGGGGCTACTCTTCATTGAGGTGTGCAGGCTTCTCATTGCAGTGGCTTCTCGTTGCAGACCACAGGCTCTAGGCGCACGGGCTTCCATAGTTGTGTCATGTGGACTCAGTAGTTGTGGCCTGTGGGGTCTAGAGTGCAGGCTCAGTAGTTGTGGCTCACAGGCTTACTTGCTCTGCGGCATGTGGGATCTTCCCAGACCAGAGCTCCAACCGTGTCCCCTGCCTTGGCAGGCAGATGCTTAACAACTGCGCCACTGGGGAAGTCCTGCCCTGTTTGTTTTTATGTGAGAACTGGAGATTCAAAGACAGTGCAGCCACAATCTTCTGCAGTATCATTTTAACTAATTGTGTAACTTTAGCTTTGTATCCAGTAAAAACAGAGAGTCTAAATAGTGAAAGAATGTTGAAGAGTAGTTAATTTACCTTTCCTTTCTTTGCTTTAGAACACTCAGCAGCAGCTGTCTTGCAGAGCTATTGTTTTTTTCTTTTTTGTTTGTTTGTTTTTATAAATTTATTTATTCATTTATTTAATTTTTAGCTACATTGGTCCTTCGCTGCTGCACGCGGGTTTTCTCTAGTTGCTGAGAGCGGGGGCTACTCTTCGTTGCGGTGCGCGGGCTTCTCATTGCAGTGGCTTCTCTCGTTGTGGAGCACAGGATCTAGGTGCATGGGCTTCAGTAGTTGTGGCTCGTGGGCTCTAGAGCACAGGCTGAGTAGTTGTGGTGCAGGGGCTTAGTTGCTCCACAGCATGTGGGATCTTCCTGGACCAGGGCTCGAACCTGTGTCCCTCGCATTGACAGGTGGATTCTTACCCACTTCAGCACCAAGGAAGTCCCTTACTTGTACTTTAAATATTGGCATTCCTCACAGTTCTAACCTCTGTAATTGTTTCTTCTCACTTAACATATTCTTTCTGAGCATAGTGATTAGTTGCAGTTTGGAGTCTGACGGATCAAGATTTTTTTTTCTTTTAACTTTTTTTTTTTTTAATATTTATCTATTTATTTGGCTGCACCGGGTCTTACTTGTGGCACGCAGGATCTTTTTTAGTTGTAGCATGTGAACTCTTAGTTGCAGCATGCGGGATCTAGTTCCCCGACCAGGGATCAAACCCGAGCCCCCTGCATTGGGAGTATGGAGTCTTAGCCGCTGGACCACCAGGGGAGTTCCCAGATCTGGATTTAAATCCCAGTTGTGTTACTTACTAGCTGTATAACCTTGGGCAAATAACTTCCTATTTCAGTGCCCCTGTTTCCTTTTTAAAAAGTGGTATTAGGGACTTCCCTGGTGGTCCAGTGGTAAAGAATTCGCCTTCCAGTGCAGGGGACACAGGTTCCATCCCTGGTCAGGGAACTAAGATCACACAAGCTGTGGGGCAGCTAAGCCCACGTGCCTCAATTACTGAGCTCACATGCCTCAACTAGAGAGCCCGCACACCGCAAACTACAGAGCCCACGCGCTCTGGAACCCACGTGCCACGGCTAGAGAAGAGAAAAACCTGCATGCCACAACTAGAGAGAAGCCCGTGTGCCGCAACGAAAGATCCCGCCTGCTGTAACTAAGACCTGACATAGCCATAAATTAATTAATAAATCTTTTTTAAAAAGTGGTATTAAAAATTTTTTCATACTTTTAAGACTTAAATTGTCATTTAAAGTATTTAGTATAGTGCTTTTATAATAAGCAGTCAATAAGTGTAGAAATATAGAAGTACAGAGATGTGTATAGATAAATATATCTATCTAATCACTCCTGTGGTTCCAGTCATTGTGTATATGCTGATGATGTCCAAATCTTTTTCCAGGTTAGCTCTGTCTCCAGAATCTAGACTTGTGTTTATCATACTGGCCTCAGACACCCCAACCCACTGTCTACCTAAAATTGAGTTTATTCTTTTATATGCTTATACCCACTGTCTCCAGCATTCCCTGTTGTTGAATGATACCCATAGTTCAAGCCAGAAATCTACATATCACCCTTGACTTCTCTTCCTTCCTTTTGCCATCCAGGTAACTACAAAGTATTTTAAGATTCTATTTCCTATGGTTTAAAATGGTCCATTTCTTCCCTACTTCTGTTGCAGAAGCTCAAAATCTGGGAGTCATATATATGGTTCTTTCCCTTATACCTCATTTCCACTCCCTTCACCAAGTCCTCTCAATTTCATATACTAGTATTTATTTTTTTCTTTTTTCTTTTTTTTGGCTGTGTTGGGTCTTTGTTGCTGTGCACAGGCTTTCTCTAGTTGCGGCGAGCAGGGGCTACTCTTTGTGGTGGTGTGCGGGCTTCTCATTGCGGTGGCTTCTCTTGTTGTGGAGCATGGGCTCTAGGGCACGTGGGCTTCAGTAGTTGTGCACGGGCTTAGTTGCTCTGCAGCATGTGGGATCTTCCTGGACCAGGGATCAAACCTGTGTCCCCTGCATTGACAGGTGGATTCTTAACCTCTGCGCCACCAGGGAAGTCCCTGCTAATAGTTCTTGAATTCATTTACTGCTTAGCCCCTACTTATCTTTCCAGCCTCATCTTATCACACTTTCCCCTTATTTCTGCACTGTCACCATACCTGCTATTTTTCCTGTCACCACAGGGCTCTTGAACTTGTAGTCTGTCTTGCCTAGCAGCTCCCATCCTTCAGATATCAGTCCAGAGTACTTTTCTGTAAATTCTTCCTTGCCCCAAACTAGGTCAGGTTGTCCTCTTCTAAACACCCTTTGCCTCTTAGACCCATGCATCTTGAGTTACACTTGTTGGCTAAATTTATTTGTGTGCCTAATTACTTGATTAATGTCCATTTCCTCGACCAGAGTATCAAGACGATGAGGACAGAGAACGTTTTAATTTTTGTTTGCCATTTTATCCCTAGTACCTGATGTGTAGATTACCACATATTTGTTAAATGAATAAATGGTCATTGCCACTGCCTTGATGAGGCCACTGATATCTCTCCTGAATTTCTACAACAGTCTGCTATCTGAGTCTCCCTAGCTTTTGCCTTGCCCTTGTCTAATATATTCTATACATTGTAGCCAGAATATTCCTTCTAGAATACAAATATGTTCATGAAAATTTTCTGCTTAATTCAATTGTTCCATATTGTCCTCAGGATAAAATTCATATTCCTTTTCAGTCTCATCTCTCACCACTTCTCCTTTTAACTCTGTGCTTCAGCAATACTCAAATATTTGTAGTTCGCCAGAAACATTAATTATGTGTGATATTTCTTCTTTCTGGAACTCCCTAACCTCCTCCTTTTTTTTTTTTTTTTTTTTTTTTAACCTGACTACTAGTTCCTTATTATCTGTCAGGTCTCAGCTTCAGTGCTGCCTTCCCTTCAAACTAGATTGAGTTAGGTTCCCCTCTTAGGTATTTCTATAGCACCCTACACCTTCTTATAGCACATATCATACTGTATTGAAAATACTTGTCAACTTGTCTGTCCCAGGGTCGTTTCTTTATGATCGTTCCAGAACCTGGCATAGTACCTGGAGCATAGCAAGTGCTCAGTGAATTCACTCATGAATGCATTATGCTTAGATGCTGCAGTTTAGATACTCGTTGGAGTTAAATAATTGTTACAAACTTTTAACTTTTAATAGTGGCTAAGAATACTAGGAAATTTATTTGTAATACTAGGAAATTATTTGCAGCATACATGGAAGGTCAACCCAGTATAAATTGGTTCAGCTTCACTGAAAATTACAGAAATGTAAATTAGAACAACATTGGGAAATCATTTTTGCCTATTAGGTTTACAAGGATTATAATGATTCATAGTATACAGGTGGGCGGTATATATATATATATATATATATATATATATATATATGGGGTAAGATGAAATAAACACTCATAGAATGTTGAAGAGTAAATGGGCATAATTTATTCTTTTTAAATTGAAGAATAGTTGATTTACAATATTGTGTTAATTTCTGCTGTACAGCAAAGTGACTCAGTTATACATGTATATACGTTCTTTTTTATATTTTCCATTTTGGTTTATCCCGGGACATTGAATGTAGTTCCCTGTGCTATACAGTAGGACCTTTTTGTCCATCCATTCTATATGAGATAGTTTGCATCTACTAACCCCAACCTCCCAATCCATCCCTCCCCCACCCCCCCTTCCCCTTGGCCACCACAAGTCTGTTCTTTATGTCTGTGAGTCTGGATTTTGTTTGTTTATTTACAACTTCTTTTTATAATATAGTTTTAATTTAATAGCAATAGCTATTAAAATGTTAAATGTTCATAATTTTTGACCCAGAAATTCAACTTCTAGATATGTAACCTACTGAAATATACTAAGGGGTCTGCAGTTGTAAGTACAAGGTTATTCGTTGTAGCATTGTTTCTGAAGATGAAAGTTTGGATCCTACCCAAATCAGTAGGGTACTGCTAAAATAAATGATACTGGGAATTCCCTGGCGGTCCAGTGGTTAGGACTTGGCACTTTCACTGCCAGGGCCCAGGTTCAGTCCCTGGTCAGGGAACTAAGATCCTGTAAGCTGTGTGGCATGGCCAAAAAAAACATACTGCAGCCATATGAAGAAATCATGTATAATTAAAAAAAATTAAGTAGATGTATATCTATAGATGAAGAAGAATGGCTACGATATAAAAGATTTATAAAGCAGGTTGTAAAACAGTACATATATAGTAAAACCCCATTTTTATAGGTGAATACATAAAATTGTATGCTAGGATTTGTGAGGGGTCTGTGTGTCTGTATGTATTTAAAAAATAATATGCGGGGCTTCCCTGGCACAGTGGTTGAGTGTCCGCCTGCCGATGCAGGGGAACGGGTTCGTGCCCCGGTCTGGGAAGATCCCACATGCCGCGGAGCGGCTAGGCCCGTGAGCCATGGCCTCTGAGCCTGCGCATCTGGTGCCTGTGCTCCGCAATGGGAGAGGCCACAACAGTGAGAGGCCCGCGTACCGCAAAAAAAAAAAAAAAAAAATATGCGGAGGAATATTCACCAAACTGTTAGCAGTTAATTATTAGGAGGCTGATATTAAGGGAAGCTTTTGCATTTTATGTTAAATGTTTTTCTGTAACGTTTGAGTTTTTAAAAACAATAAGCATGTATTTTTATAATTATCAGAAGGTAAGATTTAAAAACAACAGCAACAGAAAAGAGCACAGACTGTATGGTGTCTGGTGCTATGAATTGCAAATATGTGCTATACACTTATTTTTCCTTTTTTTTTTCTTTTTTTCCAAATAGAATGCCCAGTGTTTACATGGCGATATCGCACAGTCACAAAGAGAAATTACACTGAAAGGCTTCAGAGAGGGTAGTTTTAAAGTTTTGGTGGCAACCAATGTGGCTGCCCGTGGTTTGGACATTCCTGAGGTTGACCTGGTGATTCAGAGTTCACCTCCACAGGTAGGAAATAAGATTTTTCCCCCCCAGTTTTATTGAAAAATAATAGACATACATCACTGTATAAGTTTAAGCCGTACAACATGATGGTTTGATTTACATATGTTGTGAATTGATTGCCACAATAGCTTCAGCTAACATCCATCTTCTCATGTAGGTATAAAAGAAGGAAAGAAAAAAAAAGTGTTCTCTCTTTGTGAGGAGAACTCTTGTGCTTTACTCTCTTCACAACTTTCCTATACTATATCATATAGCAGTGTTAACTATAGTCATCATGTTGTACATTACACCCATAGTACTTATTGTTCAACTGGAAGTTTGTATCTTTTAATCACCTTCCTTCATTTCTCCCTCCCCGCATCCTCTGCTTCTGGTAGCCACAAGTCTGATCTCTGTTTCTATTTCAAAAGTATTCAACTTTTTTATTCATTCATCTGTTGATGGACACTTAAGTTGTTTTCATGTCTTGACTATTGTAAATAATGCTGCTGTGAACATGGGGGTGCAGATATCTTTTTGAATTAAGTGTTTTTGTTTCCTTTGGATATATACGCAGAAGTGGAATTGCTGGATCCTGTGGTAGTTCTATTTTTAATTTTTTGAGGATCCTCCATACTGTTTTCCATAGTGACTGTACCAATTTACAGTCCCACCAACAGCGCACAAAGTTATCTTTTCTCCACTTCCACAGCAGCATTTGTTATCTTTTGTCTTCTTGATGATGACCGTTCTAACAGGAATACAGTGATACCTCATTGTGTTTTTAATTTTCAAGGAAATGAGATTTGATTTGGAGAAAATAAGAACAGCTATATAAATTGCTGTTTTATTTTTAAGACATTGCTTATATATGAAAAATATGTTATCTTTTCTTGCTCTTAGCCATTTTTTGTTAGTGTGATGTTAAATTGATCAGAATCTGGTGCCTTTGCAAATTATTAACCTCTTTATTTGGATTTGAGGCATGGAATCATGCAAGGGAATTATAAAAAGTTGCCATGTAAAGAACCCTGGGATGGAGTGGATAAAAAGTTTTTAAATCCTATACCCTTTATTGCAGATGGGATGTTTCAACATCCCCCTTTGGGATATTGAAAAGAGCAACAGTATTGAACTAAAAATGTTATTATTGATAGTAGTAGTTTTGTTATTTTTCTTATAATTATTTGGATGCTGGAATGACTGTTTAATTTGCCAGATTTTTAAGAAGAGTTACCTCTTTTATTTTTAGGATGTTGAATCCTATATTCATCGCTCTGGGCGCACAGGTAGAGCTGGCCGGACAGGGATTTGCATATGTTTTTATCAACCAAGAGAAAGAGGTCAATTAAGATATGTGGAACAAAAAGCAGTAAGTAGAGTTAAATTATTTCAGGCTTATTATCTGAATGGTGCTGTAGAAAAGAGATCTTTTTGTATTTGTTCTCACAATTAGATCGTTATAACTTTTCTCAGTTTAAGCTGCATTTGGATGTGAAGCATGTGGAGAGCTAAATTTATATTAGCTGCAAGATTTTGTTTTAATACAGCTTTTATTGTGAAGACAGAAGAGCTGACTTTCTCATTTTTCCCTTGAACTTCTCCCTTGATACTAAATCAGAAGTGCATTGTGATTTCAGTACCTCTTAGTCCAGTATTGTAAATGGATGAATGTGACATTGTGTTGGTGTAATAGTTAAGATTATGTCGAGTAATGGTACACTAACCAGTTTCTATAAGAAATTACACATTTTTTGTGGTCTGGAGTTTTTGTGGTATTTCACATTTTTCCTATTTTTATGATGGGTGTTTTCATACACTATTTCATATACTTTGTAAAATGAGGATAATAAGAAAAAAGTTGATTGATATAAAGAGCATCCTTTTCTTTTCTTTAAATCAGCTTTATTTTGCAACTGAAATTCCATGATTGTAACTAAGAGACAATTCAAAAACATTTTTTTTCTCTTTCTAGAATTTGTAATTGATGATTTATTAGAAAATCTTTTGATCTGCTAGAGCTTGGAAATCTTTAAGTCCAAGAAATGGAAATTCAACAAACTAGATTAATTTAGGAATTAATTGTAAAGACTTCCATTTTTCTTTAATGTAATTCTTTCATTTTCAGGGAATTACTTTTAAACGTGTAGGTGTTCCTTCTACAATGGATTTAGTTAAATCTAAAAGCATGGATGCCATCAGGTATGCTTTCTGACCTTGCTGAATGATTTTTTTCTTTTGTATTAGGCTATACATCTTTAAGCTCTCCTAGTTCACATATCAGAAAATTTAATCACCAGTTTTACCAGCAGACATTTAATTATATTAAAATACGAAAACGTTTCTCTCTTTTCCCATTCATTCTCTTGTCTTTAATTTTTCCCCTTTGTCTTGACCAAGAAAATTTACTATTTTTAAACCATAGGTCTCTGGCTTGCGTTTCTTATGCTGCTGTTGATTTTTTCCGACCATCAGCTCAGAGACTGATAGAAGAGAAAGGGGCAGTGGATGCATTGGCTGCAGCATTAGCCCACATCTCTGGCGCATCAAGTTTTGAACCACGTTCTTTGATCACCTCCGATAAGGTAGAAGTCTGTGAGAAAATTGCATGTGGTTGAGAAGGATTAAAATTGAACCATAGATATCTCTCTATCTGGAGGGAAATATAGGACATCTTCACTTTGCACAGTACGTTGTTAACTGAAACTTGCATACCAGAACCTAGTCCTCATTTTGTTTGCCATGGAGCCATGCAAATCAAGAAGTAGACTCTGCAGCTAACACAACACCATTGCAAAGTAAGGATTGCTTGTATATGTGGAGGGTGTCTGTGTGTGTGTGTGTGTGTGTGCGCGCGCGTGCGTGTGTGTGTGTGTGTAAAAAACACCATCTGATCTTTCCCCCTGCCAGTTCAGTATCAGATGTCAAAACAAACCATACCCAGAGCCATATATTCCCATTATAAAGGTATATTTTACTCTCTATAATTAGTAAGTAATCTGTGGGAAGATACTTTAGCACTGAGCAAATACCCTATCCCTAATAACCCACCAGATACTTCTCAAGAAAACATTTAAACCATACTTCTTAAGCAAATATGAAGATAGACTTTTAAAGCTAAGAAGTATGTAAGAGGTAATTTAATCCCAACTTTTATCTAATAAAAGTATCCCTCTTTGGCAGATGTGTCATCTATCCTCTGATTAAATATCTTAGCAACAGGGTGTTAGTGGTTTGATATTTCTTTTATGGGTTAAACCAAAATCCGGTCTTTACCATGAATGTCCTGTAGGGTCTTCCCTTGCTACCTCTTTGGCCTCACCTCCTATCACTCTCCCCTTGCTTGTTTTCACTACCCTAACCTACTTGCTGATACTCAAACATAAACTTAATCCTACAAAAGGCCTTTATACTTATTTGTGCTGTTTTGAAGTTTCTTTCCTTTTAATAACCTTGGCTCTCTCCTTCACTTCATTCAGGTTTCTACTCAGATACCACTGTGTCAGAGAAGTCTTTTCCTCATCACACTCTAAAATAGCTTACCCCTCCCTTTACTCTCTATTTTCATTTTCTTCCCCTGCTTTATTTTTTTTCATGATTCTTGTTACTATCTGACATTATATATATTTCCTTATTTGTTCACTGTCTCCTCTCCCACCATTATCCAGTGCCGCCATGCCAACCCCCTGCCACACACACACTAGAATGTAACCTCCATGAGACAAAGGACTATTTACTGCTGAATCTCTAGCACATAGAGCATCTCTGGCACATACATAGGGGGCACTCAAATATTTGTTAGATGACTGCCTCCCTATATCTTCTTCATGTTGATCCTTTTGTTGTCCAGTGAAGTTCTACAGAACAAGTAATTTTTGCTTATGTAATAGTCCTTCAGAAGTTTAAAGAGGTTTATGTCCTCTTGTTTTTCCACTCAAAGCTAACTTTGATTACTTCAGCATTTCCTTAATTCTCCACTACCTTATCTTTTCTGGGATGCTCTAGTTTGTTTAATTTCCTCTTAAAAAACGATGGTTAGAATTAAATGTAGTCTTTACAGCAATGTATAGAAGAATGGTACTTTCAATTATCTATAAACATTAGTCTTCTATTAATATAGTTTCAAAGAAGTTGTTTTCTCAGCAGTCATGTTATACTGTTGGCTCATAAGAAGTACATGGTTAAGTCAAAAAGGGCTGTCAAGTTAGAATGTCATTGTCCTGCTGCTGCTGCTTTTTTCCCAAACATAATGTGACTTTTATTCCTTAAGGGGTTTGTGACCATGACTCTGGAAAGCCCAGAAGAAATACAGGATGTTAGCTGTGCTTGGAAAGAACTCAACAGAAAGCTGAGTAGTAATGCTGTGTCCCAAATTACCAGAATGTGCCTCCTAAAAGGAAATATGGTAGGCTTTTCTAGACAACTGCCGTACGATTATAAAGACTAGCAGATTCTTTTTTTTTTTTGAAGCCTAATGGGATGTTCTCCATGTGTTAGTATGTTTCCACTTGTAAATTTGGGGAATTATTTAAGTAACCCATTCCTCTAGAAAGCTGTAAAGTCATTCTGCTTAATTTGACTAATATCCGAGTTTTCTAAGTTTCTGCCTTTGTATACATATTACATGTGGTTGTGTGTGTTTATTTTCTAAGGTTAAGTAACTTATAATTGCAACAGCTAAACAGCTCTATTTTTTAGAGAATACACAATATTGGTTTTTAAGTGGCCTGCTATTGATTGATAATGAGGATAATAAAGTGAATTAAGTATTTTCATAGAATTATGAAATAGCAAAGTTAAGACCATCTGTAATATAAGTGACTGATTTCTTCTAATGGTTTTGAGAAAAGATGTTACATTTATTCATCTCACTTGACAACATAGGTTCATTCTAGTCTATAATTTATTAGCCCATTTGTTGGAAATAGTTATCTTTCTCAAATTTAATACTACTTACCTTGAAAAAAGATCAGTGGCAAGTATGAGACAAATATGCACATTCAGAAAAATTGTGGAGGGGAAGGAAAATATACCAAGGTCCTTAGGGCAAAGCTATATTTGAATATTAAACTAACTTGCAACTTATCAGCAACCAAAACCAAAGAGGAAGCATCTTAGGTTACTTCATTCTCGGTATCTGATAAACATTTCAGCACTTTACGAGAGAGAGTTTCTGGCACTACATTTTTAAAGGAGTTTATTAGATGGGTCATTTTACAAGGGACATGGAACATTATAGTGTCTACAAAAACTTTTCTAGAGAATACTCTAGATTCTCAGTAGTAGTCAGTTCTTATTAGATACTGGTTTACTCTTAGATTTAGGAAGTACAATTAGCAGCCATTCTGTGTCATGCATTATTATATATTAGTTGGTTTAGTCCTATAGGCAATCATGGGACAAGCTCAATCTTTTTTTAGCTAATACAAGATTACAAGCAGATATTTTAAAGAATCAACTCATATGCATCTAAATAAAAATTTTTTCATTTTGCTTTTAGGGTGTTTGCTTTGATGTTCCCACAACTGAGTCAGAAAGGTTACAGGTATTAAATTTTTTTTTTAAATAAATTATTTATTTTATTTTTGGCTGCATTGGGTCTTCGTTGCTGCACATGGGCTTTCTTTAGTTGCAGCAGGCGGGGGCTGCACTTTGTTGCAGTGCGTGGGCTTCTCATTGCAGTGGCTTCTCGTTGCAGAGCACGGGCTCGAGGGTGCGTGGGCTTCAGTAGTTGTGGCTCGCGGGCTTAGTTGCTCCGCAGCATGTGGGATTTTCCCGGACAAGGGCTCGAACCGTGTCCCTTGCGTTGGCAGGCGGATTCTTAACCAGTGCGCCACCAGGGAAGCCTGGTATTTAAAAACTTTTGTCTGTTAAATAGTTAAGTATGTTTCTCTAAAAGATAAGGATTAAAAATAACATAGTCATAATATCATTATGACATTGATTGAGGCTAAATGCCTAAATCATTTAACAATTCCTTAATAAAATAATAATAAATAATAAATATCCAGTCTGTATCATGACTTAAAACATTTAAAAATTATGAATAATTTCAAACGTGAAAAAATAGAATTGCATACTGAATCCTCATGTACCCATCACCCACCTTCCACAGTTATCAACTCATGGCCAATTGTGTTTCATGTCTACTTCCATCCACTTCCCCACTCTCTCCTGTATTCTTTTGAAACAAATTCTAGGGAGTCTGTCATTTCAACCATAAATATTTCTATATACCTAAAATATTAAAAACACTTTCCAAAAACACAATCGTAATACCATAACTAAACCCCCCAAAATAATAATTCCTCAATATTATCCAATTTTCTGTTTAAATTTTCCCTCTGTCTCCTACATCTTTTTAAATATAAGGAGGTCCATAAGGTTCATACATTGTAATTTTATGTTTGTCTCGTTTACTTTATAGGTTCTCCTTCCTTTCTCTCTTTCTTTAAAAAAATTTTCCTTGTATTTTATCGGTTGAAGAAAGAGATTGTCCACTAGATTCCTACACTGTGGAATTTGTCTGTTACATCCCTGTGCATATTTATATACATATTTTGAAACAAGAATGGGATTATTTGGTTTTTAAAGTCTTTTTACAAATTCAGAATATATTGTAAACACATTTCTTTGTCAACTGTACAGTTACTTGTTTTTATTGGCTCCCTGGCATTTGGCCACCTGGGTGGCCAACTTAATGTCCTATTTTCTGACATTTAGATTATTTCTAATACTAATATTCCATTATAAACAGGTCAGCCTTAAATGTTGGCATAGCTAACTCTTTATGCATTGCCATGTTTGTCTCTTTAAGATGAACTTCTTAAGATGTCTGCTTGGCCAAAAGGTGTGTGTATTTTTAGGGCTTTGGTCATATATTGCCACCAGTGGTGTATGTGGCTGTTTGTCTCTGCTCACTATTACCTGAAGGTATTTTAATATTAACTTGCCTTGGCAACTCATGATCACAATGAAAAACAGTTAATGTAGCAGGATATGACATACCGATGCTCTTATGAGCTACAATGATTTTTTTTTTTTTTTTTTTTGCGCGGGCCTCTCACCCTCGCGGCCTCTCCCTCTGCGGAGCACAGGCTCCAGACGCACAGGCTCAGCAGCCGTGGCCCACGGGCCCAGCTGCTCCGCGGCATGTGGGATCCTCCCGGACCGGGGCATGAACCCACGTCCGCTGCATTGGCAGGCAGACTCCCAACCACTGCGCCACCAGGGAAGCCCCTGCAATGATTTTTATATCTTGAGTTGTTTACCCCGATACCAAATTGTTTCCAATGGCTACATTTTTTAGTCCCTGGCTGGTGTTGACAGATTTTTAATCTCAGCTCACACTCCTTGCTTCTGTCAATGTATCTGCTGAAAGCAATGTACTACTTATTAGTGACTTATTCGTTTTGTGCTGAGAAACTGGTGCTCTCTTTTAGAATGTGTAAACTGAGTAGGAATTTAGAGTCCCAAAATCAGCCTGAAAATTTCTCCTGAGACTAAAACTTAACTTCTAGAAACTTTTTTTTTGGTGGAGTTGGCACTGGGGAGGGGAACAAAGCTTTGTATTGTTATGTTAAATTTGAGATTTAAATTTTAACAGGATCGATTTTTTTCATTTTTAATGACATTTATTTTCTTTCTAATTTTACAAGCAGTACATGTTTATCGCACACAACTAGAAACACATGGAAGAATAAAGTAAAAAACAACAAGCGCTCATAATCCTCACCCCCCAGAGATAACCACTGTTAGCATTTTGAAGAATTTGCTCCCATTGTCTGCATTTTTTAAAAAATTGAAGTATAATTGACCTACAAAACTGTGTTAGTACCAGATATACAATATAGTGATTCAGTATTTCTATATATTACAAAATGATCGCTGTGATAAGTCTAGTTACTGTCACTGTTCAAAGATATTACAATGTAATTGACTGTGTTCCCCATGCTGTACATTTCATCCTTGTGATTCATTTATTTTGTAACTAGAAGTTTGTACTTCTTGATCTCTCTTATGTGTTTCACTCATCCCCCCATCTCCCTCTCCTCTGGCAGCCACGTGTTTGTTCTCTGTATCTGAGTCTGTTTCTGTTTTGTTTGTTCATAAAACTTAGAAACTTTAGTGAATGAGCTTTGAATATGTTTTTGTTTTCTGGTCTTCTGTTTTGTTCTAGATACTTTGAACTTAATGGCTAGATGGCCTTTAGCTAATGGATATGAAAAGAGTCTTCTATATTCACGTGTTTGCTTATGGTTTCTATTTTGCATTTATATTAATCCTGTAAATTATCCCAACAGGCAGAGTGGCATGATTCAGACTGGGTACTCTCAGTGCCAGCCAAGTTGCCTGAAATTGAAGAATATTATGATGGAAGCACATCTTCTAATTCCAGACAGAGGAGTGGCTGGTCAAGTGGCCGGTCAGGCCGGTCGGGCCGGTCAGGTGGTCGATCTGGTGGCCGGTCAGGTAGACAGAGTCGACAGGGGAGTCGGTCAGGAAGTCGACAAGATGGTAGAAGACGAAGTGGGAACAGAAATCGGTCAAGAAGCGGGGGCCGCAAACGGAGTTTTGACTGGGATAGTTAATCTACCAGTGTGAGCTTGCCTATTTCTGCCTAATCATGTACATTATCCACCAAAAATTAGGTCATCATAGTTGAGGTCTGTGTCTGCTTTTGGCAAAGAAGTTGGTTGTATTTTTTTAAAAAGTATTTCACAAGAATGGTTGTAAACAAATCTACTTATCCAGTTATACCTTTGAATAAAAAAACCTCCTTTTATTGTCTCTTTTCACTGTGCATTAAGAATTTTCTCAATGTAATCTTTTAAAATTTCTTCTAAAATGTGGCAGTTAAGTCAATCTTAAGGTTACTTGCATTTTACAAAATGTGGTGTGTCTGTATTCAGATCACTTCTTCCATAGGATATACGGTAGAAAATAAGAAATCCCTTCTACATTAAAGGGCTGTATAGATTGGTGACATGATTGGTTAGATGTAACATTTTAAATTTTAGATAAAGTTAGTTAAAAGATGTGCAAGCAGTGCATACTCAATAATTTATTCAACAGGTATTGGTTGAATGTCTTCTATGTGCCCATCACTATCCTAGTCCCTAGGGACATAGTAGTGAATAAGGCATGGTCACTATCTTCAAGGAACTTACAGTCTAAAGAAGCAGTTATGGTTGAGATTAACACCTAATATTTAGGATGAAAGTAGGTATGGAATGCTAAGGATTTAGTTGGAGTGCACCTCACCAGCCTTAGGAGTCAGGCTTTTAGAAGAAGTGATACCCAAAAGGAGATGTAAAGCAGAAGTATAAGTTGATCTAGCCAGTTTAGAAGGGAGAGAGGGTTTGCAGTCAGAACAGTACAGGCACACCTTGTTTTATTGCATTTCGCAGATACTGTATATTTTACAAATGGAAGATTTGTGGCAATCCTGTGTTGAACAAGTCTATTGGTCCCATTTTTCTGACAGCATTATTTTTTAATTAAGGTATGTACATTGTTCTTTCAGAGATAATGCTATTATACACTTAATAGACTCTGGTATTGTGTAAACATAACTTTTATATGCACTGGGAAACCAGAAAATTTGTGTGACTCACTTTATTGCAGTATTTGCTTTATTGTGGTGGTCTGGAACTGAACCTGTAATATTTCCAAGGGATGCCTGTATATGCAGAGGCCCAGAGGCAAAGAATAGCACTGTAAGTCTGAGGATCTCCAAATAGTTCAGTATGGCGTGCATGTGATAGAGGACAGGAATAAGAGAAGGAATTAGGGACCAGACTTTAAAGGTCCTATGTGCATTTTTAAGGGGTTGAAATGTTTTCTTGAAGGCAATGGGGAATCATTAAAGAGTTTACAGTAAGGAGTAATGATGAGATTTGTGTTTTAGAAAGATTACTGAGGAGGTTGGATTGCAGAAGGGCCAGACTGGAGACTAGTAGCCCTCTTAAGATGCTGTCAGGGTAATCCAAGGTAGAGGTGATGGCGGTCTGCACTAATGATAGGTAACATATTTTGAGTAATGAGAACTGAGGCACTTGAGCAGTTGTTGCTTGTGTAGAATCACACAGCTGGATAATATATAGTGGAGTGAGGATTTGAACCAAGTCTAGCTTCTGAACCAGTGCTCTTAACCACTGTGCTAGATAGTGGCAATGGACTTTGAGGAACATGGATAGATTTCAGAGGTTTTTAGGAAATGGAATTGTTAGGACTTAGTGCTTTGAATTGGAAGATAAGAGAGGCAGAAGAATAAAACCTAGGCTTTGTCACTGAGATAGGTACTAGAACAAAGCAAGAAGAGTTATGTGGGGAGAGAGTGGGAATATGATTAGTTCAGGATTAGATGTATTTTAATATTGAGTAGTCCATGAGATATAGCAGAGGAGATAAACAGTAGGCAGTTGGATTTATAGGTCTGAAGCAGGAGAGAGATCTGTTCTAAAGATTTGGGAATAATAAACAAAAAATGGTAATTGTAGTTAAGTTAGTAGATGAGATGATCCAGGGAAAGTATAGTGAGGTAAGAGGGCTGAAAAGAACCCAGAGGCACACCAACATACTTAACTGCATAGCAGAGGAAAGGGGATCCCACTGAGAAGGGATGACAAGAAGAGGGCATAAAGCCCAGAAGTACAAGGCTTTCAAAGGAACCAGAAGACAAGTCTGAAATGGCCCTTGGATTTGGCAAAAAGACATTGACATGGGGAGCAACCATATATATATATATTTTTTAATTTAATTATTTATCTTTGGCTGTACTGGGTCTTCGTTTCTGTGCGAGGGCTTTCTCTAGTTGTGGCGAGCGGGGGCCACTCTTCATCGCGGTGCGTGGGCCTCTCACTATCACGGCCTCTCGTTGTGGAGCACAAGCTGCAGAGGCGCAGGCTCAGTAGTTGTGGCTCACAGGCCCAGTTGCTCCGCGGCATATGGGATCTTCCCAGACCAGGGCTCGAACCCGTGTCCCCTGCATTGGCAGGCAGACTCTCAATCACTGCGCCACCAGGGAAGCCCCGGGAGCAACCATATTAATAGAGTATTGAGAGTAGAAGCTATTTAACTGTGGCTTAAGCAGGAAATGGGAGATAAAGCAGTAGGGACAACAAACATGAACACGTCTTCTAGAAATTTGGCTGTGAATTCAAGGGAAGAATAAGCTAAAGCTGGACGTAGAAGAAAGGATATGAAATTGCAGTGAGAATTTTGTGTTGGTGAGGTGGAGAGATGAGGGAAATCGGAGCATGGTGAAATACTAATATGGGAGGGAGCCAGAAAGGAGGCAGGAGGAGACAGAATGAATGTATGATGGAGCAAAATCCCTATGAGGACCCAGACAGATGAGCTCAAGCACACTCTGGAGATTTTAGCCTTAGATGGTAGAAGCACATCTCTAACATTTTGTCAGAGGAAAGTATGATTATCATGTAGGTGTTTGCAGGTATTAAGGTAAAAAGTTGAGGGAGTGCCTGCCTGATGTCTTCTGGTTTTTTTTTTCCCTGTGGTATTTTTGCATGGTCATCCACTGAAGGTGAAGAGGGAAGTAGTACGCTAGGAGATTTGAGGAGAGTGGAGAAATGCTCAGGTATTGACTACAGAACATGATGAAGAACTCCTCAGGCAAACTAGGGGTCACAGCTGAGGTGAGAGACTGAATTTGTAGTGGCATTAGAGTGATTATGTGATTTCCTATGACAACCCTCAGCATCGAGTTGTAGGAGTGGAGATGGGAGACAGTTGATTGAGGATTGGGGTTTTGCTCTGTAAGATGAAAGGATGACAAGGTGAAGATGTTAAGGACTCAGCAAAAGTGATTAGAGTAATGGTCCAAGGAATCTAGACTGCTTAGGGATTGAAGTGGAGATGGGGTTGATAGCAGGGAGGACGTAGAAGGGGCATGGGAGTGAAGGTCAGTGAGGGCTGACTGAATTTGAGATTTCAAAAGTGGAGCACTTGAGGAGAAGACAATTGCAGAGTATGGTGGTAGGCCTGTTGGGGGCAAAGGTTATTTCAGTTGAGGTGGTCAAAGAACTGAGAAGCCAGTGTTATGTGGATGGTTTTCATGGACGGTGAAGTCCTCTCGAATGAAGACAAACAAGGACTGAGGAGGGAGAGGAAGACTAACCCAGGTGCCAAAATACCAGGAAGTGGTGGAGGTTGGTAAATTACCTGAATTAGCAGGGGGGAAAGGTGAGATTACCACAGATTTTCAAAGGGACCAGGGCGTTTATGTGAAAGTCAAGGAGTAATAATCAGGAAGCTTTGGGGAAGAGAGGAGGACACCAGTGTATATCGAATGTGAGGGAATAAGCAACATATGTATGAGAAAGCTATATGGGAGTATTTTCCAGTAAGAGCCAGATTTTAGTTAAACCAAGGAGGGAAGAAGGACTCTCAGTGCTGGATTGAGAAAGGGGGAAGTTTTGATTATAGGCAGTGGGATTCCAGATAGCTATGACTGGGAGGAGGGGATCTCAGTTGCCTCTGCATCTGAGTAAATGTGAGCTCTGTATTTATACCCAAGATGGAATAGGGGCTCCATTCCTACTGAGGTGCTTGGTTCACCAGCACCTACTGCAGGTGCTGTGTTCCTACGAGGTGCCAGGCACTATGTTTGGGATATAAAGGTGAATAAGGAGTTCTCAGTCTCTGCCCTTGAGAGCTCAGAATCTAGTGAAATAGATGGACACATAAACCTAGGTCCATGTCAGTGACTAAGTGTGATGATTTGAGAGTTCTGAACAAGGAAGCCTAGCTCACCCCAGGAATGCAGGTGGGAGTTCAGAGAAAGCTTTTGGGCCATGATGACTGAATGTGAATTAAGTGAGGTAAAAGAGACAGAAGTGGGAACATGCATCCAGGCAAAGGCACAGAATAGTTAATAAAACACAGCCTATGTATGGTGAACTGTAAGTAGCTCTTGTTGCCAGGATCTTAACTATGAGGAAAGCAGTGGTGAGAACACGACAAGTGTCATATCTTGTGTGTGTTTTTTTTTAAGTGTCATATCTTGAAAGGCTTCATAGGCCTTGTTTTGGACAGCCACAGAAGGGTTTCAGGGAGGAGAGTGAAAAAGATAAGCATGTAGGCAAATGCCAGCAAGGGGGAGGATGGATTTAAGGGGTCCTCCTGCTAAAGGCTGGCTTCCCTATTAGCAAGGAAAGGGGGACAGATCCTAAGAAGATAAAATACCTTTCCATGTCTCCTGAAAGAAGGAGGGGGCAGGGCAAATTCCTCACCAAATTCTCAGCTTTGGACTGCATTCAGCCACTTATATTTACTCTGCTCCTTCTTCACAGAGCCCAGCAACTTCATGGCTCCACCTTTTGGCTATTCAGAGCCTTCTGTTTAGTACTCTGTACCCTAATGTTGTGGTCCCTTAATATCTACTTGAACTTGAATCTATTACCCTGATCTTCAGCTTTTGAATTTGTAAATAATATGTTTTATTCCCTTCAGCATTATAAATCTGAATAATAAATTCACATTTAGGTGTGAATGTCTGAGAGCCTTCTCTCACATTATTTTTGTTTTGTATAATTTGGGAGTAGTGCTTAATAGTCATTTTTAAAAAACTATATTCCTTTTCTTTTTAACAATTTTTAAAATTTTTATTTATTTGTTTTTGGCTGCGTTGGGTCTTTGTTGCTGAGCGCGGGCTTTCTCTAGTTATGGCGAGCGAGGGCTACTCTTCGTTGTGGTGTGCGGGCTTCTCATTGCAGTGGCTTCTCTTGTTGCGGAGCACGGGCTCTAGGCGCGCAGGCTTCAGTAGTTGTGGCTGACGGGCTCTAGAGCGCAGGCTCAGTAATTGTGGCGCATGGGCTTAGTTGCTCCGCGGCATGTCGGATCTTCCAGGACCAGGGATCGAACCCATGTCCCCTGCATTGGCAGGCGGATTCTTAACCACTGCGCCACTGGGGAAGTCCCAAAACTATACTCCTTTTAAAAAATATTATAATAGTAATATATGTCCATTGTTGAAAATTTGAAAAAATAGAGAAGCAAATGGAAGAAAATTAAAACCACCTATAATACCTCTCTCAGAGATAATTACTGCTAACATTTTGTGGTGTAGACTTTTGAATTCACTGTGTGTGTATACAAACTTTTTGAAATAGAAATTCTCCCAATTTTATGAAAACATATTACATCATCTACATCAGAGGAAACTGGTCTGGCAGAATCAATATTCAAGAAGTACTTCCCGTTTCCTATCAAATGGATATAAGACCCATATATTCTACTTGTTACTGAATTTTGTACTGATGATTAGATTAAATACAGTAATTTGGCCACCTTTGAGCCAGAAAGGGCCTTTCGCATGTTTCCTCTTGGAATTTTGGCCTTGTGCCTATGTGCAGGTATGTTACAAAGGAATTTATATACTTTATAAGTCTTGACAAAAATTTTCCATTTAGTACCATTTTGGGCTTACCCTGTTGCTGAACATCTGTTGGTAATAAAAATGTCCCCGGGGCTTCCCTGGTGGCGCAGTGGTTGAGAGTCGGTCTGCCTATGCAGGGGACACGGGTTCGTGCCCCGGTACGGGAGGATACCACATGCCGCGGAGCGGCTGGGCCCGTGAGCCGTGGCCACTGAGCCTGCGCGTCCGGAGCCTGTGCTCCACAACGGGAGAGGCCACAACAGTGAGAGGCCCGCGTACTGCAAAAAAAAAAAAAAAAGAAAAAAAAATGTCCATGTACTGTGTACAGCCATATCATATACTGCAGTATCACATAATTTTGTGGTTTATTAACCAGACTGCAGGTTCCTAACTGCTTTCCTGCCTGGGCATACAACTAAAATTTATTTCAAAGGGTTTCTTCCTTATCCCACTACTGGTGGTAGGCTAGTGTGTGTCAGGCACTGTCCAAAATCTTAAGGATACAAAGAGAAATCAAAGCTCCTGGCTCAAGGATATCAGAGTGTAAGTGAAAGCATTGTTGTATATTTACATAAATTTATCTGCTAAAAAATTGACACTGTGAAACAATAATTTGTGAAATATGAAAAATTTCCTTTAAACTGTCAGATTAAAAAATGTGCAGCAAAAACTAATCTTATGAAATACAGAAATAGAACTTCCAGCATTTTCCTTTGTCATAAAATGATTACATTTTGAATTGTCTTTCTAAAAGCCTTGAGGTACCTATGAGGTTTTTTTTCCCCATGGTTTTATTTTATTTTTTTATTGAAGTATAGTTGATTTACAGTGTTGTGTTAGTTTAGGTTAGTGATTCAGTTATACATCTCTATGTATTTTTTTTCAGATTATTTTCTCTTATAGGTTATGACAAAGTATTGAGTATGGTTCCCCCTATGAGTTTTAATAGCTCTTATTTATTGTGCTCTGAGTGCCAGGCAATGCTAAACCTTTTTCATTCATTATCTTACTTAATTTTGTCAACTGATGAAATAGGTTTTCTTATCCCCATTATGCATGAGAAACTCAGGTTCAGGTTAAGAAATACACACATTTGTCATGTGTCCAAAATCACAGAGGAAATGGTGCAGGTTTTCAAAGCCAGGCAAGATTTCAACCCATTTTTAAAAACGATTTTGTAATGCACTGGCTCCCAATTCTTTGCCTCACTTGTTCTTCACAGAAAGTTTAGCAATATTGTCACACATCATTCAACGAACCACTTTCCCTCAACCGCTTGAATTAGTACATGTCCAAATTCTTCAAGACTAAGAGCCCCTGTATTTTCTAATAGAGGTCTACGTGGTTTGGGGATCCTTTCTACAGGTCCCAAGGCCGGCTTAGGTGCCTCTCCGTGCCTTCAAAACAACTGACATTCATCCGTCTCCCACAAGCCCATAAAGCTTATTGAAGACAGGCTTCTGTGCTGAATCCTAACCTTGTTTCTCACACCTGACACGGTGAATGCTCAGGAGATGTGTGTTGAGTGCACACATAAACGAATGACCAGACCCGCCCGACCTCTAGTTCTTATCCAGGTTTATGAGCCTGGGTGTCTCCTTTCAAGTGTCGACGTCTTCACAAGATGATCAAGAATATACATCTAGCGAGTCTGCGCGTGAAAGGACCTTACAAAAGAGAGCAATCTAATATAAAGCACTGAAGGGGCGCTATTCAAAAGCAACTAGAAAGCTTCATTTATCAGGCCGGGGCTGGCGAGAATCTGGGCAGGGTGTGAACGAGAATAAAGCCAGCCTCTGGGTTTCCTACCCTTCTGTAGGTGCCTTTTAGTCCAGGCGCCTTACTCGGCTAATTCAGTGAGTCCAGCCACCTAGAGTGGCAGCTGCTCTGGAACTACCACGTGCGCCCCAGCCTCTCGGCAGTTTCCGCTTCCGCAGGATACGCTTTGCTGCCGGAAGTGACGAAAGCTGGGTGGGCTAAAGAGAACGCTGGGCATTTTCTTCCTTTCCACGCGGTAGACGAAAGCGGTCGGCCTGTTCTGCTTGTCCTGAGTGATGCCGGGGAAACTTCTTAGTGAAGCGGATTTGGAGTCGGACACGGCCATGGCGAAAGTGGAGATGCCGCGAAAGCGAAATGAGAAGGTACCGCCGGGGGCCGAGAGACTTGGGGCAAGACAGGACACGGAGTGGGGGGACGGCCGCTAAGAGGAGGGGCCCGGGCTGGGGGCGCGTGGCGCGCCGCGCGAACCCGGCTCGTCCCGTGACCCGCGTGAGTTTCGGCCAAGGGGCGTCCGGGGGTGGTCGGTGCTCTCCGCGGGCGGTGGGCGCGCTGCCCAGAGGTCCGGGCGGATCGGAACTGGAGAGCGGGCCGGGTGTCCCACGTGGTCCCTGAGTCTGGGCGTCCCGCACCCGGTGCACAGAGTAGGACGGTCATGGTTAGGCCCCACGTTTTGCCCCAGACTCAGACCTACCGGCTTTCGACTAAACTGGCGAGACCATAAAGCCATCCGCACACGTGGGCGGCGTCCGTGGTGACATTTTTTTTACCTTAGTAGTGGGAGTACAGTTTTCTGGGAAGCGACCCTTAGACGATAAAGTAGTTCAATTGCTCTTAAGATTTATTGGCCATATTTCCCGTGGAAATGTAGACATGTTGTGGTGATAACTGCGCACCATATTTTTTATATAGGCCGCCAGTGTGCGGAAGTCTTAAGTTACCTCGATAGCCGTCTGCCTCCTTGATGTTACTTCCTTAGATAGCGATTTAACTTGTGACTGAGTCTGTTCTGAGATAAGGTCAGTGAGAACAAAGATTGTCTCAGAACTTGTGTTGTACGTGACTTAGAATTTTCATTCCTTGCTGTTTCTGGCAAGGAATATTTTGCTGTTGTAGGAAGCCGAGGTAGCTCAGACTTGTCCCCACAGGTGGGGAGGAAGTGGTCTTGGTTTTACCTGCCTTGCATTAGTCAGCGTGTCCTGTTGTGAGATGCTGAAATTAGAAGGGACATGACCAACAAACTCCATTGTATTCCAAAGACCACCGGGATTGGAAATCCACTGATTGGTGGAACCAAGGGATGAAAGAATTGAAGTCTTGGGATGGGGTGGACCAGATTGGTTTTCAGATGTCTGAAGGATGGGTCATATGGGAGAGATTATCGTTCATCCATGATTTAAGAGCAGAGGCCAGGCCTGAAGTTTCATGGAGGCAGACAGTAATAGTAGCTCAATGTAACAGTCCCCATACTTCAGGAATTGGCCTGAGGCTCTGCCACAGAGGTCTTAACAGAGGGTAAAACACGTTTTCAGTAATACTAAGTTTTCAGAAATACGAAAAATTGGAGAGGGTCAGACATTTCAAGTAGGAGCTGTAATCTGGTTTGGTTCTGAGGTTTCACCCATTCCGTTTTCTTGTAACTTGTGCTCTTTGTTTTTCCCTGTAAATTAGGTACACCTTTTTTACACATGGGGTGATAGACTGTGGGTTTTTATAACTTTTTGGTTCATAACATGTCTTTATGTAAATTTATGTGCGTTTGTGAGATTAACAAGGCAGATACTATGAATTCCTGTCTTACTTGTAGAGGAATTCTAGCAGAGAAAGAAATCTGCTTAACACCATCCGTCTGTGGGTATACATGGTCTTATTACTCTACCAGAATTAAGTTAAATTGTTCTTGATCACTTCCTATATAGTGTGTGTAGTTTACAATATGTTGGAGCATCCCATGAGCCACTCCAAGTCCCATATGAAAAATTGACTTTACAACTAGTTCGACCACCATGAATTGAATAATTACCAAGAAGCGCGTTTTTTTCCAAGCTAATGAAGTTATTGATATATTCTTCTTTCCATATAGCCAAGAAATGGTATTAAAAAACATACCGTTTGATTTTTGCCTTATTTCAAGATGAAAGTACACATGTTGAAAATGCCCCCAAATTGTATTCTTCATAATTATGTGATCTTGAATTAATGCAGAATCGATATATTATACAAATGTATCAATGTTTTGTTCATTGTTTGTATTGTCTTTATTAATTTTTTAGAAAGGTAAAAAAGAGAAGCCAAAATCTAATAAGACTGAAGAGGCAGCAGAAGAAAAGGACGAAACGATTTCTCCCAAAGCTAAAAAGGTTAAAAAGAAAGCAGGGCCTTTTGAGGCTGACATGAGTTCTCCTAAATCCAAAAAGGCAAAAAAGAAAGAGGAGCCATCTCAAGATGACATTATTTCTCCTAAGACCAAAAGTGCGAAAAAATCAAAGGAGCCCTGTGAAAAGACAGTTGTTTCTCCTAAAACCAAAAAACTAATAAAAAATGAGGAGCCTTCTGAGAATGACTTGGGTGCGCCTAAGTCCAAGAAGATGAAGAAAGAAAAAGAAATGAATGGAGAAATTGGAGAGAAAAGCCCCAACCTGAAGAATGGATTCCCTCATTCTGGACCTGACTCCGACTCCAAGGAAGCTGCCAGTGAAGAAAGTAACAGTGAGTTAGAGCAGGTAAAGTGGCATTTTAATATGTAGAATGTATCTTTCGATGTTATTTCAGGTAAATAAGTACATAATTATTAAATGAATTATTTAATAATGGGAGGAAATTTGATGTGTCAGCACTTCATGGGGGGGGTGTCCCTTGAGCTGCAGGGTGAGACTTCATCTTAAAAACTGCAGTGTTAGAATGCCTCCTTTGCAACTGAGCAGATCTGTTTAAGTTTTGAGAAAGTCTTCTCTCCACACATGGTCTGCTTATTTGCAAGTCAGAAATCAACAGGAGGGATCTGGTTATGCAAATATGCTCCAGTTTCCCTCTGAGGGGTTTCACCTAATAAATCATGATTAAGTGGAACCACTGAAAAGGTGTTTGCTTGATTGCATAAGTCTTTTTGTATAGGCCATAAACTAACTTGAGTTGAATAAGATACTTAAATGTCCCTTTGGAAGCTAATACTGCTATCTTTCAGAAACTCAGTCATCAAAGAAAAATCCTAAATCTAATAATTTTCTCTTTGCTGTAGGTCATGATCAGCATTTAAAAATTTTTCCTGATTATAAAAAATATATACAGCTTTTTAAAAATCTGATTATGATTGTACTATATGCAATATTGTAGTTTGCCTTTTCCTATCTTGCCTATATTTTTATATAGGCATTTTTCCCACTTTTAAATATTAAATATTTTAAATGGTTACATAATACATCATATAAATGTTTAGAAATTCACTTAATTATTCTTTTGTTGGGCATTCAGATTGTTTATAATCAAATAGTGCCAATGTGATCATTTTGTCATAAATGTTTGTTCCTTACTTTCTGTGGATGTATATATGAAAGATGTTGCTATGAGAAGGGGTTAATAACCTGTTCAACAGTGTATTATTCATTTGGAATGATTGTGGAAAAGTTCTTAGTCGAGACTGAATCTGCTTTCACTAGCTACACATGGTATATATGTGCTGTATATATTTGCTACAAACTTTTCTTTTG
Source organism: Stenella coeruleoalba (assembly GCF_951394435.1). Classification (NCBI taxonomy): domain Eukaryota; kingdom Metazoa; phylum Chordata; class Mammalia; order Artiodactyla; family Delphinidae; genus Stenella; species Stenella coeruleoalba. The sequence continues at coordinate 63,063,354 of NC_137162.1, read as the reverse complement.
TTAGAGTTTTACCTATTACTATGATCTATTTCCATTTCAAATCTTGATTTACCTACCAAAGTTTTTGTGTCTTTTTAGTTGATTTAGAAGAGATGTTTTGGAATAGTTTTTCTCAGAAGGCTTTCTGTATTTAGCTTGTAGGGTAAAGTTATTGATTTCTTTCTGTGGCCCTTTACTTGACAGGAAATAACTGTGGAGCAAAAAGAAGGAGCTTTCTCTAATTTTCCCATATCTGAAGAAACTATTAAACTTCTCAAAGGTAATGTTCTTGGAAATATTGAATAATGTTAGAACATATTATTTGGAAGCACTCCACTGTTTCTGTTGAGATGAACCGGCACATGTTCTTATTGGAGGATGATATAGGCGACCATATAATGAAGTAGATCTGTATATTTGGTATAGGACTAAACTAGTGATGGCCTTTGCTACCTCTTAAACGAGTGATTAAAATTTATTCAATACAATATATATATTCAGAAGTGTAATGACTGATCGTGCTGGTGAAAGTAAACAATGGATACCATGTTGGTATTTTCTTTTTTACCTTCTTCCACTTCTTGAGGCATCTCTAGGTTAATGATACCAGCCTGACTCAGAACTCAGCATAGTGCCTGTGAACCAGGTAGGAAGTCACAGATGCCCAACTTAGGTGTTTTCTGAATCAGGTGTGGCAGTCAGACAGCAAAACACCTGATTTTCAGGCTTATACTGGCCTTTGGATGAGATTTTGTGACAAGGGCTTAATCTCTTAAGATAAGTATTTACTATAATTTGGTGCTTTAAAATTTATTGATATCTTTTATTCAAGCAGATTCTTGCCAGAATATATTTGAACTTGACTTTGTAGATGTGACCAGAATGTAGAATTCCATAATTCTGCAGGACCAGAAGCATGGCTATGCTTTCATTCTCCAGTATGGCTGGGACTTTTAAGAACTGCAGTGTCAAATAACATGGTTCATGTGTTCACAGCCCGTGGGGTGACCTTCCTGTTTCCTATACAAGCAAAGACGTTTCACCACGTCTATAGTGGGAAGGACTTGATTGCACAGGCACGGACAGGAACTGGGAAGACATTCTCCTTTGCTATCCCTTTGGTTGAGAAACTTCAGGGAGAACTGCAAGACCGGAAGAGAGGCCGTGCCCCTCAGGTAAGTATCTTTAATGCAGTCCTTAGGGGTTCCAAGTCTGCACAGGAAGAGACATTGCTTGAGCATCATTTACATACCCTGTTGTTTTTTATTGGGTTCTCCTTAAGGCCTTTCTCTGGTATTTATTGGAGATCTTTATCTGAAGGTAAACCAGGATAATTCTTTTAAGACTGTTGACTACAAACCTTATATATTTAAATATTGTAATCTGCCCCCATGGTTGTGATCACCGGTATTATTAAAGCTCGCATATTTCTTTCAGACTCTTAGATGTCCCTGGGGCTCACAGGTTTGGTCAGGTTTTGCCTAAAATGGAGAAAGCATTTTTAATAGAGATGCCTGAATAGGAGGGGTATCAGAGGTGAAGAGGCCAGGCCCTGTGATCAGGATGGTGCTCATTGAGCTCATTTCTGGAGAAGCTGGCGTTTGACAAACCTTAACCTCATTGAAATGCCTGTGTTGTCACCTTGGCTTTGGGTTCTTTCACCTAACTTTCTGGTCTCATCTCATTTATTGGCTTTCCAGTGTCCATGCTCCCTCCTAATTAATTGATTTGTTTACTGTTGTATTAATCTACAGTTACAACAGCAGTAAACAAACGAATTATTCTAGCACCTGGAATAGTGCCTGACACATAGTGGATGTTCAGTAAATATCTGTTGGATGGTTATACTAAGTTTTTTTTTTTATTATTTATTTTTACTTATTTTTTGTTTTTTGGCTGCGTTGGGTCTTCGTGGCTGCACGCGGGCTTTCTTTAGTTGCAGTGAGCAGGGGCTACTCTTCGTTGTGGTGCGTGGGCTTCTCATTTCGGTGGCTTCTCTTGTTGCGGAGCACGGGCTCCAGACACGCAGGCTTCAGTAGTTGTGGCATGCGGGCTCGGTAGTTGTGGCTCGCGGGCTCTAGAACGCAGGCTTGGTTGTTGTGGCGCACGGGCTTAGTTCCTCCGTGGCATGTGGGATCTTCCCGGACCAGGACTCGAGCCCGTGTCCCCTGCATTGGCAGGCGGATTCTTAACCTCTGTGCCACCAGGGAAGCCCCTACAAAGTTGTTCTTAAATCATACTTGTTTCATGCTGTTAGCCTATTTGAGGACCTGTAGTGGTTGTGTCGTGTGTCCTGTTAACTGCTGTAGGATTCAAAGCCCCTCACCACGTTGGCCCTGCCTTACTCTTCTGACTTCCATTCTACTTCAGATTCAGTGTAGTGCAGAGGTTCAGACTCTAGGTTTTGTAGCGTGGCTACCTGAATTTAAATCCAGGCTCGCCTTTTGGTTTTAGAGATCTGTTGTATGTTATTGTAGATATTATAATACAATTGTACAGTGTAGTTGTAGGTAACTTCATTGTGAGAAATAAAAATAATGCATATTAAGCATTTAGTAGCTCCTGACACATAATAAAAGCTCAAATATTAGCTGATATTATCATCAGCAGTATTACTCCTTGCTCAAGTTGTTCTTTTCCTGGAATGCTGTTCCTTAAGTACTAGTAGCTCCATGAAACTTATCCCAATTCCTCCAGCTTGCTGTGTGCAACCATCCTAGAGCACCATAAATTTGAGTACCTGTTTCTCTTTTGATTGGTAAGATCACAAGCTTTTCTAGTGGGTAGATTTGTCAGAAACCATATTATATTTACTATTCTCCCACACCACAGTGTATTGCAACGCACATAATAGATGTTTTGAAAATAATTATTAGGATAAGTTGAACCTCCTGGTGCATTCCAGATTTGTTAAGAAACAAATACTGCATAATACTTTGGATTCCATTATTAGTTTTTCCTTTTCAGGTACTGGTTCTTACACCCACAAGGGAGTTGGCAGGTCAAGTAAGCAGAGATTTCAGTGACATCACAAAAAAACTGGCAGTGGCTTGTTTTTATGGTGGAACTCCCTACGGAGGACAAAGTAAGTAAATCCAATGTGAGGGAAGGAAAATGCCATCTCCTGTTGGGTGCCCTGATTGGATTTCTTCTGACCTTGACGTCTGGCTTTACCTACCTGATCTAGTCATTTATGGTGGTTTTCTTTTGTCATTATTGTGTAAAGATGGTCAGGCACATGGTCCTGCATGATGATGTATCAAATCCTGTATGTGGTTCTTAGGACTTTTGTATTATTTATCTGTATTTATCTAAAGGCTGCAGTGGTACTTTGCTGAGCCCAAGAGGACAGAGTCTAGGAACTAGAAAGTCAGAATTCAAGGTTATTTTTACCTGTCAGGGACCTTGGGTCTCTGCCTCTTTTTACTGTAGACAGGCTTTCTTTTTTCTGGTCCTGAGGGCCAAATCTTGTAGGCTCTGCTGTAGTATTCCATTACTTCCCAGTTCAAGACCTTGAAGCTTTATTTTGTAGATTAGATATGTAATTTGGGAAGGGATTTAAGCATTTTAGAAGTCTTAGCATTGGACAGATAAATGGGTAAAGAAGATGTGGATATATACAGTGGAATATTACTCAGCCATAAAAAAGAAAGAATGCCGTTTGCAGCAACATGGATGCAACTAGAGTTTATCGTACTAAGTGAAGTAAGACAGACAAAGACAAATATCACATGATATCACTTATATATGGAATCTTAAAAAATGATACAAATGAACTTATTTACAAAACAGAAACATACTCCCAGACATAGAAAACAAACTTATGGTTTCCAAAGGGGAAGGGTAGGGGGGTGAATAAATCAGGAGATTGGGATTAACATGTCCACACTACTATATATAAAATAGATAATCAACAAGGACCTACTATATAGCACAGGGAACTCTACTCAATACTCTATAATAACCTACATGGGAAAAGAATCTGAAAAAGAATAGATATATGTATATGTATAACTGAATCACTTTGCTGTATACCTGATACTAAAACAACATTGTAAATCAACTATACTCCAATATAAAATAAAAAATAATATGAAAAGATAAAAGTAGAAGTCTTAATATTGGCACAGAAGGCTTGTGATTGTCTCTTTTCAGCTTTGGTGGAACTAACATAGGCTTTGGCATCAGGACGGCCTGGGTGTGAATCTAAACTCTGCTCACAGAGTAACTGATTTTTCAGTTCAAGTTGCTTGATTTTTTTGTACTTTAGTTTGTTTATGTATAAAGTAGGGTTGCTAAACTCACCCTGCAGTGGTGTTGTGAGGATGAAACTGGGTAAGTAGAGTGCCTAGCAGTAGATCTCTTTTTTTTTTTTTATAAAAAACTTTTATTATAAAAACGTGTATATTATTTAAAAATGTAGCTCATGGTGCGTCAAAGTATTACTTGCTTTATTCTTGCCTTTTCTCGTTAAATCCAGTATGTGGTGAACAGGCTATTTCCTTTTTATTCTTAGGTTTTATAATAATATATAAAGTTACTATTCCATTTGTTCTTTCTGCTCCATATACTACATAGGTCTGGAAACAATAATTTCTTTTTAACTTTTAACCGATTTCATTTCTTTTTATGGTAAGGAGCAGTAATTAGGTCCCCTGATTTAAATTGTTCTAATTTATACTTAAATCGTAATCCTTATACAAACAAACTTTTTTAATTTGCTCACAACTCTCTCTCTCTCACACACACACACACACACACACACACACACACACACACACACACAGTATTTTATTTTTACAAGAGATAAATAAACTGACACCAAGCATTGTAAATGTGACCACAACAAAAGCAACAGTGATTGCAATTACCAAACACGAAACACACTCACACTATGTCATAATATTGACATTCAGTCCAGGAATCCTCCCTAGCAGTAGGCTTCTTTACTGCAGTAGTAACCCAATAGAAAGTTGCATCATTACCATCTCATCCTAGTTATATTGAACTCCATTTTTCTGAACATCTCTGTACCTTCTTGGAATATTTGCCCTTCTATCTTGTCATTCTCCCTATACCTGCTTACCTTATAGAAAGTTCTCATTTCTTTTAAGATTCTTATTTTCACTTTGTGAAATCTTGATACCTTCCTCCAGCAAAGGAAATCATTTCTTTCCTGGTGCTACCATCCCCCATTGGTGCATTTTTCTGTTTTGTCATGTAATACACTGGACTGTCACTTCTTACATGTTTCCCCAGTAGGTCAAGGAGTGCCTCGAGCGTCTTTATCTTCAGTAGTTAACATATTACCTTGTATGTAGTTAATAAATATTTTAGAATAAAAATGTATCTAATTTGGTATCCCAGATTAATAAAAGGAATTAAAAATCCATAATATTTTATCATTGGTGTTCTTATAGTTGAACGCATGCGGAATGGGATTGATATCCTGGTTGGGACACCAGGTCGTATCAAAGACCACCTGCAGAATGGCAAGCTAGAGCTCACCAAACTTAAGCATGTTGTCCTGGATGAAGTTGACCAGATGTTGGACATGGGCTTTGCTGATCAAGTGGAAGAGATTTTATGTGTGGCATACAAGAAAGGTAAACTCCACATTCAAGAACTGGTATAAGGGATTGGAGGAAGGGTGGTGATTAACTATCTCCTGAAAGTTAAATGAAGCCTTAGGAAAGTTGGTAGGTGGCTTATTTTATTCAGGAAAACTTAAATTAAAAAAAATGTCCGGGACTCCCCTGGTGGTCCAGTGGTTAAGACTGTGCTTCCAATGCAGGGGACATGGGTTTGATCCCTGGTCGGGGAACTAAGATCCCATATGCCGCTCAGCGCAGCCAAAAAAAATTTTTTTTCCCCATCAATTGCACATAATTACAATAGGGAAAATAAAAGAAACCAGCTTGGTATACTTTGCTTTTGGTTTATTTCTTCCCGATTTGTGGTATTGTGTGTATGTGTGTGTTAATTGTAATCTTACTGTACATATAAAACTCTGAACTGTTTGTGCCATGATTTAATCCATCTATATATTTTAAGTTTTACATAATATAAATCTGCTTGCAGACATTTTTATGTAGACAGCTTTCTTCAAACATCAGTATTTGGGGGCTTCCCTGGTGGTGCAGTGGTTAAGAATCCACCTGCCAATGCAGGGGACATGGGTTCGAGCCCTGGCTCAGGAAGAGCCCATATGCTGTGGAGCAGCTAAACCTGTGCGCCACAACTACTGATCCTGCGCTCTAGAGCTTGCATGCCACAACTACTGAGCCCATGTGCCACAACTACTGAAGCCTGCGCACCTAGAGCCCGTGCTCCACAACAAGAGAAGCCACTGCAATGAGAAGCCCGCACGCCACAACGAAGAGTAGCCCCTGCTCGCTGCAACCAGAGGAAGCCCGCACACAGCAACGAAGACCCAACGCAGCCAAAAATAGAAATAAAAAATAAATTTATAAAAAAACAAAAAAAAATAAGTATTTGGCATCAGTTCTTAAAGATAGATTTCCAGAATTGAAATGACTGAATTGAAAGGTATAAATAGTTCATGTTCTTCAATATACTTTGTCAGCTTACTCTCCAGAAGGGTTCTGTCAGTTACGCTGCCATTTGAAATATATGAAAATGCAATGGTATTCTAAGAGCAAACGAAAAAAAATTGGGGTTGGGGAGCTATTTTTAGTACCTGACCTCAAAGGATGAATAGACTAGAATTCTAACCGTAAAGTGTTGAGGAAATGCTAGGGAGTATAGATGACTATAAAATCTGTTCTGGAAATGCTAGGGAGTATAGATGAATAGAAAATCTGTTCCGGTGTTTATTATAGATTATTTATTTAGTGATTTAAGTTGGTTGGTTACTGGGCTTGATTAATTGTTTTCCACTTAGTAGGTCTCATTATAAAGGACAGATTTCCCTCGTGGTTCATATAGGCCAATGGTTAGAAAGCAAAACAACTTGAAAGTACTCTGAGTATTTCAAGGATCCTTTACATAAATTATTTAGGCAGCATTTCTTTGTCCATTGGGTACTTCCCTGTTTTGCGCTTTTTTTTTTTAATTAATTTATTTATTTTTGGCTGTGTTGGGTCTTCGTTGCTGTGTGTGGGCTTTCTCAAGTTATGGCGAGCGGGGGCTACTCTTCATTGTGGTTCGCGGCTTCTCATTGCAGTGGCTTCTCTTGTAGAGCACGGGCTCTAGGCACACGGGCTTCAGTAGTTGTGACATGTGGGCTCAGTAGTTGTGGCTCGTGGGCTCTAGAGCACAGGCTCAGTAGTTGTGGTGCATGGGCTTGGTTGCTCCGCGGCATGTGGGATCTTCCCGGACCAGGAATCTGACCCATGTCCCCTGCATTGGCAGGCGGATTCTTAACCACTGCGCCACCAGGGAAGCCCGTGTCTTCCATTTTTGTGTCCTTGATGCCTCGCTTGGCCTCAGGTGTTTTCTGTAGAATGCTGACGAACCCTGGAAGAATTGGGTGAGGTGAAATACTGTGTAGGCTTGTTTGACTTATTCATACTGACTTTTTTTTTTCCCCCCCGCAAAGATTCAGAAGACAATCCCCAAACATTGCTTTTTTCTGCAACTTGCCCTCATTGGGTTTATAATGTTGCTAAGAAATACATGAAATCTACATATGAACAAGTGGACCTGATTGGTAAAAAGACCCAGAAAACGGCAATAACTGTAGAGGTAAATGATTCATTCAGTTGCTGGCATTAGTAATAAATTGTATATAATTTTTTTTACCTGTTGGATAGTATTAAGACTGGCAAAAACAAACTTCTTTTCCAAATAAATACTAAATCCATGTCAAAAGCCATGTGAAGTTATATTTCTATTTGAATTGTATATGGTATCTGTGTTTTCTAAATTTCATCATCTGGTGGCCTGATTGCAGAATCTTTTGGAACCTAAATCTGTCTGAATTAGTAAGCAGAGTGACATTACACCTAGAGTTTATACACTAGAGGGCAGTAGAGAATCCTAGTGTTTATGTTGAAGCTGTTTTTATCTTAGGGTCTGGTACCTAGATGAATTCGTTGCACCCAAGGAATAGACCTGTACGGAAACTGACTACTGACTGCATTTTTAAGTGGATGAAAGGACAAAACACAGAGGCTTTTCTCCTGTCAGTTATTTGGTTTCCTGTAGCAATCTAGGGAATGGTATTTCTTTTCCTACATTACCTGTATTAGGTCAGAAAATGGATAAAGAAGCCAGATGCTCTTTGGAGAAAGGGGAAGGGCTCTCTTCTTTAGTGGTTTAGTTTTTTCCTCTAAACAGTGGTGGCAGAAGTTTGCTCTAGTCAGGCTTAAACAATTGCCTCTAGTATCATTAGGGTTGAGCAGGTGATTTTAGATTCCAGCTAGGCTTTACTAAATAATCTTTTTTTCCTTCTTTCCTAAGCATCTGGCTATCAAGTGCCACTGGACTCAAAGGGCAGCAGTTATTGGGGACGTGATCCGAGTGTACAGTGGTTATCAAGGGCGCACTATCATCTTCTGTGAAACCAAGAAAGAAGCCCAGGAGTTGTCACAGAATGTGTCCATAAGGCAGGTTGGTCCATCCCCTCTCTTCCCTTTTAGGGAGAAAGCATCTTTCAATTAATAGAGTATACATCTTAGCGCTCATCTGATCTGCCCATCTCATCTCACAGATGAAGAAAGGGTAGCTCAAACCCAGCGTTACCCTGACAAAGTAGGTTTGATCACTCATGTTTGGTGTTCTTTATCTTGTAAGTATAGTTGGATACAGTTGATTTCATGACCAAGGGTTGGAAATTTGAGGCTTGTCCATGTAAGGCACGTTTTCCCCTTTGTATTATTTTCAGCAGAAATGTCACCAAAATATGAATGTCTTTATAGGCCTAATTGGTGATTTTAAAAGTACCTGTATTGTAGGATCTGGTATTCTTAAATGAGCTTATTTCTTTGGCAGGATGCCCAGTCATTACACGGAGACATTCCACAGAAGCAAAGGGAAATCACCCTGAAGGGTTTTAGAAATGGTGATTTTGGAGTTTTGGTTGCAACCAATGTCGCTGCACGTGGGTTAGACATCCCCGAGGTTGATCTGGTTGTACAGAGTTCTCCACCAAAGGTAAGTGTTTTACACTTAGATTTTACTTTGTTGTTTCTTTTGGGTGCTAAAACAAATTGGAAGTTGTATCTCTTCCTTTCCCATGATTAGTAATAGCTTTCTCTTGGGTGTTATGTTGCTAAGGGTGATTTTAAAATGAACCTCTTGGGGCTTTCCTGGTGGCACGGTGGTTGAAAGTCCGCCTGCCAATGCAGGAGACGGGTTCGAGCCCCGGTCCGGGAGGATCCCATGTGCCATGGAACAACTGGGCCCGTGCGCCACAACTGCTGAGCCTGTGCTCTGGAGCCCGTGAGCCACAACTGCTGAAGCCTGTGCGCCTGGAGCCCATGCTGTGCAACAAGAGAAGCCACAGCAATAAGCCTGCACACCACAGTGAAGAGTAGCCCCCACTCGCCACAACTAGAGAAAACCCTGCGCAGCAACGGAGACCCAACGCAGCCAAAAATAAAATAAATGAATGAATAAATAAATTGAATAAATAAATAAATAGAATGAACCTCCTCAGAACTGACAGTTGAGGGGAAGTGCGGTGAGTGGCCAGAGGTTGGCAAGGTAGTTTCTAGTCAGAGGGAGTCCTGAAAGGCTGCATGGGTGGGGGTAGTACAATTTTGAACTGGACTTTGAAGATAGATAAGACTTAGATGGGGTGGTGGTAGGGTAGATAAACTTGTGAGCTAGAGGACAGAGAAGGGAGAAGAGGCCTGTAGTTAACAGCCTCTGTAGTTAAAACTGCTTGGGTTTGTATATGATAGGAACTGCCCAAAGAGAGCCCTGAAGCATAGTTTATATGGTGTGGACAATGCTTCACTTACATATAAGTTAGTCTGAAGGAACTTGTTCCCATCACTTCAAGCGTGAAGATGCTATTACCCCCAAATTTGGCAAATCCCTCAGGATTAATGTTCACAGTGATGGAAAAACACATTACTGCGAAGCCACTGTTTCTTGTAAAGAAAGTCCCGTACGTGTGTGCCATCGACTTGTTTAAATAGCCTGTGTACCTGTGCTGTCCAGTATGGTGGCCACAGCCACATGGGACTCTTCAGCACTTGAAAGGAAGCTCGTCTGAATTGACGTGTGTGCTGTAAGTATAAAATATACAGTGGAGTTCTAAAAATTTCAAACTTTCTATTATGCACAGTGGATTTTGAAGACTTGTGGAAAAAGAACGTATAATATTTCATTGATAACTTGTTTTGTAGAGATAGCATACTGAAATGATAAACTTTTGGATATATTGGGTTAAATAATAATAAAGTTAACTTTTTTTAACTTTTTAGTGTGATTACTAGAAAGTTGCCTATTAAAATTACATATATGGTTCTGTTGGACAGTACTATTTAGATAATGCTTTTTGCAGATTTACCCACAGGATAAGGACCATTCTTCTAGAGGTTTTTAAAATGTTTTTATAGTTCTTTAATAAATAAATTAATTTTATTTTTGGCTGCGTTGGGTCTTCGTTGCTGCGCACAGGCTTTTCTCTAGTTGCGGCGAGCGGGAGCTACTCTTCCTTGCGGTGTGCAGGTTGCTCATTGTGGTGGTTTCTCATGTTGTGGAGCACAGGCTCTAGGTGCATGGACTTCAGTCGTTGTGGCATGTGGGCTCAGTAGTTGTGGCTTGTGGGCTCTAGAGCGCAGGCTTAGTAGTTGTGGCGCACGGGCTTAGTTGCTCCGTGGCATGTGGGATGTTCCCGGACCAGAGCTCGAACCCGTGTCCCCTGCATTGGCAGGCGGATTCTTAAACACTGCACCACCAGGGAAGCCCCTACAGTTCTTTAAATTAAAGTGCTTGGGAGCCTCCCCCAACCCCGGTCTATAACCACCACACTTGCCTCTGCCTAGGCTACTCAGGTCTATGTCTCTCTTTGTTGTTCGCTGTCACTGACGTATTTTACTTCAATAGGATGTGGAGTCCTACATTCATCGTTCTGGACGAACAGGTAGAGCTGGAAGGACTGGGATTTGCGTCTGCTTTTATCAGCACAAGGAAGAATATCAGTTAGCCCAAGTGGAGCAAAAAGCGGTAAAACTATTTTCTAAGCCTTCACTCAGCAAACGTTGAGTTTTAAAGTCAGTCTTTGGTCTCTTTATTCAGTTTTTATTAACTTGAAATTTTTATTTCTAGCACATGGCCATGACTGAAAGATTGTTGTTAGATATGTGTTTTATATGTTGTCCTATGATATACAGCCCATTTTGAATACTTTGCATTTGAAAACAGTGGTTTTGTCTTCATATTTATAATGACAAGAGGTCTTTTTTATGTTTGAGAGGTGGTTTTCAGTTTTCAGATACACTGTGAACGCACAAGAAATACTTAAGTGTAGATTTAGGGGGTTATAGGAATTGCTTGAAAACCAAAAAGATGAGAATATGTTAAAAGGATAAATTTTTAAATGGGAAAGAAGACATTGATTTTTTTTACAGAAGAATTTTGTAAGGAAATTCTTATGCTGGTACTTCCTCCTCTGGGAAGTAGAGTTTAATCTCCCCGCTTCACTGTCAGTGGACGGTACTTAGTGACTTGCTTACAAAGAGCGGAGTAGGGTCAGGGGGGAGGACTTTCCAGGGCAGAAGGCAGGCGAACACTACCTGGCCAGGGGATCATGGTCAACATCAGTGATAAGCAGGTGCCCCTGGTATGCAACGAAACCAGTCATCTTCCCCCCAAATCCATAACCGCAGTCTAAAGATGTAAAAAACTGATGTTCACGAATTGAGGGACATTCTACAGAATACCTGACGAGCACACCTTAAAACTATCAAGGTCTTGAAAACCAAGGAAAGACAAATTACCACAGATTAGAGAAGACTAAGAAGACATGTTGACTAAATGTAATGTGGTGTCCCGGGTCGAATATCAATAGGAAAAGGATATTAGTAGAAAAACTAGTGAAATTCGAATGAACTCTGGGGTTCAGTTAATAGTAATGTAACAATGTTGGTTTCTTAGCTGTGACAAATGTACCAAAGTAATAACAAAGTAACAGGTGCAGGTAGACAAGAACTCTATACTATCTTTGCAACTTTTCTATAAATTTAAAACCTTTCTAAGATAAAAAGTTTATCTTTTAAGTATGTAACAAATATGTTTGGTAAATATTAAAAAATTGGGGGAATACTAATCTCAATGGAAACAGTTGATGGCCTCATTGTACATTAAGTTATCGTTCATTTTCTTATAGGGAATTAAATTTAAGAGAATAGGTGTTCCTTCTGCAACAGAGATAATAAAAGCTTCTAGCAAAGATGCCATCAGGTATGTTCCCTACCACTGCTATGGTCTGTTTTAGTGCTTGCTCTATTTATTACATGTTTTTGTGTAGTAATGAGATTTAGCCTTTTAAAATTTATTTTATTTATTCATTGTTTTAAAAATTGATAATCTGCTTGTTAAAAAAATAGGCTGTGCTTAGAAAACAAAAACTCTTGTTTCTACTCATCCCTACCCAATCCTGTTCACCAGAGGAAACCACTATTAGTAGTTTGGTTTGTCTTGGGCATTTTAAGTAACTGTACCTTATATATCGTGTAGGAAAAAGTTATGGTAAATATCTAGATGGTGAGGATTAGATTAAGAGTGTCGTTGGAGGTGCTGCTGGCATGGGGGCAAGAAAATTCTTTATTTTGTGCAATTGTCTTACAAGTTGAAGAATATTTTTTATTGAACTATAGTGATTTACAATATTGTATTAGTTTCAGGTATATAGCAAAGTGATTCAGTTTTGTGTGTGTGTTTGTGTGTGTGTATAATTTTGCAGATTTCTTTTCCATTACAGGTTATTACAAGACATTGAACATAGTTCCCCGTGCCATATAGCAAATCTTTGTTGTTTATTTATTTTATATATAGTAGTATGTATCTGTTAATTCCATACTCCTAATTTATTCCTTCTACCTCTCACTCCCCACCCCCAGCCTTCACCTTTGGTAACCATGTTTGTTTTCTATGTCTGTGTGTCTATTTCTGTTTTGTAAATAGGTTCATTTGCATTACTTTTTAGATTCCACATATAAGTGATATATTTGTTTTTGTGTTGCTTACTTTATTTGTATGATAATCTCTGGGTCTGTCCATGTTGCTGCAAATGGCAATATTTCATTCTTTTTTATGGCTGAGTAAAATTCCATTGTATGTATGTACCACATCTTTATCCAGTCATCTGTTGCTGGACACTTAGGTTGCTTCCATTCTTGGCTATTGTCAGTAGTGCTGCTATGAACGTTAGGGTGCGTGTATCTTTTTTTTTTTTTTTTTTTGCGGTACGTGGGCCTCTCACTGTTGTGCCCTCTCCCGTTGCGGAGCACAGGCTCCGGACGCGCAGGCTCAGTGGCCATGGCTCACGGGCCCAGCCACTCCATGGCATGTGGGATCTTCCTGGACCAGGGCACGAACCCGTGTCCCCTGCATCGGCAGGTGGACTCTCAACCACTGCGCCACCAGGGAAGCCCACGTGTATCTTTTTGAATTAGAGTTTTCTCCAGATATATGCCCAGCAGTGGGAACTATCACATGGTACTTCTATTTTTAGTTTTTTAAGGAACCTTTGTACTGTTTTCCACAGTGGCTGTACCAATTTACATTCCCACGAACAGTGTAGGAGGGTTCCCTTTTCTCCACACCCTCCCCAGCATTTATTGTTTATATAGACTTTTCGATGATGGCCCTTCTGACCACTGTGAGGTGATACCTCATTGTAGTTTTGATTTGCATTTCTCTAGTAATTGGCATTGTTGAGCATTTGTTCATGTGCCTATTGGCCATGCATATGTCTTCTTTGGAGAAGTGTCTGTTTAGGTGTTCTGCCCATTTTTTGATTTGCAAGGATATTTAGCTGTTTAGCATCCCTGGTTGTGCAGTGTATTCCTGGGAGGTGAGTGACGTTGGTATTATGGAGACCAATAAGGTTCCGACTGTTTTCCAAATGTTTCCAGGTGGCGAGCTACATCCTCTGCTTCAGAACCAGAGTCTGAGCAACATTTTTAGAGTGCTTTCCACAATTACTATTATAAATATGTGAGATGCTTATTTAAAAAATAGACAGGGAGGATTCATGATCAAAAGAAATGCTAATAAGTATTATACACTGCATCAAAATGATGTTAGACGTATGCAAGATTTGGTTTCAAAGATATTGATTTATCTTGAGATGATGTTGTCTTGAAAATGAAATCTGTCCACTTTTGTCCTTTCTCCTAACAAATATATTCTCAAACCACAGGCTTTTGGATTCTGTGCCTCCCACTGCGATTGTTCACTTCAAGCAGTCAGCCGAGAAGCTGATCGAGGAGAAGGGAGCCGTGGAAGCCCTGGCAGCAGCCCTGGCCCATATTTCAGGTGCCACGTCAGTCAACCAGCGCTCCTTGATCAACTCAGATGTGGTAAGGGTCCCTGTCAAATTCCTGACACTTCACAATTTAGAGTTTGAGCAGGATTCAAAAGTGTTCCATTGAAACTTCCAGTTGTTTTAACTTTTTCATGAAGGTTGAGATATATATGTAAAAACACAAATCTGTAGGGACAGAAAGTAGATTAGTGGTTGCAGTGTCTCCTCAGAGGAGGGAATGACAGTGACTGCTAACGGGAATGTGGGTTTTTGTATTTGTTGGGGGGGGGGGTGGATAATGACATGTTCTGGAATTTGAGATAGTGGTGATGATTGCAAATCTTGTGAATATACTAAAAACCCCTGAACTGTATACATTAAAATGGCAAATTTTATGGTATGTGAATTATATGTCAAGTTTTTTCATCCTAAAAAACCCAATCATGTGGACACATAAGTGCATATGATACATTTAGCCAGCATACTTAGAAACTTAAGAAGGTGATGCTTTTCTTTTTTTTTTTTTAAGTTGAAATCTTTGAGATAATTGTAGGTTCACATAAAGTTTTAAGAGTTAATACGGAGAGATTCCTTGTACACTTTGCCAGTTTCCCCCAGTGGTGACATTTTGCAAAAGTGTACTATCACAGTCTGGATACCAACGCTAGCAGTCCACCAATCTTATTCAGAGTTCCCCAGTTTTACTTGTACTAAAATGGTGGGGTGGGAGGGGTATGCTTTTAGGAAGAGCTTTCCTGTAAATATTTCAGAAACATGAGGACAAGTGCTTATCACTTACGTTTGTTTCTGAGACTTTAATTTTGTTCCCCTTTCTTCCATAGGGTTTTGTGACCATGATCCTGCAGTGCTCAATAGAAATGCCAAATATTAGTTATGCTTGGAAAGAACTTAAAGAGCAGCTGGGTGAGGATATTGATTCCAAAGTGAAGGGAATGGTCTTTCTCAAAGGAAAGCAGGTAAGGCTGGGGCTTTTGTGACTTTGCCTTGGTTCGTTAGCTTCATGCTGGCAATAAAACACTGCACAGTAGCTTCTCCCTGTTCTATGGGGATGCTGCGTGTTTTCACTCTGTATATAGTCTTCTCTGGGCATTGTCATCCATGACCCTCAGTTACCACTTAGTCATTGACAGCTACCCTCTGTGTATCTCTAACCTGAACCATCTGCATGAAGTGCCAGACTTGAAGATCCAGCTGCTTCCCTGACATCTCCACCCAGATTGGGTTTATTAAGCACCTTAATACAAACTTACTCAAAATTGAATTCAGAATTTAAAATCTTGCCTTCCAAGCCTGGTGTTCTTTCTTCTGACTCCTGTTCTCAGTTAATGGCATAGACTAGCACAGCAATTCTCAAACATTTTGGTCTTATGACCTCTTTACATTCTTAACAAATGTTGGGGATAGCAAAAAGCTTTTGTTTAGATGGGTTATATCTATTGATATTTAGAGTATTAGAAATAAAGACTGAAATTCTAATAAAGCGTAAGAATATCATTTTCTGTTAGTCATCTGAGCAATATCATGTGTAATGTAGTGTCTGGTAAACTCCTCTCTACCCTTAATGAGAGTGAAAAGGACAGAAGAGGCCCGTGTACTGCAAAAAAAAAAAAATTTGACTTTGTGGACCCCCCCCAAAAAAAAAATCTCAGAGTTCCAGGGGTGCATGGACTATACTTGGAGAACTACTGGCTTGTGAACCATATCAGGTTTATCTTCAACTCACTGCTTGTCTGACCATGTTTTTCACCTCCTTAAGCAACTCCACATAATCTATGGGGTAAAGTTCCAACTTTCACATGGAGCTTCTTCACGAGCTGGCTTCTGTCCTCCTTACCAACTTCATCTGTCTCCTCACCACCAATGCCCTCCACTCCCAACAATGCCAAGTACATCTTGCTTTCTTTCATCCTTATGCTCAATCCACTGTTTATATAGTATTTCTTATCTCCATGGTATCCTTTATGACTTGGTCTTAAGTCTTTTTGGAGCTTCCCCTGGCCTCTACATATACTTCACAGTTCTTAAGGCATAGCTTTATTCATGTAAATTTTGCCTTGCTGTGCTTGCTTACTGACTGAGAGCCTCAAGAACACGGTGGCTGAGTCAAGGGCCAAAACTGTTTTCTAGACGTCTCTGTACTGCAATGAGTGCGTGGTATTGAGTACTTAGTAAATATGTGAATGAAGATTCCCACAAATGGCATTAGTACCTGATGCTACCTGTGGTTATAATTGGGTAAATTGTTGGGTGGAAGGGATGTTCCTCAAAGTTGTAATTAAAGACAGCCAGGGGAGAGGAGTGCCTGTGTCAGTTGCGGGGGGAGTTTGATTATTTTGTGGACGCCAAGAAACAGGATTTTTTTATTTTTTATTTTTTGTCTGCACCCCGCAACTTGCAGGATCTTAGTTCCCCAACCAGATATTGCGGACTTCATTGGTGACGATGGTACTGCTTGTTATCAAAGCTAGTGTCCTGTAAAGTATTTAATTTTTAAACTCTTTTCATAGGCGGCTGAATTATAAACATAGAAAACAATACAAGATCATTTATTTTTCTGCTTTTAGTTAGGTCATCCTCACTAGTTCAGTCTTTCTGATGGAAGGCAGTGTATTTTAATGTTCTTAAACCATAGGTATTATTTAAGAGCCATACTGACCAGATTTTTAAAAGCTGCTCTTACCAGCTGCGGGGCCTTCGACAAGTGAGTTAGCCTCTCCAAGCCTCTGTTTCCTCAGCTATAAAATGTAGCTAATAGCTCTGTGAGGATTAGCACAGTGTGAAAGCCAAGAATGATGTCTAGTCGGTTCCAAGTAGTTTTGAGTCCTTCTTTTTAATATCCCTGGCTTTTTATTATTGTGCTTTGGGGAGGTATTATGTGTTGGGGCTTGGTCTAAAGTTTATCTAAAATGGATACCTGGTTTGTTTGGGTTGTTTCTTTTACATAATACCTGGTCTTTTGGAGTATCATTTAAGGTGCATTTTATAATTCTTGTCAAAGTGTGGATTAACTGGCATTTGTTTTGATTTCTAGGGTGTTTGCTTTGATATCCCTACTGCATCAGTAACAGAAGTACAGGTATTCTTTTCTCTTAGATTTTGAAGTTAACATATCTAAACGGTAAAATATTTATTATTTAAAATATAGAATAATAGAACGGGAAACAATAGCTCTAGTCCCTTTACTAAAAATAACTAAGAATTATATTTTAGTATTTTTTTTCTCCTACCCTCTTTATACTAATATTTTTCTTATTCAGCCTGCCTGTTTTCCTTTTTTCCTTTCTACAGCATTGTGAACAATATCCAGCTTTTTTCACAAACCCTGTGTATGTTACACGAGGTTTATATAGACATTGCTATATCTTTATTCCGTACTGCTGTGAGAAATGTGTTTGCAAGTGGTATATTTATATGTTTACTACCTGACAGCTGTGGATATCCTGTAGTAATTGAATTGAATAAATGATGAGGGTATATCTCATAGTGAAACTTATTTTATTTTTGACCAGTGATCTTTTAAGCACTTAGGTTATCAATCAAGTTTTTCTTCAGAAAAAGGGAAAAAATGTTATCTTTCTCATGCCTTTTTAAACCAAATTCAGTAAAAATCAGAGCAGGTAAAAACGAAACCATCTCTCAACAGGAAAAATGGCATGATTCACGGCGCTGGCAGCTTTCTGTGGCCACAGAGCAACCAGAGCTAGAAGGACCACGGGAAGGATATCGAAGCTTCAGGGGACAGCGGGAAGGAAACAGAAGCTTCAGGGGACAGCGGGAAGGCAATCGAGGTCTCAGGGGACAGCGGGAAAGAAATAGAAGCTTCAGAGGACAGCGATCAGGAGGTGGCAACAAAAGTAACAGATTCCAAAACAAAGGCCAGAAGCGGAATTTTAGTAAAGCATTCGGACAGTAATTTGAGGTAGAGGATTTATGTGGCAAAAACAGAACTATGTTCAGCAACAGGAAACTGAACATTATTTTTCATAACAAAGTTAAAAGCATATTGTATTTCCTTCCTGACCACTTGCCCAGTCCCCATCTCTTCAAGAGAGACAGGCTTCATCTAAATTATTTCATCTGATCATTGTCGTTTATAACTTTGTTGCTACTTCTGTTTCGGGTATTCCTTTGGAAAAGGTGTGTGAATTCAGTACATATTCTAATGCAGTGTCTATAGATTATAAGATAGAAGCAAGCATGTATCTGCTGATACTTGTGAAGTTGACCTGTCTTTATACTTAGAGGTGTCTCTTAATAGTGTCCTTCCTAAATACCATGGGGGAACGCAACAGTTTCTGGAGAAGCACTTTGAGCACTCAAGGCTTTGTTCTGTAATTGGTATTCCTCAACCACTTGTCTAACAATTACTCCTATGGTCCTATAATGTATCTTCTGAGAATTAACACTGAGCAATGTTTTGAAGCAAGATTCAATCTCAGCTGGGATGTAACACAGTTTATGCCAGCATATGCTCTAGATTTGGAGGTGGTGATACATTTGATAGGCGATAGTATATAGATTAGCCATTGTTATGTGCATTTTGATACATTATTAGCTTCTCAATATAAGGTGATTCATGCTTCAGTGAATTCTTCACAGATTTTTAAAAAATATATATGTACATATAGAAGTATTTTACTAGAAAGCAAGTATCTTTAAGGAATTCCAAGTGTATAGCATGGCCCAGTAACTTTCTTCATAAGTAAGGAGACAGGATAAATGGTGCTTGATGATAACATAGTCCACTTCCTATTGGAAGATTAACATTATTTACTAAGGAGGAACTAGAGGAGTAGGGGGCAGAGATTTGCATGGCTGAAGAGTCAAAAAAACCCCACTGAAAATATATTCCACATGCAAGAAGGAAACGTGTATTG
Organism: Stenella coeruleoalba; assembly: GCF_951394435.1. NCBI lineage: Eukaryota > Metazoa > Chordata > Mammalia > Artiodactyla > Delphinidae > Stenella > Stenella coeruleoalba. Next base: position 63,044,031 of record NC_137162.1, on the reverse strand, counting down.
AGAGCAAAGAAAAGAACAAGTGAAGGTGTGGGATAAAGCATTCTTTTAATGGTGAAAACTTAATGAGTCATTAATGTTTCTAGAGTTTAACTTCTAACAGGCAAGCTGGGAATTTTAGGTAGAATGATCCAGTTTAGTTTCTCAAGGCCTAGTTCCTATAGCCACGTATAGGATCTCTTTCTTTTTATTAGACGGCTGCTACTCTGTTGATAGGTTGCAGCTACCTAGAGACTTCCTTTTAAGACAAACTCTATATGGTTATTTTTAAGTTGTTACTTTGAGGGAACTGAAGAACTTAATATAGCCCCTGGCCCGATATTGCTCTGAGGTCTCAAGTATTATTTTTCTGGGAAACCTTGTGCAGGAGCTTACGAGTAACATTGTCTTCTTGCCTTAATTCCTAGAAATTCTGTACTGGGAATCTCAGGAAATAAACTATGACAGGAGGAGTTCAAATACATGGCCTGTCTTGTTTTCATTTAATTATTTTGAACAACTGAAATCTTTCTAGGCACTGGTTTCTCTGGCAGGGTCTTTATATCCAACTGGTTCTTAGTCACCTTTGCAGTAAGGGGCTCAGATAGCCAACTCAACTCCTTGATTCTTGAGGCAGCGTCCTTTTTCTATTTGGACTTCATTTCTGACCTTGCATCCTGACTGGATGTTTCTCTGTTCTCAAATTCGCTTGGCAATTTGTTCCTTGATCCTCTTGACAATTTTATCGCTTGACCTTCTCGTGGTTTCCCATCAAGCCAGAGGGAGTCATGGGGAGGTAGGTATTTGATGACCAACAACTCGTGCCTTGTGGATCATGTTTTATTAAATTCTGGTTTTGCTGAGATGCTGAGCATACTTAAATAACAACCAAAACATTTAAGTTTGGGTAAGAATGGGTTACTTTATCAAGTAGATTAAAAGAACAGTGTACCTGTCCTTTAGGAAGAAATAATCAGGCATAAATCAAGAGTAAGGGGGAAGATTAATGGGAATTTCACTTTACACAACTTAGGACAACATGGCTGTTTTAGTAAATGAAGCTAAAGTTTCTCCTGGGTCCCAGAATTCAAACCATATTTATAAATGTATAATTCAGCTACTGTACGGTTTAAATGGGCTTGTTGTGCTAGCTTGGGAAATGTTAGCATTTTTACTATTTTCTACAGAGAAAATATTTTCCAATTTATGTATCAAACAACTCAGTGAACTTTTAAAATACCAATTTTTATGTTGGAACTATCTGTGCAGCAGTTTCTTTACAGTTATACATAAAGTGTTTTTACTGTAAAATTGAGTTAATGTATAAAAATACAGCTTTATGCCACAATAAAGTTAGTATTTACTATTTATGTTTTTGGTGACTTTTTCCCTAAAATTGAAGCTTGAAATTTTTGTTTTAAACATAATAAGTGATGGGTATAAAAATCCAAACATAGAAAAAACAAGCAAGTCACCACATATCCAACATATTTGTGAGCATCTCTTCCAGGAATTCGTTTACAAAACTGGAATCATTCCTTCAGTTTTGTGAATTGCTTTTCCCTCCATATGTGCATCCTTTACTGTAAGTACAGATCTGTGCCTTTTTTTTTTTTTTTTTTAAGTTCCCCGACCAGGCATCAGACCAGGGATCCAACTGGCACCCCCTGCAGTGGAAATGCAGAGGCTTAACCACTGGACCACCAGGGAAGTCCCTGTGCCACTTTTGATGACTGTGCCATCTCATAGTATCTCACAGTATGAGCATGTTATTTTATCTTTCATTATTATAAACAACCCTAAAATGAATGTCTTTGTGTAATCTTTGTGTATTTGTCTGATTGTCACTTGTAGGAGTGCAGGGTCAAAGTGAATGTATTTTAAATTTTGATGCAAGTTGCTCTCCAAAGCAGTTCCAGTTTACGTTCCTACGCTAAAGCCTAGGAGAGAACCTGTTTCCCCACAGCACTAACATTAGGTGTTGGCTTCCTTTTGTCACTTTGCTAGGTGCAAACTAATACATCGTTTTCATTTGTGTCTTTTAATTGAACGAGGATTAACATCTTACATTTATTGGTCACTTGCATTTCTTGAAAAGATTTTATTTTGAAATAATTTTAAGACTTACATAAATGTTGCAAAAATAGAACAGAAAGTTTGTGTATACTCTACACTGTTTCCACCAGTGTTAATGTTTTCCGTAATCATAGTACAATTATCAAAACGATATTAACATGAAGGGTGCCATCCTATAGATGCTTCTTTGAGCTTTTTTTTCTTAACAGTATATGCTGGAAATCACATCAGTTCATAGCAATCTTATTCTTTGTTTTACAACTGCATCATACTCCACTGTGTGGGTATACTATAGTTATTCAACCATTTTCTTATTATGTATGGGCACATAGGTTGTTTCCAATATTTTTCAATTACAAACATTGCTGCAGTGAGGAACCTTGTTATGTATGTATTTACATACTGTTGGAGGGGTATCTTCAGAGTAGATTCCTAGGAGTGGGACAGCTGAGTCAAAAGATAAGTGCAGGGACTTACCTGGTGGCTCAGTGGTTAAGAATCCGCCTCCCAATGCAGGGGACATGGGTTTGATCCCTGGTCCGGGAAGATCCCACATGTCGCAGAGCAACTAAGCCCATCCGCCACAACTACTGAGCCTGTGCTCTAGAGCCTGCGAGCCACAACTACTGAGCCTGCGTGCTGCAACTACTGAAGCCTGCACACCTAGAGCCCGTGCTCCGCAACAAGAGGAGCCACCGCAATGAAGAGTAGCCCCCGCTCACCGCAACCGGAGAAAGCCTGTGCACAGCAACGAAGACCCAATGCAGCCAAAAATAAAAAATAAATTTATTTTTAAAAAATTTTAAAAAAAAGATAAGTGCATATATAGTTTTTTGGGTTTTTTTTTTTTTTTTGATGTGGACCATTTTTTAAAGTCTTCATTGAACTTGTTACAACATTGCCTCTGTTCCATGTTTTTGGTTTTTTGGCCCAGTGGTATGTGGGATCCCAGGTCCCCGACCAGGGATCAAACCCACAACCCCTGCATTGGAAGGCAGAGTCCCAACCACTGGACTGCCAGGGAAGTCCCCATTTGTTCTGTAGATTCTGCCACATTCTGAATTTTGCTGAGACATCTCCATCTGTCACTTTACAAGCTCCTTGTCCCCCTGCATCTAACGTAATAGATAATTAGATCGAGAAGTGTACCCAGTGTCCAGTTGTCCCTCTGTCTTTTGATGTTAACAGCAAGAGGTGATCATTGCCTAAATGTCAGGTCACTGTGTTAATGGTGACCTGTACTCTGTGCCATTCATTGGACAATTTCCACAGGGACTGTTCCCCAAATGGCAGGCAGAACTCTCCCATCTTGAGTTTCCTAGTCCCATGTCTTTGTGTTTCTCAGGTGTGTCTGTCTAAGGATTTATCCTTACATTTATAAAAAATCTTTATTTTAATTTTCATCTGGGCTATTTCAGTTTTCATCTGGGCATTTTTCCAGCTAGGTCTTTAGAGGTCAGCACTGTGTATTGCAGTGGTTTATTGAGCTCCTACTACAAGACAGTATTGCATAACGATTAAAAGTGTGGGCTCTGGAGCAAAACTGCCTATTTATTGTACGTGACCTTTGATAAATTATTAATCTCTCTAGACTTCAATTCCTAATCTGCAGAATGGGAATAATAATAGTATCTCACAGAGTTCTGAGGATTAGATTATTTAAATATAGAATGTTAACTGGTTCATAGTAATGATATACCATTATTAACCATGTGCCAATCACTTTCCTAGTCACAAACAGATATATACTGAGCACTTACTATGACGTTTTTTTTACACTACTGATTTTTTAAATAAATTTAATTTATTTTTGGCTGCATTGGGTCTTTGTTGCTGCGTGCAGGCTTCCTCTAGTTGCAGCGAGCAGGGGCTACTCTTCGTTGCGGTGCGCGGGCTTCTCATTGAGGTGGCTTCTCTTGCGGCAGACCACAGGCTCTAGGCACACAGGCTTCAGTAGTTGTGGGAAGATCTCACATACCGCAGAGCAGCTAAGCCCGTGTGCCACAACTACTGAAGCCTGCGCACCTACGGCCTGTGCTCCGCAGCAAGAGAAGCCACTGCAATGAGAAGCCCGCGCACTGCAACGAAGAGTAGCCCCTGCTCGCTGCAACTAGAGGAAGCCTGCACGCAGCAACAAAGACCCAATGCAGCCAAAAATAAATAAATAAATAAATAAAATAAAAATAGCAACCTTGTCTCACCTGCTAACGTTCCTTATCTCCTCCTTTGTTTCCATAACACTTACCATCTGACATTACTATATAGTTTATTTAATGTCTTTCCCTATACTAGGGCAGAAAGTTTTTTAGTTGCTGAATTTCCAGATCCTAGAACAGTGCCAGGCAAATAACAGGCATTTTAAATATTTATTGAATGAACGAATTAGTTATTTGAAGTGTTGTGGAAAATGCTCTGATAGGAAGCCAGACTGGCAGCAAGAGTACCTGTTAAAAGTAATTCAGAAGATGATGGTCTAAGTCACTGGAGATGAAAAGTAGACCAATGTAAGAGCTTTTTAGAAGGTGGACTGGAGGTGGCTAGTACTGGGTTTTATATTTAAGGATGAGAGAAGAAAGGAGAGTGAGTGTAGGAAATCATCAGCTTGGTGTATGGTGGTGTCACTCACTGAGATGCAGAACTTAAGAGCAAATTTTGGTGTGGGAGGGAAGGGGTATGTGAAGAGGAAACTGATTAGTTCCAATTTGAACATACTGATATACAGGAGTCAGTGGGACATTCAGGAGCGGTTGTTCCAGTTGAGAGATGAATATTACATTCTGGAGCTCCAGAGTGCCATCTGGCCTGGAGACCCAGGTTTTGGAAGTGAGCAGCCCATGTAATGAAAGTCTTGGAAGTGGGTAAGATCTCCCTGGGACAGAATTTAGGAAAGAATCCTGAGGAGCACTAACATTTATAAAGGACAGATGTTTAATTTCATTTATTCCTAATAATTATTCTGTAGAGGTAAGTAATATTATCATTTATGTTTTACTTGAGAAACCCGAAGCTTAGAAAATTAGAAGCTAATCAGTTTGAAGCTGAGATTCAAACTTTGTGTCTATGAGCCTCCAAAATCAGTGCTCCTTTGTGTATCTCAAAGCATTTTATATACCCAGCTCTTGAGAGTAAACCTTCTCCGGCCTGGCCCCCGCCCCTCGTATTTGACGATAATTTTGGAAAGTTATGTAATGAGAAAAGCCTTGCTTGAAGTGTCTTGTCACAGCTCTGGCACTTAACTCTTGTATTACTTTGAGATGTTGTACATATCCCTACAACCTGTATTTCAGGGTTGAAATGAAAATACTTTTCGATCACTCAGTGCTTTTTACATTCTTTTTTTTTTTTTTTTTTTTTGCCCGCGCCATGTGGCATGCGGCATGTGGGATGTGGGATCTTAGTTCCCTGACCAGGGATCAAACCCGTGTTTCCTGCATTGGGAGCGCGGAGTCTTATCCGCTGGACCATCAGGGAAGTCCCGAAGCTATGCATTAATAACAATACACGGATCCTTGTTACATTTTTATCCAGTGATGGGCTGGGTTATATACTGTCAAAAGGTTTCTGCCTTTCAGCTTATATCAATTGACGAGAGTACTTAACCAGCTATGTTTGTAAACAATATTTCCTTGTGATCTGCTGAAGTCAATCGTATTTTTAAGCATCTACAACTTCACCGGGTCAACAAGAGAGAGACTCACCACCGCAGAGGGCGGGGCTGGAGGTGGGACTATCGTCAGTACAGGTTCCTTTCCATGACAACGGTTGCTATGGTGACTACTGCGCCTTCCCATTGGTCACTGCCAAGCATATTGCCTTTCCCCTGGCGGACGTCATTGGATAGCGTTCTGCAGTGCGCAGGCGTAGGGCTCTCGGGGGCCGTAAGTGAAGTGTCGCAAAGCAGAAGGAAGGCGGGAGTCCTGTTTGCAAACACTGAGGAAACCGAGGCTGTGGAGGACGGTATGGCGGATGCTCCGTGGGCCGAGATTCGTGAGAAATTCCAGGCTGCGCTAGCCTTGTCTCGGGTAGAATTGCATAAAAACCCGGAAAAGGAACCGTACAAATCCAAATACAGCGCCCGGGCGCTGCTGGAAGAGGTCAAGGCTCTGTTGGGCCCTGCGCCTGAAGACGAGGATGAGCGACCTCAGGCCGATGACAGCTTGGGCGCAGGGGACCACGCCTTGGGACTGCCGGCTGAATTGGTGGAGGCCGAGGGGCCCGTCGCCCAGGGGGCAGTGAGGCGGGCGGTTATTGAGTTCCATCTCGGGGTGAACCACATCGACACGGAGGAGCTGTCGGCGGGGGAGGAGCATCTGGTGAAATGCCTGAGACTACTGCGCAAGTACCGACTGTCGCACGACTGCGTCTCACTCTACATCCAGGCTCAGGTGAGAGCGAGCCCGGCCCTGGTGTTGGCTGGAGGCTAGTGGGTGGCGAGGGGCCCCAACTCTTGCCGAGACCAAAGGCAAACGTATAAGACACGATTTGTCCCCACGTTTTCGCACTTTTGTGATAAGCGGCTTCCAAACTTCCTCTCCACCCTCTTCGCACACTCCACCAGCATTACTTAATTGCTTTGCGTAGTCGTGGTCAACGCGTTGGTTTCCCGAGACCCTCCAACTCTCCACTATTCCAAATCCTGTTCATTCTGTTAAGAAAAATGCAAGGTAATTTACTTCTTAATTTAAGGTCTCAAGGAAATTGTAAAGAATGACCAGAGTACATTCTTAATTTGAAACAAAGTATCTAAAATCTTACGTTTCTGTTCTTGCCGTAGTCATTCGTTTGCTTCCCAGGGAATTCCTGCCTGTTCTTCAAAACCGATCTCAAGACTCACCTGATACTTGTATATAACTTTCTTTGGATCATTTTGTTCTTAACTGACCTCTTCCTCCTACCTTTGAATTCTTAAAATACTTGTTTCCTATTTATATGGTGCTTGGTTTATTAAGAAATAAGTCTGACATTGTGGTCAGGAACATAACAGTTCAGAATACAAATATGTATGAACTTTTTTTTTAAGTTATTTATGTATATTTAATTTATTTACTTATTTATTTTTTGGCTGCGTTGGGTGTTTGTTGCTATGCGCGGGCTTTCTCCAGTTTCAGAGAGCGGGGGCTACGCTTCACTACGGTGCACGGGCTTCTCAATGCGGTGGCTTCTCTTGTTGTGGAGCACCGGCTCTGTAGTTGTGGCACGCAGGCTCCGTAGTTGTGGCTCACGGCCTCTAGAGCGCAGGCTCAGTAGTTATGGCTTACGGGCTTAGCTGCTCCACAGCATGTGGGATCTTCCTGGGCCAGAGCTCGAACCCGTGTCCCCTGCATTGGCAGGTGGATTCTTAACCACTGTGCCACCAGGGAAGCCCTTGTATGAACTTCTTGTGTCAGGTACTTTGCTTAAGTAAGCTCACAAACTCTTATATTCAGTAGTTCAAGTTCCTAGGATGTGTGATCCAGGGAACATTTACCACAATTGATCTTATGGTGAGTAGGTCTCAAAGAAAAACTTCAGAATTAAAAAGGAAATTGTATAGGTTATATTCTGTTATCATGGCCCAATTAAATGAAAAGTTACACATATAACAGGAACTATATCTCTTTTTGCTCACTATTTGTAATCTCAGTCCCATTATAGGTCTCAGTCCCATAATCTCAGTCCCATAATAGGCCCATTCTAAATATTTGTAGAGTGGATGAATGATCTAATGAAATCCATAAGATATTGAATTCAAACAAAATCTCAGTTATTTGAAATTTTCTTCAACCATTTGGCTGCCTAAAATCTTAATGAACATTTAAAAAAAAGTACTTCAATATCTCAAAACTTGAATTAGAAACCTTCCTTAATGTAATATAGGATCTCCAGTATTTGCTGTATTTTATTGATTTTAATATGCATGTTCTTAAATATATTAATATCTCTGAAATCAGGATCCATCTTACAGCTGATTGATTTTGTGTCATAATTTTCTTGGCAGTGTTTTCTTGTTGATACATAAAATAATTGTGTCTTAAAACTTGTGACATCGTACGCTCAATGAATTACAGTATTTTGAACAGTAAGCCTTTTCTGAAGGGTGAATTATTAGAGATATTTTTACTAAAACCAGGAACAAAACCTTGATTAGATGTTCTGGCCGTTGCAATAGTATAGAAAGCAAATAAGAATATCAGTCTTTAAAAATAAAAATCATCTTTTTTTTTTTTTTTTTTTTTTGTGGTACGCGGGCCTCTCACTGTTGCGGCCTCTCCCGTTGCAGAGCACAGGCTCCAGATGTGCAGGCTCAGCGGCCATGGCTCACGGGCCCAGCCGCTCTGTGGCATGTGGGATCTTCCCGGACCGGGGCACGAACCCGTGTCCCCTGCATCGGCAGGTGGACTCTCAACCACTGTGCCACCAGGGAAGCCCCCAAAATCATCATTTTTATATGTGATCCTTATATACCTAAAAAACCTAAAGTCATCAACTGTAAAAGTCTTAGAACTATCAGTGTGATAAAACAGGAGGATATAAGGTAAATATATAATATCAGTAATACTCTATATATAAGCAAGAACTTGTTAAAATATTATTTTTAGAAATTGCATTTACAAAGAGAGTATTGGGGTAATAGAACTGATAATCTTAAAAGGAATGATATACCATGTTCCTAGGTGGCAAGATTAAACATATCATTTTCCTGATGTTCATTTATAGGTCTGATGCAATTCCTGCTGAAATCACAATAGGCTTTCTTTTTTCTTAGAACTGGACAAAATGAATATGTTTATCTGAAAGAATAAAGAAAAGTGAATATAAAAATATGAAAAGAAAAGTAATGCACTGGTACTAGCCTGGGAGGTACAACAGTAGTATTTTAATTAGATTGGGCTTATGCTAGTCTGTTTCTGAACTCTACTGTTCAGTTGATCTGTTTATTCCAATGGCATTACCACTCTATAGCATTTTATTACGTTTAATATTTGCTATATATAATGAGAGATTTGACCTCACTACTAATAAAGCAAACTGAAAGAATGAGATAGAAAAATTGTATCACATTGGCAGAAATTATTAAAGATATTGGTTACGTTTATTGTTGGAGAAACAATGAGGAGATGGATACTGCCCATTAGCATTATCGCTAGTGGAAATATAAATTCATAGAACTTTCTGGAGATCAGTAGGTATCAAAACTCTTGAGTCAAGACTTTGACTTAGGGCTTCCCTGGTGTCGCAGTGATTAAGAATCCGCCTGTCAATGCAGGGGATACGGGTTTGAGCCCTGGTCCTTGAAGACCCCACATGCCACAGAGCAGCTAAGCCTGTGCGCCACAACTACTGAGCCTGCGCTCTAGAGCCCGTGAGCCACAACTACTGAGCCCACGAGCCGCAACTACTGAAGCCCGCGCTCCTAGAGCCCGTGCTCCGCAACGAGAGAAGCCACCACAATGAGAGGCCCACGCACCGCAACAAAGAGTAGACCCCGCTTGCCGCAACTAGAGAAAGCCCACGCGCAGCAATGAAGACCCAATGCAGCCAAAAATAAATAAATAAAATAAGTAGTTAAAAAAAAAAAAGACTTAAAAATTCCACATCAATATTCTAAAATAATATTGAGACAGGTATGCAAAGGTAGGTTAACATGGATGTTTGTCACAGCATTGTTAGTTTCAAAAAAGAATAAATTAAACATTAGTGAGATCTATAGTTAAATAAATACTGGTACATCCATACAGAAGAACAATATGCAGCCATTAGAAATAATGATTTATACTTGTTAACCAAAACTATCAATACTAAGAGGAGAGGGAAGACTAAAAGGCATGTTTGGAATTACATAGAGTGATTCTATTTTGGCAAAAGACTACCTGTGTGTGTGTATGTATGTGTAGGAAAAAGTTTGAAAGTATCAGTCCATGGGAATTTGTGATATTCTGACTCTTTTGTCTCAATCTGGTGTCTCCTTCCTGGGAAACTACAGATATACAGGACCTGGACCCACATTAGATTATCAAGGGAGACTGTCCCCATCTACCTTCCCCAGAAGAAGGGGGCCTTAGGAATGGTTTTTATCTGGTTTTCCTTCTAATTTGTGCTATCAGCAATATACACTTGCATTTCCTGAGTGAAATTTAACTTGACAAATTAGTAAATTATTCTCCCCACTGCCAGGATACATATATATAAGGAGGGCGGTTTTTGTGTGTTTATAGCTTTATTGAGGTACAGTTGATGTACAGTAGACTGCACATATCTAAAGTATACAATTTGATGAACTTTGACATCTTTATATTCTCATGAAACAGTTACTGCAATCAAGGTAATGAACATATCCATCACCACTAAAAGTTTCCTTGTGTCCCTTTGTAATTCCTCTCTCACTCCTTTATTCTGTCTCCCTTCTCCTTGCCCTCCTCCACCACATTTTCTAGAATTTCATAATGGAATCATATGGTGTATACTCTTCTTCTGGTCTGACTTCTTTCAATCCGCATCATTATTTCATTGCTGCATCTGAGATGATTTTTTTTCTTCCTTTTTTAGTCTGTTAATATGGTGAATTACATTGATTGATTTTCCAATGTTAAACCAACCTTTCTTTCCTGTGATAAACTCCACTTGGAGTTTTTGCCAAGCCAAACGAGTAAAATATTACTCTTTTATATATTGTTGGACTGGATTTGCTAAAATTTTGTTAATATTTTTTGTCTCTTTGCTCATGAAGGATATCAGTCTGTAGTTTTCTTGTTGTGTCTTTGGTTTAGTATGAGATGGGAAGTGTTCTTTCCTCTTTGCTTTTCTTGATGAATTTGTGTAGAGTTGCTATTATTTTTTCCTTACATTTTTGGTAGAATTCACCAGTAGTACTTTTTTAGCAGTTTTTGTTTTATATTTATTTTTTTCATTACCTATTCTGTTACCCCAAGGGCAAGAACATGATGTTGCTTTGTGAATGATACAGTACTTTCTGACATATTATGGGATTTATATTGTAAAAATAATTCATGTAGAATGTCAAAAGCAGTCACCTATGTGGAGTAAACACTGAAAAAAACATTAACACTATTAATTTTGAAAAATCAAATCAGTTCTAGATCCCTTGCATGGTCCTTAACTTCAGGACCTCAATAGGTTATGGTTAAAAAAAGCCTTTAGTCATTTGTAGACACACTCTAGGGTCTCTACTTGATTTAAGATTTATCACACACCAGAGTTGTTGCTTTGTGGCACAGCCTACCCTGGATCTAGCAGCCTAAATGCATCACCATCCCGTCAAAATAGAGTAAATGTGGCTAACCAGTTCCTGGTAGTGGATGTGTCGCTAATCTGTCTAGGCTAGGTACAGTCTGCTGGGGTTGTGCTGGTGTCATGGGCCAAATGGAGTATCTCAAGGACTGTTGTCAGAGGAAAAATAAGCTGACCTAGGGAGTGAGAAAAGGTGACTTGTGGATTCATTTCTAAATTCAAGAAATGAATATTAAGGGAGATTATATTCTCTGAGGCTAGGTGGGCAGAATAATCGGTAAATTAGTAGTGGGCCAGAGCCCTTTAAGCTTCCCCAGGGTACCGCAAAGGATTGCATAAGTAATATAGAGGAGAGAACTGCCCAATCTCAGTAATTTATCACTATGACCTACCTGCAGTCCTAGACACTGAGAACTGATCAAGTCACTTAAAAAAAATTATAGAATAGGTATATTACGTGAAGCCATGAGACCAGAGGTCTGTGTTTCAGGGCAGTGATCATGTCACCTTTAAACTGTAGGGTTTCTAAACATGTTTTTTTGTGTCATGTACCCCTTTTGCAATCTACTGAAGCCTGTATTTCATGAAACAGAATAATGATTTTAAATGTATAAAATAAAATGTAGGGGTTATAAAAGAAACCAATAACATAGAAGTTACTAAAATATTTTTAAAACAAATGTATGATATAGTGATACATGAGCTTCCTTATTAACACATTAAATAACATCTGTGTCTAATAACTTCCATAATTTTAAAGTACTAATGAATATAAATGGTATTTTGAGATATCTGCAAGCTATAATATGAAGATTTTTTTCACTTCTATAGGCCACAGAAATCCCAGGTACTGTAATACTGTTTCATAGGACATAGTGAAAATAAGTTTGTAATAGTTCTCCATCTACATTCATAGACTCTGAATTCTCTTCATGGGTAACTTGTGGGTCCTTGGGCCCAGGTTAAGAATTTGCTTTAAAAACTTTGTTTTCCTTATTCTGTTCCCTTCCCTAGGGAGGTAAGCAAAAGATGTTGGAAGCCCAGCCTCAGAGGTATCCCTGTGCCTGAAAGCCTGTCACAAGCGTTGGGAGGCAGAGTAACCCGTCTAAAGGGGAGCTAGTCTTGAATTCTGACCATGTAAACAGGCCTGATTTTCCCTATACAGAGTCTGATAAAAAGAGTCCTGTGGCAGGGGAAAAACTGGCTTAGTTTTTAAAATGTAACATTGTACCCCTAAATGTAGCAGAATGAAACAACAAACTTTTATTATAACAGGAATCCAGGCATGGCTTAGCTAGTTGCTTCTGGCTCAAGGTCTCTCATCAGATTGTTGGCCTGCTTGGGACTGCACTTGAAGGCTCAGCTTGGGGAGAACCTGCTTACAAGCTCACTCATGTGGTTGCTGGCAGGATTCAGTTTCTTACAGGTTGTTGGTCTGAGGGGCCTCGATTCCTTGCTGGCTGTTGACCTCCCAGACCATGTGAGTCTATCCATAGGGTGGCTCAGAATATGGCATTTGGCTTCCCTCAGAGAGTACAAGCAAGAGGGAGCACCCAAAATGGAACCACAGTGTTTTGTAACCTGATGTTGGAAGAGACCTTCTATCACTTTTGCCATATTCTATTTGTTAGAAGCAAGTCACTAAATCCAGCCCAGACTTAAGGGGAAGAGATTATACTGGGCATGAGCACCAGGAGGCAGGAATCACCAGGGAATCCATCTTAGTGGCTGCCTCCCACGACATAAGGACAGTAGTATTATGAATAATTAATTCATGGTTAATCAGACTGTGGTATTGATACTATCTGATAGGTAAGTATTGACTTTGAAACTATGAAAACTACTTCATTGGAAGATTTATATTGTCATTATTTGTTTTTATTTTCCAGAATAACCTGGGCATCTTGTGGTCTGAAAGAGAAGAAATTGAAACTGCACAAGCTTATCTAGAATCATCAGAAGCTCTATATAATCAGTATATGAAAGAGGTATGTTGCATGTCAGATAAATTTTAATCTTTTTTTTTAAAAAAATATTTGTTTGGCTGCACTGGGTCTTAGTTGTGGCACGTGGGATCTTCATTGCAGTGTGCGGGAACTTCTGGTGCGGCGTGTGGGATCTAGTTCCCTGACCAGGGATCCAACCTGGGCCCCCTGCATTGGGAGCCTGTAGTCTTAACCGCTGGACCACCAGGGAAGTCCCTAAATTTTAATCTTTGATTGAAACTAGTCAAGAATTGACATTAAGAATTCCTCACTCATAATATTGGAATATGACTTTTCAGTATACTTTGGGACCTCTCTATAGAGCTGTCTAGGTGGTCATCTAATAGCTGAAATTATTTTATATTAAAAACTTCAGAGTTCTTAAAAATAACCCTTGGATAAGGTCTACTGGCAGCCTTAATCCAAATATAATTGTGTAAGAAATATTATTCTAATATCCTAAAATACTGATATTTGCATGTTTTCATCTATAATCTAAAATTTCTGTTTTGATTTCCACTGAGGATAGCAGTGCTTAAAGGAAGGCAAACAACTACCTAAGCAAAATATATGAAATATTGGAGGCACTGGTTCTCAAATTTCAGCATGCATCAGAATCACCTGGAGGACTTGTTAACACACAATGCTCATCCCCAGACTCTGACTCAGTAGGTCTGGGTTGGGACTTGAGAATTTGCATTTTTAACAAGGTGCCAGGTGCTGCTGCTAGTTTGAGTACTGCACTTTGAGAACCACTGCTTCAGGGCAGTGATTTTCAATAACTTTTTTTTTTTTTAACTGTAAAACCCTTCTGAAATACAGTATGTAAAAACTGATTGAGGTACTCTGGTTAAACAGGTCAGAAGAACCCTGAGCCCAATCCACTACAGATACCTTCTTCCCTCCCCATTGTGGTAGTACAAAAGAGATGCTGTAGAACTTCTAGGGCTCTGGAGAGCCTAGATTGAAAACTTTTACTTTAGAGGGTCACGGTCCTACAAAGGTGAACTTTGTAACACCACTGTGTTACCGTTCATTTCCTTAGTAAATTTTACCTACCACTTGGCAACCTGGAGGAGGCTATACATGTTTGGGGGCAAGGAGGTAGATAGGAAATCTCTGTACCTTCCACTCAGCTCTGCTGTGAACCTAACACTGCTCTAAAAAATGAAGTCTATTAAAAAAAAACTTGGCAGTCTTCTAAAATTAAAATGGATTTAGTTAATTTTGTTTTGAGGCTATGTGTAGCACTTCTTTCTTTTTTTTAATATTTATTTTTGGCGCTTTGGGTCTTCGTTGCTGCATGTGGGCTTTCTCTAGTTGTGATGAGCGGGGTCTACTCTTCGTTGCAGTGCGCAGGCTTCTCATTGCAGTGGCTTCTCTTGTTGCGGAGCATGGGCTCTAAGCACGCAGGCTTCAGTGGTTGTGGCACACAGGCTTCAGTAGTTGTGGCTCACAGGCTCTAGAGCGCAGGCGCAGTAGTTGTGGCACACGGGCTTAGTTGCTCCACGGCATGTGGGATCTTCCCAGACCAGGGCTAGAACCTGTGTCTCTGGCATTGGTAGGCGGATTCTTAACCACTGCACCACCAGGGAAGTCCCAAGCACGTCTTTAAATAACCAGATATTTTGAGGTTTTTCAAGCCCACGGTTAAGAATCAATGTCTTATCAAGTTCACCAGTGATTTATACTTTGCCAAATTTAGTGGTAAATTCTTAGTCCTCATCTTATTTGACCTATCGGTAGCATTTGGCATAGTTGATCAATCTAGCCTCTGGCTCAGTTGATTAGTCTCTCTTCCTTGACATACTTTTTAAGTTTAGCTGCTGCTTGTCTGTTTTTCCTTCTTTTCAGTCCTTGTTGCATCCTCCTTATATCCCCAACCTTTGAACAGTGGGGTACCCAGAGTTCAGTGTTTCGATGTCTTCTCTTTCCATCTGCATTCATTCCCTTGTTCTAAATATCATCTCTGTGCTGATGACTCCCAAATTATATCCGCAGTCTGTACCTCTCTAATTGCAGACTTGTCTGTCCAACTGCTGATTTGGCACTTGTACTTTTTATGGGGTAGGTATCTCTAAAACTACTAACACTGAGTTTCTGATAGCCTTCCTCTCCCTACCTTGCTTGCTATAAACACCAGCTTCTTTCTTCAGTTGTTGAGGCCTAAAACCTTGGAGATGCCTCTTCTCCTCACACTATCTAATACGTCAGCAAATTCTGTTGGTTTCACTTTTAAATTCTGTCTAGAATCAGACCACTGCTGTCACCATCATCTCTTGTTGTAGTCTCCTAGTTGGTCTTCCTGCTGTCATACCCCCTTCAGTTCAAAGGTACATTAGACCACATCACTCCTTTCCTCAAAATTTTCAGTGGTTTTCCCATCTTACTCAGACTCCAAAGACCCTTGAAGACCGGCAAGTTCAGCAAGTTCATTTTCTGATCTGGCTACTATTACTTCTCTGATTTCATCTACTATTCTCCCCTGTCTTGTTCTGTTCTAGCTGTACTGGCCGTCTTGTTCTAAAACACAGCAGACAAGCTCCCAACTCAGGGCCTTTGCCCTTCTCTGTTTCCTCTGCTAATGCCACTCTTCCCCTAGATATCTACCTGGGTCACTCCCTCATTTCTTTCAGATTTTTTTTTTAAATAAATTTATTTGTTTATTTTTGGCTGCGTTGGGTCTTCATTGCTGCGCGTGTGGGCTTTCTCTAGTTGTGGAGAGCGGGGGCTACTCTTCGTTGAGGTGCACACGGGCTTCAGTAGATGTGATCGCAGGCTCTAGAGCGCAGGCGCACGGGCTTAGTTGCTCCACGGCATGTGGGATCTTTCTGGACCAGGGCTCGAACCCATGTCCCCTGCATTGGCAGGCGGATTCTTAACCACTGCGCCACCAGGGAAGCCCCATTTCTTTTAGATTTTGACTCAGACATCTCCCATCTAGTGAGGACTCGTTGGCCACTCATCTGACACTGTAGACCACCCCTCCGCAGCACTTCCTATCCTATCCCCCTTTCCTGCTGTTTTTGCTTTGCACTTATCACTAACATATTCATTTTAATGATTTATTTATCACCCATCTTCAGTACTGGAAAGATAAGCTCCAGGACAACAAGGATATTTTTACTATTATATTCACTGCAGCATCTAGAACAGTATCTATTTCTTGATAACGAATGATATTCTGCCTTGTTCATCCAGATCAACCAAAAAAAGAACAGTGTTACTACCGTGTGAATGCTTGAATGAATTTAATGGAGGGTTTCAGTTTTAAAATATGTAAGGTAGTGTTCAGTTGGAGAAGTTTAATTGCTTATATGGTTTTCTGCTTGTTTGGTAACAGTCAATAATTAATAATTCTGAATAAAAATATTTTTAATATTTCATAAATTATTGACCTAATGGTGGCAGAAGTTAGAATGTCATTTTTAAAAATCTATAGATACAAAATGTAGTTCTAGATAAAGGAGAGATCTAAACAGTGTGGAGAATCACTGAATTTGAAGATAGGAAACCTGGGATTTCTAGTTTGACTTTGGTTGTAACGAACTGACTTGGGAGAATTCAAATTTTCTGTGCCACCTATTCCTCATTTGTAAGATGGGGATACCCCTCCTGTCTCAACAATACAGAAGTGTTACGGGGATCAGATAATAAAGTAGTTAATGCAGAGTCACTAAAAATACACTATCTAATAATTGCAGAATGGTTAAATAAATTATGATACTCTTAGCAAGGGAATGTGATATAACCATTAAAATGATAAATATTTAGATCATCAATACATGGAAAAGGTGTATAATATGTACACCTTGATTACAACTATATTAACATTTTTCCTGGTAAGGCCCTGCAAAGATGAACTAGATGATATAAAACTAACATTTTAGTTTCATAAAACTAACATTTTAGTTTTAGACGATGTAACTAATAAAAACTAGTATTTATTGAGTGCTTAAGCAGGCTACATTTTATTCTCACAACAATACTATGAAAGAGGTACTGTTATTCTCATTTATAGGTAAGGAGTTTGTGATTCAGTGAGGTTAGCATATACTATGTGACACAATCAGAATTTAAATATGGTTCATCTGACCCCAAACTTTGGTTCTTTCTACTCTACCATGCTACCTTCCAAGGTAATATTATAGTTAAATATTTAGTGTATTAAAGGGATTCTTTTTCTCCATAAAATTGCTCAAATATAGAATAATAAAAAAGAAAATGTAGTTGTGAAGAGTTATTTATTAGTAGGTTTTGGGTGGGGGGGTGGTAAAGAGACACAATCTTATAAGCCAGAGGGATTTTAAACATTGATTCATTCATTTATTTTCAGATTTGAGATATACTTGATGTATATACTACTGTGTACGTTTAAGATGTACAGTGTGATGATTTGATTCACAGATACATTGCAAATGATTACCATAACAGGGTTAGTTAACACCTCCATCACCTCACATAATTACCTTTTTTTTTTGTTTTTGTTTTTGTGATGAGAATATTTAAGATTTACTATCTTAGCAACTTTTTTTTTTCAGGTTTTAAAACTTTTTATTTGCATATTAAAAAAATTGTGCATTCCAATAATTAAAATCATTTGAACAACAACAAAAAAAAATGGCACTGATTAAACTGCATTTTACAGCCCGCAGGACACCCTGGACCAGCTTGCTCTTTACTCTAGATTTCACTGTCGTCCCACCCAGCCTCCTTCACCAACATGCAAGTTCTTTTCCTTCCCTGCCAGCCAGACAGGCGGATGGGAAGCAGGCGCGGCCTTCGTTGTCAGTAGTTCTCCATTCTTTGATGTGAAAAAGGGCAGCACAGTCATTTAAACTTGATCCAACCTCTTTGCATCTTACAAAGTTAAACAGCTAAAAGAAGTAAAATAAGAAGGCAATGCTCGTGGAATGTACAGTGCATATTGGCGGCGCATGCCTCATTACGACTCGCCTGCTTGCTTCTCCTGTTCAGTCGTTTCTTGTGAAGGCAGTGGATTTTTCTCTTTCGTTTCTGTTTTCTTCAGTTTCGACTTATCGAATTTCTCAATCTCAGCCATATCGGGTTTGTCAGACATGGTTGCAGAGGAAGCGGAGCGAGTTACGAGCGAACGAGGTCCGACCTGCGCAGTGGTCGCCGCCGAGTCTATCTTAGCAACTTTTGAGTATACAGTACAGTATTTTTTTTTTTTAAGATTTATTATTTATTTATTTATTTTTGGCTGCATCGGATCTTAGTTGCGGCACACGGGATCTTTGTTGAGGCATGCGGGATTTTTCATTGCAGTGCACGGGCTTCTCTCTAGTTGTGGCTTGTGGGTTTTCTCTTCTCTAGTTGTGGCGTGCGGGCTCCAGGGCGCGTGGGCTCTGTAGTTGTGGCATGCAGGCTCTCTAGTTGAGGTGCACGAGCTCAGTAGTTGTGGCGTGTGGGCTTAGTTGTTCTGCGGTATGTGGGATCTTAGTTCTCTGACCAGGGATCAGACCCGTGTCCCCTGCATTGGAAGGCAGATTCTTTACCACTGGACCACCAGTGAAGTCCCTACAATACAGAAGTATTAACTGTAGTTAACATGGTGTACAATTAGATCCCCAGAACTTATTAATCTTATAACTGGAAGTTTGTACCCTTTGCCAAACATTTCCCCATTTCCCCCATCACCTCAGCCCCTGGCAACCACCGTTCTACTCTGTTTCTAGTTCACCATTTTTTTTTTTTTTTTTAAGATTCCACGTACAAGTGATACCATAAAGTATTTGGAAGATGACCATTTTAAAAGCATTTGGCACACATTATAAAATTGCTTTCCAAAAAGACTACTAATGTATCCTTACTCCACTAGTGTATGAGAATTCTCATCTCCTTCACAACTTTTCCTTATATAGCTTTAAAAAAAAGTCTTTGCTAATATAGGCAGAATGGTCTCATTTTAACTCAAATTTCTTTGATTAAAGAGATTAATTTTAAAATATTATTTTCTGTTTGTATTTTCTCTTTTGAAAGTGTTCATGGTTTTTTACATTTATTTACTCATTTGTGTTTTCTTGCTAATTTTTTGCTCTTTTATGTTAAATCTTTTAAAATTGAGTTATAATTGGCATATGACATATTAGTTTAAGGTGTACAACATAATGATTCAAAATATGTATATATTATGAAATGATCACCACAGTAAGTCTTGTTAATACTCATCACCACACATTTTACAATTTTTTCTTGTGAGAACTTTTAAAAGCCACTCTCTTAGCAACTTTCAGATATACAATACAGAATTAAAAAAAAAAATTTTATTGGAGTATAGTTGATTTACAGTGCTGTATTAGTTTCAGGTGTACAGCAAAGTGAATCAGTTACACATATGCATATATCCACTCTTTTTTAGATTGTTTTCCCATAAGGGCCATTGCAGAGTATTGAGTAGAGTTCCCTGTGCTGTACAGTAGGTCCTTATTCGTTATCTATTTTATATATAGTAGTGTGTATATGTCAATCCCAATCTTCCAGTTTATCCCTTCCCCCCACTTACCCCCTGGTAACCATAAGTTTGTTTTCTACACCTGCAACTCTATTTCTGTTTTGTAGATAAGTACATTTGTACCTTTTTTTTTTTTTTTTGGCCGTGCCCCACGGCGTGCAGGATCTTAGCTCCTTGACCAGGGATTGAACCCATACCCACTGCAGTGGAAATGGTAGAGTCTTAACCACTGGACCCATTGTGTGCAGGATCTTAGTTCCTTGACCAGGGATTGAACCCATTCCCACTTTAGTGGAAACAGTAGAGTCTTAACCACTGGACCACCAGAGAAGTCCTTGTACCCTTTTCTTAGATTCCACATATAAACAATATCATATAATATTTGTCTTTCTCTGTCTGACTTACTTCACTCATTATGACAATCTCTAGGTCCATCGATGTTGATGCAAGTGGCATTATTTCGCTCCTTTTTATGGCTAATATTCCATTGTATATATGTACCACATCTTTATCCATTCATCTGTCGATGGACATTTAGGTTGGTTCCATTTCCTGGCTATTGAAAATAGTGCTGCAGTGAACACTGGGGTGCATGTATCTTTTCCAGTTTTGGTTTTCTCTGGATATGTGCCCAGGAGTGGATTGCTGGATCATACAGAATTATTAACTGTAGTCACCATGCTATACATTATATCCCCAGGCCTTATTTATTTTATAACTGGAAGTTTGAATCTTTTGACTGCCTTCATTTGCCCTTTCTGACCACCCCCCAACCTTTTGCTTCTAGAAACCACAAACCTAATCTGTTCTATGTATCTGTGAGGTTGGTTGGTTGAAGATTCCACACGTGAGATCACTGGTAGTATTTGTCTTTCCTTGTCTGACTTACTTCACTTTGCATAACATCCTCAAGTTCTATCCATGTTGCAAGTGGCAAGATTTCCTTCTTTTTTTTTTTTTTTTTTTTTTTTTGTGGTACGCGGGTCTCTCACTGATGTGGCCTCTCCCGTTGTGGAGCACAGGCTCTGGACGCGCAGGCTCAGCGGCCATGGCTCACGGGCCCAGCCGCTCCGGACACACAGGCTCAGCGGCCATGGCTCACAGGCTCAGCCACTCCGCGGCATGTGGGATCTTCCCAGACCGGGGCACAAACCCGTGTCCCCTGCATCGGCAGGCAGACTCTCAACCACTGCGCCACCAGGGAAGCCCTATTTTGTTCTTTTTTATGGCTAAGTACCTTATAAATCATTTTTCAGTACAGTTTCGTGGCATGAAGTGCAACTCATATTGGGCAATTATGACCACTACTGCGCTTTCTGGGTAGCAGTCTACCAGTTTTCCTTTAAGGAACCACCGACCCCCAAGTCTCTGTCCATGTGGTTTGGTGGGGCTTCCCCTGTTTCAGCTCCAACGGTGCATATGAAATTCATGCCTGGCCAGTGAAAGTTCTCTCCTAGGCCAGAGTAGTTGGCCCAGGGACAGTCTTGGAAGGAAGCTGGGTGAATCAGAGTCAATGCTCATCATCCTGGGTTGTGCTAAAGTACTGGGAGAGGGGACTGCCATGCTGCTAAGCTGGCAGGATGTAAGCCTGGTGATGCGGGGTCCTGTTCATAGAAGGAGGTGCCTGAAAACCAAGAGAGGAAAGTAGATCCAAGAAGTGAAGAAAGACACAGGCCTCAGTTATTTAAGCCAATATATTTCTTTTCTTCTCCTTCTCCTCCCTCTCCCTCTCCTTTCCGCTTTTGTTTTTGCTTTTTTTTGTTGTTGTTTGCTTGCAAGGAGTTCCAACTAACTAGCCCAGTATGGCAGGCAGAATAATGGCCTCCCCAAGATGTCTCTGTCCTAATCATCCTAATCCTTGGAACCTGTTACCTTACATGGCCAAGGGCAATTAAGGTTGCAGATGGAATTAATGCTGCTAATCAGGTGATCTTAAAAGAGGGAGTGGCCTGGATTATCCAGGTGGGACCCATGTAATCACAAGCGTCTTTAAAAATGGAAGCCAGAGGCAGAAGGAAAGTTCAGGGTGATGTGGTGTGAGAAGGTGCGGTTTGCCTTTGCTGGCTTTGAAGATGGACTAAAGGGCCCCAAGCCGAGGAATGCAGAAGCCGGAAAAGGTAAGGGAGCAGATTCTCCTCTGGAGTTTCCAGAAAGAAAGGCAGCCCTGCCAACACCTTAGTTTCAGCCCGGTGAGACCCATGTCAGACTTTTAGCCTATAGAACTATAAGGGGACACATTTGGGTCATTTTAAGCCACCAAGTTTTGGGCAGTTCGTTACAGCAGCCACCAACAGTGTGGTGATTTGTTACAGTTAAGCTGAGAAAATTAAACACCGTGCGTTCTACCCGTTGCCTCCCAACGCTGCCCTGTGAAAGCACAGCCGGTGGTTCCACACGCCCGCGGGCCAAGCCCACAGTTCTCACCGGGAATTGAGGGCTTGCGTGGGCCGCCTGGCCGGCCTCAGCCTATTTTTCCAGACTCATGTCTCCATCCGTGCTTCTTTCAGTAGTTTCTTCAGCTAGGGTTACTCTTCTCACTTTCCTCTCCAGGCCCTTGGTGTTGAGGCTGAGCCGCCCCTCCTTTCCAGCCCTCCCCCCACCGATGATGCCTTGCTCTCCTTTCTGCCATTGTAGCACTCCGACTCCGACACGCCCGTCCCTTCCTTCAGGGCTCAGCTCTCGTCGCACCTGCCCGCACAAACCCTCATTTGGGCCTGGACACTCCTGCCTAAAGCTGTGATAGTTTCAGATGTGACAGGACTATGGGTTGTCCCCTTGGTGCTGTGTTCCTGGTCCTGGAGGGACCTGCCCAGGCTGGGCATCTGGTGCTCTCAGCACTTCCAAGCCCTGCTTCTTGGGAGAAAACGGGCTCTGAGAGGGCAAGCGATGCCCCCCAAAGCCTCCTAGCCTTCAGTCCATAGGTCTTTCCACTTTTCCCTGCGGCCTTCAGGCCCTCAGTAGAGATGTTGCACGTGTGATTGCTTGATTGTTTCCTCAACGCGGCTGGATGACTCACCAACCTCCACAGGCCAGCCATCCCTGCCTGCGTTCAGCAGGGCTCCCTCCCTCAATGTCCCCAAGCTGAAACCGCAGAAATGCGTCTGGGGTAGGGGGAGCCTCCAAGAACCTCCACTTTTTTATGTCTCAGGGCAGAAAGAATCCATCGAGAGGCAAAGTGATAGAAGTGATTTATTAGAATAGGACACTTGTGAGGCTTACAAGCAGGTGAGCAAGGGAGTGCTGTACCCTGAGAACGTAGTGGGCTACAGTTTTATAATCAAAATTGGGGAGGGGGAGAAGGCCACCTTCTTCCTCGTTCTTTTTTTTGGGGGGGCGGTATGCGGGCCTCTCACTGTTGTGGCCTCTCCTGTTGCGGAGTACAGGCTGCGGACGCGCAGGCTCAGAGGCCATGGCTCACGGGCCCAGCCGCTCCAGACGCACAGGCTCAGCGGCCATGGCTCACGGGCCCAGCCACTCCGCGGCATGTGGGATCTTCCCGGACCGGGGCACGAACCCGTGTCCCCTGCGTCGGCAGGCGGACTCTCAACCACTGTGCCACCAGGGAAGCCCTCTTCTTCTTTTTTTTAATGGCTGAATGATGCTCCATTGTGTGTGTGTGTGTGTATACACATTTTCTTTATCCATTCATCCACTGACAGACACTAAGTTGTTTCCATGTTTGGCTATTGTAAATGTTGCAGTGAACATGGGGTGCAGATAACTTTTCAAGTTAGTGTTTTTGTTTCCCTTGGATAAATAAACAGAAGTGGAATTGCTGGATCACATGGTAGTTCTATTTTTAATTTTTTTTTTTGCGGTACGCGGGCCTCTCACTGCTGTGGCCTCTCCCGCTGCGGAGCACAGGCTCCGGACGCACAGGCTCAGCGGCCATGGCTCACAGGCCTAGCCGCTCTGCGGCATGTGGGATCTTCCCGGACCGGGGCACTAACCCGTGTCCCCTGCATCGGCAGGTGGACTCCCAACCACTGCGCCACTAGGGAAGCCCTATTTTTAATTTTTTGAGGAACCTCCAGTTGTTTTCTATAGTGGTGGCACCAATTTGCATTCCAACCAACAGTGCAGCAGGGTTCTCTTTTCTCCACATCCTTGTCAACACTTGTTATTTCTTGTGTTTTTAATAATAGCCATTCTAACAGGTATGAGATAATATTTCATTGTGGTTTTGATTTGCATTTCCCTGATGATTAGTGATGTTGAGCGCGCTTTCATGTGTGTGTTGGCCATCTGTATGTCTCCTTTGGAAAAATTCAGATCTTTTGCCCATGTTCTAATCAGATTTCTTTTTTTTTTTGGCTATTGAGTTGAATGAGTTCTTTATATATTTTGGATATTAACCCCTTATTGCATATATGATTTGCACATATTTTCTTCCGTTTGATAGGTTGCCTTTTCATTTTGTTGATGGTTTCCTTTGCTGTGCAGAAGTTTTTTTTTAAATGTTTGATGTATTCCCACTTATTGATACTTTATTTATTTAACAAACATTTATAGTAGCACTTGTGGACACTGTTACAGGTGATTTACAAATTTTAACTCATTTAATTCTCACGACAACTTAAGAGGTAGATTTTTTTTTTTTTTCCTGTATGCGGGCCTCTCACTGTTGTGGCCTCACCTGTTGCGGAGCACAGGCTCCGGACGCACAGGCTCAATGGCCATGGCTCACAGGCCCAGCCGCTCCGTGGCATGTGGGTTCCTCCCAGACCGGGGCACGAACCCGTGTCCCCTGCATCAGCAGGCAGACTCTCAACCACTGCGCCACCAGGGAAGCCCAAGAGGTAGATATTTTTATTATTTTATAGATGAGGGAACACATGCACAAGAGATTACATGACTTGCCCAAGTCCACACACCAGTAAGTGGCAAAGCTGGGGTTACAACCTATTGTTAACGTGGTCTGACTCCACACCACACACTTTTAACCACTATATCCTACTGCCTCCCTTAGTAGTTGGACTTAGTCTAAAACACAAGTATGAAGTGCTCCTTTAAGAACTGTGTAGTGTAGCGAGGACTCCATATCTGTACCAAAATAATGATGGCAGATAAAAGAAATGTGCTGTAAGCAGAATGCATAGACTAAGCGTTCCTATTTGCTTTGTCGGTTTAATTCACTAGACATTTATTGTTTTTACTTTGTGCCAGGTACTATGCATAATGCAGGGGAATCAAATATGAATAAAATATGGTCCTGACGCATGACAAGCTTCCCCTGGAGGAGAAAGATTGGAGCAAATCAACATGTTAATTACACCCACAAGAAATTTTAAAATGTACTTTTAGGTTTTTTTTTTTTTTTTGGTTGCGTTGGGTCTTTCTCTAGTTGATGCGTACGGGCTTTCTTTAGTTGCGGTGAGCAGGGGCTATTCTTCGTTGTGGTGCCCGGGCTTCTCATTGCGGTGGCTTCTCATTGTGAAGCATGGGCTCTAGGCGTGCGGGCTTCAGTAGTTGTGGGGCGTGGGCTTAGCTCGTAGGCTCTAGAGCGCAGGCTCAGTAGTTGTGGTGCACAGGCTTAGTTGCTCCGTGGCATGTGGGATCTTCCCAGACCAGGGATCGAACCTGTGTCCCCTGCCTTGGCAGGCGGATTCTTAACCACTGCGCCACCAGGGAAGTCCCTAGTTTTTTTTTTAATTTTTATTTATTAAAAAAATATATATTTTTTAACATTTATTTATTTATTTGGCTGTGCCGGGTCTTAGTTATGGCATGTGTGGGATCTTTAGTTGCAGCATGCAGGATCTAGTTCCCTGACCAGGGACTGAACCCGGGCCCCCTGCATTGGAAGTGCAGAGTCTTAACCACTGGACCACTAGGGAAGTCCCTAATTTTTATTTTATACTGGAGTATCATTGATTTACAATGTTGTGTTAGTTTCAGGTGTACAGCAAAGTGATTCAGTTATACAAGTATGTATTCTTTTTCAAATTCTTTTCCCATTTAGGTTATTACAGAATGTTGAGCAGAGTTCCCTGTGCTATACAGTAGGTCCTTGTTGGTTATCTATTTTATTTTTCTTTTTTCTTTCCTTTCCTTTTTTCTTTCTTTTCTTTTCCCTCCCTCCCTCCCTTCCTCCCTTCCTCCCTTCCTTCCTTCCTTCCTTTCTTTCTTCCTCCCTCCCTCCCTTCCTCTTATTGAAGTATAGTTAATTTACAGTTGTGCCAATCTGCTGTACAGCAAAGTGACTCAGTTATACACATATATACATTCTTTTAATATTCTTTTAATATTCTTTTCCATTATGGTTTATCACAGGATATTGAATGTATTTCCCTGTGCTATACATTAGGACCTTCTTGTTTATCCATTCTAAATGCAATAGTTTGCATCTACCAATCCCAAACTCCCAGTCCATCCCTCTCCCTCCCCACCCCCCTTGGCAACCACAAGTCTGTTCTCTATGTCTGAGTCTGTTTCTGTTTTGTAGGTAGGTTAATTTGTGCCATGTTTTAGATTCCACATGTAAGTGATATCATATGGTATTTGTCTTTCTCTTTCTGACTTACTTCACTTAGTATGGTAATCTCTAGTTGCATCCATCTTGCTCTAGTGACATTATTTCATTCTCTTTCTATGGCTGAGTAGTATTCCATTGTATATATGTACCACCTCTTCTTTATCCATTAATCTGTTGATGGACATTTAGGTTGCTTCCATGTCTTGGCTATTGTAAATAGTGCTGCAGTGAACACTGGGGTGCATGTATCCTTTTGAATTATGGTTTTCTCCAGATATATGCCCAGGAATGGGATTGCTGGATCATATGGTAGCTCTATTTTTAGTTTTTTAAGGAATCTCCATACTGTTCTCCATAGTGGCTGTACCAATTTGCATTCCCACCAACAGTGTAGGAGGGTTCCCTTTTCTCCATACCCTCTCCAGCATTTGTTGTTTGTAGATTTTTTTGATGATGGCCATTCTAACCAGTGTGAGGTGATACCTCATTGTAGTTTTGATTTACATTTCTCTAATAATTAGCGATGTTGAGCATCTTTTCATGTACCTGTTGGCCATTTGTATTTCTTCTTTGGAGAAATGTCTATTTAGGTCTCCTGCCCATTTTTTGATTGGATTAGAATGTACATTTAGAATATGTGTTTATAGCCCTTAATACTTTTTTTCTGAGAAGTATATCCCCAAATTGCAGAATTTTAAAAGTCATGGATCCTCTACCTTGGCGTTTTAACTTTCCTCCTAAAGTGCTAAGAGGAGCAGAACACCACAAAGCCAGACTGAGATGTTAGTTGCCTTTCGTGACTTTAGGCTCACACTCTTACTCATGAAATTGTTAGTTTAAAATGTGAAGAGACCGAACACCTATAATATTTCATTAAAAACTGGTATAAAGGGACTTCCCTGGTGGTGCAGTGCTTAAGAACCTGCCTGCCAATGCAGGGGACACGGGTTTGATCCCTGGCCCGGGAAGATCCCACATGCTGCGGAGCAACGAAGCCTGTGTGCCACAACCACTGAGCCTGTGCTCTAGAGCCCGCGAGCCACAAGTGCTGAGCCCGCGTGCCACAACTACTCTAGCCTGTGCGCCTAGAGCCCGTGCACCGCAATGAGAAGCTTGCACACTGCAACGAAGAGTAGCGCCCGCTCACCACAACTAGAAAAAGCCTGCGTGCAGCAATAAAGACCCAATGCAGCCAAATAAACCTGGTATTATTATGGAAACATAAAACACATAGCAAAACTCTTTGTACTTAATTATACCTATATTTTAGTTAAGAGAGGAGACTATTTTGACTGTTAGTGTTACAGGATGAAGTGTGATGGTCATAACAGTGAAGTATGTACATAAAAAATACATTGATTAATTTCCCTCATCAAGATAGGGCTAAGCATACAAAACAGCCCTCAAACTTCTTAAGGAGATCTTTGAAGAACAGTTTATCTATTGTGTTTGCCTTGTGCCTTGCTTCCTGGCTTAGTCATTTTTACTTTTTGTGAATTCTAGGGACCCAAGTTGTGGTGTCCTTTTTTTTTTTTTGTCTGCGCTGGGCCTTAGTTGCGGCAGGTGGGATCTTCACTGCAGCATGCGGACTTCTTAGTTGCAGCATGTGGACTCTTAGTTGCACCATGCACGTGGGATCTAGTTCACCGACCAGAGATCAAATCCGGGTCCCCTGCCTTGGGAGCTCTGAGTCTTACTCA
Source organism: Stenella coeruleoalba (assembly GCF_951394435.1). NCBI lineage: Eukaryota > Metazoa > Chordata > Mammalia > Artiodactyla > Delphinidae > Stenella > Stenella coeruleoalba. The sequence continues at coordinate 63,016,116 of NC_137162.1, read as the reverse complement.
CTGGACCACCAGGGAAGTCCCCGAAGTTGTGATGCTTTTAGTGTTTGCGTCCAGAATGTAAGGTCACATTTTTTTTTTTTAATGGAAACCATGGCTGCTATTTGGAGTTTAGTGAATTCAGTTTAAAGTTGAGGATCCTATCCTCACAGAAGTAGAATGAGGCAGTGGTTGAGGCAGTGGTTAAGTAGTTCTGCTTTTTTGGAAGACCTCAGATGGGATTATATGTGATATACACAACTTGCGGCGAGCAGGGGCTACTCTTAGTTCGGGTGTGTGGGCTTCTCATTGTGGTAGCTTCTCCTGTTGTGGAGCATGGGCTCTAGGCGCGTGGGTTTCAGGTAGTTGTGGCTCGCGGGCTCTAGAGCACAGACTCTGTAGTTGTGGCTCACGGGCTTAGTTGCTCCGCGGCATGTGGGATCTTCCCGGGTCAGGGATCGAACCCGAGTCCCCTGCATTGGCAGACAGGCAGATTCTTTTTTTTTTTTGGCTGCGTAGGGTTTTAGTAGTGGCACGCAGGCTTCTCTCTAGTTGCCGCACACAGGCTTAGTTGCCCCGCAGCATGTGAGATCTTAGTTATGCGATCAGGGATCGAACCCGTGTCCCCTGCATTGGAAGGCAGATTCTTTACTGCTGGACCACCGGGGAAGTCCCGGCAGGCAGATTCTTAACCACTGCGCCACCAGGGAAGTCCCATCCTTATTTTATAGATGAGGAAACATAAGCACAAGAGATGGGGTGACTTGCCTAAGGCAATAAACAATGGAATCGCCCCTGTATTGAAAGGGTATAATCTGTATATCATGTTTTGTGCCCTTGAGAATATTAGAATATTAAAAACTTTGATTGGGCTTCCCTGGTGGCTGAGTGGTTGAGAGTCCGCCTGCCGAAGCAGGGGACACGGGTTTGTGCCCTGGTCTGGGAAGATCCCACATGCCGCGGAGCAGCTAGGCCCGTGAGCCATGGCCGCTGAGCCTGCGCGTCCGGAGCCTGTGCTCCGCAACGGGAGAGGCCACAACAGTGAGAGGCCCGCGTACAGCAAAAAAAACAAAAACAAAAAAACTTTGATTTTTCAGATGTCATCCTGAAAGTGTCATCTTTTAAGAACAGGTAGCTTGTATTTTATGACATAAACTGGATAGAAAAATGCAGCCCAGTTTGCCAGTGTACTAAAGTGGTCAGTTTAGAACAGTATTGCTCTCAGGATGTATACATTTTTGGGTTTTGTCATGCTTATGTAGGTTTTCAAAAGAGCTTTTCTTTACCAGACAAAATTAAGACTTAAAATACTTAAAGAATTATACATCTCTAAAAGCAAAATGGTAGACTTTTGTGTGTGTGTGTATTTGAAGTTCACCTGCAACAGCAGTTAAAATTTTGTCAGGTGTGAGCTTGTAGGGAAGTCTCCTTTTATTTGTTTGACTCTGATTTTATGGTTAAGAAAATTACTTCTTGGATAATATGAAAGTGAACTAGTAAAAACTGAAGTAAAAATTAAAAATTTTTTTAAATTTTATTTCTCCTTTTCCTCCAGAGGAGGGCGCTTGATGTTTACAGTAAAATTTTAGAGTTTTGTTTTGCTTTAATTACAGATTGGGAGTCCTCCTCTTGATCCTACGGAGCATTTTCTTCCTGAAGAAGAGAAACTTGCTGAACAAGAAAGATCAAAAAGGTGAGTAGGTCTAGAAATCAGCCCTCACAGGTATTTCCACATAGAGTATTTGAGATGATTGCTCAAAAAAAGCACAGTGCTTTCTTTTTCAAGGCACTCAAAGGTTATAGAATGTGGATTCTGGCATGGATTAAAACCTTCATTTGCCACTTCCTAGATAAGTTACCCTGTTCAAATCTGGGGCTCAGTTTCCTTATCTGTCAAATAGATACAAGTCATACCCAACTGAAGGGGTTGGTGGGAGGATCAGTATATTTGAAAGTTCCTTACAAATTGTAAATCGTTACACAAATGTTTTTTCCTTCATAGATTTGAGAAGGTTTATACTCATAACCTGTATTACCTGGCTCAAGTCTACCAGCACATGGAAATGTTTGAGAAGGCTGCCCATTATTGCCATAGTACCCTAAAACGCCAGCTTGAGCACAATGCCTACCATCCTATGGAGTGGGCTATTAATGCTGCTACCTTGTCACAATTTTACATCAATAAGGTAAGCTTCTCAAAGTAGTTATCTAACAGAGTTACCAATAGTGTGTATAAAAATAGAACCAAAAGTACCTTGAAAACGTCATCTTTTAAAAACAGGTAGCTTGTATTTTATGATGTAAACTGGATAGAAAAATGCAGCCCAGTTTGTCAGTGTACTAAAGTCTGTAGCTTTTTGTTGCAGTAATCCTTTTGAATCTTAAAATAATTTTATCATAATTTTATCATGTCCTACGTTGACTAAGACCAGTTCTTTTTTGATACAGACAGGCTATCTCTATTTTAGTGAGATGTTATTTTAAATTGCAGATTTTATCTTGTAGGCTTAACTATCTTTATGCAGTGACTATGAGAATTTGTCTGAGGAAGTTGACTGTTAAATGTGGGCTTTGATAAAAGCATGTGATGCATTTCAGTTATTCTTTAGAATTAACTCCTTCATAGTACTTTTTCTATGTTGGGAATATCTCTGCTTAATTTCTGAGTTCCAGGTCGTTATACTTTTTCTGGAGTATTACACAGGGACAAATTTGAGCTTCTTAGTTGCTTTCAGAATTCAGAATCATGTTGGTATATTCTTAATTGACCTTTTAAATTTTTTAGTCCTTAAGAGAATTTTTAATGCTAAAACACTTTAAAGCCACCTTTCCCAGCCAGATTTTCTATTAATTCTCAATTAGGTATCTCAGTGATAGAAATTACTTTTATTTGTATTTCTAATTCACAAGCCTCTCTGAACTTTTAGTAATTCTTTGCTTATCAGAGTTTCTTCTTAGATCTCTGTTTACCTGCTGCTGTATCCTTACTGGGCCTTTATCCTTTCTAAGTTTTTTTTGCTAGTGCTGGTTCTATAAATGCGCCCTATGTTTAAAGTATTGTCCCATGGAATTTCATTCAGAAAAGCTATTAACAGGAGAGAAAGGGCTGTGGTGACTGCAGCATCGCTTCTAGGACTTTGGTCTAAGATCAAGCGTGTAAGTAACGCTACTGCATCTATATCAGAGCATTCAGTTAAATCTAAATCTCATGAATCCATTTCATTGTGATCATCATCAAAGTGTTACCTGGTGCTTCTGCTTGTGGCACCTTTTTATGGTTTTTTTTTAAAAATAGCTTCCAGAGGCCCTTTGTTTTGTTTAGCAACTTTAAAATTACATATTCACTGTAATTTTAATTAACATTTAAAACTCCATGGATTCTAACAGTACTAAGATATCTAGATATTAAAGTGTAATTAAAAATTTTAAGTTGTTAAGCACTGCTTATGCTGAGCATGCAGTAAATTTCATGAGTACCTCCCCACTCTGTGCTTTTATTTTTTTACCAAAATGTTTTATAAGTTGTGTTATAACTAGATAAGTTATACTGCAAAAAGAGATTTGATCCATGTTTTTAAAAAATGCAATTGTCATTTATATCACTATCATCTTCATCTGGTTCCATGAGGTTTTGCTACTTAGTGAGTCCCTGCCTTGCAGGTGAAGTCCCACATTTACCAGCCACCTAGAGGGCACAGGGCACTCACTGTTTTCTAACAGTGGTTGCTTTCAGATAGCCAATCTGGACAAAGCTGAAGTGATAATGATGAGTAAGGGATTATAGAGCAACAATTAAAACTTCTTTACGTAAGCTGTAACTTTCTTTTGGTTTGAGGTTTAACACCAACATTTTGATCTATAAATACTGCTGGGCTAATACTACACATGGTGCCCAGCTGTTCTCAAGATGGCTTCTGAATTTGCAATAATGGGGAGATACATTTAATGCTGAGATTTTAAAGTCGTAGTCAACCATTAAAAATCCTCTTAGCAAAAATCAGTGTTACTAATATGAAGTAGACATACTTAATGAGGGTGGCTTCCAACTAAAAGTTGGATGTGGTAATTCTGCTGAGTAGTCCTGTGACTTACATGACAAATGTAAAGCGTTAAAGTAACAAGGAGATGTTCTCAAAGTGTTTGAGAAGTTTACTGTGCCCCAGTTTGGATTATGAGGTCTTTAACTGTGTTGGTAAAGCAGTTCCATAGAGTTCATCTGTGGAAATCTGCTGACTTCAGAACTTGGTGGGAAGCCTCGTATTGTAAATTCCAAAGATTTTAGAAGACAGGAATCTCTATCAAAATTTATCCTGTTTGCCTTTGAATGGTAGGATGTAAAAGGGATCTCTAAACCTAAGAAAGATTAAATCTTCAAGTCCTCTGACAGAATGTAAATGGTCTAAAAATTGATCATGTGTGGAACTTTGGCTACTTAGCCTGCACCTAAAAGGACTGTGAGGTACTGAGTCTAGGATGATAGCCATTCTTGTATGCTGATTAAAAGTTAGCTCTCCTTCAGTAGTCAATCAGCAGTTGTTTTTCAGCCAGTTTGGATTAAGAGTTTGGGGGTATTGTTATTTTAATCTTTAAGGTAGTTTTTTCAACCAGATAATACTAAAATATATCTTATATACCTTCTTGTTTAGTTACTATACAGGGTCTCCTTAGTAGTGGTTTCTACCTGATTTTGTTAAGACTTTATTCTTGTTTATTTCCTCAACAGCAATGCTTTATGGAGGCCAGGCACTGTTTATCAGCTGCTAATGTCATTTTTGGTCAAACTGGAAAGATCCGAACCACAGAAGACAGTAAGTTTAGGTGTGCGTGTTTAATTACATAGCTTTTTAAAATTTTTATTTTAAAATCATGTTAAACTTTAGAAAATTCAAGAACAGAACAAAGAACTACCATACGCCCTTCTAAATTTACCAGTTTTTAGTATTTGCCTCATTTGTAGTCACATTTTTTCTTTCTGAACCATTTGAGAGAAGATTGCATACATTAGGTTCCTTTACCCCCTAATACTTCAGTGTTTTTCCTAAAAATAAGAGTATTTTCTTATATTATAGAACAGGAAATATAATTGTTATACAATTCTTTTATCTATAATTCATATTTAGTAGCTGTCCCTGTAATGTCCTTTATAGCAATTTCTCTAGTACCAGAGTATCCAGTTCAAGGTTGTATTTAGTTGTCACATCTCTTTTTAAAATTTTTATTGGAATATAGTTGATATACAATGTTATGTTTCTGCTGTAGAGCAAAGTCAGTCAGTTATACATATATCCACTCTCTTAGATTTTTTTCCCATATAGGGCATTAGAGTATTGAGTTCCCTGTGCTATACAGTAGGTCCTTATTAGTTAATCTGTTTTATATGTAGTAGTGTGTCTATGTCAATCCTAATCTCCTAATTCATCCCACCCCCTCCTTACCCCCCAGTAACTGTAAATTTGTAAATTTTCTACATCTGTAATGCTATTTCTGTTTTGTAAGTAAGTTCATTTGTACCATTTTCTTAGATTCCACATTCCACGTCTAAGCAACATCATGATATTTCTCTTTGACTTACTTTGCTCAGTACAACGATCTCTAGGTCCACCCATGTTGCTGCAAATGGCATTATTTCGTTCTTTTATGTCTGAGTAATACTCCGTTGTATACATGTACCACATCTTTTTTATCCGTTTTTCTGTTGATGGACGTTTAGGTTGCTTCCATGTCCTGGCTACTGTAAGTAGTGCTGCAATGAACACTGAGGTGCATGCATCATTTCGAATTATGGTTTTCTCTGGATATATGCCCAGGAGTGGGGTTGCAGGATCATATGGTAGTTTCTGTATTTAGTTTTTTAAGGAACCTCCATACTATTCTCCACAGTAGTTGTCACATCTCTTTAGTCATCTTTAATCTGGAACAGTTCCTCAGCCTTTCATCACAGATATTTTTGAAAATATATAGGCCAGTTATTTCATAGATTTTTCCAATTGGTGTTCGCTGTTTCTTTACACTAATATTCACGTTATACATTTTTGGATGGAGTACAATATGTGATATGTCCAAGTATCTAGTTTATAGTGTTTCATTTGGTTTTATAAATCACAGTTAACATTTGAGCACATCAAAACCACAATGAGCTATCACCTCACGCCTATTAGATTGACTATTATCAAAAAGACAAGAAATAACAAGTGTTGGTCAAGATGTGGAGAAAAGGGGACCCATGTGCACTGTGGTAGGATTGTAAATTGATGTAGCCACTATGAAAAACTGTTTGGAGGTTCCTCAAGAAATTAAAAATAGAGCTATGTATGATCTAGCAGTTCTACTTCTGGTACAGTCATCCCTTGGTATCCATGGGAGATTGGTTCCAGGGCCACCATGGATACCAAAAATCTATGGATGCTACAGTCCCTTATATAAAATGTCATAGTATTTGCATATAACCAATGCACATCCTCTTGTATGCATTAAATCATCTCTAGAGTATACTTATAATACCAAATACAGTGTAAATGCTATGTAAATAATGGGCAGCACATGGCAAATTCAAATTTTGCTTTTTGGAACTTTGTTTTTTTTTAATTTTTTTGGCCACACTGCACAGCAAGTGGGATCTTCGTTCCCCAATCAGGGATCAAACCCATGCCTCTTGTGTTGGAAGTACGGAGTCTTAACCACTGGACTGCCAGGACGTCCCTTAAAATTTTATTTTATATTGGAATATAGTTGATTAACAATGTTATGTTAGTTTCAGGCGTACAGCAAAGTGATTCAGTTATACATATATATGTATCCTTTATTCAAATTCTTTTCCCATTTAGGTTGTTACAGAGTATTGAGCAGAGTTCCCTGTCCTTGTAGTTAACCTGTTTTAAATATCAGTGTGTACATGTCACTCCCAATGTCACCCTCCCCGCCCCCCCATAACCATAAGTTCCTTCTCTGTGAGTCTGTTTATGTTTTGTAAATAAGTTCATTTGTATCTTTTTTTTTTTTTTTTTTTTGCGGTACACGGGCCTCTCACTGTTGTGGCCTCTCCTGTTGCAGAGCACAGGCTCCGGACGCGCAGGCCCAGCAGCCATGGCTCACGGGCCCAGCCGCTTCGCAGCATGTGGGATCTTCCCAGACCAGGGCACGAACCCGTGTTCCCTGCATCGGCAGGCGGACTCTTAACCACTGTGCCACTAGGGAAGCCCTGTATCATTTTTTAAGCTGTATTATATGATATTTGTCTTTCTCCATCTGACTTCCTTCACTTAGTATGATAATCTCCAGGTCCATCCATGTTGCTGCAAATAGCATTATTTCATTCTTTTTAATGGCTGGGTAATATTCCATTGTATATATGCACCTCTTCTTTATCCATTCATCTGTCCAATACTAAGACTTTTAAAATGCTTCAAGTAGCTAACTAATGAGAACCCACTGTATAGCACAGGGAACTCTACTCAGTGCTCTGTGGTGACCTAAATGGGAAGGAAATCTAAGAATGGATATATATTATACATATGACTGATTCCCTTTGCTGTACAGCAAGAAACTAACAACATTGTAAAGCAACTGTATTCCAATAAAAAAAAATTTAAAACTGAAAATGGATTAAAGACCTAAATAAGATTGGATACTATAAAACTCTTAGAGGAAAATACAGGCAGAACACTTTTGACATAAATTACTGCAAGATCTTTTTCAATCCAAATCCTTGGGTAATGGAAATAAAAAAAACAAATGGGACCTAATTAAACTCAAAAGCTTTGCACAGCAAATGAAAGCATAAACAAAAAGACAACCCACAGAATGAGAGAAAACGTTTGCAAATGACACCACAGACAAGGGATTAATCTCCAAAATTTACAAACAGCTCATGTGGCTCAACAACAGAAAAAAACAACCCAGAAGACGTAAACAGACATTTCTCCAAAGAAGACATACAGATAGCCAACAGGCACATGAAAAGATGCTCAGCATTGCTAAGTATTAGAAATGCAAATCAAAACTACAATGAGGTATCACCTCACACCAGTCAGAATGGCCATCATCAAAAAGTCTACAAATAAAAAATCCTGGAGAGGGTGTGGAGAAAAGGGAAACCTCCTACACTGTAGGTGGGAATGTAAATTGGTGCAGCCACTGTGGAGCACAGTATGGAAGTTTAAGGAACTAAAAATAGAGCTACCCTGTGACCCAGCAATCCCACTCCTGGGCATATCTCCAGAGAAAATCATGGTTCAAAAGGATACATGCACCCCAGTGTTCACTGCAGTGCTGTTTACAGTAGCAAAGACATGGAAGCACCCTAAATGTTCATCAACAGATGAATGGATAAAGAAGATGTGGTACATATATACAATGGAATATTACCCAGCCATTAAAAAGAATGAAATAATGCCATTTGCAGCAACATGGATTGACCTGGAGATTATCATGCTAAGTGAAGTCAGTCAGATGGAGAAAGACAAATATCATACACTGCTATATTTAAAAGAGATTTACCTACAGGGACTTCCCTAGTGCTCCAGTGGTTAAGCTGCCTTCTAATGCAGGGGGTGCAGGTTCGATCCCTTGTTCGGGAACTAAGATCCAACATGCCATGGGGCATGCCATGGGGCAACTAAGCCTGTTTGCTCTAGAGCCCGCCCGCCACAACTAGAAAGCAGCCCTGTGCACCGCAACAAGAGATCCTGCAGGCTACAATGAAGATCCCATGTGCCACAACTAAGACCCAATGCAGCCAAATAAATATTTTTTTAAAAATTAAAGAGGACCTACTCGGTAGCACAGGGAACTCTGCTCAACAGTCTGTAATAACCTGATAGTTATAGTAAGGGACGCAGCCTAGCCCAAACCTGTCTTTTCCAGCTCGTTTGTCACAAAAGCAGTTATTTAAAAATCTGACACCCACCCCCTATCCCCATCTTACCACTTTGGTTTGATTCTCTACTGGGATATTTCAGTTCATTTGGTAGGGGACCAAAGTTCTGTCCCCCACCAAAACTAAGTTCTCAGTTTTGGGTTTTTTGGTTTTGTTTTGTTTTTTTACAGTGTTGAGAAGGGGCTCTTGTCATGTTGGTTTCTAGTGTGTGAGATACTGTCTGCTATGCTTTTTTTTTTTTTATTTTTTGACTAACTGTATGGAAAGTTGTTAGTAAAGCCTTTGTCATAGGATGGATTTAAAAAAAAAATCTAATAACCTAAATGGGAAAAGAATTTGAAAAAGGATACAAGTATATCCTATGTATAACTGAATCACTCTGCTGTGCACCTGAAACTAACACAATCTTGTTAATTAACTATACTCCAATATAAAATAAACATTCAAAAAAATAAATAAGATCAGTAATATGTCCACCAGGACCTCTGAGCACATTTTAGTAAGGTATACAATCCAGTAACTTTTGCTTCCAAACCTTAAGTCAGTTACCCAGATCCATAAGCTATTTCTGAAAAGGAAAGATCAAGGACTTCATATGTAAGTGCAGGTTCCAAAATACTCAATCCTCATTATTTGTAGATTCCATATTTATTTATTTTTTTTTTGCAGTACGCGGGCCTCTCACTGTTGTGGGCTCTCCCACTGCGGAGCACAGGCTCCGGACGCGCAGGCTCAGCGGCCATGGCTCAGGGGCCTAGCCACTCCGCAGCATGTGGGATCCTCCCGGACTGGGGCACGAACCCGTGTCCCTTGCATGGGCAGGCAGACTCTCAACCACTGTGCCACCAGGGAAGCCCTGTATATTCCATATTTTTGAATTTGCCTACTTGGCACAATTTACTCATAACCCCCAAAATCAGTACTCGAGGCACTTGTGTGGTCATTTGCAGACAGCAGAGGATTTGAGGCACGTGAGGTGCACATTACCAGCTGAGGTTAAACAAGGTAATGATCCACCTTCTTGTTTCAGCTCTCATACTATAAACACGTATCCTTTTTGTGGTCTAAGTTACTCAGTGCCACATTTTTCACATTTTTTTTTTTGCATTTTTTTGGCGATTTCATTGTTTAAAATGGCCCCCAAGTGTAGTGCTGAAGTGGTATCTAATGTTCCTAAGCACATGAAGGCTGGGATGTGCCCTCTGGAGAAAATACTGTGCTAGTTAAGCTTCATTTAGGCACAAGCTACAGTGCTATTGGCCATGAGTTCAATGTTAATGTCAATGTTAATGAGTCAATTATATATTAAATAAGGTATCTTTAAACAGAAACACATTAAAATAAGGTTATATATTGATCAGTTGATGAAAATATTGTGACCAGAAGCTCATCAGAACGTAACCCTGTATTTTCCCTAGGAGTGATGTTTTAGCATTCCCAAATTCACTGTTCACAGCAGCTTTATAGAACATAACTACCAGGAACAATGAGAATCAGCTATACATTGTTTCCTTATAAGAGAATCCAGGTACAAAGTTTTACTGTTGGGATTAAAAACCACTTTTTCTATGGAACTGAATGTTCACCTGAAGGAGACAATCCAACTGACTGGTGACTTACATCAGTGTTGTGCTTCTATGTTGCTTCCATGTTGCTTGGGAGGTGAGCGACTTGATTCTTTCCCTGTAGAGCTGGGCGGTGCCTGCTGTACTTGGCATTTGTGTCACACCCATGTTGAGGGAAAAAGGAAGATTATAAAGGCAGAGCAAAGTACACAGATTAATGGCAATACTGCATTAAATCTAACATGACGACTGAAAATGTTACTTCATGTTACAAAGGATTTTTAAATACTAGTGAAAACCAAAATAATTTAAACCATGAAAAATTTAAAAATTGTTCTTTGCAAAAATAAATTCCTTCCACAGATGTAACAGTATTTTGGTAAAACTGGACGTGGGACTCATTACAAAATGAAATATTTGACCCTTCATTAAATCACCCCCATCATTCCAAACATTGTTTTGGGGGGTGCTTTCCACTCAGGACCACTTTTAATTTATGAAAAATCCATTTCAATTTGGATTCTACTAAATTGGAATTTGACAGATTAATTAGGAGCTGTGCTAACCTTCACCTTGTTCAACACTATTTCTTCATTTACAGAGACCATAGCATAGGCGAGGTGGTAAAAGCAAGTGCTTCAACATTAGAGGAAACTGCTTTCAACAAGCTACCTCTTAAGAACCCGTGTATAGATTCGGGGTTGCCGGGGGGATGGTGTTGGGGAGGGTTGGATTGGGAGTTTGGGACTAGCAGATGCAATCTATTATATATAGAATGGATAAACAGCAAGGTCCTATTGTAACTGTATTCAACATCCTGTAATAAACCATAATGGAAAAGAAAAAAAAGAATCCAAGTAGACATGAATTATGGAATTCTTATCCTAAAGTATTCTAAAAACCTGTATGAGCAATCCTTTTATTAATCTAATTCGATTAATAATGGTATTAATCACCCACATATACCTGTTCTAAGGTCTAAGAAATTGTTTTGGGGTGCCACTAACTGTGTCCATATAAGATGGTGAACTTAATTGGTAAATGTGTGTTCTGACTACTCCACTGACTGGCTGTTCCCCCATGTCTTCCTCCCTCTCCTCCGGCCTCCCTGTTTCCTGAGAACACAACACTATTGAAATTAGGTCAGTTAATAACCCTACAGTGATCTCTAAGTGAAAGGAAGAGTTGCAAATCTCTCACTTTAAATCAAAAGCTAGGAATGATTAAGCTTAGTGAAGAAGGCCTGTCAAAATAGACCAAAAGATACTCCCTCTTGCGCAGGTTAGCCAAGTTATGAATGCAAAGGAAAAGTTCTTGAAGGAAATTGAAAGTGCTACTCCAGTCAACACATGAATGATAAGAAAGCAAAACAGCCTTATTGCTGATATGGAGAAAGTTTTAGTGGTCTGGATAGAAGATTAAACAAGTCACAACATTCCCTTAAACCAAAACCTAATCCAGAGAAAGGCCCTTTCTTCATTTCTGTGGAGGCTGAGAGAGGCGAGAAAGCTGCCGAAGAGAAGTTTGAAGCTAGCAGAGGTTGGTTCATGAGATTTAAGAAGCTGTCTGCATAACGTAAAAGTGCAAGGTGAAGCAGCAAATTATCCAGAAGATCTAGCTAAGATCATTAACGAAGGTGGCTACACTAAACTGATTTTCAGTGTGGATGAAACAGCCTTTTACTGGAAGGAGATGCCATCTAGGACTTTCATAGCTAGAGAGAAGTCAGTGCCTGGCTTCAAAGCTTCAAAGGACAGGCTGACTCTTTTGTTAGGGGCTAGTGCAGCTGGTGACTTTTAACTTGAAGCTAATGCTCATTTACTACTTTGAAAATCCTAGGGCCCGAAAGAATTGTGCTAATTATGCTTTATGCTAGTTATGCTACCTGTGCTTTGTAAATGGAAAAACAAAACCTGGATGACAACACATCTGTTTACAACATGGTTTACTGAATATTTTAAGCCCACTGTTAAGACCTACTGTTCAAAAAAAAAAATTCCTTTCAAAAGATTACTGCTCATTGACAATGTACCTGGGTCATCCAAGAGCTCTGATGGAGATAACAGTGCAATTAATGTTGTTTTCACGTTTGCTAATACAACATCCATTCTGCAGCACATGGATCAAGGAGTAATTTCGACTTTCAAGTCTTACTGTTTGAAGAAAAAAATCATAAGGCTATCACTGCCATAGATGTGATTCCTCTGATGGATCTGGGCAAAGTCAATTGAAAGTCTTCTGCAAAGGATTCACTATTCTAGATGCTATTAAGAACATTCATGATTCATGGGAAGAGGTCAAAATATCAACATTAACAGGAGTTTGGAAGAAGCTGACTCCAGCCCTCAGGGATGATTTTGAGGGGTTTAAGACTTCAGTGGAGGAAGTAACTGCAGATGCGGTAGAAATAGTGTGAGAACTAAAAGTCGAGCCTGAAGATGTGACTGAAATGCTGCAATCTCATAAAATTTTGACAGATGAGGATGAGCAAAGAGAATGGTTTCCTGAGATGGAATCTACTCCTGGTGAAGATGCTGTGAAGATTCTTGAAATGACAACAAAGGAGTTAGAATAGTACATAAACTTAGTTGATGAAATAGTGGCAGGGTTTGAGAGGATGGACTCCAATTTTGAAAGAAGTTCTGCGTTGGGTGAAATGCTGTCAAACAGCATTGCACGCTACAGAGAAATTGTTCATGAAAGGAGGAGTCCATCAGCACAGCACACGTCACTGCTGTCTTGTTTTAAGAGATTGCCACGGCCCCCCCACCCTTCAGCAACCACCACCCTGATCGGTCAGCAGCCACCAGCACTGAGGCGGGGCTGTCCACCAGCAAAAAAGTTTATGACTCTCTGAAGCCTCAGATGATGGTTAGCATTTTTTAGCAATAAAGTATTTTTTAATTAAGATGTGTACATTTTTAAGACGTGATGCTATTGCACACTTAATAGACTACAGTATAGTGCAAACATAACTTTTATATGCTATGGAAAACAGAAAATTCGTGTAACTCACTTTATCACAGTGGTCTGGAATCAGTCCTGCAATATCTCTGAGGTATGCCTGTATTCAAAATTTAATATACATGGTGACCTTAGTTTTTACCTATAGGTAATACATAAGAAAACACTAGAAAGAAATATGCAAATAATAGTGAGTACCTCTGCGTGGTAGGAATTTTTTTCCCCCACTGCTTCAGTGAGGACTTGTTACTTTTATAATGGGGGGGGGGTAAGTAATACAAAAAAGAATGCAGTACACAATGAAAATTCCAATTGTGACCCTTAACTTACACAAATCATGTATCATTTTAGCTACTGAAGCTGAAGGAGATGTGCCAGAGCTTTATCACCAAAGAAAAGGGGAAATAGCAAGATGCTGGATCAAATACTGTTTGACTCTCATGCAGAATGCCCAACTTTCCATGCAGGTAATACAGTCAAAAGTGGTCTTTTCTTTCTTAAATAGCAGGATGTTAAGTAAAAGCTTAAAATGGGGAGTATGCTCATTGGGCTCACTGCATGTGTATTATTCAAGGCATGCAGAATGCTCATATGTATTTGTTTCTTGTTCTCCCCCATCTCAGCCTTTTCAAATCTTACTCATCAATCGAGGCCATCTCACATAACACGTCTTCCTTCAAGACTTCCCTTTGGATAGAGCATAAGCTCCATGAGAGGGAGTCTTCATCGTATTTGTATCATATACTAATCTCCAGACACAACAGGTTCTCAAAAATTATTTTTTTAAATTTATTTTTGGCTGCGTTGTCTTTGTTGCTGCACAAGGGCTTTCTCTAGTTGTGGGGAGCACGGGCTTCTCACTGCTGTGGCTTCTCTTGTTGTGGAGCACGGGCTCTAGGTGTGCGGGCTTCAGTAGTTGTGGCACGCGGGCTTCAGTAGTTGTGGCTCATGGGCTCTAGAGCACAGGCTCAGTAGTTGTGGCGCACGGGCTTAGTTGCTCCGCGGCATGTGGGATCTTCCTGGACCAGGGATCAAACCCGTGTCCCCTGCGTTGGCAGGTGGATTCTTAACCACTGCACCACCAGGGAAGCCCCTCTCAAAAATTACTGAATGTATAATTATTCATCCCCTACAGATATCTTCTCCCTCCTTTAAATTCCATAGAACCCTACCTAAGTCACTTGACTTTGTATTATCCCTGTTATCCCTATTCATATTCTTATCTTATTCCTTTTCCTCTTTTTAGACTATAAGCAACTTGATGGCAGGAAGTCTTACTAATCTTTACATACTTTATGGAGTAAATATATATTTAATAAAAATATAAGTATAAACGTATCTGCAAACAGCCCTGCTAGTTTGTAGCTGTGTATTCATGGCAGTTAACTTCTCTTTGCCTCAATTTCCTCACAAGTAAGATGGGGGTAATAATAGTACTTAATAGTGTTGCTGTGAGAGTTAAATGTATATAAAGGGCTCAGAAAAGTGCCTGAGACATAACCAAGTCCTCAGTAAGTTAACTATCATCATTGGTGTTGTTATTACTGATCCATACCTAATGGATTCTAGTTCCTAACCACTACAGAGGAAAATAAATCATTTGGATGCACCATACTAAGTGTAGATACATTGGAGACTTTCCTGAAGGAGTTATGCTGCTTTTCTATTTACATGCATTAAAGTATAATCAGTTTTAGTCAATATAGAACCTTGTGAAACTACTAAACAAAATAAAAGCAAACAAGCCACAAACTCCTGGAAGCATGGGTCTTTCAAAGATGAGAGCACTTCAGAGGTAGAGGGTAAAGATGAGGCATGTTTGGAAAAGAAAGGAAGTGGGGAGTAAAACTAGGGAGCTTTATGTCTAGAGAAGTTGCCAGGAAAATCTGTCAGCTTTCTTCTCAGAAAGCAGCCTAGAAAGCATGTAAACAAACAAGCAGCCAGGAAGCACATTAAGTAAACAAGATTTAGAGACTTACGGCCTGCATTTGAAGTAATTATGTCAAGCAAAACACCCTGTGTCGGGCTTCCCTGGTGGCGCAGTGGTTGAGAGTCCGCCTGCCGATGCAGGGGACACGGGTTCGTGCCCTGGTCCAGGAGGATCCCACATGCCGCGGAGCGGCTGGGCCCGTGAGCCATGGCCGCTGAGCCGGCATGTCCGGAGCCTGTGCTCCGCAACGAGAGAGGCCACGACAGTGAGAGGCCCACATAACACAAAAAAAAAAAAAAAAAAAAACACCCTGTGTCATTTAACTCTTACCCTTCCTTTAGTTGATGTTTTCCAGACTGGACACTCGAGTTTATCACCTGGTTACTTTAAACTCAAATAGTTGCCATGCTACTACATTACTCAGATTTTCTTAATCTGGCTTTGTTACTTTAACTTTATCCTTTGATGATCTGTTTACCTGAAAAGCCTTCTTTAATTCAAGTTTAATAACATACAAATTTAAGTATTTCTGCCAGCTCTATGGTAGTCATTGTACTATGATGAACAAAATTAGACGGTGTTTTTTTTTTTTTTTACTTCGTATGAAAGTGCAATTTTAGTAAGTTCCACAAAGGAGAGATACATGATAAGAGAAGTCATAGTAGCAGGAAGTAACATCTGAACGAAGCTCTGGGAATGAGAAAGCATAGCATTCCAAGGAGCTGAAGCTGCACGTTTAAAAATTCTATGGCGGGGGCTTCCCTGGTGGCGCAGTGGTTGAGAATCTGCCTGCTAATGCAGGGGGACACGGGTTCGAGCCCTGGTCTGGGAGGATCCCACATGCCGCGGAGCAACTAGGCCCGTGAGCCACAACTACTGAGCCTGCGCATCTGGAGCCTGTGCTCCGCAACAAGAGAGGTTGCGATAGTGAGAGGCCCACGCACCGTGATGAAGAGTGGCCCCCGCTTGCCTGTGAGGCTAGAGCAGAGTGAGAGCACATGTGATAAACGATAGAGTTAGAAAGGGATAGAACAGGGACCTCCCTGCTGGCACAGTGGTTAAGAATCCGCCTGCCAATGCAGGGAACACGGGTGCAAGCCCTGGTCCGGGAAGATCCCACATGCCGCGGAGCAACTAATCCTGTGCGCCACAAGAACTGAGCCTGCGCTCTAGAGCCCATGCTCGGCAACAAGAGAAGTCACCGCAACGAAGACCCAACGCAGCCAAAAATTAATTAATTTTAAAAAAAGGATGGGATAGAACAAGCAGGGCCTTCAATGAATGGAAGCCTTGGAGAGTTTTTGGACTCATCACTTATGTAGCAGAATGGAGAATGAATTGAGGGAAAGCAAGAGTGGATGGGGGAAATTAGAAGACCATTGGAACAGTGGAGGTGAGATGTGAAAGGAGCTTGGTCTAGGGTGGTGGCAAAAGATGGTGGAAAAGAATGCATTCAGGAGGTATTTAGGGGGCAAAATGTAAACGACCTGGTGATGGATTGGAAGTGTGGGGTCAAGGGGAGAGGAGAGGAGAGGAACATCTCAAGGGTGATTCCTCGACTGCTGGCTGTCCAGATCGATGGAGTGTCCTTCACTAAACTACTACTAGAATAGGAATGTGTTTGCTGAAGAGTAAGAGTTCCATTGTGGACATGTTGAGGATCAGGTGTCTGAGTCTTCTGAGAGAAGATGTTGTGTGGGGAGCTGTAGTTATGGGTCTGGAGCTTGAGAAGAGGTCCAGGTCGTACCTGTAGATTTGTGAGTCCTCCTCCCATGGATGGCAGTTGCAACCGTGGGTATGGATGGAGTCACCTGTGTAGAGCAGTGCTGTCCAACAGAAATAAAATTACATATGTGGCTGGTATTCCACGTTTTCTAGTGGTTACACTAGAAAAGGAAAAAAGCAGGTGAAATTTATATTTCTTAGCCTAGAATATAAAAAGAAATAATCATTTCTATTTGTCATCAATACTAAAGAGTTGAGCTATTTTAAATTTTGTACTAAGTCTTGGAAATTGGGTATGTATCATTTTACACCGATGACATCTCAGTTTGGACATTTCAGATGCTCAATAGCCATCCACACGCAGCAAATGGCTACTGTTTTGAACAATGCAGATCTAGAGAGACAACTTCAAATGAAAAGAAGAGAAGGCCTTGGGGCTGTCCACTGAGGGGTCTGATGTTTAATTTTCTTGTCTAGGAAGAAGAGAATGAGCTTAGCCTTTTTTTTTTTTTTTAACCATCTTAGTTTTTTTTTTTTGGTCCCAGGAGGTGGGGGAGATAACTTTAACTATGAGTAGATTTAACTCTCTTTATTTTAGTATCTTTGAGACTTAGAGCATTTCTCTGTAATATATTTCAGTAAATAACTTAGCATAAACATGTTGTTAATTTTAATTGCATTGCTATACAATATTTTTAGGATGTAGATTTCAATCTTACTCTAATGTTAAAATACTACTAATAATGTATTAGATGTATATAATGTTTCACAGCTCTTACAGTTTTCATATGCATTTATCTTACCTTAAAAAGAGTAACTATAAATGAGTTAGTGCCCCAAAGAGGAAATAAGCAGTTTTACTTTTTCCTAGTTTCTTTCATTTTTAATATAAGTGGAATATAATTAGAAAGAAGTTTAAAAACATGTGATTATATCACCTCCCTAAACCAGGCTGGGAAGAGGGTTTTCTTATCTTTACTCTTAAGTTTGCTGTAGTATTGACAGCAGGAGACCAGTATCTGTCCTCAACCATAATTTATTTTTTTCTTTCAGGACAACATAGGGGAGCTTGATCTTGATAAACAATCTGAACTTAGAGGTTTAAGGAAGAAAGAACTAGATGAGGAAGAAAGTGTTAGGAAAAAAGCTGTGCAGTTTGGAACCGGCGAACTGTGTGATGCCATCTCTGCAGTGGAAGAGAAAGTGAGCTATTTGAGACCTTCAGATTTTGAAGAAGCCAGAGAGCTTTTCTTAATGGGTCAACACTATGTTTTTGAGGCAAAAGAGTTCTTTCAGATTGATGGTTATGTCACTGACCATATTGAAGTTGTCCAGGACCACAGTGCTCTGTTTAAGGTGCTTGCATTCTTTGAAACTGACATGGAGAGAAGGTGCAAGATGCATAAACGCAGAATAGCTATGCTAGAGCCCCTAATTGTGGACCTGAATCCACAGTATTATTTGTTGGTCAACAGACAGATTCAGTTTGAAGTTGCACATGCTTATTATGATATGATGGATTTGAAGATTGCCATAGCTGACAAGCTGAGGGATCCTGATTCACACATCGTGAAAAAAATAAATAGTCTTAATAAGTCAGCATTGAAGTACTACCAGCTCTTCTTAGACTCCCTGAGAGACCCAAATAAAGTATTTCCTGAGCATATAGGGGAAGATGTTCTTCGCCCTGCCATGTTAGCTAAGTTTCGAGTTGCCCGTCTCTATGGCAAAATCATCACTGCAGATCCCAAGAAAGAGCTAGAAAATTTGGCAACATCACTGGAACATTACAAATTTATTGTTGATTACTGTGAGAAGCACCCTGAAGCTGCCCAGGAAATAGAAGTTGAACTAGAACTTAGCAAAGAGATGGTCAGTCTTCTTCCAACAAAAATGGAGAGGTTCAGAACCAAGATGTCCCTGACTTAATAATCCTTGTTTTTAATGACAGAAAAAGTGCACTAATGGATTTTTTTCCCCTTATTCAAACAGGCCCAATTCCATTATGATGTCTACCTTCATAGCCAGATGAGTGCTGTTTGAACTTGAAATAGACCAATTGAGTTTTTGCTAGGACCTTAATCAACAATAATTTATACCTAACTATGTAAATAAATTGCCTTGTTAAAGTGACATGTGATTGGTATTTAGATTGCTCGTTTCCTATTTAAATATAAACCTTTTCTGCCTCATTTTCTAAAAGTAGGTTCTTTGTTGGCTAATACTTGATGGATTCATTATAAAGGAAAAATGCTGGGTAATATACCTGGTGGGCAAGCTGTTACTGTATTAAAGTTGAAAAAATAACTTCTTGTAGTTATTCTTCCCAAAATATTTGCTTTCCTAAATTCCCAAAGAAATCTTTCCCTTCTGGAATATTAAAAAAACTAAGTTATGTTGTAAAATATTGTAGTTTGTTTCATTATAGAGGAAGAAGGCCATGTTGGAAATATAATAAATTGACTTGCTTCACTAATAAAAGCTTCCATTTATTCTTTTGTCTTCTTGTAAGAGTTGGTTTATTTTCGATACTTCAAAGGGTATTAGCTTATTTGAAGCCAGAGAAGAATATTTCTTTGGTAACATTGTATAGAGAGAACACATTAAAACATTCATTGAATACACTTTTTGAAATACTACTATGTTCCAGAAAAATTTTATTGACTGCAGTTTCTCAGAGGATCCTAGTATATCAAGCTTTAAGCACTGTTGAAAAGATATGCAAATAACAGTTAGTATGTGTCATTTTAAGTGGTTGCAGAATTGAAATGAAGTCGCTATCCAGTGCAAAAATCAAGATCAGTTGTAAAATTTGATACAGAGAATAGCTTTGTATGTTGACCTAGTCCTAAGCCTTCCAAAGCCAAGTCTAAGATTCGGTAACATGTATGTATGTGTGGTAAATACCTTGCTTTTCCTTTGAGATCAGTTTGCCAGGAAAAGAAGGTCTTTGAGTATAACAGCAGCGTGTAATTCACTCAATATTTAATATTTATTAAATGTCTCCTGTGGATCGGGCACTGTTCTCGGTTTTCTAGGCTTAGAGGATACAATAATGAACAAGATCAGCAAGATCCTATTCTCATGGAGCAGATCAATAGATAAGAGGATTTCAAGTCATGAATGCTATTAAGAAAGGAACCAGAATCCGAGGTTTCATGGGAAGTGGTGCGACAGTGATCTGAAAGGCCGCTGAAAAGGTGGAAAGTGACAATGAGCCGAGAACTAAACGGCCAGAAAGGGGCAGCAAAGTAAAGATTCTTAGGTAGAGTGTTCCAGAGAATGCTAGGCCCTCAGGCTGGCTCCAGCTTAGGAAGGAGTTTTGCATTTTAGAAGATGGGAAAGGCCAGTGTGGCTGGAGCAGATGAGGTGGGAGTAGAATGGGGTGGGGCAGGAGTAGGGAGTCCAGATGGACAGGGCTTTGTAGATTGTAGCGAGAAGGGAGAGGCACCAAAGGGGAAGCATGGAGACAAGCTCTATTAGGATTAATCCGAATGGTTTGGACCAGGGTCATCAAGTAGGGATGGAGAGAAGTGGATAAGTTCATTATGTGCTTTGGGAGTAGAATCACAGGACATGCCAGAGGATTACGTGGAAGGCATGAAGGGGAAAGGAGAATCAAGAACCATATGAAGTTGGAGTATGCAGGTGAAGCACATTTCTATGAGGGAGATGTGGGGTTAGAATTAAGAGTTCTATTCAGGTCATACTGAGTTTAGGATATTAAGATGCTTGAGATGGGATGATTGCTAACACCCCCCTTTAATCAAACTTTAAAAGGAAAGTGAAGAGGGTCAAGAGGCAAAGAGGGGAGGGAGGTTTGGGGGTAGTGAGATGGACTGATTCTAGAACAAGTCCCCCTGTTATGAGCCTTTCTTGATATAGCCATTTTGCTCTCAACCTTAGTCAACCTCATAACTTCATTTTAAAGTCGCTCATTAGCTTGCTTAACCAATACTGATCTCTTTCTCTATGCTGCTCACTGTGCTAAGCTCTAGAATATGGTCTATAAGGCACAGCCTCTTAAATCCTGATAGCTTTTCCTCTTC
Source organism: Stenella coeruleoalba (assembly GCF_951394435.1). Lineage (NCBI taxonomy): Eukaryota > Metazoa > Chordata > Mammalia > Artiodactyla > Delphinidae > Stenella > Stenella coeruleoalba. The sequence goes on along the minus strand of NC_137162.1, from coordinate 62,995,032 downwards.
CCAACTGTGTTATTCAACTTGAGTTCAAGAGATAAAATTCAAGTGTAACAGGCATTAGTCTTAAAACCAATCTTTATCCTAATAACCATCAACATACTTTGCTATTTGTCATTTGCTGTCTATAGTGACTTTTCATATTTTAAAACACTGTCTTTAGTTAACAGCAGAAAATCTCACTGGCTGCTTTGCGTCCTGCACTGTATTCATGTAGCCTGTTCCACAAACTGCTTTCCCTGAGCACGGCTTCCTAGAGACATCTGCCCTCCGAGACTTTGTTGCTTCTCTGGATTAGTAGTTCTCAAACTTTTTGGTTGCAAGGCCCCTTTGCACTTAAAATTGAGGATGCCAGAGAGCTTCTGTTTATGTAGGTTATATCTCTCGATGTTTATCCTATTTGAAATTCGATTTAAGGAAATTTTAACAATTTATGTTAATGACAAATCCATTGATTTAAACAATTTTACGAAAAACTTATTTTCCAGAAGTGGCATATTTTACACTTTTGCAAACATCTTTAATATCTGGCTTAATAGGAAACAGGTTGATTCTCATAACTGGTGTGATATGTCATGTAGCCTTTGGAAAACTCCACTGTACATTTATGAGAGTGTGAGTGAAAAAAATAATGTCTTATTATGAAGCTAGTTTCATGGGATCTCCTGTCCCAGTCTGAGGTCCCCTGAACCCCTACCTTAAGAACTGCTGCCCTACTTAATCTCCAAAATATACAAACAGCTCATACAACTCAGCAACACCACCAAAAAAAAATCCTAATCAAAGAATGGGCAGAAGACCTAAATGGACATTTCTCCGAAAAGACTACAGATGGCCAATAGGCACATGAAAAGATGCTCGACATCACCAATTATTAGAGAAATGCAGATCAAAACTACAGTCAGGTACTATCTCACACCAGTCAGAATGGCCATCATTAAAAAGACTACAAAAAAAAAGTGTACAAATAACATGCTGGAGAGGGTATAGAGAAAAGGGAACCCTCCTACACTGTTGGTGGGAATGTAAGTTGGTGCAGCCATTGTGGAAAACAGTATGGAGCTTCCTCAGAAAACTAAAAATCGAATTACCGTGATCTAGCAATCCTACTCCTGGGCATATATCCAGAGAAAACCATAATTCAAAAAGACACATGCACCCCAGTGTTCATTGCAGCACTATTTACAATAGCCAGGTCATGGAAGCAACCTAAATGCCCATTGACAGACGAATGGATAAAGAAGTTGTGGTACATATATACAATGGAATATTACTCAGCCATAAAAAGGAACGAAATTGAGTCATTTGTTGAGATGTGGATGGACCTAGAGACTGTCATACAGAGTGAAGTCAGAGAAACAAATACCGTATATTAATGCATGTATGTGGAACCTAGAAAAATGGTACAGATGAACCGGTTTCTAGGGCAGAAGTTGAGACACAGATGTAGAGAACAAACATATGGACACCAAGGGGGGAAAACCGCAGTGGGGTGGGGATGGTAGTATGCTGAATTGGGCAATTGGGATTGACATGTATACACTGATGTGTATAAAATTGATGGCTAATAAGAACCTGCAGTATAAAACAAAACTAATAAACCTTCTTTGGGTTATTTGTATGGAAATATGTTAATATAAATATTTCAGACATTACATGAAATTTCTAAAAATCTTATGTTCCGGTATAATGTTATAAGTCAATTCTAGTTATTACTTTAAAATGTATATCTCAAATAACTAAAATTTCCTTGTCAATTGCATTATTATGAACTTTCATCAAATCTTTAACCGTGGTCATTTTTAAGTCTTTTGTCATTTACAGACAGTTCTGGGTATACTCTGTTGCTTTTGCAAAAATGTTTCTATAAAAGGGTTTCAGCTTCAAGGAATTCATGGAAAAGACTCTGACAAGTACAGGTTTCTGGTAACTGACTATACTGCTGAACTGAATGAATAAGCATTTTCAGAACTCTAACGGAAAACTGATGAATTCATAAAAGTGCTAACAAAAGATCAAGATGAAAAAAAATTACATGGGACTGAGTGAACTGATGAGGATAATTATAATTTTTGTGACTTTCTGTTTGAATAAAAATAATAATTTTAAAAAATAAAATAAAATAAATCCCACAAGGACTCAGAGGCAAAAAATATACAAATCAATTTTCACTGCAAAGTAAAGGAGCTGTTACATTGGAAGGTTCCTGGACTGAATGTCAATATTATGACATAGTATGAGTGTATTTCGTGTTTGGTAATTGCAGTCATTGTTGCTTTTGTTGTAGTCATCCATTTACAATGCTTGGTGTCAGTTTATCTCTTGTAAAATAAAATAGTGTGTGTGTGTGTGTGTGTGTGTGTGTGTGCGGGGGAAAAAAAAAAGAAAAGCTACATATACCCTAATGTACATTGCAGCACTATTTACAATAGCCAGGACATGGAAGCAACCTAAAGGTCTGTCGACAGAGAAATGGATAAAGAAGTTGTAGTGTATATATATCTATATATATATATACACACACACACACACACAATGGACTACTACTCAGCCATAAAAAAGAATGATATAATGCCATTTGCAGCAACATGGATACAACTAGAGATGATTATTATGCTAAGTGCAGTAAGTCAGCAAGAGAAAGACAAATACCATATGATATCACTTATATATGGAATCGAAAATATGGCACAAATGAACCTATCTACAAAACAGACTCACAGAACAGACTGGTGGTGGCCAAGGGAGGGCAGGTGGGGGGGGGAGGACTGGGAGTTTGGGGTTAGTAGATGCAAACTATTATTTAGAATGGATTAGGGACTTCCCTGGTGGTCCAGTGGTTTAGAGTTCGCCTTCTAATGCAGGGGGTGCAGGTTCGATCCCTGGTCAGGGAGACAAGATCCCACATGCCTCCCGGCCAAAACCACCAAAACATAAAACAGAAGCATTATTGTAACAAATTCAATAAAGACTTTAAAACAGAATGGTTAAACAACAAGGTCCTCATGTATAGCACAGGGAACTTTATCCCAATCTCCTGGGATAAACCATAATGGAAAAGAATATAAAAAAGAATGTATACATGTGTCTAATTGAGTCACTTTGCTGTACAGCAGATGTAACACAACACTGTAAATCAACTATATTCCAATTGAAAAAAAACAAACCTGCAGCTCTATAGCCTGCACTGTGTTGGGCAAGGTGCAGCAGAGTGGATGCTGAGAGTTAGTTTAGGAAAGTAATGTGCCTGCAGTGGCTGGTCTAGGTCTCCCAACCAAAGAAAAAATTGACTTCTCTATTATTTAGTGCACATTGGTTTTGGGTGAGTCAAGAGTCATGGCAATGCCATGGCTTTATTATTTTATCATGGAATGTACTGGGTTTCTTGGCAATGCTGGGTTTTGGTTTTTTTTGACATCTTTATTGGAGTATAATTGCTTTACATTGCTGTGTTAGTTGCTACTGTATAACAAACCGATTCAGCTATATGTATACATATATCCCCATATCCCCCCCCCTTGCGTCTCCCTCCCTCCCACCCCTCCCTATCGCACACCTCTAGGTGGTCACAAAGCACAGAGCTGATCTCCCTGTGCTATGTCGCTGCTTCCCACTAGCTGTTTTACATTTGGTAGTGTATGTATGTCCATGCCACACTCTCACTTCGTCCCAGCTTACCCTTCCCCCTCCCCGTGTCCTCAAGTCCATTCTCTATGTCTGTGTCTTTATTCCTGTCCTGCCCCTAGGTTCTTCAGAACCTTTTTTTTTTAGATTCCATATATATGTGTTAGCATACAGTATTTGTTTTCCTCTTTCTGCCTTACTTCACTCTGTATGACAGTCTCTAGGTCCATCCACCTCACTACAAATAACTCAATTTCGTTTCTTTTTATGGCTGAGTAATATTCCATTGTATATATGTGCCACATCTTCTTTATCCATTCATCTGTCAATGGACACTTAGGTTTCTTCCATGTCCTGGCTATTGTAAATAGTGCTGCAATGAACAGGCAATGCTGGGTTCTTTAATACTGTTTTATCTGCTTGAATTCTGTCAAAGCTGTTTCATTGTTGTTTTCATCCCTATTACTGTAGAGTCACTGAAAGGTAACAGAAGTTCTCCCTTACCTAGACAGTTGGTTCATTATTCTGGGATAGTTTTGCAAAATCTAACATGAAATACATATGCCCAGAACCCTTAGAAGTGTTGGCAGCATGATAGAATTTGGGCAAGAGGCATAGGGTTATTTTAAATAGACTTTTGTTCTTTTGCTCACTCCTAAAACTAATTATTGAGGCAAAGAGTATATACTGAGCTAATAAAAAGTGGGATTTTTTTTTTTTCTTTTTGCAGTACACAGGCCTCTCACTATTGTGGCCTCTCCCGTTGCGGAGCACAGGCTCTGTTCACACAGGCTCAGCGGCCATGGCTCACGGGCCCAGCCACTGCACGGCATGTGGGATCTTCCCGGAACAGGGCACAAACCCGTGTCCCCTGCATCGGCAGGCGGACTCTCAACCACTGCGCCACCAGGGAAGCCCAAAAGTGGGAATTTTTGATACAAGAGTCCTTTGCCATTTTCTTTTCAGTCTTGCTAGATTTACATATATACAATGGACAATCACACAGCCATTAGAAAGAATGAAATAATGCCATTTGTAGCAACATGGATCGTCCTAGAGATTACCATACTAAGCGGAGACAAATATCATGTTATCACTTATATGTGGAATCTGAAAAAATGATACAAATGAACTTATTTACAAAACAGAAACAGACTCACAGACTTTGAGAAAAAAATTATGGTTACCAAAGGGGAAAGGTGGGAGGGAGGGATAAATTAGGAGTTTGGGATTAACATATATACACTACTATATATAAAATAATCAACAAGGACCTACTGTATAGCACAGGGAGCTCTACTCAATACTCTGTAACGGCCTATATGGGAAAAGAATCTAAAAAAGAGTGGATAACTTCAGACCTAGAGACACATACAGACTGAAAGTAAGGGGATGGAAAAAGATATTCCACGCAAATGGAAACCAAAAGAAAGCTGGAGTAGCAATTCTCATATCAGACAAAATAGACTTTAAAATGAAGACTATTAGAAGAGACAAAGAAGGACACTACATAATGATTAAGGGATCGATCCAAGAAGAAGATATAACAATTGTAAATATTTATGCACCCAACATAGGAGCACCTCAATACATAAGGCAAATACTAATAGCCATAAAAGGGGAAATCGACAGTAACACATTCATAGTAGGGGACTTTAACACCCCACTTTCACCAATGGACAGATCATCCAAAATGAAAATAAGGAAACACAACCTTTAAATGATACATTAAACAAGATGGACTTAATTGATATTTATTGATATTTATTGATACTTATTGATATTTCTCAAGTGCTCATGGAACATTCTCCAGGATAGATCATATCTTGGGTCACAAGCCTTGGTAAATTTAAGAAAACTGAAATTGTATCAAGTATCTTTTCTGACCACAACTATGAGACTAGATATCAATTACAGGAAAAGAGCTGTAAAAAATACAAACACGTGGAGGCTAAACAATACACTACTTAATAACGAAGTGATCACTGAAGAAATCCAAGAGTAAATAAAAAAATACTTAGAAACAAATGACAATGGAGACATAACGACCCAAAACCTATGGGATGCAGCAAAAGCAGTTCTAACAGGGAAGTTTATAGCAATACAATCCTACCTTAAGAAACAGGAAACATCTGGAATAAACAACCTAACCTTGCACCTAAAGCAATTAGAGAAAGAAGAACAAAAAAACCCCAAAGTTAGCAGAAGGAAGGAAATCATAAAAATCAGATCAGAAATAAATGAAAAAGAAATGAAGGAAATAATAGCAAAGCTCAATAAAACTAAAAGCTAGTTCTTTGAGAAGATAAAATAGACAAACCATTAGCCAGACTCATCAAGAAAAAAAGGGAGAAGACTCAAATCAATAGAATTAGAAATGAAAAAGGAGAAGTAACAACTGACACTGCAGAAATACAAAAGATCATGAGAGATTACTACAAGCAACTCTATGCCAATGAAATGGACAACCTGGAAGAAATGGACAAATTCTTAGAAATGCACAACCTGCCAAGACTGAATCAGGAAGAAATAGAAAATATAAACAGACCAATCACAAGCACTGAAATTGAAACTGTGATTAAAAATCTTCCAACAAACAAAAGCCCAGGACCAGGTGGCTTCACAGGCGAATTCTATCAAACATTTAGAGAAGAGCTAAGACCGATCCTTCTCAAACTCTTCCAAAATATAGCAGAGGGAGGAACACTCCCAAACTCATTCTACGAGGCCACCATAACCTTGATACAAAAACCAGACAAGGATGTCACAAAGAAAGAAAACTACAGGCCAATATCACTGATGAACATAGATGCAAAAATCCTCAACAAAATACTAGCAAACAGAATCCAACAGCACATTAAAAGGATCATACACCATGATCAAGTGGGGTTTATTCCAGGACTGCAAGGATTCGTCAATATATGCAAATCAATCAATGTGATACACCATATTAACAAATTGAAGAATAAAAACCATATGATCATCTCAATAGATGCAGATAAAGCTTTCGACAAAATTCAACACCCATTTATGATAAAAACCCTGCAGAAAGTAGGCAGAGAGGGAACTTTCCTCAACATAATAAAGGCCATATATGATAAACCTACAGCCAACATCATCCTCAATGGTGAAAAACTGAAAGCATTTCCACGAAGATCAGGAACAAGACAAGGTTGCCCACTCTCACCACTCTTAATTAATATAGTTTTGGAAGTTTTAGCCACAGCAGTCAAAGAAAAGGAAATAAAAGGAATCCAAATCGGAAAAGAAGAAGTAAATCTGTCACTGTTTGCAGATGACATGATACTATACATAGAGGATCCTAAAGGTGCTACCAGAAAACTACTAGAGCTAATCAATGAATTTGGTAAAGTTGCAGGATACAAAATTAATGCACAGAAATGTCTTGCATTCCTATACACTAATGAAAAAATCTGAAAGTGAAATCAAGAAAACACTCCCATTTACCACTGCAACAAAAAGAATAAAATATCTAGGAATATACCTACCTAAGGAGACAAAAGGCCTGTATGCAGAAAAGTATAAGACACTGATGAAAGAAATTAAAGATGATACAAATAGATGGAGAGATATACCATGTTCTTGGATTGGAAGAATCAACATTGTGAAAATGACTATACTACCGAAAGCAATCTACAGGTTCAATGCAATCCCTATCAAACTACCACTGGCATTTTTCACAGAACTAGAACAAAAAGTTTCACAATTTGTATGGAAATACAAAAGACCCCAAATAGCCAAAGCAATCTTGAGAACAAAAAACGGAGCTGGAGGAATCAGGCTCCCTGACTTCACACTATACTACAAAGCTACAATAATCAAGACAGTATGGTACTGGCACAAAAACAGAAAGATAGATCTATGGAACAGGATAGAAAGCCCAGAGAAAACCACGCACATATGGTCACCCTATCTTTGATAAAGGAAGCAGGAATGTACAGTGGAGAAAGGACAGCCTCTTCAATAAGTGGTGCTGGGAAAACTGGACAGGTACATGTAGAAGTATGAGATTAGATCACTCCCTAACACCATACACAAAAATAAGCTCAAAATGGATTAAAGACCTAAACCTAAGGCCAGACACTGTCAAACTCTTAGAGGAAAACATAGGCAGAACACTCTATGACATAAATCACAGCAAGATCCTTTTTGACCCACCTCCTAGAGAAATGGAAATGAAAACAAAAATAAACAAATGGGACCTAATGAAACTTCAAAGCTTTTGCATAGCAAAGGAAACCATAAACACCACCAAAAGACAACCCTCAGAATGGGAGAAAATATTTGCAAATGAAGCAACTGACAAAGGATTAATTTCCAAAATTTACAAGCAGCTCATGCAGCTCAATAACAAACAACCCAATCCAAAAATGGGCAGAAGACCTAAATAGACATTTCTCCAAAGAAGATATACAGACTACCAACAAACACATGAAAGAATGCATCTCATCTAACACCAGTCAGAATGGCCATCATCAAAAAATCTACAAACAATAAATGCTGGAGAGGGTGTGGAGAAAAGGGAACACTCCTGCACTGCTGTTGGGAATGTGAATTGGTACAGCCACTATGGAGAACAGTATGGAGGTTCCTTAAAAAACTACAAATAGAACTACCATATGACCCAGCAATCCCACTACTGGGCATATACCCTGAGAAAACCATAATTCAAAAAGAGTCATGTACCAAAATGTTCATTGCAGCTCTATTTACAATAGCCCGGACATGGTAGCAACCTAAGTGTCCATCAACAGATGAATGGATAAAGAAGATGTGGCACATATATACAATGGAATATTACTCAGCCATAAAAAGAAACGAAATTGAGCTATTTGTAATGAGGTGGATAGACCTAGAGTCTGTCATACAGAGTGAAGTAATTCAGAAAGAGACAAATACCGTATGCTAACACATATATATGGAATTTAAGGGAAAAAAAAGCCATGAAGAACCTAGGGTTAAGACAGGAATAAAGACACAGACCTACCTACTGGAGAACGGACTTGAGGATATGGGGAGGGGCAAGGGTGAGCTGTGACAAAGAGAGAGAGAGGCATGGACATATATACACTACCAAACGTAAGGTAGATAGCTAGTGGGAAGCACCCGCTTAGCACAGAGAGATCAGCTCGGTGCTTTGTGACCGCCTGGAGGGGTGGGATAGGGAGGGTGGGATAGGGAGGGTGGGAGGGAGGGAGATGCAAGAGGGAAGAGATATGGGAACATATGTATAACTGATTCACTTTGTTATAAAGCAGAAACTAACACACCATTGTAAAGCAATTATACCCCAATAAAAATGTTTTAAAAAAAAATTATTAGCTTCAACATATGGCAGAATTTTAAAATAGGAGATATATTTTGTGATTCTTTGATTCTGTCCTATCCCAGGTCATTATATTATAGCATGACAATAAAAAAAAGAGTGGATATATGTATATGCATAATTGATTCACTTTGCTGTACACCTGAAACTAACACAACATTGTAAATCAACTATACTCCAATATAAAAGAAAATGACATTTAAAAAAACAAAGAACTGGGGCTTCCCTGGTGGCGCACTGGTTGAGAGTCCGCCTGCCGAAGCAGGGGACACAGGTTCGTGCCCCGGTCCGGGAAGATCCCACATGCCGCAGAGCGGCTGGGCCCGTGAGCCATGGCCGCTGAGCCTGCGCATCCGGAGCCTGTGCTCCGCAACGGGAGGGGCCGCAACAGTTAGAGGCCCGCGTACCGCAAAAAAACAAAACAAAAAAAAACAAAGAACCATTTAGGTGGAGACCAGGCAAAAGTCTGTGAAAATTAAAGTATATAATTTAAATAATTATATATTAAATAATTATATAGTTTAAGTAACTGTTCAGGGTAAAGAGTAAGAAATATCCCAGGGTATTGAATGCTTTAACGACTAGGCAAATGACGATCCATGCATAACTTTTGGCTCGTGGGACCTGAACAGGCATTAGAAAGCAATGGAATTAATAACACTGCTGTATGTCGAATATGAAAGTTGTCGAGAGTACACCCCTAAGAGTTCTCATCACAAGGAAAAAATTGTTCCCTTTTATTTTGTGTCTGTATGAGATGATGGATGTTCACTAAACTTACTGTGCTCATCATTTCATGATGTATGTAAATCAAATCATTATGCTGTACACCTTAAATTTTTTTTTTTTTTTTTTTTTTACACAAACAATTTTTTGGGTTTTTTTTGGCCATGCTGAGACCAGGCCACATTCAATCCTGACCATGGGTCAAACCCGGGTCCCCCAGCAGTAGAAGCACGGAGTCCTAACCACTTGACCACCAGGGAAGTCCCCTGTACACTTTAAATTTATATAGTGCTTATGTCGATTATAGCTCAATAAAACTAGAAGAAAAAAATCTCCAAAAAAAATCTTGCTAGATTTAGACAACAGACTAAATGCATCATTCCTTCATTCATTCAACAAGTGAATGCCTACTATCAGAAGACTGAATTTTTTACCTGTCACTTCTGAGCAGTTATGTGAGAAAAACACTGAAATTTGTCTATGAATTTTAGGGTCTTTCAGATGGTGCAGGCTATCTTTGGGGGAAAAACCTGGTTATTAAGGCTAGGTTTATTTAAATGCCATTCTCAATTCTTGGCTGTTATTCTCAGGGGCCAACACTGGGTGCAGGAGAGACTTCTTCCCTTGAAATTGCCTTGGGGGAAAGTTTTTGCAGTTGCCTGTAATTCAGTGGAGTTTTCTGGGTTATTTACACCTTGTTCATCTCTGCTCCTCAGATCAGTTTTAGCCGGTGCTGTTTCTCCCCAGATCATGTGAGAGGGAGGGCTTGATAGATTTTGTATTTTCCTTTTTTCGTTTTTGTTTTTGACTAGAAAATAGCCACATCCCCATTTCGAATGCTACTTTTGTTTTGGCCAATTAAGTTTCTTCTCGTTGTACTTGGGGGTTGGCAAACTCTCTGTAAAGGGCCAGATGGTAAATATTTTAGACTTTTCATGCCATGCAGCCCATTGTAGCTATTCAATGCTGCTGTGAAAGCACCTGCAGGCAATACATAAATGAATGAATGTGGAATGAATGTGGCTCTTACAAAAATTTACTCTTGACAACAGGCGGCAGGCCAGATTTGGCCTAGGGGTGTGGTTTGCCAACTCTTGCTTTTACTGGTTTACTGTTGGAATTTCTTTCTACCTTATATATAAAATGTACTTATAAAAACTAACGTTATTGAGCACTACCTAGTCTATTCCAGGTACTCTGCTAAGCACTTTATATGCATTATTGCATATAACTGTCTTGAAAACTTTAACGTGGATACCATTATCCTCTTTTTTACAGAATGTGCAGCTGAGGCTTAGAGAGCTCCAGTGACTTGCTCAAGGTCATGCAGCTAGGAAGTGGCAGAGCAATTTGTTTTCTGGGGATTTTTTTTTTTTTTTGGCTACACCGCACAGCTCACAGGATCTTAGCTCCCCTACCAGGAAATAAACCTGGGCCCAAGGCAGTGAAAGCTCTGCGTCCTAACCACCGGACCGCCAGGGAATTCCCCAGAGCTCTTATTTGAACCAAGGTCAATATGAGTATCTTTCACAAAGTTAACAAGCTGCTGGTTCTATTAATTTTAGTTTAAATGGACTATAAGAAAAGACAACCATCCATAGACAGATGAATAAATAAGATGTGAGATATACACACAAATATTACTCAGCCATAAGAAAAGGATAGGAGGGTGGGAGACGCAAGAGGGAAGAGATATGGGGATATATGTATAGGTATAGCTGATTCACTTTGTTATAAAGCAGAAACTAACACACCATTATAAAGCAATTATACTCCAATAAAGATGTTAAAAAAACACCAAAAAAAGAAAAGGATAAAATCTTGCCACTTGCAACAACATGGATGGACCCAGAGGGCATTATGCTAAGTGAAGTAAGTCGGACAGAGAAAGACCATACCATATGATTTCACTTACATATGGAATCTAAAAAACAAAAACGTGAATAAACAGAAACAGACTCATGGATACAGAGAACCGGTGGTCACCAAAGTGGGGGGGGGGGTGGGCAAAATAGGTGAAGGAGATTAAGAGGTACACACTTACAGTTATAAATCACAGGGATGTAACGTACGGCATAGGGAATATAGTCAATAATATTATAGACATAGTATTACCATACAGTAACTTTGTATGGTGGCAGATGGTTACTAGACCTATCGGGGTGACCATTTCATAATGTATATAAATGTCAAATCATGTTTTACACCTGAAACTAATATTGAATATCAGCTGTACATCAATAAAAAAGTTTTGGTTTTTTTTTTTTTTTTTTTTTTTTTTTACACGGACCTCTCACTGTTGTGGCCCCTTCCGGACGCGCAGCCTCAGCGGCCATGGCTCACGGGCCCAGCCGCTCCACGGCGTGTGGGATCTTCCCGGACCGGGGCACTAACCCGTGTCCCCTGCATCGTCAGGCGGACTCTCAACCACTGCGCCACCAGGGAAGCCCAATAAAAAATTTTTAAAGGGCCAACTACACCTGAAGTAAAATTGCTGACAAGCCATTGAACCAGGCCGTTGAACCATTCCCTTCCTATAATAAGGGAAGATTAACCTAAAATTATGTTGTCCAAATCATAATTGTAGGTATATCTATGTATATAGACATAGATGTTAAAAATTACCCATTTTGTAGCTAAGTAGCTGTTGCAGTATTGCTAAACTTTTCATAGCTACCTGCATTGCAGGTCTGTTCTTGATTATCAGTCAGTCAGTTACTAATCATGAGATATGAAGGGAGAAAACTCAAATATGTTAGGACAACATTTTTTAAATGGTCCAGATGCATTTTTATAGGGTAAGTGTCAGTACACAACTGGGCCTTTTAATCATTTTGCACTTAAGAGAGATGTGATATTTTTGGGGGGAAAAAAATCAGTTGGGGGTCATAGTATCCATTCAAGTTGTTTTCATCATTACTTATTTTGGGACTTTGAAAAAACCTAAAATAGGAAATAAATTCAAGAAAGCAACCAGGGGCTTCCCTGGTGGCGCAGTGGTTGAGAGTCCGCCTGCCTATGCAGGGGACACGGGTTCGTGCCCCGGTCCGGGAGGATCCCGCATGCCATGGAGCGGCTGGGCCCGTGAGCCATGGCCGCTGAGCCTGCGTGTCCGGAGCCTGTGCTCCGCAGCAGGAGAGGCCACAGCAGTGGGAGGCCTGTGTACCGCAAAAAAAAAAAAGAAAAAAGAAAAATAGAAAGCAACCAGGAACTGTGTGTCAAGGAGAAATCCCAGAGAAAGTACAGTTCCCATAAAAAATCTCACCCATACAGCCCAGTCAGACTCTTGTGGTACGCGGGCCTCTCACTGCTGTGGCCTCTTCCGCTCCGCGGCATGTGGGATCTTCTCAGACCGGGGCATGAACCCGCGTCCCACATCGGCAAGCAGACTCTCAACCACTGCGCCACCAGGGAAGCCCTGGACTCTTGAAGCCAGTAACTTCTCAGGGAGGTCACAACCCAGTATTAACTTTTCATCTATAGAAGTGCCAGGAAAGCCTTATTACGTGCGTTGTATGAAATTGGGTTCAAGAATACAGTTAAGAAAAACCAACCAGAAAACCTGCTGGATGATAATGTGTTTCTGAATCTGACATGATCTGCAGCAGTCGTGCACCAGCTATCAGTACAAAGCTCTTTACCCCCTCTTCCTTCTGAATTTTCTCACTCACTTTTCCTCCCCTGGTTATCTTAATCACTTTGCCTTTCCTGTTATCACCCTAAGTCAGGTTTTGTTATCAAGAGACTCATCACCCTCCAAAGTCATCTGTGATCTCCTTTAGATGATGTTTATGCTTTTAATTTTCACCCCAAAGCTATTGCTTGGACCTAAGAAAATGGGGGCTTCCCTGGTGGCGCAGTGGTTGGGAGTCTGCCTGCCGATGCAGGGAACACGGGTTCGTGCCCCTGTCCGGGAAGATCCCACATGGCGCTGAGCCTGTGCTTCCGGAGCCTGTGCTCCGCAAAAAAAAAAAGAAAGAAAGAAAATGGTACAATCATGTAAGAAATTATAAAAAATAAAACAGAGTAATTGCCAATCTGCTGATTATGCAAAACTATAGAATGGCTTTATGTTAAAAACGTATTGTCCTTTTAGACTGGGGTTTTGAACTTTGCTTCTGAATAGTTAATCTTTCATTTGTCTTTCTCTGCCTGGAGCCCAGAAAATCTAATTACATTCCACTTAAAAATAAGGAGAAATGATTCCCAAGCTCCTCTGGAAGAATACCTTAAGTTTCACTTACTGAGGATGTGCCAGAGTATCTGTTGCAATTTAATTCAATTCCATGGGCCTGCTTTTGCCTCTCTAATTTGAATATATATCTTATCACACAAACTTAATAGAGCATGTATACTAAATACAGAGGGTATGTTTGCAATGATCGGACTTGATGTATGATTACACGTTAGAAATGAAAGTCACTTTGAGATTGCTTGGTGTGCTTACAGAACTTGGCAGGCACCCTCCATAGCAGCTGATGTTAGAGGCTTTGCTGACCACTGTTCAGCAGAGGTGGCACTAAGCTGCCAGGGACGGAATACAAATAGCTTTCAAATATGAACTCAAAATTCAAGTACCGACTGCTAATTAAGCAGCTTCTCATGTGGGGCAACTCCGCTGTTCCAGGATCAGCAGCAGGAATTTGTTTATAAAATTAGTTAATGATAGTCAATGACTGTTGAATAATTTCGATACTTACACTTAAGATGTTTTTAATAAGTTGTGTTAGCATAAGCTGTAGGGCATTGTTTCCTAGAGTTGAGTCCCAGGGCCCACCTGCATCAGAATCATTTCAAGGCACTTAAAATGCAGATTCCCAGGCTCCAGCCCAGAACTAATCAGAAACTCGGGGTGGGAACCAGGGGTCTACATTTGAGTAGAAGCCCATGCGATTCTTATGTACGTAAGTGAAAGAAGCTCTGCTGTAAGAATTAAGAGAAGGAAGCTAGAGCAGCTTCTGTAGGGAGAAGAGTCCTGAACCACAAAGCTACTCTGTGCCTTTGGTTCCCAGGGGGAACCAAGCCTGGGGACAGGGCATTCCCAGCAGCTTTAGGCAGCCAAGGAGCTACAACTCTCTCCTGCTAGTTCTCCAAGCACTTCCTCCTGTGCGAGAACGAGAATTCTGCTGCGTGCACCCAAGTAGGGGGGCTGAGACTGGTAACCACAACACTAGGGCTTTCAGGGCCCACGGGGAACCCTCCTAGATGAAAGCTAAGGATTCCCTAGTGACCCCTGAAGAATGTTCTAGAATACCTCAAGGGAGGTGAGGAAAAAGAAGGAGGTTGTTCTGCAAGGAACACAGACTAGGCAAGCAGCAATTTTGGGGGGATTTGAATGGAAACACTCAAATTGTTGTCCCAGTGGCGTGGTGTTAACTACTCTGCCTAGAGAGCCAGGACCATCTTTCGGGAACTGGACAAGTTTGGGGTAGAGCAAATACTCATTCCCCCACTTTCACATTCCAAGACAGGCTGTGTTCTGGTGACATCTGGTTAAAATGAAAATTGAGTGCCTGCCTGAGGGGATGCAATCGTTTCTCCTATAGTAGAGCATCTCTTCCCTAGGGAAATCCCCAAATTGCAGAACGGAGAAATGCTTCTAACTTGGACCTGCCATTGATACTCTTCCTCAGGACTTCCCCCCTGGTGGCGCAGTGATTGAGAATCTGCCTACTAATGCAGGGGGACACGGGTTCGAGCCCTGGTCTGGGAGGATCCCACATGCCGCGGAGCAACTAGGCCCGAGAGCCACAACTACTGAGCTTACGTGTCTGGAGCCTGTGCTCTGCAACAAGAGAGGCCACCCCAATGAGAAGCCCGCGCACCACAATGAAGAGTAGCCCCCACTTGCGGCAACTAGAGAAAAGCCCGCATGCAGCAACGAAGACCCAACAGAGCCAACAACAGCAACAAAAAACACTCTTCCTTTGGAGGGGATGAGAGTCACAGCCAGGTGGATGAGAGCTTGGAACCCTGCATGAGAAAAATGCAACCCTCCCCTCATAGTTCTGTAGCTACGCAGTCCAAGACACCAACACTGCATACAGTGCATATAGTCTGATATACCAATGTATGTGCACATGGCACATGGTGGACTTAACCATTGGCCAGAAGTCCAGGGACTTCCATGCTGCTCAGCTCAATGGAAACTTTTCAGTCCTCATTCACTCATTCATTCCTGACCTCTTGACGGCATGGCATTTGACAGACCGAGGCTCCCTCCTTGAAACGCCTCTTCGCTCATCCTTCCACAGCACAGCCTTCTCCCACTCTACCTTGCCAGCAACTTCTTGTGTTTCCTTTAAGGGCTTTTAAAATCACTTAAATATGTGATCCTTAGCATTCTGACCTAGTGTCTTAGTCTCTCCAGGCTCCCCGGGGCAATGTCATCCACTCTTAAGATATAGGTTACCACTGATATGCAGTTCTTGATCTTTTTAGTTCACTTACCCCCAAATTAGTAGAATTTGTTGACTGCTACTTACACTCACAATTATTGCCTTCATTTCCTTTAAAAAAGTTTTTATTTTAAATATTAAAAAAATTTAAGAAATACCTTTGATTAAAGAAAAATAGCTTCAAGGAGTTTAAAATGAAAAGTAGCAGTTTCGAGTACTGTCTTTCCCTACACCTCTCCCCCCCACCCCGACCCTCCC
This sequence comes from Stenella coeruleoalba, assembly GCF_951394435.1. Classification (NCBI taxonomy): domain Eukaryota; kingdom Metazoa; phylum Chordata; class Mammalia; order Artiodactyla; family Delphinidae; genus Stenella; species Stenella coeruleoalba. Next base: position 62,978,685 of record NC_137162.1, on the reverse strand, counting down.
TCGCAACCACTCCCAGGAGGGAGCCTGTTCAGACCTGTGTTTTGCTGGTTACCTGGTTATGTGGTAACGACATGCTCAAGTCACTACTTCTTGATTTATCAATTTAAAACATCTATTGACTTTTTCCAGTGATAGTAAAGGATATAGCTCACGACACCCTACTCCCCTCCTCATTTCTTTCAATATAGCTCCAATATTAAAATTGCTTTTGGTTAAAAAATGTGTGTTCGGGCTTCCCTGGTGGTGCAGTGGTTGAGAATCTGCCTGCCAATGCAGGGGACACGGGTTCGAGCCCTGGTCTGGGAAGATCCCACATGCCGCGGAGCAACTGGGCCTGTGAGCCACAACTACTGAGCTTGTGCGTCTGGAGCCTGAGCTCTGCAACAAGAGAGGCCGTGATAGTGAGAGGCCCACGCACCGCGATGAAGAGTGGCCCCCGCTTGCCACAACTAGAGAAAGCCCTCGCACAGAAACGAAGACCCAACACAGCCATAAATAAATAAATAAAGCAAACTGTCAATAAGTAAAAATAAACACTATAAAAAATAAAATAAAAAATATGTGTTATATACATAATAGTATATAATGAATTTATATATAAATATGTAGGTATACTTATGTAAATAAAATATTTTATACGTGTATATTGTTCTATTTTTTCTATTGTTCCATTTCTTGATCATCCACTAAGGATATTAGTGTCCAAACCCTTGCCTTTAACTTTCCTCAACCTCACAAATCACCTATATTTTCATTTATACATTGGCAGTGTTGATAAATACATTCTATTATGTATACATTTTACTCTGTCATAATCAAATTTCTGTATCTTTGTAGAGGGATTCTAAAAGTTGATGACGAATAAGCTGTATTTACATTACAATGATTATATAAATACCACCCACTGCAGAATTAAGAATATATTATGATTATATTCCTTTCCTGTACAGATTTATATTCTTAGAGCTTCTAACTGCCCCCCGCCTCAGTATTTGCCCTTATATTCTGTCAAATCCACCATCATAGTCATCTATTCGTCCTTTCCCCCCTCAAAGACCTCCCTCCAGGAGCCCTCCCTCCTGCTCTGATCTGCACTGATTGCTCTCCAGATCAGATGCTCCACTACCAGGCTGGGACTCCCCTTCTCTACTCTCCCAGTGTGTAGCTACTCTTTCCTGGAGCCTGTGTCTTCCTTTTTCTTGGTTTATTAAGATTTCTAATTTAAAAAGTATAACATGCTTGTTGTAACAAGTATATAGATATAAAAATCTCCCCTCATTCTCCTCCAACTTTGCACCTCTGAGGGAATCTAAGTTAAAGGTGTGGTGGGTCCCCTTCTACACCTTCATCTATGCTCAAATACACATCCTCGAACATATAAACACATATATGGGTTCCTTCTGTTCTTTTAAAAAATGGAATATTATACATCTTACTCTGCAACTTGCTTCCGCCACCCCTGATTTAATGATTTATCATAAACCTTTCTCCAGCTCAATACAGATTGATGTACGTTTTTAAATAATCTGCTTCAGGTTCCACAGTGTGGGTGTACCTTATTTATTCATCTATTTCCTATGATGAACAGTTTATTTTCTGTTTTTATGTCACTGCAAATCAATAAAAATGCTTATGAGGGAATCCTGACATACTGATGCTTTTATTTTTGTAGGATAGATTTCGAAAAATCAAAATTACTGGGTCAAAAGACAAGCATATAGTATTTTAACTATCGGAATATAACATGTACCAAAAAGTGCATCATAAATGTAGTTGTTCATAAATGAATTCTCACAAATACAACACGCAACGTGACCAGTACCCAGATCAAGAGACAGAATATTGCCAGCACCTGAGGCGCCCACCCCATACACCTGTGTCAATACTCCACTCCCAAGGGTACCCTCTCTCCTGACCGCTGACGGCGTGCGCATTTTTCATTTGAAGATATTGCCACACTCTTCTCCCCAATGGCTGTAGGAATTCACATTCCCACAAGTAACGCGCAAAGGTATCAGTTTCCCCCGTAACATTAGATATTACTTTTTACAACTTTTGCTTACCTGATGGGTGAAAATGGTATCTCACTGTTATTCTAATTTGCATGTTTCCTGACTGACCAGTGACCGGTGAGCACTATGGCTCACATTCCTTCATTTACAGATGAGAAAACCAAGGCTCAGAGCAGAGCACTGACATCGCCCAAGTCAGTTTAACACCTGCTTTGCTTCTGTGGTTAGCACAGTATTGTGGGACTCAGCAAAGAATCACAGATCCCTCCCCCATTAGTAAAGTTCTCTAAGCACACCTTATTCAAACTCTAAAGGAAAGCGGGGAGAAGAAGGACACACGCACATTCCATTTTACTCTGCTGGACTGGGAGACGAACACTGTTCGGCTCATAGAAAGCTTCTGTGATTTTGTAGACTTGGCCCAAAGACTGGTTTTGATAGCAATGGAGTAAAGTGACAAAGTAGATGATTAAATAGTTAATCCCACTAGAGGATTGTAAGTAGAGAAAAAGGTATGGGAGACTCCTGTAAGTATGATCACTTAAGAAAGCAGGTTTGCTTAACCACAAAGCCATGCAACAGAAACATGAGACATGCCCCCAAACAATAAGCAAATGGTGGAACGCAAACCACATCCTACCCAGTGAGCTCAGTAAGCTAATGATTCCTAGGATGTGCTCCTCTGTGCACACTAAGAACAAAAACATAAGGAAAAGGTGACATTATACTGAAACCTGAGATGATTTCTGTTTTTAGTATATGTTACCGCCTTTTTGCTCATTTCCATTGCTCCAAGTCAGTCCCCATTTAATCACATAGGGACAAGAAAACTCCCCCGCCTAACCTGGAGGAGGAGTTGATGATGGAGGCATGACATCTACTCAAGAAAAAGGAAGTGGGGCTTCCCTGGTGGTTAAGTGGTTAAGAGTCCGCCTGCCGATGCAGCGGACACGGGTTCGTGCCCCGGTCCGGGAGGATCCCACATGCCGCGGAGCAGCTGGGCCCGTGAGCCATGGCCGCTGAGCCTGCACTCCGCAACGGGAGAGGCCACAACAGTGAGAGGCGACAACATTGAGAGGCCTGCGTACAGCGCAAAAAAAAAAAAAAAAAATGAAGAAGGCGGCCTTCTCCCCCTCCCCAATTTTGATTATAAAACTGTAGCCCACTACGTTCTCAGGGTACAGCACTCCCTTGCTCACCTGCTTGTAAGCCTCACAAGTGTCCTATTCTAATAAATCACTTCTATCACTTTGCCTCTCGATGGATTCTTTCTGCCCTGAGACATAAAAAAGTGGAGGTTCTTGGAGGCTCCCCCTACCCCAGACGCATTTCTGCGGTTTCAGCTTGGGGACATTGAGGGAGGGAGCCCTGCTGAACGCAGGCAGGGATGGCTGGCCTGTGGAGGTTGGTGAGTCATCCAGCCGGGCTGAGGAAACAATCAAGCAATCACACGTGCAACATCTCTACTGAGGGCCTGAAGGCCGCAGGGAAAAGTGGAAAGACCTGTGGACTGAAAGCTAGGAGGCTTTGGGGGGCATCGCTTGCCCTCTCAGAGCCCGTTTTCTCTCAAGAAGCAGGGCTTGGAAGTGCTGAGAGCACCAGATGCCCAGCCTGGGCAGGTCCCTCTAGGACCAGGAACACAGCACCAAGGGGACAAACCATTGTCCTCGCACATCTGAAACTATCACAGCTTTAGGCAGGCGTGTCCAGGCCCAAATGAGGGTTTGTGCGGGCAGGTGCGACGAGAGCTGAGCCCTGAAGGAAGGGACGGGCGTGTCGGAGTGCTACAATGGCAGAAAGGAGAGCAAGGCATCATCTGTGGGGGGAGGGCTGGAAAGGAGGGGCGGCTCAGACTCAACACCAAGGGCCTGGAGAGGAAAGTGAGAAGAGTAACCCTAGCTGAAGAAACTACTGAAAGGAGCACTGATGGAGACATGAGGCTGGAAAAATAGGCTGAGGCCGGCCAGGCGGCCCACGCAAGCCCTCAATTCCCGGTGAGGACTGTGGGCTTGGCCCGCGGGCGTGTGGAACCACCGGCTGTGCTTTCACAGGGCAGCGTTGGGAGGCAACGGGTAGAACGCACGGTGTTTAATTTTCTAAGCTTAACTGTAACAAGTTACCACACTGTTGGTGGCTGCTGTAACGAACTGCCCAAACCTTGGTGGCTTAAAATGACCCAAATGTGTCCCCTTATAGTTCTATAGGCTAAAAGTCTGACATGGGTCTCACTGGGCTGAAACTAAGGTGTTGGCAGGGCTGCCTTTCTTTCTGGAAACTCCAGAGGAGAATCTGCTCCCTTACCTTTTCCGGCTTCTGCATTCCTCGGCTTGGGGCCCTTTAGTCCATCTTCAAAGCTAGCAAAGGCAAACCGCACCTTCTCACACCACATCACCCTGAACTTTCCTTCTGCCTCTGGCTTCCATTTTTAAAGACGCTTGTGATTACATGGGTCCCACCTGGATAATCCAGGCCACTCCCTCTTTTAAGATCACCTGATTAGCAGCATTAATTCCATCTGCAAACTTAATTGCCCTTGGCCATGTAAGGTAACAGGTTCCAAGGATTAGGATGATTAGGACAGAGACATCTTGGGGAGGCCATTATTCTGCCTGCCATACTGGGCTAGTTAGTTGGAACTCCTTGCAAGCAAACAACAACAAAAAAAAGCAAAAACAAAAATGGAGAAGGAGAGGGAGAGGGAGGAGAAGGAGAAGAAAAGAAATATATTGGCTTAAATAACTGAGGCCTGTGTCTTTCTTCACTTCTTGGATCTACTTTCCTCTCTTGGTTTTCAGGCACCTCCTTCTATGAACAGGACCCCGCATCACCAGGCTTACATCCTGCCAGCTTAGCAGCATGGCAGTCCCCTCTCCCAGTACTTTAGCACAACCCAGGATGATGAGCATTGACTCTGATTCACCCAGCTTCCTTCCAAGACTGTCCCTGGGCCAACTACTCTGGCCTAGGAGAGAACTTTCACTGGCCAGGCATGAATTTCATATGCACCGTTGGAGCTGAAACGTGGGAAGCCCCACCAAAGCAGACGGACAGAGACTTGGGGGTGGGTGGTTCCTTAAAGGAAAACTGGTAGACTGCTACCCAGAAAGCGCAGTAGTGGTCATAATTGCCCAATATGAGTTGCACTTCATGCCACGAAACTGTACTGAAAAATGATTTATAAGGTACTTAGCCATAAAAAAGAACAAAATAGGGCTTCCCTGGTGGCGCAGTGGTTGAGAGTCCGCCTGCCAATGCAGGGGACACGGGTTCGTGCCCCGGTCCGGGAAGATCCCACATGCCGCGGAGTGGCTGGGCCTGTGAGCCATGGCCGCTGAGCCTGCGCGTCCGGCGCGGCTGGGCCCGTGAGCCATGGCCGCTGAGCCTGCGCGTCCGGAGCCTGTACTCCGCAACAGGAGAGGCCGCAACAGTGAGAAGCCTGCATACCGCCCCCCCCAAAAAAAAGAACGAGGAAGAAGGTGGCCTTCTCCCCCTCCCCAATTTTCCTTTGATTATAAAACTGTAGCTCACTACGTTCTCAGGGTACAGCACTCCCTTGCTCACCTGCTTGTAAGCCTCACAAGTGTCCTATTCTAATAAATCACTTCTATCACTTTGCCTCTCGATGGATTCTTTCTGCCCTGAGACATAAAAAAGTGGAGGTTCTTGGAGGCTCCCCCTACCCCAGACGCATTTCTGCGGTTTCAGCTTGGGGACATTGAGGGAGGGAGCCCTGCTGAACGCAGGCAGGGATGGCTGGCCTGTGGAGGTTGGTGAGTCATCCAGCGGGGCTGAGGAAACAATCAAGCAATCACACGTGCAACATCTCTACTGAGGGCCTGAAGGCCGCAGGGAAAAGTGGAAAGACCTGTGGACTGAAAGCTAGGAGGCTTTGGGGGGCATCGCTTGCCCTCTCAGAGCCCGTTTTCTCTCAAGAAGCAGGGCTTGGAAGTGCTGAGAGCACCAGATGCCCAGCCTGGGCAGGTCCCTCTAGGACCAGGAACACAGCACTAAGGGGACAAACCATTGTCCTCGCACATCTGAAACTATCACAGCTTTAGGCAGGCGTGTCCAGGCCCAAATGAGGGTTTGTGCGGGCAGGTGCGACGAGAGCTGAGCCCTGAAGGAAGGGACGGGCGTGTCGGAGTGCTACAATGGCAGAAAGGAGAGCAAGGCATCATCTGTTGGGGGAGGGCTGGAAAGGAGGGGCGGCTCAGACTCAACACCAAGGGCCTGGAGAGGAAAGTGAGAAGAGTAACCCTAGCTGAAGAAACTACTGAAAGGAGCACTGATGGAGATATGAGGCTGGAAAAATAGGCTGAGGCCGGCCAGGCGGCCCACGCAGGCCCTCAATTCCCGGTGAGGACTGTGGGCTTGGCCCGCGGGCGTGTGGAACCACCGGCTGTGCTTTCACAGGGCAGTGTTAGGAGGCAACGGGTAGAACGCACGGTGTTTAATTTTCTAAGCTTAACTGTAACAAGTTACCACACTGTTGGTGGCTGCTGTAACGAACTGCCCAAACCTTGGTGGCTTAAAATGACCCAAATGTGTCCCCTTATAGTTCTATAGGCTAAAGTCTGACATGGGTCTCACCGGGCTGAAACTAAGGTGTTGGCAGGGCTGCCTTTCTTTCTGGAAACTCCAGAGGAGAATCTGCTCCCTTACCTTTTCCGGCTTCTGCATTCCTCGGCTTGGGGCCCTTTAGTCCATCTTCAAAGCCAGCAAAGGCAAACCGCACCTTCTCACACCACATCACCCTGAACTTTCCTTCTGCCTCTGGCTTCCATTTTTAAAGACGCTTGTGATTACATGGGTCCCACCTGGATAATCCAGGCCACTCCCTCTTTTAAGATCACCTGATTAGCAGCATTAATTCCATCTGCAACCTTAATTGCCCTTGGCCATGTAAGGTAACAGGTTCCAAGGATTAGGATGATTAGGACAGAGACATCTTGGGGAGGCCATTATTCTGCCTGCCATACTGGGCTAGTTAGTTGGAACTCCTTGCAAGCAAACAACAACAACAAAAAAAAGCAAAAACAAAAGCGGAGAAGGAGAGGGAGAGGGAGGAGAAGGAGAAGAAAAGAAATATATTGGCTTAAATAACTGAGGCCTGTGTCTTTCTTCACTTCTTGGATCTACTTTCCTCTCTTGGTTTTCAGGCACCTCCTTCTATGAACAGGACCCCGCATCACCAGGCTTACATCCTGCCAGCTTAGCAGCATGGCAGTCCCCTCTCCCAGTACTTTAGCACAACCCAGGATGATGAGCATTGACTCTGATTCACCCAGCTTCCTTCCAAGACTGTCCCTGGACCAACTACTCTGGCCTGGGAGACAACTTTCACTGGCCAGGCATGAATTTCATATGCACCGTTGGAGCTGAAACATGGGAAGCCCCACCAAAGCAGATGGACAGGGACTTGGGGGTGGGTGGTTCCTTAAAGGAAAACTAGTAGACTGCTACTCAGAAAGCGCAGTAGTGGTCATAATTGCCCAATATGAGTTGCACTTCATGCCACGAAACTGTACTGAAAAATGATTTATAAGGTACTTAGCCATAAAAAAGAACAAAATAGGGCTTCCCTGGTGGCGCAGTGGTTGAGAGTCCGCCTGCCGATGCAGGGGACACGGGTTCGTGCCCCGGTCTGGGAAGATCCCACATGCCGCAGAGCGGCTGGGCCCGTGAGCCATGGCCGCTGAGCCTGCACGTCTGGAGCCTGTGCTGCGCAGCGGGAGGGGCCGCAACAGTGAGAGGCCCACATACCGCAAAAAAAAAAAAGAACAAAATAATGCCATTTGCAACGACATGGATGGACCTATAGATTGTCATACTGAGTGAAGTAAGTCAGACGGAGAAAGACAAATATATGACATTGTATGTGGAATCTACAAAAAGGCTACAAATGAACCTATCTTCAAAACACAGTAGAGTTACAGATTTAGAAAATAAACTTATGGTAACTGGGGGGTAAAGGGGAAGGGATATATCAGAAGAATGGGATTGACAGCACACACACTACTATATATAAAATGGATAACTGTTACGAACCTACTGTATAATACAGGGACCTCTACTCAATACTCTGTAATGGCTTATATGGGAAAAGAATCTACAAAAAGAGTGGATATATGTATATGTATAACGGATTCACTTTGCTGTACACCTAAAACTAACACAACATTGTAAGTCAACCATACCCCAATAAAAAGTATTAAAATAAAAAAAAACGATTTACAGGGTATTCCCTGGTGGTCCAGTGGTTAGGACTCCGTGCTTTCACTGCCAAGGGCCCGGGTTTGCTCCCTGGTCGGGGAACTAAGATCCTATAAGCCACCTGGCTGGCCAAGAAAAAAGAAAAAAAAGATTTACAACGGTAAATTTTATGTCATGTATATTTTACCACACGCACACAAATTTTGGAGTTTTGCTAGACCTGTTAGAAAAGAGGATCTTTGTTTTTTCAGACATCGCTAGGCGATGTGAGCCTAGTTTGAAACTGCTGGGGCCACCGTGCCACCATGTGGGGACAGAACCTTGGCTGAGAGCAGAGAACAAAGGTGCAAACAGATTCCTGATGATGATGGTGGCACCTGGACCCAGGTGTGCCTGAAGTCCTGACATGCACAATAAATTACCTCTTATGCTTAGATCACCCCAGTTTGAGTCTCTGTCACTGGTAGTTAAGAGTACTGACTTAAAAAAACACTACACAACACAACACAACAAAATTCCTCATGCCCTGCTGGTGGAAGAAGATAGCAACTGTCAAAAAATCACCCACCTTATTGGAGTTACCTGTGTGTTCTCTCCAAGCTTAACCGTTCACAGGGCCCATTTTGAATGAAAAGATGTGATATTGTTACGTAATGAAGCTCGTGCAAAGCAAACTCCCTGTAGAGTGATTCACTTTAATAGAAAATGTAAATTGGGAGTTATTTCCTTAAAATAGTTGTTCTCAAAGTGTGGTCCCTGCAGCAGCAGCAGCATCAACTGGAAACCTGTTGGAAATGCAAACTCTCAGGCCCCACACACCCCAGAGCTGCTGAATCAGGAACTCTGGGGTGAGGCTGCCGAGGTGCTGACTAGCCCTCCAGGTGACTCTGCTGCAAGCTCAGGTTTGAGAACCACTGTCTCCAGGGGTTCTTTGTTTTGTTGTTCTCCTGAACATTTTAAACATGATTCACTTTGAACAAATAGACTTAACCGTGGATTTTCAGGGGATAACAAATTATTGCATAAAGTGATATGCAATACACATGGGAACACATGTGTCATATTAAAGTATTTGCCTTAACTTGTTAAATAAAATAAAATATAACTATAATTTTAAAATTTTAAAAATTAAAAAAAGAGAAGAACAGGGAATGTAGGGTAGTAAATGCAAGAGAAATCTACAAATAGGAGCTGCCCGAGAGGGTGGATCAAGGGCAGGCAGCCTGAAGGCCAGAAAACATCTGAAGGTTCTTAAAAATTTTAGATGTGAGATGTTGAGGAAATGGAAAGGAAAGACAACAAGAAAAGCTTTAAATCAATGGTTCTCAATCTTTTTGGTCTTAGGATCACTTTACCTTTTTTTTTAATTATTGAATTTTGTTGCTGTGGGTTATATCCACTGATGTTTACCATAATAGAAATTAAAACTAAGAAAAATCCAAATAACAATAATAAACCCATTTTGTGTTAACTTAGTTAACATATTTTCTGATTGATAGTTATATACTCCAATAACTGAATCACTTTGCTGTATACCTGAAACTAACACAATACTGTAAATTAACTATACTTCAAAACAAAAATCATGATATATTCCAACATGAAAAAAACTAGTGAGAAGGGAGGCATTGTTTACATTTTTTCAGATCTCTTTGATGTCCAGCTTATGAGAAAGACAACTTGTTGGATTCTCATATCCGTTTCTGCATTCAATCTATTGTGATACCAAGTATCACAGTTTCTGAAACTCCACTGTACGCTTATAAGAGAATGAGAGTGAAAAAGGCACATAACTTATTGTGAAAAAAGTGTTGACTTCACAGACCCCTGAAAAGGCCTCAGTGATCCCCAAGGATCCTTGAACACACTGAATAAACCTGCTACTCATTGGAAAGAGACCTGGGTTTGAGTTCCGGTTATGCTTCTTTCTAGCTGTGTGACCTTGAGCAAACTATTTGACCTTTCTGAGCTTCCCTTTTCTCATCTGTGATGGAGCTCACCTCATGGGTTTCTGGGAGGGTTAAATTAGAAAATATATGTGCCTGGAACATATTTAGCCCTCAGTAGATGACCCATTTCTGTTGTTACTGAAGTTTGGGGCTGGGGTGACTGGGTAAGTAGTGGTGTCATTGGCAGGAATAGGGATGCAAAGGTGGGGATTAGGGAGGGTAAGAAAACTTTGATCAAGTCCTAGTGAGTTGGGCCATCCAGATGCACCAGCTGGGCTGGAGCTCTGGGGTCAGGTCCCAGCTGGAGGTCAAGATTTGTGAATGGTAGATTCCCATGAAGAAATGGAAGATGTAAAGGCCAAGAATGCCAGCTCTGTGAGGGCAGGAACAGTGTAGGGGGGCCCCTGCTCTGAAAGCAGTGCTGCACACCAAGCAGCTCTAAGTCAGTGTTTGGTGATATGGCTGAATGCTCTCTGGGGGGAAATCCACCGCTCGGGACTGGAGGTGGAAATGAACCAGGGAAAGGGAAGGACAACCAATCCTGGGGCTACGGAGAAGAAGGAACAGCTCTGATGTTGGAGATGAACAGGGATGCCAATCTCCTCTGGAAACATTTGCTTTCAATCAACAAGGGGATCCTTCCTGAAGCTTTGGTTGAGACACACACCTTTTAAATTGGGACCATTGGGGCTTCCCTGGTGGCGCAGTGGTTAAGAATCCACCTGCCAATGCAGGGGACACGGGTTCGAGCCCTGGTCTGGGAAGATCTCACATGCCCCAGGTCAAATAAGCCTGTGCACCACAACTACTGAGCCTGCACTCTAGAGCCCGCAAGCCACAACTACTGAGGTCTGCACGCCTGGAGCCCATGCTCCACAACAGAAGAGGCCACCACAATGAGAAGCCCGAGCACTGCAGTGAAGAGTAGCCCCCGTTCACTGCAACTAGAGAAAGCCCGCGTGCAGCAACGAAGACCCAACTCAGCCACAAATAAATAAATTATTAAAAAAAAAAATTGGGACCATTGAACTTTGGTCCAGATCCAGACAAACAGGTCAGCGAGGGGTCTTGGCTGTGCTCTGGCCCTCCAGGTGTCCCTTCACACTTAGTCTCTCATTTACTTAGGTTACCTTGCCCCTGAGCTGTCTTACTTCATATTGCAGGAGGGAGGGAAGGTGTGTTTTCATGTGATTCTTGAAGTTGGGATTTAAAGTAGAAGATCGCCGACACTCTAGTCTTTCTGTCAGTCCTCCACCCAGAAGAATAAAGAGGAGGTGCAGGACATACTACCATGTCTCTTCTCCACCTGTGTCTGCTCCTGCCCCGGATATGCCGCGGGGTACGGGGATGGGGGCCCTCCATCTCCACCCCCACTTGGCCCAGTGCTCTCCTTTTCCAGAATATGCATGCAGGCCATCGTCTTGGAGGGAGCAGATGTGTGTCCCATAATTTTTCCATCAAACCTGGAATGGACATTTTTAAGGTCAGTATGAGTTTTTAAAAGTCATTCTTAAGTTTAAATTTTATTTCAGGCGTCTTAGGGCAGTGTCAATGGCTGAAAATGACTGGATAATGGAAACCTAGGAACCTATCTAGATTTTGGATTTTAATTCTTAGGGAAATGTTTCCCTTTTACATGTGCGTTTGCTATAAGCTGTCTGTTTTCAGGCTTAACTTTGTCATACAAGATGAACTCTTTGCTGAGGGCCTCCTGGGGATCCTTTCTTGGATGGATGTATCTGATGGCCTGATCCTTCCTCTAAGGTGAGAAGGGACACAGAGACAGGTCACTGGAGCTGGCCTGCCTCGGGATGAAACCTGGTCTTTCTTCAGCTAGTGCATTGGCATCACTGCCCTCAGGATGGAGCTCAAAAGTGACCATGAGTGGACTAAATACCTTCCCAAGACATCTAGACTGGAGTTTGACCAAACAACTGGCATTGTAGCCTAGCCCAGCCCAGCCAAGTCAGGCCATCTAGAGAGAGGCAGCTGACACTTATGGCTTCTGTGTTTCCAGAAGGAATGGGTCATGAATATGCGTCCCTGCCCCAAGCTGCTCTCTAACCTGGCAGAATGCATATACCTGGTTGGAAAGGTGGCTCAGCTGCCACTGCCACTCGCATCAGAGGCCTGGATCCACCCCCCACCCCCCCCACCATACTCTGCTCCCAGGGGTCCCACCCAGACTTGACCGCACTCACCATGTGCCAGACACTGTGCAAAGCGCTGGTGTGTGTACCTTGTCTGACCCTCCCAACACTTTTAGGAAGTAGATGCCATCACTGAGGCCCAAGTCACAATCCAGTAAGTGCCTGAGATGGTTCATTTTATGTGTCAGCTTGGCTAGGCTACGCTGCCCAGTTGTTTGGTCAAACCAGTCTAGACGTCATTGGAAAGGTATGTTTTAGAGGATATCTTAGTCCGTTCAGCGTGCTGTAACAAAGTACCATAGACGTGTTGGCTTACAAGCAACAGAAATTTATTTCTCATACTTCTGGAGGCTGGAATTCCGAGATCAGGGTGTCAGCATGGTTGGGTTCTGGTGAGAATCCTCTTCCAAGCTGCAGATGGCCATCTTCGTCCTGTGTCCTCACAGGGTGGAAGCAGAGCAAGCTAGCTCTCTGGACTCTCCTTTTTTTTTTCCATTTGCAGTTTTTTTATTGAATGAGTCTGCATATAATTTTCTACATTAAAAGGTTACTTATATTTATTTTCCTGTAGACTCTCTATTCATACCTTCAGTCACTTTTTTCTATTTGGCTGTTCATCTTTTACTTATTTACATATTCTTTCATTATTAATGTATTTATTGTTGGTATCCTTAATTATTAAACAAAAAAGAGCCTTTTAACAAAGTAGAGAACTATCATTGTAATGCATGTTGGCCTTTTGCTATATTAAGAAAATTAGCCTACATCATATCTATTATATCTATTATTATACCTGTGTTTTTCCCACTTTTTTTGAACTTTGTATGTGGTATTTTTTTCTACAGAGTTCTTTTTTATTACGTCAAATTTGTTGGTTTTGTCTTTTGAGCATCTGGATTTTCTTCCTTGCTTAGCAAAATCCCCCAGTGAAGAAGGCCTTCCTGAGATTATCAGAAATCATCCAGTATTTCCTTCTAGCACTTTCATGCTTCCATGTTCTGTGGTTAAGTCTTGACCTCTTGGAATTTATGTTAGTGTTCACCCAGCTGTCCCAGCATTGTTTGCTGAATTCAGCCAAGGTCAGCGGGGACACATGGGGGATCCTGGAAGGAGGAGGGGCCCAGCCAGGTTGGGAGAGAAGAGCAGGGCGGGCACTGGGCCAGGCAGGGCTGGTTGGCCAGGGGCCCCATGGGCTTCTCACTCATTCCCTTCATGTTCACTGGGGGCCTGCTGTGGGGCCGGCACTGTCACAGGCACTGGGGAGACAGCAACCCAAAAGCAAACAAAAAAAAGCATGTTGTAAGCAGCCGCACAGCACAGGGAGATCAGCTCGGTGCTTTGTGACCACCTGGAGGGGTGGGATAGGGAGGGTGGGAGGGAGGGAGACGCAAGAGGGAAGAGATATGGGAACATATGTATATGTATAACTGATTTACTTTGTTATAAAGCAGAAACTAACACACAATTGTAAAGCAATATACTCCAATAAAGATGTAAAAAAAAAATTAAAAAAAAATCAGATCAGAAATAAATGAAAAAGAAATGAAGGAAACAATAGCAAAGCTCAATAAAACTAAAAGCTGGTTCTTTGAGAAGATAAACAAAATTGGTAAACCATTAGCCAGACTCATCAAGAAAAAAAGGGAGAACACTCAAATCAATAGAATTAGAAATGAAAAAGGAGAAGTAACAACTGACACTGCAGAAATACAAAGGATCATGACAGATTACTACAAGCAACTATATGCCAATAAAATGGACAACCTGGAAGAAATGGACAAATTCTTAGAAAAGTACAACCTTCTGAGACTGAACCAGGAAGAAATAGAAAATATAAACAGACCAATCACAAGCACTGAAATTGAAACTGTGATTAAAAACCTTCAAACAGGGCTTCCCTGGTGGCGCAGTGGTTGAGAGTCCGCCTGCTGATGCAGGGTACACGGGTTCGTGCCTCGGTCCGGAAAGATCCCACATGCCTCGGAGCGGCTGTGCCTGTGAGCCATGGCCGCTGAGCCTGCGCGTCCGGAGCCTGTTGCTCCGCAATGGGAGAGGCCACAACAGTGAGAGGCCCGCGTACCGCAAAAACAAACAAACAAACAAAACCTTCCAACAAACAAAAGCCCAGGACCAGATGGCTTCACAGGTGAATTCTATCAAACATTTAGAGAAGAGCTAACACCTATCCTTCTCAAACTCTTCCAAAATATAGCAGAGGGAAGAACACTCTCATACTCATTCTACGAGGCCACCATCACCCTGATACCAAAACCAGACAAAGATGTCACAAAAAAAGAAAACTACAGGCCAATATCACTGATGAACATAGATGCAAAAATCCTCAACAAAATACTAGCAAACAGAATCCAACAGCACACTAAAAGGATCATACACCACGATCAAGTGGGGTTTATCCCAGGAATGCAAGGATTCTTCAATATATGCAAATCAATCAATGTGACACACCATATAAACAAATTGAAGAATAAAAACCATATGATCATCTCAATAGATGCAGAAAAGCTTTCGACAAAATTCAACACCCATTTATGATAAAAACCCTTCAGAAAGTAGGCAGAGAGGGAACTTACCTCAACATAATAAAGGCCACATATGACAAACCCACAGCCAACATCGTCTTCAATGGTGAAATACTGAAACCATTTCCACTAAGATTGGGAACAAGATAAGGTTGCCCATTCACACAACTATTATTCAACATTGTTTTGGAAGTTTTAGCCACAACAATCAGAGAAGAAAAAGAAATAAAAGGAATCCAAATAGGAAAAGAAGTAAAGCTGTCACTGTTTTCAGATGACATGATATTATACATAGAGAATACTAAAGATGCTACCAGAAAACTACTAGAGGTAATCAACGAATTTGGTAAAGTAGCAGGATACAAAATTAATGCACAGAAATCTCTTGCATTCCTATACACTAATGATGAAAAATCTGAAAGTGAAATTAAGGAAACACTCCCATTTACCATTGCAACAAAAAGAATAAAATATCTAGGAATAAACCTACCTAAGGAGACAAAAAACCTGTATGCAGAAAACTGTAAGACACTGATGAAAGAAATTAAAGATGATACAAACAGATGGAGAAGTATACCAAGTTCTTGGATTGGAACAGTCAACATTGTGAAAATGACTCTACTACCCAAAGCAATCTACAGATTCAATGCAATCCCTATCAAACTACCACTGGCATTTTTCACAGAATTAGAACAAAAACGTTCACAATTTGTAAGGAAACACAAAAGACCCCAAATAGCCAAAGCAATCTTGAGAAAGAAAAACGGAGCTGGAGGAATCAGGCTCCCTGACTTCAGATTATACTACAAAGCTACAATAATCAAGACAGTATGGTACTGGCACAAAAACAGAAAGATAGATCAATGGAACAGGATAGAAAGTCCAGAGATAAACCCATGCACATAGGGTCACGTTATCTTTGATAAAGGATGCAAGAATATACAATGGAAAAAAGACAGCCTCTTCAATAAGTGGTGCTGGGAAAACTGGACAGGTACATGTAAAAGAATGAAATTAGAACACTCCCTAACACCATACACAAAAATAAACTCAAAATGGATTAAAGTCCTAAATGTAAGGCCAGACACTATCAAACTCTTAGAGGAAAACATAGGCAGAACACTCTATGACATAAATCACAGCAAGATCCTTTTTGACCCACCTCTTAGAGAAATGGAAATAAAAACAAAAATAAACAAATGGGACCTAATGAAACTTCAAAGCTTTTGCACAGAAAAGGAAACCATAAACAAGACGAAAAGAGAACCCTCAGAATGGGAGAAAATATTTGCAAATGAAGCAACTGACAGAAGATTAACCTCCAAAATTTACAAGCAGCTCATGCAGCTCAATATCAAAAAAACAAACAACCCAATCCAAAAATGGGCAGAAGACCTAAATAGACATTTCTCCACAGAAGATATATAGATTGCCAACAAACACAAGAAAGAATGCTCAACATCATTAATCATTAGAGAAATGCAAATCAAAACTACAATGAGATATCACCTCACAACGGTCAGAATGGCCATCATCAAAAAATCAACAAACAATAAATGCTGGAGAGGGTGGGGAGAAAAGGGAACCCTCTTGCATTGTTGGTGGGAATGTAAATTGATACAGCCACTATGGAGAACAGTATGGAGGTTCCTTAAAAAACTAAAAATAGAACTACCATATGACCCAGCAATCCCACTACTGGGCATATACCCTGAGAATTATGAATAATTCATAATTCAAAAAGAGTCATGTACCACAATGTTCATTGCAGCTCTATTTACAATAGCCAGGACATGGAAGCAACCTAAGTGTCCATCGACAGATGAATGGATAAAGAGGATGTGGCACATATATACAATGGAATATTACTCAGCCATAAAAAGAAACGAAATTGAGTTATTTGTAG
The DNA here is from genome assembly GCF_951394435.1 of Stenella coeruleoalba. Classification (NCBI taxonomy): domain Eukaryota; kingdom Metazoa; phylum Chordata; class Mammalia; order Artiodactyla; family Delphinidae; genus Stenella; species Stenella coeruleoalba. Next base: position 62,961,915 of record NC_137162.1, on the reverse strand, counting down.
TGAGGTGGATGGACTTAGAGTCTGTCATACAGAGTGAAGTAAGTCAGAAAGAGAAAGACAAATACTGTATGCTAACATATATATATATATGGAATCTAAAAAAAAAAAAAATGGTCATGAAGAACCTAGAGGCAAGACGGGAATAGAGACACAGACCTACTAGAGAATGGACCTGTGGATACGGGGAGGCGGAAGGGTAAGCTGGGAGAAAGTGAGAGTGACATGTACATATATACACTACCAAATGTAAAATAGATATCTAGTGGGAAGCAGCCATGTAGCACAGGAAGATCAGCTCGACCACCTAGAGTGGTGGGATAGGGAGGGTGGGAGGGAGGCAGACACAAGAGGGAAGAGATATGGGGATATATATATGTATAGCTGATGCACTTTGTTATAAAGCAGAAACTAACACACCATTGTAAAGCAATTATACTACAGTAAAGATATTAAAAAGTAAAATAAAATAAAAATAAAAACCTAAAAGTAGAGCTACCATATGATCCAGGATTCCACTCCTGGGCATATATCCAGAAAAGATGAAAACTCTAATTTGAAAAGATACATGCACCCCAATGTTCATAGCAGCACTATTTACAATAGCCAAGACACGGAAATAACCTAGGTGCCCATTAACAGATTATTAGTTTAAGAAGATGTGGTATATTTATACAATGGAATATTTGTCACACAAAAGAATGAAATATTGCCATTTGCAGCAACAGGGATGGACCTAGAGAATATCATACTAAGTGAAGCAATTCGGACAAAGACAAATACTATATATCACTTATATGTGGAAAATAAAAAGTAATACAAATGAATACATATATAAAACAGAAACAGACTCACAGATATAGAAAACAAACTTATGGTTACCAAAGGGGAGAGGGAGGGATGGGGAGGGATAAATTAAGAGTTTGGAATTAACAGATACAAACTACTATACATAAAATAGATAAGCAACAAGGATTTACTGTATAACGCAGGGAACTATATTCAATATATTGTAATAACCTATAATGGAAACTAATCTGAAAAATATATATATATATAACTGAATCACTGTGCTGTACACCTGAAACTAACATGACATTGTAAATCAACTATACTTCAATTTAAAAAAAAGATATTGGCATTTTTTAGAGCAGGCTGGCTGAAAGTGACATCTTTTTTAACCATTAACTCCACAGACTCTCTATGAAGACTCACTATGGTACCTTCACTTTCTGCCCCTGACATGTGATTTTGTAGATGTGGTGCCTATGAGTCCACAGGTTGGCATCACCCAGACCTGGGCTTGGGTCCCAGCCATCCATTTGTCAGCTGTGTAATCTTGGCTTCATGACTTAATCTCTTCCAACTTCCCTTTCCTCATCTATAATACTAATCTGAGAAAAATAACAGTTCTGTACCTACCTGGTGGGCCTGTTCGGGAATTTAGTGAGATGATATGTACTCTAGTGCCTTGCATAAGTGCTAAAAATTTTTTTTTTAATAAATACTTTAATATTTATTTAATAAATAAAAGCTTCCATAATATTATTTTCATCATTGTTACTCATCTCCTTATATATATATATATTCTTGATTCTTCAAGAACCATTTTTTCCCCTTCTCTTTTTACCCTCCACATTATTCTAAATAGAACTTATGGCAAATTTCAGCAGGTTGATGAGAAAAATAAAGGGAAAAATGAAGATGTGAATATAAAACAGAGGCAGTGAAGAGATTGATATAGAAATGGACATCCTCACATTGGTGGGTCACAGGATTGACCCTGAGGTTCCTAGCAACCAATGAGAAAAGGGAAACTAGATCAATTAAATAGTTCAACATTGTGTCCATGAAATAAAATAAGCTAATGACTCAGGAAAAACACACTCTGGGCAGGATGTTTTCCTTCTCAATGTGCTTCATCCTTGACTTTGTGGTTCATTTTGCTTAAGGGAAGCCCATTTATGGAAAAGTGTCTGAATATGACATAGGTTCTAAAACTTAGTAGAGGCCCACCCCTGACTATCTTCAGCTGATCCAATAGAGAAGACCTAGTTCCTGGCCCAGGGAACTAATCTTGCAATAGGCCTGTGTTTCTGAAACCAAACGTGTCACATACAGATAACAAACAAGATATGTGCACACTGCGGTGAGGTTGTTTTGTAGCAACCCCTGTTTCCTCTCTTGTGCAACTTCAAGTTCAATGAAATTCAACGTAAACATGAGTCATGGAGACCCAGTTCTCAGACTGATATAATTTATGTCTGGGCCCTAAGTTAATCTGAATTTCCACTTCCACCTCTTGGAGAGCTTATCTAACTGTACAATTGACAAAGCTTTATTGAGCATGTCTTTCGTGCAAGGCCCCTGCACTGGGCCCTGCCTGGGAATCCAGGCTTCCAGTAAGAGGTCAAGGCGGAAGTGCAGGTAATCAAGGCTTTGGGAACTCAGAAGAGGGAGCTTGCAAACTCGGGGAGCTGGAGAGGCCTGGAAACTTCTTGGAGGAGGTGGGACTAGAAGGGTGAAAAGGGGCAGAGAAAAAAAGAAGGCACGGGTGATGATGAGGACTCAGGCTAGGCTGGGCCAGTGATGTTCAGGCACAAGGAGGAGCCTCATGTACATGGAGTGGAGGTGCATGAATGGGGAAAGGAGAAGAGAGTGTGGATATGAGTCTGTTCTGTGCAGCCAAGCCTGCTGGAGCTGCTCCCTGAGCCCCCCACCATCATCCACCCAGCACAGGGGAGAGGGAAATACATACTTGTTCCTCATGACAACCCCCCCGAGGATCTCTGGGAATAATCTAATATGGGACTTTCTGAAACAATTTGTTACTTGGGGGTTTATGGACTTTTTAAAGTACTTGGTCTCACAGCCACATGTAAATCAAGGAAGTTAGAACACACCCTCTCACTATACACAAAAATAAACTCAAAATGGCTTAAAGACTTAAACATAAGTCATGACACCATAAAACTCCTAGAAGAGAGCATAGGGAAAACATTCTCTGATGTAAATCGTACCAATGTTTTCTTAGGTCAATCTCCCAAGGCAAAACAAATAAAACCAAAAATAAACACATGGGGAGCTTCCTTGGTGGCACAGTGGTTAAGAATCCGCCTGCCAATGCAGGGGACATGGGTTTGAGCCCTGGTCCGGGAAGATCCCACATGCTGCAAAGCAACTAAGCCCGTGCGCCACAACTACTGAGCCTGTGCTCTAGAACCTGTGAACCACAACTACTGAAGCCTGCACACCACAACTACTGAAGTCCGTGTGCCTATCACCCGTGCTCTGCAACAAGAGAAGCCACTGCAGTGAGAAGCCTGCTCACAAAGAGTAGCCCCCACTCGCCGCAACTAGAGAAAGCCCTCGTGCAGAAACGAAGACACAACGCAGCCAAAAATAAATATTAAATAAATTTTTAAAAATAAAAAAAAACACACACATGGGACCTAATCAAACTTATAAGCTTTTGCACAGCATAGGAAACCATAAACAAAACGAAAAGACAACCTACAGAGTGGGAGTAAATATTTGCAAATGATGTGACCAACGAGGGCTTAATCTCCAAAATATACAAACGGTTCATACAACTCAACAACAAAAAAATGAACAACCCAATCGAAAAATGGGCACAAGACCTTAGTAGACATTTCTCCAAAGAAGAAATGCAGATGGCCAATAGGCATATGAAAAGATGCTCAACATGGCTAATTATTAGAGAAATGCAAATCAAAACTACAATGAGGTATCACCTCACACCGATCAGAATGGCCATAATTAAAAAGTCTACAGGGCTTCCCTGGTGGCGCAGTGGTTGAGAGTTCGCCTGCCGATGCAGGGGACACGGGTTCGTGCCCTGGTCCGGGAGGATCCCACGTGCCGCGGTGCGGCTGGGCCCGTGAGCCACGGCCGCTGAGCCTGCGCGTCCGGAGCCTGTGCTCTGCAATGGGAGAGGCCACAGCGGTGAGAGGCCCGCGTACCGTAAAAAAAAAAAAAAAAAAAAAAAAAAAGTCTACAAATAACAAATGCTGGAGAGGGTGTGAAGAAAAGGGAACCCTCCTACACTGTTGGTGGGAATGTAAATTGGTGCAGCCACTATGGAGAACAGTATGGAGGTTCCTCAGAAAACTAAAAATCAAATTACCATATGATCTAGCAATTGCACTCCTGGGCATATATCCAGACAAAACTGTAATTCAAAAAGATACATGCACCTCTATCTTTATTCACAATAGCCAAGACATGGAAACAACCTAAATGTCCACTGACAGATGAATGGATAAAGAAGATGTGGTACATATATGCAATGGTATACTACTCAGCCATAAAAAAGAATGAAATGATGCCATTTTCAGCAACACGGATGCAACTAAAGGTTATCATACTAAGTGAAGTTAAGTCAGAAAGAGAAAGACAAATACCATATGATATCACTTACATGTGGAATCTAAAATATGGCACAAATGAACCTATCTATGAAACAAACAGAAATAGAGAACAGACTGGTGGTTGCCAAGGGGCAGGGGGCTGGGGGATGGATGGAGTGGGAGGTTGGGGTGAGCAGATGTAAGCTTTTATATATAGAATGGATAAACAAGGTCCTACTGTTTAGCACAGAGAACTATATTCAATATCCTATGATAAAACCATAATGGAAAAGAATATTTAAAAAAAGATTGTACATATATGTATAACTGAATCACTTTGCTGTACAGCAGAAATTAACACAATATTGTAAATCAACTATATTTCAATTTAAAAGAAAGTACATGGCCTCAAAGGAAAAAGAAAAAAAAAAAACCCTTGTCTCTGAGTGTGGCCGAGGGTCAACATTAACATTTCTGTTGATGGAAATTGCAGGATCCTAGACACTGGCTTTGTGGGAAATCTGTAGTGTCACTTTGGATCATGTCAAGACTGAAATTGGTTGCAGGAATATTCTTTTTCCATTGGGGAGGGGATGGAAATAACTATGATTATCTTTATTTGGGCATCTTGGGAGGAAATTAAGGAAGTGTCTTGGCCCTCAATGTGCTGGTGTCTGAAATATTTGGTTCTTCTTCAAGCCACTAGAGCACATTTTTGAAAGAAAGTTCCCAGTTAGATGGGGTGGGGGGAGTGCTGGGCTCAGGAAACTGCATCTGCAGAGCTCTTACAGTGGCTAAAGATTTAATCTCATATTATCTCTATTCTGCATGTAAGGAAATGGAGACTCAGAGAAACTAAAACAAAAACTTGCCCGAAGTCATAGAGCTAGAAAGTGGCAGGAGTCCAGCTTCAAAATTCAGGCCACTGCAAAGCCCAGCCCTCATTCTGGCACCTTCCTTAGGAAAAAGAAACAAATCCAAAGGCAACCACAAATGAAATCACTAGGAGAACTCTATCAATAGAGGATTCCTGGGCCCTTTTCCCAGAGACTTGGGTGTAATGAGTCTGGGGCCCAGGCACCTACAATTTCAACACCCCCAGGTGTTCTGATAACCAGCCAGATTTGGGGACCCTCACTGTATAAGAGCCTTCACTGTAGGTCTGCCCTGGGTGGCGGGTGAAGGGTCACTGCTGGGAACTTCCCTCTGAGCGGCAGGGTGGAGACTCACAGATGATGAACTCTTGACGACGAAGATGTGGCAAGAACAAAAAAAGGAAGATGTTCTTTCCGTGGCAACTTGTGTGAGAACGAAGATGAGTGCAGAAGAATGCGTCACACTTGTAAGCGCAAGAAGCTGTGGAAACTACTGCTCACTGACTTCAGCTCCAACCTCCACCCCACTGCTGGTATCACATGAAGAATCTGAGCTGCCCTCCAGGGCTGGGGGCAGAGGTGGCAGGGAAGGAAAACAGGCCCCAGGCATGGCTTCTATTCCGTGCTGTGTTCCTTGAGTGCAGTGCTCCCCCACAGCTCGTCCACAGACTCCTGTGCTGCAAAATGAAGGCATTGGACTCCATCCTCAGCCTATAAATCTGTACCCACTATGGCGGTTCTTAACCTTTTGGGGGACCTCCTTTGAAAATCTAATAAAACTAACTCCTGAGGAAAAAGCACATGTACTCAAATTTTGGCTAGCAATTTCAGGGAAATTAATGGACTTCCCAAAGCTCATTCATGAAGCCCTAGGGGTACATGGCCCCCCCGTTAAGCCCTGCCAGTCTGTCTGGTGCCTCTATGACTGCATTGTCCAGTGCGGCAACCTCTAGCCACACATGGCCACTGAGAGCTTGAAATGTGGATGGTCTGAATAGAGCAGTGCTGTGAGTGCAAAGTGCACACTGAATTTTGAAGACTTTGTATGAAAAAAGAATGAAAATGCCTCAATAATTTTTATATTGAGTATATATTAAAAGAGAAGTTGGATATTTGGGGTTAAATATTTTATTAACATTAATTTTGCCTTTTTCTTTTTACCTTTTAAAAGTGTGACTAGAACATCTGAAATGACATCCGTGACTGTCATGTGTCTATCGGGCAGCGCTGCCCTGTGATGCCATCCTGTTGGCAGGGACTCCCCACCCTTTTCGCTCAGTCAGCATGTGCCCTTCACAATGTATGCTTGCTTCACTGCAACCCATCACTTCCTCTTTCTAGAAGATGCAGTTACAAGAATGGACAGGGAAATCTTTGCAAGCACAAGCTGTAAGTCATGTCTTCCCAACTAGAAAGAAAGCTCCTTGAGGGCAGGGGTATGTGTCTAGTTCCTTCCAGAGACGGGAACCCAGCAAATAGAGTGATCTATCTTTGGCCATTTAAGAGACTAGAGTTCCAGATAGCATTGATGTGTTACTTCCTAGGGCTGCCCTAACGAAGCGTCGCAAGCAGAATGGCTTAAAACAGAAAAGTATTCTTTCACAGTCCTAGAGACCAGAAGTCAGAAATCAGGGGTCAGCAGGGTCACGTTCCCTTGGAAGGCTCTAGGGGAGGATCTTTCTTTCCCTTTTCCTGGCTTCTGGGGGTGGCCAGCAGTCCTTGGCTTGTAGATGCATCACTCCAATCTCTGCCACTGTGGTCCTATGGCCTTCTCTCTCTGTCTCACATCTTCCTCCTTCTATGTCCTAACTGTCCTCTTCCCACAAGGACAACTGGATTCTCCAGTATGACCTCATTTTAACTAAATTTCATCTGCAAAAACCCTATTTTCAAGCAAGGTCACATTCTGAGGTTCCAGTGGACATGAATTTTGGGGAGACACTATTCAACCCAGTACAACTGGTGAGTATCATTTGTGGGAAAGATATTTCCAAAGAATCTGGTTAGTGATCAGGTATTTTTCCCCAGCATGTTCTAACCCCAAGAAAGGGAAGATCACAGATAAAACTATAATTCAGAAAGATACATGCACCTCTATGCTCGCAGCAGCATTATTTACAATAGCCAAAACATGGAAAAAACCTAAATGTCCATTGACAGATGAATGGATAAAGATGTAGTATATATACAATGGAATATTACTCAGCCATCAAAAAGAATGAAATAATGCCATTTTCAGCAACACGGATGGACCTAGAGATTATTATACTAAGCGAAGTAAGTCAAAAAGAGAAAGAAAAATACCATATAACATTACTTATATGTAGAATCTAAAATATGACACAAATCAATATATCTATGAAACAAAAACAAACTCACAAATATAGAGAACAGACTTGTGGTTGTCAAGGGGGAGAAGGGGTAAGAGAGGGAAAGATTGGGAGTTTGGGATTAGCAGAGGCAAACTATTATATATAGGTTGGATAAACAATGAGGTCCTACTGTATAGCCTGTGCTATACAGTAGGACCTCATTGTTTATCCATTTATATTCAATGTCCTGTGACAAACCATAATGGAAAAGAATATATGAAATTAAAAAAACACTCCCATTTACCATTGCAACAAAAAGAATAAAATATCTAGGAATAAACCTACCTAAGGAGACAAAAGACCTGTATGCAGAAAATTATAAGACACTGATGAAAGAAATTAAAGATGATACAAACAGATGGAGAGAAATACCATGTTCCTGGATTGAAACAATCAACATTGTGAAAATGACTCTACTACCCAAAGCAATCTACAGATTCAATGCAATCCCTATCAAACTACCACTGGCATTTTTCACAGAATTAGAACAAAAAGTTTCACAATTTGTATGGAAATACAAAAGACCCCAAATAGCCAAAGCAATCTTGAGAAAGAAAAACGGAGCTGGAGGAATCAGCCTCCCTGACTTCAGACTATACTACAAAGCTACAATAATCAAGACAGTATGATACTGGCACAAAAACAGAAAGATAGATCAATGGAACAGGATAGAAAGCCCAGAGATAAACCGACGCACATAGGGTCACGTTATCTTTGATAAAAGATGCAAGAATATACAATGGAAAAAAGACAGCCTCTTCAATAAGTGGTGCTGGGAAAACTGGACAGCTACACATAAAAAATGAAATTAGAACACTTCCTAATACCATACACAAAAATAATCTCAAAATGGATTAAAGTCCTAAATGTAAGGCCAGACACTATCAAACTCTTAGAGGAAAACATAGGCAGAACACTCTATGACATAAACCACAGCAAGATCCTTTTTGACCCACCTCCTAGAGAAATGGAAACAAAAATAAACAAATGAGACCTAATGAAACTTCAAAGCTTTTGCACAGAAAAGGAAACCATAAACAAGATGAAAAGACAACACTCAGAATGGGAGAAAATATTTGCAAGTGAAGCAACTGACAAAGGATTAATCTCCAAAATTTACAAGCAGCTCATGCAGCTCAATATCAAAAAAACAAACAACCCAATTCATAAATGGGCAGAAGACCTAAATAGACATTTCTCCAAAGAAGATATACAGATTGCCAACGAACACATGAAAGAATGCTCAACATCATTAATCATTAGAGAAATGCAAATCAAAACTACAATGAGATATCACCTCACAACGGTCAGAATGGCCATCATCAAAAAATCTACAAACAATAAATGCTGGAGAGGGTGTGGAGAAAAGGGAACCCTCTTGCACTGTTGGTGGGAATGTAAATTGATACAGCCACTATGGAGAACAGTATGGAGGTTCCTTAAAAAACTAAAAATAGAACTACCATATGACCCAGCAATCCCACTACTGGGCATATACCCTGAGAAAACCATAATTCAAAAAGAGTCATGTACCACAATGTTCATTGCAGCTCTATTTACAATAGCCAGGACATGGAAGCAACCTAAGTGTCCATCGACAGATGAATGGATAAAGAAGATGTGGCACATATATACAATGGAATATTACTCAGCCATAAAAAGAAACGAAATTGAGTTATTTGTAGTGAGGTGGATGGACCTAGAGTCTGTCATACAGAGTGAAGTAAGTCAGAAAGAGAAAGACAAATACCATCTGCTAACACATATATAGAATCTAAAAAAAAAAAAGGTCATGATGAACCTAGGGGCAAGACAGGAATAAAGACACAGACCTACTAGAGAATGCACCTGAGGATACGGGGAGGGGGAAGGGTAAGCTGGGACAAAGTGAGAGAGTGGCATGTACATATATACACTACCAAACGTAAAATAGATAGCTAGTGGGAAGCAGCCGCATAACAGAGGGAGATCAGCTCGGTGCTTTGTGACCACCTAGAGGGGTGGGATAGGGAGGGTGGGAGGGAGGGAGACACAAGAGGGAAGAGATATGGGGACATACGTATATGTATAACTGATTCATTTTGTTATAAAGCAGAAACTAACACACCATTGTAAAGAAATTATACTCCAATAAAGATGTTTAAAAAAAAAACGAACATATATATATGTATAACTGAGTCACTTTGCTGTACAGAAAAAATTAACACAATACTGTAAATCAACTGTACTTCAATAAAACTTTTAAAAATTAAGAAAAAAGGGCTTCCCTGGTGGCACAGTGGTTGAGAGTCTACCTGCCGATGCAGGGGACACGGGTTCGTGACCCGGTCTGGGAAGATCCCACATTCCGCGGAGTGGCTAGGCCCATGAGCCATGGCCGCTGAGCATGTGTGTCCGGCGCCTGTGCTCCGCAACGGGAGAGGCCACAACAGTGAGAGGCCCGCCTACCGCAAAAAAAAAAAAAAAAAAAAAAAAAAAAAAGGGCAGAACAGAGTACTTAGCTCATGGAAGGCACTGGTCTAGACTCTAGGGACACAATGATGAGTGTGACAGTCTTTGCCCCATGGAACCCACTTTCTAGTGATGGAGACAAACAATCAATACATCCATACAAGGATGGATGGTGACACAGTGGTTAAGAATCCGCCTGCCAATGCAGGGGCCATGGGTTTGATCCCTGGTCCAGGAAGATCCCACATGTCGCAGAGCAACTAAGCCTGTGTGCCACAACTACTGAGCCTGTGCTCTAGAGCCCGCGAGCCACAACTACTGAAGCCCACGCGCCTAGAGCCCGTGCTCTGCAACAAGAGAAGCCACCACGATGAGAATCCCGCGCACCGCAACGAAGAGTAGCCCCCACTCGCCACAACTAGAGAAAGACCGCGCGCAGCAATGAAGACACAAAGGAGCCAAAAAGAAATAATTTAAAAAAACACATCGGTACACAATATCATGTCAGGTTGTGGTAAGCAGGATAGAGGGATAGAGAATAACAGGGTGATAGAGGTGCTGGGCTATTTCTGATAGGATGGGATGGGCAGGGAAGACCACTCTGAGGCGACATTTGAGAGAAGAACTGAGGTGACAGTGAGTCACAGAAGTACCTAGGGGCAGAGATTCAGGGCAGAGACGAGAGCAAGTGCAGATTCCCTGAAACAGGACTGTGTTTGATGAGTTCACGGAACACAGGGCGAGCACAGGTGATGTGGGTTGCCCACGAAGGTGCCAGGGCCAGGATGGAGCAGTGAGAAGGCCTGGGCTGGGGGCAGGGCATCTGGACCCTCCGTCCAGAGCTGCTGGACTTGGTTGGGGCTGGCAGTGGGGAGGGGCCTTCCAAGTCCTCTGGCTCAAGTGTTTCACTTCCTCCAGCCCCACTTCCCCCATTGTTTGGCTGGGGTGGAGGTTGGTTATCCCTGGCTCTCACTGAATCAGTGCAATGCCATTGTCATATTGTTTTCTCCAGACAATAAAAACGGAATTGGGTCTTGTCTTTGCTACTTGCTCTTGAAGCTCAAGGTCCTAAAACCCTTTCTTCTATGTCTTCCTTGCTTCCCCCAGGGATTGGCCTGAGACTTTTCACTCCGTGTCTCCATGGTTTGAGGCTGGCTTCTGCTTTTCTCTGGAAGGAGGCAAGTAGCCCCCAGGCTCCTGAACAGGTGGGCTCTCCACCTGCCTCACTCCTCCACCTCCTTTGAATCTTCACTCAGATGCCATCTTCTCAGGTGAGCCCCTTGAATTATTAAGAAGTGTGCATCCCACTGCAAACTGCCTGCCCTCTTCACTTTGTTCATTTCCCCTATAGCACACTGTGCAATTTCCCTGAGCGTGCTGTGTCACTTAGTGCCTCCCCGGACTCCCCACTCCCATCCTGCTCAACTGTAAACTCCATGAGGGCAAAGATGAGTACATTTTCTTCACTGATATAGACCAAGCACCTGGTAGAGTGCCTGGCACGTGGTAGGTATTCAAATATTTTGGATTGAAATGAATAAACAAGTGAATGTGCTGTGGAAAAGAATCTTAAATGGCTGAATTAGTAGAGCCCAGAATAATTACTGCCTTGTACATTCCCCTACAAGGGAAATGAGATGCAGAGAATAGGAAGGAATTCTTTAGGATACTTCCAGAGTGTGCCAGGCTTGGCGCCAGAAGCAGAGAGGCGGCGGGGAGTAGAGCTGAATGCAGAGCCTGCCCTCAGGGGTTCACATTCTAATTGGGGTGGGTAGGTCCCCTCCTTGCACAACTCCAGGGAGCACAATTTTCATAGAACACGATATAAGTGGTACCCCTGGCGTTCTTTCAAGATAGTTTCCTGGGGGTGAGGTAGGTGGGAGAGGCTGGGGATGGACCATGTTATAGGGCTCACAAGAAAGAGGGGACACAATTGTGCAGGATGTGACAGCTCAGAGGGAGGGCCCAGCCCAAGAGCATCACCAGTCCAAGGCCAGGAGGAGCACGGGTCAAGGATGGCCTCTATGGTGTTCTCTGTGCCCAGCATAAGGCCTAGCCAGGGCCAGCACCCAGTAGCTGAAGGCTTGATGAGTGGGCAGTGATGTCCAGGCTCCTGTCTTGCTCTTGTGCCTGGCCCCCTAACCCAGTGGGGCTCACTCCCCTTGATTCTGTTCCAAGTGGCATGTAGTAGAAACAATAACTTGATCTCTTGTCCTGTGTGGCCTTCCAGCAAAATCACACCATTCGTGGTCAGGGCTATCTGACCTGCCCTTGGGTTGGGCGCCCTGGCTCATCACCCCATGTCCCATCTCTTGGCAAAAGTGCCCCTTCACCCCCCTTGGCAGCCCTGGAGGAGGCCCGCCTGTTGATGCCGGGCTGAGGCTGTCCTTTCTGCTGCATCAGCCCACTGGGGAGGGGGCAACCCAGACAGCGAGGAAACGAGAAGAGCTTGGACTGGAAGAGAGCAATTGTTCCCTGAGCCTTGGCTAGTGCGTGTGGACCACTGGCTCCTTGCTGCCTTCTCACCACTCCTTCTTACACCTATTGTTAGTGTAATAATCAGCCAGAGGGAGGAAAGGGGAGACCCACTGAGTCAGAGCCCTTCTTCAATTCAGCAGATGCAGAGCATCCAAGCCTGAGCCATAGTCCCTGCCCTCAGGAGCTCCGAGTCTGGCAAGGGAACCAGAGCAAAGAATTCAGAGTAGGAAGAGATTAAATCCTTATAAGGTTTGGAGGCAAAGGCTGGTATAGGTGTGTAGAACAAATCAGAAAAACTAAGTTAATTTTAAATGGTGCTGCAGGGCTGTTGGTGGGTTGCTCAGTGGGACCAAGGCTGTTTAGTGGAAATGAGAAGTAGAGGCGCAGGCAAGAGCTGGAAAGAGGAGTCTGGGCCCACTTCCTGGGCTGCTCAGCTCATGCTGAGAAGACACCATTTCCAGGCAGCCTGTGTGGCTGCGGCCTACTTTCCATTCAGATTTCAGCGACCTCGGGAGGGTGGGAGGGAGGGAGACGCAAGAGGGAAGAGATATGGGAACATATGTATATGTATAACTGATTCACTTTGTTATAAAGCAGAAACTAACACACCATTGTAAAGTAATTACACCCCAATAAAGATGTTAAAAAAAAAAAAAAGATTTCAGCGACCTCGAACGCTCCAGGTCACCATGGTTCGGTTCTTGTTAAAATCCTGAACATTTTCTCTGCTTGAAGAAGGTCTTGGATAAGAAGGGGCTGGAGTGTTAGCTGCCCAGCTCACACAGTGTCCCTGGGGCCCATCCCCCGCCCCATGGACATGCACACTGTGGATGGCATGCACGCTGGTGACCAGTCGGTGAGAGGTGGCAGTTTCACCATGTGGGAACTTGACTTCTTGGCTCCACAGTCAAAAACAAGGCATTGTGAAACCACAAGAATAGTAGTTGTTGGTGGCAGGCAGTCTGGAGGGGGGTCAGAGAGCTCGGGGCAGATGTCTGAGCTGGGAGTGGGAGGTCCCTGAGATAAGAGCCTGCATAAAACCCTGTCAAATGGCGTGGCCAGGAAATGGCCCCCATGGGGCCCAGAGTCAGAGAACAAGGCCCTCAGACATGACCTGCCTCCTCAGGGGATCAGGGAATTATTTCAGCCCCTGGTGAAAGTTACAGACACTTCTCTGCAGGAGAATGCATGTGCACCATGTAAATCTGCACAGCATTCAGAGGTTCTCAACCAAAGGGTGGAAACCCCATGTCTGCAGGAGAAAGACATAAAGCCAGAGGTGTGGAATGAATTCCCCACGACCCATTGCACGGCTGGTGGCAGAACCAGGACCCCAGGTCTGACGCCCTTTCCCCTCCCTACACTGTCTCCTTTGGAGGGGAACTGGGATGGATAGCAGGCCACACTTCTGGTTCCACACCACACCCAGGAGACTACTTGGTAGAAATACACACAGGATGTCACAGGCACCAAAGGTGGCAGAGGCCTCTAGTTCTCCCAGTTCTCACTCTCCTTCCGAATACTTGATTTCACTGCAAAACACCAACAGGTTTTCTCCCTGAGGCATAACCTGGGGATGTTATAAAGAGTCTTCTAGCCTCTTCTGTAGTCAATACCTTCCTCCTCAAGCATAGAAAGTTTTCAGAATTTTAACAAGAACCAAACAACGGTGACCCCACAGAGTCCTCTTTGCTGAAAACTGGGAGGAAAGTGGGCCAAAGCCTTCACTCCAGGGCTGCCTGGAAGTGGTGTCTTCTCAGCATGAGCTGAGCAGTGGAGGACAGATTCCCCTCCCCACACACCCTCCTCGGCAATGGTGGAGGGGCTGCTGGTGACAAAAGGAACCTGTAGAGGACCGCCCACAATCTCTCAACTGCCTCTACCTACAAACAAGGACGAAAGGGTAGGGAATGTGCTTCTAGGGAGCTAATCCCTCCCAGAGTTGGGGCTGATCCCCAAAGGGCTCAAGAGTGATTCAGGCTACAGGTATCTGAGGCTGGGGTTCGAGAGGGCTATGCCCAGATGTCCTGGATTTTCTGAGTCAGTATTCATTTCAGATTTGCTATTTCCTTTCAGCTGCTGTGTCCTGGTTATTGATTCAGAAAACATGTCATTATAAAGGGGCTAGGGCAAAGTCCTGGGATGTCTGCCATGGGCAGGGCTCAGTGGTGTCCATTGGAGTGCGTGGATTCTACAGTTCTGCCCCCAGCATTCACTCTCTGGGTCTGATTGCTTTCTGATTAATTTCAGTTCAGCGTGGACCAGTTCATTCCTCTTCTCTGTTTTCTCTCTTCCTTCTCTCTCTTTTCTTCTGTGTTGCCTAATTTTAGCCACGATCAAAGGGAAGTCACCTCCCTCTTCCTGCCTCCAACCATCAATTTTTTATTTTATGGTCAAATTTGACCAATTTGGGGCAAAATATAGACTGATTAGTGAAGAATCTATCTTACAGAATATTTGAAAAGGGGACTCTAGATAAGAATAATCTATAATTGGCATGTCCCTTGACTAGTCTGGAGTCTTAAGAGAGTTTATTCTCTTTAGCTTTTCTTAAATCATTAAGAACCCCCCCAATCCTGGATCTCATTTGCATAATTTATTTGCTCTCTCTCAGGAGTTTACCAAGGGAAAGTAGATTTCAGATCCACCCCTGCCAAAATGAGTGAGATTTCTCTGAGTTCTGAATTTTATTTGGGGACTCCTTCTGTACAAAATTCTCCTGGTTTGTAAGTGCCTTTGAATACAAAACCGACATGAAGGAGAAGCTGCCATGACCCCTTTTCAACACCCCAGGAAGCTCAGGTACCATGATGAGACTTGCAGAGATGATAAGCCTCCCCACATAGCTGCTGCTTCTCGGAATTGCCACAGAAAAAAATTGGAAAGTCACTTAAAAAAAAAAAAAATATATATATATATACATATATATATACATATATATATATACATACACACATACACATGACTTTTATTTTTGGATTCTTGCTCATTGCAATAGAAACATTCTGTGAGCACTTTTTTTTTTTTTTTTTGTGGTACGCGGGCCTCTCATTGTTGCGGCCCCTCCCGCTGCGGAGCACAGGCTCTGGACGCGCAGGCCCAGCGGCCATGGCTCACAGGCCTAGCCACTCCGCGGCACGTGGGATCTTCCCAGACCGGGGCACGAACCCCTGTCCCCTGCATCGGCAGGCGGACTCTCAACCACTGCGCCACCAGGGAAGCCCTGTGAGCACTTCTGATACAAATAAGCAGCTCATCCTTAATGAAGCCCACATGAAGAAAAGACACTTTTCAAAGGCAAACATATTATTCCTCGTGTGCTTCTGAAGATTAACTATGAAAAAAAAAAGATTAAATATGGGACATGCACTGCTGGTGTGTGGTCCCCTTTGCAGGGCACCATCGAGTTGGAGGAATTTTTAATGTCCTCTGTCATAACTCTTAGGTAATGTGTTAAAGTCAATCCAGGAAACTTTCTGGGAACTGAGCACAGTTTAGGAGTTTTAGTATTTTTTGGACGGGTGGGCTTATGATGAGGCATGGCAGTTTGGGAATTACACAATTTCTGCTCACATGCATTTCTTAATAGTTCACTGAATACAGTTAAATGAATACTTTTTGTTCCTGTTGTTGCTTCATAAAAAGAGCAAAAGAAGCATCTATGAGGTTAGGAGAGGAAAAAAGCCCAAACAGCAAATTCTGTTCCACTCAACCCAACGTATGTGATAGTGATCAGAGGACATCTGTGAGAACTCATTTTCCTTTTGACCTTGTGTACTTCCTGTACTCCGCTACCTCAGCTGGGTGTGCTGCCCCTGCTAGGCTCCAGCTCCTCTGCAGTACTGCCATGATGAGATTGGTGGCAAGCATGGGCTATGGGTGTCTTCCTGGCACAAGTAAGGCACTTCTGCAGCTCACTACAGATCCACCATGGCTCTGAGAGGCCGCTGCCCCACCAGCATTTCACAGATGAGAATAGGAGGCTCGGCCACCTGCCCAGGGCAGGCGGCTCTTGGTGGAGGAGAAGAGCTTAGGACCCAGGTCTGTCTGGTTCCAGAGCTTGTGCTCCTGCAGCCCAACCACCCACTCAGTGACTTGGCCTCCATTTGTTTTTCTCACCAAAATTTTTTTAGCAGTACGGAAGTGAGAATGTCTGGCTTCAAGATGCCCACAATCTGGTTAAGGAGAAAAGATGGATAAAAAGCATTTCCTTCTCTGTACTATGAGGAACCTGGCCTTCAGGGATTCTAACTGGGGCACCAAACCAGATGAGCTGAACTGCAGGCCACCCCTGGAACAGAGCACTGTGGGAATTCTACTTCATTCTGGCCAGAGCTGTGTGTACAGGGCAGTGGTAGGGAAATGCAGTGGGAAACAGAGCAAGTTGGAGGAACTAGAATTTGTACTCCTGAATGATGGGCAAAGTATACAGTATAATAGCAACCTCAACAGTATTTATTTAGTATTTAGTATTTATTTGAGCTTTACTAGGGCCAGGTTTTAAGTGCTTTATAGATTTTGATGCATTGAATCCACCTTACACCCCTCAGAGTAGGTACTATTACTCTGTCCATTTTCCATATGAGAAACGGAGGCATAGTGGGTAGGGAACTTGCTCAAGTCCCCCAGCTGGTATGTGGGGAGCAGGGATTTGAATCTGGGATGGCTGGCTCCAAGCCTAAGCTCTTCCTCACTACTCAAAGAACAGGCTAAGATAAGGCATACCCTCTCATAGACTTCACCATTACGCTTGCCCAAACTGTAATTACTTGCTGTTTTCCCCACTAGACTGTATCTCTGAGAAAGCAAGGATTAGGTCTATCTTTCTCTGGGAGGTAATTTCAGTGCATAAGCTAGTGACTAGCACATAGAATGAGACTCAAAAGTTTTGAAGAATGGATGAAATGCTTTGGAAAGAGGATTCCTTTTCATGAGCAACCCTCACGCATCCCCTGGGTCCACCATTCAATGCTGGGGAGTACGAGCAAATCACCTCACTTCCTCCCCACCTCAGCTTCCTCATCAGCAAAGTGAGGATGATGACAAAGGTGAAACTTGAGAAGACAGTCTGGCAGTTCCTCAAGGAGCTCAACACATAGTTACCATATGACAGCAATTCTACTCCTGGTATATACCCAAGAGAATCGAAAATACAGTTTATGTCCACATGAAAATTTGTACATGAATATTCATAGCAGCATTACCATAATAGCCAAAAAGTAGGAACAACTCAAATGTCCAACATCAGATGAATGGATAAATGAGGTATATGCATCCATACAATGGAATATCATTCGGCTATTAAAGGGAAAGAGGTACTGATACATGTTACAACATGGGTAAACTTCAAAAAGTGATTCTAAGAAGCCAGTCACAGAAGGCCACATACTGTTTGATTCCACTTACATGAAAATGTCCAGAATAGACAAATCCACAGAGGCAGAAAGTAGATTAGTGGTTGACAGGGGCTGGGTGGAAGGAGGGATGGAGAGTGACTGCTAATCGGTGTAGGGTTTCTTTTTGGACTGATGTAAATGTTCTGGAATCAGATAGTGGTGATGATACTAAAAAACGACTGAATTTTAAAGGGTGAATATTATGGTATGTGAATTATATCTCAAAAAAATAATGGAAGTGAAAACAATATACTAAGCTCTGCATAAATTTAGGTGGGCTATTTTTTACGTTTAGTAGGAACTTGGAAGTCTGAGCATAACTCTCAAAATTTAAGTTTCTGTTTGTTTGTTTTTTTGTTTTTGCGTTTGATCTAGTTCAGGTGTTGATATTAAATCGAAAGGCAAGAAGGAGACAGGAAAGATGCAGGTTTTAGACTGGGTTCCGCAGGCCTAATATGGGGGGGATGGTGAAAAGAACACTTGGGCTGGGGACCGGCCGGCTCTAGACTTGCTCAGCCTAACATTCCAGAACTCTCACTGCCCTTTGCCACCATCTCCTCTGCCACGCTTTTACAAGCCACCGTCATCTTGTGTCTGAGCTACTGCATTTGCCTCTTAATTGCTTCAGTCACTCCAGAAATATTTATTGAACACCTACTAGTTTTGTTTTTTTGTTTGTTTTGTCCACACTAAGCGGCTTGTGGGATCTTAGGATCTTAGTTCCCTGACCAGGGATTGAACTGGGCCCTTGGCAGTGAAAGTGGAGTCCTAACCACTGCACCACCAGGGAATTCCCCTGAACACCTACTAGTGTTGGCACTGTTCAGGTACTGGGGGTCAGCAGTGAACAAAACATACAAAAATCCCTGCCCTAAAGCAGCTGACATTTCAGCAGAGACAGACAATAAACAAATATGCAAATTATTTGATGTGTTAGAAGATGGTAAGTACTCTGGAGATAAATAAAGCAAGGATGGAGATGGGGAGTGGTGGGCTGAGGAGTTACAACTTTAAATTTGGAGGTGGGGAAGGCCTCATTGAGAAGATACCATTTGAGCCAAGATTGACAAAGAGGGAGTGAGCCATGTGGCTTTCTGGGGGAAAAGCGCCTAGGCAGAGGGAACAGCCAGTGTGAAGGACTCAGGTAAGAGTAGTCTGGAGTGGTCCTGTTTCTAGAAAAGCAAGGAGGCCAGCAGTGTGGTTGGGGGAAGGGAAGGAAGCAATGAAATCAAAGAGGTAAGGGGAAGGGGAGCCACTAGGGTCTGAAAGGCAACCATTCTTTCCTTTCTGCAAAACCTTCCAGTGGCTTCTAGCTCCTACTCTATAAGCATCTCAGACCCCAGCGCCCCCTCACTGCTTTGCCAAGTTCTTTCCCACCTCAAGATCTTTCCCTTGCTGTTCCCTCTGCCTGGAAAGCCCTTCCCCCCATCTTCTCCTGGCTGGCTTGTTCTTATCATTCAGGTCTAATCTCAAACATCGCTTTTTCTGTGGACCCCATGCAAAGTACCCCCTCCCCCTTTACCCCATTACTGGTTTTATTCTCTTCTTGCTTTCTGATGACCTAAAATGATCTTGCTTGCTTTACATGTGAGTGGTCTGGCTGCTCCTCCAAAAAGGACACACATGAGGTCAGGAGCCTCCTCTGCCCCTGAACAGTACCTTGGTATCCCTGGAGACTTCCTCAATAATTATTTATTGAATGGGTGAGAGATTCAATGACTTCATCCTCCTGGGAATTTCGTTGATTAAAGGCGTGGCTTCTGGGTGTCATCATAGCCCCTAAGTTTTCCTAAGGGGCTTGTTACTGTCCTGTCCAGACAGCCTTTGTCCTAGGGGAAGACTGACTGTACCTTGGGCTGGGGCTATCATTCTTTCCTTCTGTCTCTCTTAAGAACAGTGCTTTGTGTCTTCCACCTTCTATTCATTCTCAAGTACTTCCAAAGTCACGCATGCTTTCCTCCTCCTAATCTTATTTTAGCTGGCCCGGTCTCTAAGAACTTGGGGGGGCTTCTGAAATCACTGATCTCTGAGATTTGGTAGGGTCTCAGGGACCACCAAGCCAAGGGAGTCTAGAGAATTCATGTTACAGATGGGGAAACTGAGGCCTACAGTGGGGAAAGAATATGTCCAGGAGAATTGGTGGAAGAGCTCAGGTAGAAAACAACGGACTAGGAGGTCTAACTCTGTGGATTCATTAAACCCCCTAAAATTATGTAAATAATTTAATGGTTACAGTCATTTTTCTGAAAAGAGTGTTCATCGATTGTCTTAAGGGGTTGCTGTAGTGGCCTTAGGAGTTAAGAACACTTTGAAGAGCATGGACTCCTTCGAGAAAATTATAACTGGACTCCTTGCGCTGTCATGTTACCATTCCCCTAAGTATATAGCAGTGCCAGCTCAGAGTCGACGCTCCAGAACTATCTGTTGAATTAGTGAATGAATGAGTGAATGGATAAGGAGTGAATAGATTAATGGATTGACAAGTGAAACCACCTTCTCCATTGCTCTTTTTACCAAGTCGCAAATGCAAGAAGTTAACCTGAGCCCCCAAAGGACTGAAGACCTAGGATCCCTGTCCCTCTAGGATGGTCTCCAGGCTGGCTGCATGTCTGTGCTTTCTGGGGTGGGCAGACCTTGAGAAGCAATCTCTGACCCTCCGTTGGACCGGAAGGTCAGCTGACCTGAAGATGGTCCTATTGTATGCAGAAGACTCAAGCTCTCCATGTCTGACTTTGCCGGGGATCTAGAAACACAACCTCTTGCTCAGCTCCAGCCCTTGGCGCTGCAGCTTGGGCAGGGACAAAGACAGAGACAGGAGCCAGAGAGAGGTGAGTGGCTCCAGGTCCAAACTTTCCTGCCTTTTCTGGGCATGGACTAGTGATTCTACTGGGAGTGGCTGGGTTTGAGACATTAAGGTTCATTAAAAGAAAATCACCACGCAGATCTTTGTGTTTTAGACCTCAGTCACATTGGCCAAGAAATACCTGGACCAAGGGTCTGAGATCAACTGAGAAGGGAAGAGTTGGACCCCCAGGCTGGAAAGGCTGAGAGGTGGAGAGTGCTTGGGGGGCTGGGGGCTGCTGACTTGGAGATTTTACTGTCGCTGCCCTGATTCTGAGGACAGCTTGGCAATGACTTTCATCGGGAGCTCTGAGACCTTCCTGCGGCTGCTGTTCTGAGACCAAGAGCAGCTATTGGGAAAAAGCACCAGTCTTGGAGTCTGGAGGCTTGGACCTGAGCTTAGCTATTAGAAGATGAAAAAGTCTGGTCTCTGGAGATAGATCTGGGTTTAAACTCTGGCTGTCTCTTTGCCTGGTGTATGACAGGCAAGTTGCTTCATTTTCTGAGCCTCAGTTTCCTCATCTATAAGAGGAGGACGCTGGTCCACTTTGATCCCCACCACCCTGTAAGCTCCTTCCCCAGTATGTGGGGACATGCTCAGGAAGAGGGAACTTCCCATGGTCCGTTGTATTGCTCTAAGGCAACCAGGTGCCCTCGACTGCTCCTGGATCAGGCAGGGCCCTTTCCCTTTGTTTAATGTTGAGGCTCCTGCCTTGCGAGGGGCCTAGGAAAGTGACAAGCTTACTTTGAGGAACCTCCCTTCCTCCTCGTTCCTCATTTTCTTCCCCTTTCCCAGTTGACCCCCACAGCATCATCATCATTATTATTATTTTTGGCCACGCTGCACGGCTTGCAGGATCTTAGTTCCCCCACCAGGGATCAAACCCGTGCCCCCTGCAGTGGAAGGGCCATGTCCTAACCACTGGACCGTCAGAGAATTCTCCCCACAGCACTATTTTGAGGACACTATTTACCAAATGTTTTTAGACATGGATGGTGAGGAGTTCTGTGCCCATCACTCTTTTAATGGCTTCTCCAGGCTCCTTGGTGACCCCAGGGAACAAAGGTAACAATTCAGGGGTACAGGGTAAGCTGGTGGCACAGCAGGAAACAGCTCTACTTCTCATGCCTGGATTCTATAAATACAGCTGGGGATTGATGATTGAGCAAATTAGCGATTACCGGGCAGCCACAGCACTCCCTTCTCACGTACAATCCCGAGGCTGGGTGCAGGCCTAGAGTGAGGGGGGTTACAGTAGAGATGGAATGATACCAGAGGACGTTTCTCATACCCCACTTATTTCAGAGAAAGCTTTCTGGGTATTTTAAAGCTCCCAGATGATCACAATGTACGGCAAAGTGTGAGAACGAGGAGGCTAGAGTGAGGGAGCTAACGAACCCACCTGATTGACATAAACAACAGGGAAAATAGAAAGGCGGCGAATGGGGACAACAGTGGATCAAGGAGCCGAGGAACCTGGCCCTAATCCCGCTTCTCCTCTGGGATGCTGCAGCCTTGGCCGACGCACAGCCCCCCTCCCCGAGGGGCTCAGCTCCTGACTGGCATGAGGAGGGGCCTGGTCACAAACCTTGGTTAACATCAGAATCACTGGGGAGTTTATGAAAAAGAATACAGGCTCCTAGGGCCTAATTTAGGAGGTCTGAGCCTGGTTCTGGAATCGGGTTTATTTTTCCCCCCAAATTCCTTAGGTGATTCCAGTGTACAGCCAAGTTTGGGAACCACTGGCTTTAGCTAGCGTGCACCAGAATCACTGGAAGGTGTTTCTGAAATACCAATTGTTGGGTCCACCCCCAGAGTTTCTGATTCTCTAGATTTGGACTAGGGTCCCGGAATTCACATTTCTAACAGCTTCCCAGTTGATGCTGATTTTGCTGGTCTGAACCACACCTAGCCCACACCAGACAAGGAGAGTCACCCTTGGCTGGACACTAGAACCACCCTGGAGCTCTTACAACTCTCAATGCAGAGGCTGCACCAATTAAATCCATCTCTGGGTTGGTACCAGGCATTGGGATTTTCCTTCCAACATTGCATTATGAAAATGTTCAAATATATGGTAAAATTGAAAGAATTCTACAGTGAACAGCCATATACTTACCACCTAGACTCCGCCATGGCCATCTGACTCTGCTTCCTTCATCACACAGCTACCCATCTACCCATTCCCCAAACACGAGGATTTCTTAAAGCTCCAGTTACCCAATTTCAGCTGAGTTTGAGAACCAGGTGCTAGTTATTTCTGGGCTCTTCCTCTGTAAGTCTCTCTCTGGCTATGCTCTGCAGAATCTCTGCCAAGAAAATAGATATTTAGCACCTACCGAGTACAATTAGGGATCTCTTTTCCTTGAGCTGAGACTGCTGGGAGATTTCTTTTTCTGAAATGTTTTAAAGCCAGAGAAATCCAGGCCAAGGAACCTAGTGTACTTAGTGTGTGGCCCTCTATTGGCGGGGAGGGTCCTGCTGTTGTCCCATCACCAGGACCTCACTGGATCTGGATATGACTTGCCTTGGATCCCCTATCTAGTAAAGACTGGGAGGGGATGAAGCTTCCAGAGAGGGCTCCTTTGTCACTGATTCCAGGGTACTGACCAAGCTGTCACTGTGAGATCTATGCCTGCCCCCAAGCGCAAGGCTTTGTAGGGGCAAGTACACTTTCACAATACGTGTAAGTGCTCTGCCAAATCCCCCAAGATTTCCCAAGTGCTGGAGATAGCCTTTGAGGCCAGCCCTGGAGGGGAAAACAGTTTCTGCTGTGTGGAAGAAGCTTCTAGAAGGGCAGTATCTGACCAGTAACCGTTCCTCCTCCCACACCACTGGCCACACAGCTGATCCTGTGGGACCTCAGAGTCTAGAGGAAGAGGGCAAACCCACAAGCACATAAACTTGCCCCAGGCTGCCTGAGGCCTGGAGTTTCCAGCTGGGCTGTGTACCTTTGGGTTTTCTTCTATATCCATTTCTGGCAGCTGGGTTAGGGTGGGGGACCAGATCCTGGGGTTTTATGGGAGAGACAGTCTTGGTGGGGTAGAGTAAGTGAACGTGTGTTCTTTTTATTTCCAGAAGAACAGTGCAGGGATTCCCTGGAGGTCCTAGTGGTTAGGACTCCGCGCTTCCACTGCAGGGGGCCCGGTTTTGATCCCTGGTCGGGGAACTAAGATCCATCAAGCCACACAGCGTGGCCAAAAAAATAAAAAAAAACCCAAAAAACCCAAAACAGTGGAAGAGTCAATTAACAAGGAAATCCAAGCCATGGTTCTTCTAGGGCTCCTTTCCTCCCCACTCTATTTGGAGTGAGAAGTAGAGAGGAGACAGGTCCAGAGAGAGGCCAACCCATGCAGTAGCTCCGTCATGCTGGCCACAGGCCTGAACTCTCTCTCCCGTGGGTGGGCTAGAAGTCTGGAGTTTCCTGGCTGCTCAGTAGGGTTAGGGAATTCATTCTGAAATAAAGGTGGGTTTGCTATTTAGAAATACAACTTTGGGGCTTCCCTGGTGGCGCAGTCGTTGGGAGTCCGCCTGCCGATGCAGGGGACGCGGGCTCGTGCCCCGGTCTGGGAGGATCCCACATGCCGCGGAGCGGCTGGGCCCGTGAACCATGGCCACTGAGCCTGCGCGTCCGGAGCCTGTGCTCCGCAATGGGAGAGGCCGCAGCAGTGAGAGGCCCGCGTACCGCAAAAAAAAAAAAAAAAAGAAAGAAATACAACTTTGTGTGGAGGTAGTTTCAGCTTGGCTAGTGACTGAAACTTGGGAGCTGGGACTTCCTCAAACACTTGACTTCAGTCATTTTGAAAACGTAAAATTCTTTTGGGACCGTCAGACATGAGTCCCTTTTGCTGGGGCTTTTTAGCATGATTGCATTTTGCTGAAATGGTTTGTTGGTGTTCCTTGGGACTTTATGGGCCAATGAGCTCTGGGAGGACTGTGGCTGGTGGCCCCTGGGCCCCGATGCTCTCAGCACAGGACCTGGGTGGAAGAGGTGCTCCACAGGCAGTGCTGAGTCCATGAACACTGCACTGTTTTCCACAAATCCAAGAAGAAAAAAAAAGTGGAAGTCCAACAATAGGGGAATAGTTTGTAATTCTGGCACAGGAAGCAGGATAGAACAGTATGTAGCTTTTTGAAAGGGATAATTATGAAAACTAGGCAGGAATATATAAGAATATAAATGGTGGAAAAATATTATCTGGTAATTCTGTTGTGATTGCCTCTGCTCTAAAACATGATGTGTATGTTATGGTTAGGAACTGAAAGGAAAGACAAATGGAAATAGTTGTGCTAAGACAGTGAGATTATGCACAGTGACTATTCAAGGTTTTTCTTAAATTTTAACTGTTGCATCATTATTATACTATAAAAACCAAACCTCTGTGGGAGTGTTCTATGGTAGGCATAACCAGGACTTGGGCGGCCAAAGTCCTTTGCTTGTCCTGGCTAGATGGAACTCCTCCAGGAAGGGTCTGTGTTGTTCATGCCTCACCCTCATGGCCCCGCATCTCGCACACAGTAGGTGCTTGATAAATACTTGCTGAACTAGTGGCTCAGTGGGCAGCTTATTCTAAAGGTTTGGGTCTTTTTTGAAGGTATCCAGAGGTATTTTTTTGGTTGTGCCGGGTCTTAGTTGCAGCAGGCAGGCTCCTTAGTTGCAACATGTGGGCTCCTTAGTTGGGGCAGGCGGGCTCCTTAGTTGCAGCATGCGAACTCTTAGTTGCAGCATGCATATGAGACCTAGTTCCCTGACCAGGGATCGAACCCGGGCCCACCTGCATTGGGAGCGTGGAGTCTTAACCACTGCACCACCGGGGAAGTCCCACCCAGAGGTATTTTGATTGGAGGAGAAAAAGACCTGGGGAAAGAATCACATCTGATCCATACACCACCAATCAAAGGAAGTTTAAGTACTGTAACCTCTTGTTTAGATTGCATGTAAGTTGGTTCTTTTCAGTTAAAATGGTTTAGTAAGCAAATAACCAACTAATTTAATTTTCTTAAACTTTAAGCTTTTTTGTGTATGAATAAAATCACAAAAAGGAGGGAAAAACCCCTTGTCCACATGGGAGCTCATTCTGGGTTCAGAGAACAGCAAGGTGAAAAAGGCCAGCCCTCAGGGAGGAGCGGCTGCCTGACCTCTCCTTTCCACCCAGAACTCGGAGTTGAGAACTGCAGGTTGACCTCCCTCTTGCTCCGAGTGTGGGCCTCTGTGAAGTTGGGAGGTGGGCATTTGCTGCCATTTTCCCTTCCTGAGTCCTGGTGCATATAGGTCCACGACTCTGCCAGCCTCGTTGGGGCCGTCATGTCAGCACGTGGGGGAGGACTTGGCCTGGGGACAAGGAACTAGTAGGGTGTTTTTGGTTTGGCTTGGCATTTGCTAACTGGTAAAGGTCCTGCCTCTGAATAATCCCTCACTAACCACCCTTGGCTGAAATACAACCACTAATTCATTCTTGAGGGTCGGGTTTTGAGGGCTTCTGCTCAGGCACAGGTCTGGAAATGGAGCCTCTCTGAGCCATTTCTCCAATGGAAAAAGTATGACTAGGTGGCTCAACAGTGGGGGAAATTAACCACTGAATCCAGTTGGCGGATATTAGGAGCTATTCATGATGTGACCCCAGCAAGGGAGGCCCAGAGAAATTCTATCTTTTCCAGAGAGTCTATCTGGACTACTAATTTTTTAAAAAATAAATTTATTTATTTATTTTTGGCTGCATTGGGTCTTCGGTGTTGCACATGGGCTTTCTCTAGTTGTGGCGAGCCGGGACAAGTGGGGCTACTCTCCATTGTGGTAGGCGGGCTTCTCACTGTGATGGCTTCTCTTGTTGCAGAGCACAGGCTCTGGGTGGCACTCAGGCTTCCAACGTGTGGGCTTCAGTAGTTGTGGCACACAGGCTCAGTAGCTGTGGCTCGCAGGCTTTAGAGCGCAGGCTCAGGTGTTGTGGCGCACGGGCTTAGTTGCTCCGTGGCATGTGGGATCTGCCCGGACCAGGGCTCAAACCCATGTTCCCTGCCTTGGCAGGCAGATTCTTAACCACTGCACCACCAGGGAAGTCCAATATTTTCTTTTTAAATGTTTATTTATTTATTTATTTTGGCTGTGCCAGGTCTTAGTTGCGGCATGCTGGATCTTCATTGCGGCACGTGGGATCTTTAGTTGGGACATGCGAACTCTTAGTTGTGGCACGTGAACTCTTAGTTGCGGCATGCATGTGGGATCTGGTTCCCTCACCAGGGATCAAACCCGGGCCCCCTGCATTGGGAGTGTGGAGTCTTACCCACTGGACCACCAGGGAAGTTCCGTGGACTACTAATATTAATTAATATATCCAGCCAGTTGGTTACTCAACTAGCAAGACCCTCAAAGAATGGAACACAGCACAGTAAATGACTCACTTCTTACCCATTGTTTTCCAAGCAGTGTACTAAACCCTCTACACGTGACAATCTCAATCTTCCCAACAACCCTGTGAGGTGGTTAATATTACTACTCTATAGGAAAAAAACCCAAGGCTCAGAGATGTGATTTGCCCAGTATCATGCAGCTAAATATAGTAATGCTAATTAGCAGCTAACAACCATTGAGCACTTACTACTAGAGGGCTTCCTTCTTCAACTCACTTAATCCTCATAATGTCCTTGTGAAGGAGGTAGTAATCCCCCATTTTTAACAAGTGCAGAAGCTGGAGTTCAGGAAGGTTAAAGGCTCCCCAAGGCATTCAGCTAGCAGATGTCAGAGCAGGGATGTGAACACAGGCAGCTCGGCTCAGCCGTGCTCTGAACCCCCATGCTGTGTACAGTTAAGTGTTGGATTCAGCTGTGTCTGGTCCACAAAAATATCCTGAGAGCCTGCTCTGTGCCACGCACATATGGCTACCCATATCAGACCCAGTCCCTGCCCTCACCAGCTTCCATGCTGGTGTCATTGCACCCAGATGGTGTGAAGACAGGCCAGAGTGGGGAAAGGGTTGGGACAGCCAGGAGTAGGGCATCCAGAGGACACTGGGCCCAGGCAGAGGGGGGCCCTGCCTCCCGTCTCCCCCTGCTTGCAGAAGGCAATCAGGGGTGACCCTAGCCTTATCCTGTGTGGCTGCCCTGAGATAATAATTATCCTTTTTGGGGGACTGAAGCAAGAGGTTCAGGACCTGCTTATCTCCAGGACTTGGACCCCTGTGGGGTCTTGCCTCACACGTCCATCGTTAGTTTTTCCCTATCTCTGCTTCACGTACACACTGCAGAACAGGAGGTGCTGCAGATGGATCCTATCAGAGAAAGCTCCTTCTAATGAGATTTTGAGGCCAGGATTACGAGGCCTTAAACTGCAGTTTCTGAGAGGGAGAAATTGTGCTTGACTAGGTGATTCTGCCTTGGGAAGGTCTGGAGGGGTGTGACGTGATGTGATTTGTATTGTAACAAGCTGGCTCTGGCCACTGGGTGGTAACAGGATAGCGGGGCCTGTGTCTGGACTCTCTCTCCTCTAAGGTCAGCCCTCTGGGAACCCAACTCAGCCTGGGCTCTGGAAGCCTGCCCTGGATTGGAGGGGTCCCCTCCGTTCTACACCTCTGGACCTCAGCCCCAGCTGATCAAATTCTGTCCTCAGCTTCCTCACCAGAACAATCCTCAGTGGACTGTGACAGAATTAAATGCGTTGATATGTAAAAAGTGCTGAGAGCAATGCCTGCTCATCTTTCACATGTGAGTGATGGTTACTGTAATTACACGTGGCCTGTGACTAGATATGGACAGAAGCCTCAGTCCATCCCAGCTCCCTCCCCTTTACCAGCCAGCCTTGAGCCTCAAGTCTCATCTGTGGGGTGGGGCTGGTCAGGCCAACCTGGCAGAGTTGTGTGAAGATCAGATCTCACACCCACACCCTGCCTGGCACGAGTAGGCCCCACCTCACCCAAGATTTTAAAAAATGGGTTTAAGATTTCTCAGGAAGGTTTTGCTCCTGCTGTTTTTCCTTCCGGAGTTCCCAATTGTCCACCCCTCTCACTGCCACCAACCCCCAAGCTTCCCATCCTCTAGTTCCCAGACCTAGTGTGTCTCCTTGTAGCTTCTGTCTCCACTAAGATTCCCCGCTGTTCCCTATTCCAGTTCTCCACCTCTACCTTTAAGGACTACTACTTCACTCACCACACCCGTATGGTAAGAAAGTAAGAACGCCTGCTTACTGGGCACTGGCTGGGTGCCTGCCTGGCTTTGTTCTTTATTGCCAGGTGCCAGGTCTTCACATGAATTCAAATGTGCTTGTCTGATCCTTGGTGTTCCTTGGAGGTTGGTGCTATTATCACCCCATTTAAAACGTAGAAAAATTGAGGCACAAGTGACTTAACAACTTGCCTGGATCACAGCTAGGATGTGTCAGGTTTAAACCCAAGCAGTCTCAGTCTAAGCCCCAGCTCCCAACCACTCCATTTTCTTGCCACTGTATGACCCTAATGTTTAGAATCCAGAAGAACTGGGAAAAGGAGCATCATTTTTGTCCTGTGAATGTCAGAGTTTTATTTGTTTGCTTTTTTTTTTTTTTTTTGCGATACGCTGGCCTCTCACTGTTGTGGCCTCTCCCGTTGCGGAGCACAGGCGCCGGACACGCAGGCTCGGCGGCCATGGCTCACGGGCCCAGCCGCTCCGCGGCATGTGGGATCCTCCCGGACGGGGGCACGAACCCGTGTCTCCTGCATCGGCAGGCAGACTCTCAACCACTGCACCACCAGGGAAGCCCTGTTTGCTTTTTTTTTTTTTAATCAAAATTTCTTTCACTCCAGAGTTGGACGTCTCAAATTTCCCCTGGTTATATTCTGCTGGTGTTTCATCTCCTTCTGAGGAGGGTATTCTCTAAATCTCATTGAACACTCTTATACTCAGAAATTGGCATATTTTCTCTTGCTCTGTCACCTCTAGAGATGGAAAACTGCTGATCAGCATGTTCTTTCTCATGCTTGAAAATAGTCTTATGATGTCTCAAAATCTCTCTGAGCAAGAGGGACCTGGCCCCTTTTCCAATGGGCTGGTTTCCTGTCCCCGGCCCTGAGAAAAGTGTTCAGAGTTTACAGCCTCTCCTTCCACTGGTTACGTGCTGAGGGTCACACCTAGGGTGCACATGGGGTCCTCAGAATTTTGTTTTAGCTTAATTTGTTATTTCCATATTCCAGAACATTCAGACAGGAAATAAACGTGGAAAGAAGTAGTGGAAAGAAGTTATCCCTAAGACCTACTCTCCTGACATTTTTGTACAGATTAGAATTTACTTTGAACCCAAGGGCCTGCCTGTGTGCCGGGCACAGCCCTCACCCTGCGGTTCTTACCGTCTGAGCTGGTGAGCATCAGGAACGGTTTTGAACACTTTCCATTTCACCCAGTATTTGCTGAGCATCTGCTGTGACCAGGGGTTCTTGTGCACACTTGGGGTACATCAGCGAACAAAGATCCCTGTCCCCGTGGAGCTTACATTCTAGTGGAGAAGGCAATTAGTTGATAAATGCTATAGAAAAAAGAAAAGGAAGGGGGCTGGGGTGCAGGGTGTGGGTGAGGAGGCTGCAGTACTGTATTAGATGGGAATCAGGGCCTCCTAAGAAGGTCAGATATGAGTCAGGACTTGAAAAAGGGATTTATCCATGAGGGTATCTGGGAATCCAACATTTCAGGCAGTGGAAATAGCTAAAGCCTCAAAGAAAAAATCTAACACAAACATCAGGAAGGGCCCAACTGAAAGATAAGGAATCTGAGAAAAGGCCAAGGGGAGGGAGGAAGGAGGCCATGCATGCCTATGCTAATTGCACTGTGGCTGCCCCACTGGGTGGGATGATTTACCTGACCCAGGGGACCAGGCTCTGCCCAAACCTCTGGGCCAAGGGAAGTTAGCCTCGATCCAGGCTCTTTCACAACTAGGCCATGGCCTTGAGTAAATCGCATACTCCCTGGGCCTCAGTGGCCACATCTGTCAAAGAAGACAGGCAACATCTAGCGGCTCCCTGGTTTCCTGCTCACCAATCTCCTGAGTGCACTTTATAGTAATAATAGTAATAACAATAATAGTTACAATAATAATGATAATAATAATAAAGTTACAAGATGGCAGTTGCAGCATTTTTCCGGGGTGAATAAGAGAATTATTCTTATTTTTGAGGCTTTTTAAAATCAAAAGCAAAACCATCTAACTTCTGTGGTTTCTGAGGAAAAGAAAGGCAAGAGTATGGCCTTTGGTCAGGAAAAAAAATGAGGTGAAAGAAGCAAAAGGCTTCCTCTCACCAGCATTTAACGGTCATCCCTTTGTGGGAAATGGGCTCTGAGGCCCTCTGGGCTGCTCCCTGAGAATATTTCCTTAGTTGAGCTTCAGAACATCCGCAAGCAGCCAACCGTCAGTTTGGGAAGGTTTGGAAAGTATTATGTAAGGTGAAAAAACGGTCTTTGACAAATTAAAAAAAGATAAAACCTGGCAAAGTTTCCTAGCCTTTAGGCTGCAAGGTCTAGAAATGCAAAATTGTGTTCTCACAATTTACTGAGTTGCTAAGAGGGGTTTGAGAACACCATATTTCCAGACACTTGGTTTTACACAAAATCCAGGATTCAGGGCCCAGTGTGTAGGGGCTTTCCCTACCCATGACAGAGTTTGGTTTGGTTTTTTAGTGCTAGGACAGAGTCGGGATGGAGCTGCTGGGGAAATAGCACTAACAAGGAAAATTCCCCCCAGAAAGTACAGCCGGAGAGCTTATATGAGGGGTCACATAACCGGCACAAGTCAGGGTCTGAAGTCTGATGGCCAAAAGTCAAATCCCGCCTGCATTTATACCTCTCTGTGCCTCAGTTTCATCATCTATATAACAGGTGTAAAAATGATGCCTACTGCACAGGGCAATTATGATGATCAAGTGAATTAACACGATGAAGTCTTTAGAATTATACATATGTCCTAAAGAAAAAGCCAACAGTGGGTGCTTTTTCTTTGGGTTACATAGGTTCTTCCTAACCAACGTCTGAGTGATTTTCATCGAGAACTCCTATTTAGGGACATTTTTGGTGCAAACACACTGTAGGTCATGCAGCTCTCTCTCTCTCTTTTGTTTTTTTAAATTTTTTTACAGAAATATTTTTTTTTATTGAATATAGTTGATTTACAATGTTGTGTTAATTACTGCTGTACATCAAAGTGATTCAGATATATATATATATATATATATATATATATATATATATATATATATATATATACATACACACACACTCTATTTTAAAAATATTCTTTTCCGTTATGGTTTATCATAGTATATTGAATATAGGTTTCTGTGCCTCTCTTCTTTCTAACCAATATTTTTCTTAATCTTAAAAGGGCCTCCATTTTCAAGGCCAGCACTGTCTAATAGAAATATAATGCAAGCCACAAATGCAGGCCACCATATATGATTTCAAGTTTTCTGGTAGCCCCATTTAAAAAAGTGAATGAAACAGGTGAAATTAATTTTAATAATACATTTTAACCTAATATATCTAATATTATTTCAACATATAATATAGAAATTATTAATGAGATTTTATATTCTTTCTTCTTAACTATATCTTTGAAATCCAATATATATTTTACAAATACAGCACATCTCAATTCAGACTAGTCACATTTCAAACACTTAATAGCCACATGTGGCTACCATGATGGACAGTACAGTTCTAAATGACAGGAGGATGGTTCTTGGCAGTGAGCTTGGATGGGCTAGTCATTCTGGGCCCTGACTCTCTTCCAGTCACCACTATGATAACCAGAAAGGCCTCTGGGAGGGGTGGTCTTCTGGTCATATGGAACAAGGAGGTTCTTGATGCAAGCCCTAAAAGCCCAACAGTGTGGTTTGAACTGAGATCTATTGAGCAAGCTCTTGCTTGCCCCTAACGGTCTTTTCCTCCCACCCCACTAACCCCATCTTCCACCTCCACCGGTCTTGAGGATTAAAATCTAAAATAAGTTTATTAATGGTTATCGTCCTCTATTAAGATGCAAATGTTGGGATAATACCTTCATTGAGTATCACTTGAGACTAAAGTAGTTGAGATAGAGATGAGGATGGGAAGTAGAATGTCTTTTTGGGTTCTGTTTGGAAGCTCTGGCAAGTAGCATCATAGGAAAGCCAGCAATGATAGGAAAGCCTTGCAGAACTAATTCTGCAGGGTCTTGGCCTTTAATGAGCTCTTCCATCATGAGTCACTTAGCTCTAATGGGAACCTCATTAACCAAAGGCAGCAGTTATGAGAGTGAGAGCAGAAACCAGCATTCTGAGCACCTTGGGTTGATATTTTTCTAGGTGAATGAATCCGAATATAAAAACGACATCAGGAGTCCCTTAACATAGGAATTTTGCAAACTTGTTCTGCTCATCCATTCCTAGCAGCCCAGAAGAAGGAGAGACCACTCCTTCTCCCCATGGGGAAATGCTCTTTGATTCCATTCAAGGAGATTTCAGTTTTGTCTTTAAAGTAGGATGTGCCTTGGGAAAGGCTGGCTTGATTTCTCTCTTCATCTCTCCCTCTCCCCATTCTTTTGTTTTAGGGTGAATTTGCACATCTTTCCTCCAATCCATTATTATAAGTTTGTTTGAAGGTGGTCTCATTCTCCTATTTCCAAGTTCTTGGAAAGAGTGAAAGGGACCTCACTTCCACCCCCATTAGCCAGTAGTATTATTATCTCTGTGGATATTCTAAAGTCTGAAAAGAAACTCTATTCTTTTTTCATCTGTGATGAGATTGGACTATCTACGTAACCCACAAATGTCCTTTCCCTTCAGCTTTCCTGACTGCTACTTTTCCCCAACATATAGTATTCCCAGCTACGTTGTCTTGAGGAAAATTACTTTTATCAGGCAGTTCCTGAGTGCTGATCACTGACCCAACTTCTTTAGTCTCATTGTGTCCCAACGGAGGTTATCCAAATAATGCTCTCCATTAAAAGTTTTTTTTTAAGTTAACTTTTATCAACAATCAAAATATTTTTATTGGTACTTCCCTGGTGGCGCAGTGATTAAGAATCTGCCTGTCAATGCAGGGGACACAGGTTCGATCCCTTGTCTGGGAAGATCCCACATGCCGCGGAGGAGCTAAGCCTGTGCGCCACAGCTACTGAGCCTGTACTCTAGACCCCGTGAGCCACAACTACTGAGCCTGCGTGCCTAGAGCCCGTGCTCTGCAACAAGAGAAGCCACTGCAATGAGAAGCCCGCACACTACAGTGAAGAGCAGCCTCCGCTTGCCGCAACTAGAGAAAGCCCGTGCACAGCAACGAAGACCCAATGCAGCCAAACATAACTAACTAACTAAATAATATATATTTTTATTGTTTTTTCCTTGATTACTAATATGATACATAATTGTATTCTACAAAATTTGGCATTGTCTTGAAATGATAAAGGAGAAACATTTGTCATCCTACTGTCTAGAAAGCACCACTGTTAACTTTTTGGAAAGCAACAGTTATTTGAGCTCATTATATTCTATACCAGTCAAAACTATATCCTTGGAATAATCTAGGTGTGAAGATAAGACTAGCACATACAACAAAATAGAAGTATTCAATACAGATTTCATTCATTTATCCATTCATTCATTGCCTTATGGGAATGTACAGAAACATGCTAACCTCATCTAGAAGTTTAGTCCATTTGGAGATGTCATCAAATAAAAGTCATCAAATGTAGAGTATATCATTGATGTCAGAAGAGCAACTGATTCCAGCAGTGGATTCTATCTCTTTGGATGGAGAGTAGGCAGTATCTTTTCATTCTTTAGTGGGGGTTAAAAGTTAAGATTCCCAAAAAAAAAAAAAAAAAAAAAAGTTAAGATTCCCATGAGAAAAATGTTCACTACTTCAATGTAATAACTGTGACCAAATGGTGAAGCTTCTAAAAAGCATTTAACTAAGAGATTTTGTTCATTTTTCATGTTTGTTACCGAGGGCCACCTCCCACCCCACCCCACTCCCGACCCCAGCCAAAAAAAAAGGAACCTAGAGTCTGGCAAAAAATAAGAACCAACTAAAGTGTAGTAACTTAATTGGTAAATGTGGTCCGCCTCAGAAGATTGAAATCAATAGGCCATTGAAGATCTGGTTGATGTTCTGTGGTTACAAATTAAGGGGCAAGAACTTCTCTCTTCCTTAGTAACCAATAACCTTAAATATAATTGTAGGTAAGTGAGTGGAATTTCGGTATGTGTGTGTTTTGGGGAGTAGGAGTGAAGTTGGTTGTGAAGCCTAGGAAATACCGAGTTTGGGAACTTGGATCGTTTGCTAGTCTGCAGAGGGAGCTCAGAGTCTTCAGGTGGTGAATTGATGGGTGGGTTATAGAATTGGCTGGAATCAACAACAAAGTTAGTTCTGGGGACCCTCGTGGGGCCAGGTAGTGCCACAGGGTAAGGTGTAAAATAAAAGCTGTAAGAGGAGATGAACGGGATCCCAGTGTGCAAGCAAGAGGTATGTGCTACCTGAATTACCAAAGGCAGGATATGGCAGTGCTAATCTCTGGATGGAAGGTGGTAAGGGATTTGTACTTTCCTTTAAGTCCTCTTTTGCCATCCCTCAACTACCCACTTTTCCATAGTAAACATTTATTAATTTTTAATACAAAATATAATTTAATAAATATATGAAAAATAATTTAGAATAGTATTGATAGATAGAATCTTAGGAAATAGATAAGACTTCAGGAGTCAAATAAGGAAACTCCTTTCCTGATTCATTTTCAGATAATCTTATTCCCCCTAATCATGTGTCTGCTCCCATTCCCTCATGTCTGAAATGTTTCTTAAGAGATTTGTTTCCAGTATTTTTGATCCCTGTGAAAATATTCCCAAGAAAAGTAACACATCCCCCTGTTCCCAGTTATTTATATCAATAATATTCAGCAAGTTCCATTGCAACTTTTGGTTCTTCAAAGCCCTATAATTTTGGAATTGGAATGTCATATTCTACTAGACTGTAGTTAGTATTTGAGAAGTTCTTTTATGCCTCTTTTTAAAAATAGAATTTATTTTTTAGAGCAGTTTTACGTTCACAGCAAAGTTGAGCAGAAGGTACAGAGATTTCCTACATACCCACTGCCCCTTGTTTTTCTTCTTGTCAAATTGTAGATCCAAACTATGGGAGGAGGGGTGTCCTTCCCCTCCCCTATCTCCAGTCCAAGACTAAAACACTCAAGTTCCCAAACTTTTTTTTAATAAATTTATTTATTTTATTATTTTATTTAATTTATTTATTGTTTCTGCCTGCGTTGGGTCTTTGTTGCTGCGTGTGGGCTTTCTCTAGTTGCAGCAAGCAGGGGCTACTCTTCCTTGTGGTGCGCAGGCTCCTCATTGCGGTGCTTCTCTCGTTGCGGAGCACGGGCTCTAGGCGCACGGGCTTCAGTAGCTGTGGCACGTGGGCTCAGTAGTTGTGGCTCGCGGGCTTTAGAGCACAGGCTCAGTAGTTGTGGCCCATGGGCTTAGTTGCTCTGCAGCATGCGGGATCTTCCCGGACCAGCGATCGAACCCGTGTCCCCTGCATTGGCAGGCGATTCTCAACCACTGCACCACCAGGGAAGCCCCAAGTTCCCAAACTTTTATGTACTTGGCAACACCTGGAGCAGCTTCTGGAGTAGGACTGTGGAAACCTTCAACAAGGGGCACCTGCTCCTGGGAAACTGGATATGCGGCTACAGTGATGAGAAGGGTAGATCAAGGAAAAGAGCTGCTGGGGATGTCTGTGAGCCTGTGCCCTCTCCCAGGGCACTCATCCTATGGGTACCCATCCACTGATACTTGGTGAGAGGTCTAAGAACACAGTGGTAGCTGTTCTCATTGTACCAAAAGCATCAAGATACTTTTATGTCTTAGATACTGTCTTCCCAGGCACTGAAGGGAGGGGTGGTAGGAATGAGAGTAGAACCGAAAGAATGGGAAACTCAAAGGATGACTGAGATCCAAGAATAAAGAAGTGGGTTTTTAAAGAAAAGAATTTTTTTTTTCCTGGACTTTCCTTAAAAGTCCTCTTTTAAGTCAGGAGATGTTTTCTTATTTATATGGACTCCAAATAAGATAAACATACCTTTTTAAAAGGTTGATTTTTTTAAAGTGTCTTATTATGAAATTCCAAAAAATATATTAAGGTAGGGAGGCTAGTATAATGAGCCCCCACTTTTCCCATTGTTCAGCTTCAGCAATCAGCAGCCCACTGCTATACCTCTCTCATAGCCCCCTCCTCAAACTGCATTATTCTGAAGCAAATTCCAGTCATTTTATCATTTTAAACAGGAATATTTCAGTACATACCTCTAAAGACCAAAAAGACTAAAAGGAAGACTTCTGATGATTACAAAGCTTAATCTTGTTTCTTCCTCATTCTTCCTCTGTCACTGGACTTTGAACTACGAAACCTGAGTTCTAGACCTGGTTTTGCCACTCACCAGCTGTGGGACCAGCTGCAAGTCCTGTAACCTTTCTGGACTTCTTCTTTTCCCACCTGAGTGGGTGAGGTAGATGATTTCTAAGGTCTCTTCCAGTTCTAGAAATAAAAAAATCATTGGAAAATTCATTCTTTTAGCCTCCAGAGACATGATATAGATTTGGTACAGGATCTATTTCCTGTTTGTTTGGGGTTTTTTTGTGCAATGCCCAGTTCAGAGTTAAGACCTTCTCAGTGAGCAGCCAAGAAAGCCTCAGAGGCTGCTGAGTGGCAGAATCTTTAACTGGGAGCTTTAAAAAAGAACTGAGCCTTGGAGCCATCCCTTGGAGTAGTTTTGTGCTGCCCTCAGTATCTCCTCTGACAACCTCAATTTGTCTTAAAAACTGTTCTGCTGACTCGTGATTCTGGGAAGGTTCAAGTGCTCCAAACAGATCCCCCGTTTCCAAAGGCCACCCTGAGACCAATAGCAGGTGAAAGGCAACGTTTACATTGCTTTGGGGCAGGGGGGTAGTTACACTTTTAGGCAACAAGGAACTGATTTCTGTCCTGTTCCAGGATGACCGTTAAGGCTTAAGGATACCCATTTTACAGGCAAATCAACCGAGTGTGAAGTAAAGTAGGTGCATTTAAGGTTGCCTGGTGAATGAAGGACTAAGTCTAGAATGGAATTTGTCTTTTAAAAATACTGAAAACTTGTTGTAGAGAGGCTGAGGTTTAGGGATACATCCTGCTCCTCCACAGTTTGAAGAGGACTAGGGAAATGAAGCTGGAGGAAGACTGTTTGGAAAAAGAAACTTGGTTGTCAGTGTAGCGGAAGCAGAGTAAATGCTTATGAATGTTGCAAATGTTTTTTAAAAAATCACCACGACCAGAGAATTAAAAAAATAAAGTACTCAAATGGGAAGAGCCTCCAAAATTACCATTTTAAAGCACAAACTCTAATCAGATCTGAGACGTTGCAGCAGCCTTGTTGAAGCTATTGACAGGGATTATTGTTTTGGTGCCAGGGTTTTAAATTGGGGGATAGGATTAAAAGGGACCAAAGATGAGGGTTGTTATTTCAAGCTGAAACCAATATTCCATGGTGGGGAACTCACTGGGTTTGTGAGTTTGGGAGTTGGTTACTGCACTTGGAGGAGTCCCCGGACACACGTCCAGCTGGTTCTGAGGAGGGTCAAAATGTGCATTCTTTGTAGCCTTTGTGGACTTGTACCACAGCTACTCAGCGATTAGATCCTGAGGCCCGTCCTTAGCAGGAAATGGTAAAGGAATCAGCAGGAAGGCTAGAACAAGGGAAGGGAAACTCCTCCCTCCTGTCAAAGGACAGGCCAGAGTGAGGATGAAAATGGAAAGTGGGCATTGTAGGGTTAGACGTGTTGAAATGGAGAGAGGTTGAATCTTGACTGGAAGTAAGGGAAAAGTACATGCCCCAAGGACAAGGGCGTGTGATAAACTGTGTTTATTATGTGACTTTAATAAGGAGCCTCTACCTCGTGTTCCTCGGGCCTCAGTCAGCACACAATCCCCAGGACATGGGGAAAATGCTGTTCCTTTACTTTGTTGTTTTGTATTTTCTGAGGTCCAGCAGCCCACTGACAGGACAACCTCCCCTTGTTTTTGATTTCCGGCTTATTCAAGGCCAGAAGACCAAAAGTCAAGTTGAAAAGTTTTACCAGGAGAAAAACATGAAAGTATTTCTTATGAAATCATAAGAAATACTCGGTGTGAAGGAGCAGAGGACTGCAAAATCATTTTTCTGTTTTACCCAGTTCTTTGTAACCAAAAATCCTCACTAGATTCTTGAGGCAGAGGGAAAGCTGGTGAGCCAGTGGGAGAAACTGAGTCCAATTAGAAGAAACGGCTCATTTGAAATCTGACAACACTTTCTTGTAGATTAAAACTCAGTTTTGAAGTTTCACTTCTTGAGCTTGGCTCAGTGAGTTATGCTACTCCTGATGAAAAAGAAAATTAAGAATATTTTATGTTGAAGGGCATCAGTGATGAAAAGGCAGCATGGCAGCATCTAGCTCCCTTATCTCATCAACTGTGCAGCGGGCTCTTAATGTTAGCAATCTCGTGTTTAGATTGTTACCTGAAGAAAGAAAAAACAAAGTGTCCTGAATGCTGATTCTACTCAGCAAGTGGCAAACAACAAAACTTTTGAAAAAGCAGACCTGGGGAGAGTCCACTGCAGTTTCATAATGGGTATGAATAGTTATTTTTCTGCCTTTTTTTTTTTTTTCTAAATCTTTCTGGGGTTTGATGTGGATTTCTTTCTATTTGTTCAGGAAACTGTGACGTGTGTTCTGGGCAGGGTTTGAGGTTTTGGAACCTTTTCTAAAAGGGACAGAGAGCACCCTGCTACACTTCCCTGTCGTGAGGTTGGCGTGCAGACGGTGGAGCTGAAGCAAGTTGGTCATCATGCAGGTGCTCCTCCAGTGCAGTAGGCTTGTCCTGGCTCTCGCCTTCATCCTGATTTTGGGTTCTTCAGTTCAAGGTAAGACCCAGGAATCTTGTACCCCTATAATCTTCCTTGTAAGTCCTGGGGTCCACACAAATGTTTATATTTGCTTTAAGGTATGGAATGTATTATACTGTGGGAAAGGAGGCCAAAAAAAGAAAAAAAAAAAAAAGGATTTGGGGTAGCTGAACTCCTTGGTGTGAGATTGGTTAAGTTTGGTACCAAAAAAAGTTAAACTCTGAGGGAGGTGTGGCCTTATAAGTTCTTAAAATGATTGAAATGTACTATTTTATTGTCAGATGAAAATTGTTTATAAATTTTTCAACGCTTAAGAAAGGAATATAGAAAATGACCTACCCCTAAGTGTCTACATCAATCCCAAGTTTTAACATAATATGGTAGTGTCATAATTATTGTGACACTGGGAAATACTATTTTTAAAATCAGAGTAAATTTGCGTGTATTTTTTCTCCTTTTTAAAACTTGGTTCTTAGTGAAAATTCAATTATGTTTAGACATAGTTAATGAAAACCATCTCAGATTTTAAAGAGAGGCCAAAGAATTTTAGTAATTGTTTTGTTGCTCAGAGAAACATCACATTGGGAAATTTCTTATTAGGTCTATCATTTAGGGTTGTTTAGTCAGAATGAAACAACTTAAAACCTTTAATGACTAAGAAAATGAAAACAATCAGTTTGTAGGAAAAATACAATTTCTTCTCCTTTGGTAAATAAGCGATCATGTCTGAATAAGGCAGAAAGTCATGGCCTGATAAGTAGATGGGAGAATTTATAGTAGAAAAACTAGAGTTCCTCCAAACGGTAAAGGAAATATTGAGTCATGGTGATTGCACATATCCTGGATTTGTTTCTTCGAAGTTACTTCTAGTTGTCTTGTTTTTACTTCTGGTGGAAATGAAATTGTACACATGATCTCAGATACATTCATTATGTATTGGAAATTTATAAAATCACTTTCTTCTTGTTATGCAATTATTGAAGAAAAAACCAGCAAATAATGTTGCTGAAATTTTCCATTCGTCTATTTACTTTTTAAGGTATAAAACATTGTTGAATGTAAGGAACAGGCTTTACTTGGATCTTTTAGGGAAAACCTTCGGCTTGATGAAATAATTCCCTCATGTGCTCTGACAAGATCCAAGCACTCAGGTCCATGTTTGTAGCACAGACTTGAGTGACCTGTTGGTGCTGGGTCTACCCTGACCAGAGCTCTGTGAGTCTTTACATCTTCAAAATTTCCCAGAAATGTCACATTCCCCACTAAGGTTCTATAGGGAAAACTAAAATGAAAACAAAGGCATTCTTTATGTAATAGGTATTCTTCAGAATGTAGTGAAGAAACTATTATAACATTTTATAAAGTACTAGTATTTATGTCATCACCAGGTAGGTTTAGCTCTTTGTTGGGAAAGGAACTAAAAAAGAGAGAATGAATGGACTGAAAAACTAGGGAGTTTCCAAAGGAGAAGTGCAGTTGGTATTGGAATCAAGGGTTAGTGTTCACATCTGAATAAGAAGGGAAATAGATGTCCACCCACAGCTGCATGTGTGAGTGACATCAGCTCAAGGCTGCAGAGAGGTCACTATTTCATCATACTTCTATGTGATGCCAGATATGATTCTGTAGCATTCTTTCCCCACTTAAAAAAATTTTTTTTCTTAACCCATTGACTTGACTGAACTGATCAACTGCACTAGGCTTTTGGCTTGTTTTTACTGAAACAAAACATCTTAGGTTATTGTATTAGTTTGCTAAGGCTGCTATAACAAAGTACCACAGACTGGGTGGCTTAAACAACAGGAATTTATTTCCTCACAGTTCTGGAGGCTAGAAGTTCAAGATCAAGGTGTCAGCAGGGTTAGTTTCATTCTGAAGCTTCTCTCCTCAGCGTGTAGATGGCCGTCTTGTCTCTGTCTTTACATGGTTCTTTGTGTGTGTCTATGTCCCCATCTCCTCTTCTTGTAAGGAAACCAGTCATACTGGATTAGGGCTCATCTGCATGACCTCATTATGTCTTAATTATCTCTTTCAAGGCCCTGTCTCCAAATACAGTCCCATTCTGAGGTACTGGGGGTTAGAACTTCAACACATTGAATTGGAGGGACACAATTCAGCCCATGTCAGTGACTATAAGTGAAGCTGAAGTAAAGACATGCTGTAAAAGTATGTCTACCAAGTGCAAAGAGATGGAAGTTTGGCAATGTGTGGGAGACCCTGGAGAGGACAGATGGCTAATCAATTTAATGTAGAGCTCCAGGGGATTATTGATGGGGCCTTACTCATCAATTGATGAGGTGACTCTTACTCTTTTATTGTCTCTCTTTCTAAAAGATGCCCATAAAGAGGGAAAATGGAAAATCCATGAGCAGGTGTGGCCAAGGGGGTCATTGCCAGACTATGTTTCCACTCTACACTGCCTCTGAGATCACGATAATGATATTGATTCCACCTATGTGCGCTGCTGTTTGATTGTAAAGTGATTCACATCCATTCTCGGGTAAAGGATCATCACATTCCCTAGGAGGAGGAATTAACACCAATTTATAGAGGGGAAAATTGGATCTTACATTCATAATTTCATTTGCTCTTTACATCAACCTCTTGCAA
Organism: Stenella coeruleoalba; assembly: GCF_951394435.1. Taxonomy (NCBI): domain Eukaryota; kingdom Metazoa; phylum Chordata; class Mammalia; order Artiodactyla; family Delphinidae; genus Stenella; species Stenella coeruleoalba. Next base: position 62,919,629 of record NC_137162.1, on the reverse strand, counting down.
AAAATTTATGAGATTTGCCCAAGGCCCATTACAACTAATTAATGGCAGAGCTAGTCATCTGATTTCAAGTTCAGAGTTAACTTTCTACTGCAATTTAGCTGTATTCTAGGTGGATTAGAGATTTTCTTTATTTAAAACAACCTTGCTTTGACTCTAGCCCTTGCTACAAAAACCACTGAGTTGAGGGACAGAGAAGGAGAAATTGAAAGTAAACTTGGAACTTTTTATAGCTTGTCAAACCATACAAGGGTGGGGGAACTTTATTCATCTTGTGGAATTGATTGGCCTGTAGGAAGCATTTCCAGCTTAGATGGTGACTTCTGTTTGAATGCCACCAAACAATGAATGAGATGGTCTCCCTCCCCCCCTCCCCACAACATGGCAGTTTCCGCTTAAATTTTTCTAGCACACTTGTAGCAAGTCTCCATTAAGAATAGGAAATTAGTAAATTGAGATGATGTTGGAGAAAAATTGATATTACAATACGATATTACTGGGGTAAGTTATTTGCTCTGGTAATGTTTACTTATAGAAAGTATTTGCTAAAGCAAGACTAGTGACTCTGTGTGTATGTGTGAAAGAAATAGGGGCAAAGACAGAGACAGAGAGAGACAAAGACAGACCGAGAAAGGGCGGGGGTAGGCAGTGAGGGAAGTGATTGTAAATAAAAAACATTCTTCTCCCTTGAATCCACCACAAAATTAACCAGGAGATCTGTAAGTGGGGCCTCTTAGGAAGATAATTTTTCTGTCCATGAGCATATTCCCTTTTATTTTTTAAATTATGGTAATCTTAAGATTTCTCTCAAGCAAGACAGAATCAAGATACTCCCACACATCGGGGGCTGGAACTGTTGAATTTTCACATTCTGCCAACACCCTTGAATAAATATGTCAGGAACTTGGTATCTGTAACCGTGTTCTTTATTTTAAAGCAGATTTAAAATCCCCAGTGTGTTGATCATTTTATAATATATAGCAATACAGGACCACTATGTTATGCACCTGAAACTAACATAGTATATTAGGTCAACTATACTTAAAAAAGAAAAACCACCTCGGGACTTCCCTGGTGGTCCAGCGGTTAAGAATCCGTCTTCCAATGCAGAGGAGGTGGGTTCAATCCCTGGTGGGGGAACTAAGATCCCACATGCCGTGGAGCAACTAAGCCCACACACTCTGGAGCCTGCCCACCACAACTAGAGAGAAGCCCGTGTGCCGCAATGAAAGATCCTGTGTGCCGCAGCTAAGTCCCGACACAGCCAAAAATAAAAAAATAAATATTAAGAAAACACCTAATATGATTTTATTTACATGAAACATCCAACTTGCTTAAAAATATAGAGATAAAAAGTAGATTGATTAGTGGTTACTTAGGGATGAGAAGCATGAGATACAGGAGCTGGCTAGCTAAAGGATAGGGGATTTCTCTGTGATGATAAAATTGTTCTAAATTTGTGGTGATAGTTGCACATACCTATGAATATGCTAAAAACCACTGAATTTTACATTTTAGAAGAGTGATTGTGTGCTATGTTACATACATACCAATAAAACTTTTTTTATTTAAAAAAATAAAATCACCAGTCCCAAACTAGATAAACATTTCTGTGGGGGAGGTGGACTTCTATCTTTGATTTCTTTATCAATTTTGGAATAGCTTTACTGAGATAGATTTCATATACCATACAATTCACCCATTTAAAGTGTACATCGATGGTTTTTTAGTATATTCACAGATACGTGCAACCATCACCATAGTCTATTTTAGAACATTTTCGTCACCCAAAAAAAGAAACCCCTCTTTATAAATTTTAAAAGCTGAGATTCTAAACTCTAGAGGGAATTTGTATTTTAGAAATTTTCTAATTTACCAGAGTTGTGTTTCTTACACCAGTGAAAAGATGAGATCTTTCACTGAGATGCTGCTCATTAAACTATTAGTTTTACTTTTCTGTTTAACTTCCTATCTATGCAAGCACTTACTTTGTTTGATATTCAGCCATCCACGACAGTAGAGAAGAATGTCTAGACCTGCTCTGTCTGAAATGGTAGCTACGGGCTTCTTGTGGCTACTAAGCACTTGAAATGTGTGAAATGTGGCGAGTCCAAAATGAGGTATTGTGTAAGTGCAAAATACACACCAGATTTGAAATCTTAGGATGAAAAAAAGTGTAAAATATCCATTAATAACTTATATTGATTATGTTGTGACAATATTTGAATATATTTAAGTAAAATATTTTCAAATTAATGTCACCTCTTTTTTACTTTTTAAAATATGGCTGTTGTAACATCCATACGTGTACGGATGGTTTCTCTTGTTTCTATTGGACCGCGCTGGTCTAGACGGCATGGGGTGTGAAGACATTGCCCTCTGCTGGAGCAGATGTTGAATTTTTACCTGACTCACAATGATGACGCTTCTAAGTAACAATTCAGTAGATGCCAAGCTTAAGCTTCTTCAGGAAAGAATCAGAGGAGAAGGAGCTAAAATGTATTAAATACCTACCATGTGCAAAGCCTTGTGCTAGATGTTTCAGATACTTTTATCTTGTTTAAACAGGAACTCTTTGGGATTCTATTATGGGATACTGTGGTGGAACAGAAGTTTAAATTTGGTCTCTCTACAAGCTGTTCACTATCAGAGATAAGTCAATAGGTCATTCTCATTCTCCTCCTCAGCAGAGAAACTAGCATTTAAAGAACTCTGACGGGACTTTCCTGGTGGTCCACCGGTTAAGACTCCGTGCTCCCAATGCAGGGGGCCCGGGATCGATCCCTGGTTGGGGAACTAGATCTCCTATGCCTGTGTCAACTAAGAGTTCACATGCCGCAACTAAGAAGTCCGCATGCTGCAACAAAGATCCCTCATGGCACAATGAAGATCCTGCGTGCTGCAACCAAGACCCAGTGCAGCCAAAATAAATAAACAAATAAATGTTAAAAAAGAAAAGAAAAGAAAAGGGAGAGATTAATTTAAATAAATAAAGAGCTCTGGGCTTCCCTGGTGGCGCAGTGGTTGAGAGTCCGCCTGCCGATGCAGGGGACGCGGGTTCGTGCCCCGGTCCGGGAAGATCCCACATGCCCCAGAGCAGCTGGGCCTGTGAGCCATGGCCGCTGAGCCTGTGCTCCGCAATGGGAGAGGCCACAACAGTGAGAGGCCCATGTACCGCAAAAAAAAAAAAAAAAAAGAACTCTGACCATGGTGCTAGGTACTATTCTACGAGCCTAATATTTATATCTCATTATTAGAGCTACTACTGTCCCCATTTTATGGATGAAGAAATTGAGGTACAGGGAGGTTAAGGTTACACAGCTAGTAAGGGGGAGACATTGTGATGTCAACTTGACATCACAAGTTGATGTCAAGCCTTACCTCCAGCCTCCAAGCAGTGACAAAGCTAACCCATTCTGGATGAGTAGCGTCCCAGACCAGAAACTGTAAGCTATATTCAGGAACTATGGGGAAGATTGTGATAGAATAGTAGTTCTAAAAGAAAGGATGAATGAAAGTAAGACAGACAGAAAGAAAGAAGGAAAACAATGGGAGAACATTTACTTTCTACATTAGAGTCTTTGTTTTGTTTATATTTTTAAAAGAATATTGTTTATTACAGCAATTTAGAAAACAAAGTGAGAAAAAAATCACTAGAGTCTACCACTATAGTTATTTCTGTGTATTTCCTCCCATTCCTCACGCCCCCCGATATCTATTTATGTAGTTGCATTAACAACTGTTATGCATAGAGTGGTATTCTGCTTTTTAAAAAATATTTATTTATTTATTTTTGGCTGTATCAGGTTTTAGTTGCAGCACACAGGATCTTTCGTGTGGCACACGGACTCCTCTCTAGTGGTGGCGCAAAGGCTCCAGCACATGCAGGCTCAGTAGTTGTGGCGCAAGGGCTCTCTAGTTATGGCTTGTGGGCTCATAGTTGCGGCACACGGGCTTAGTTGCCCTGCAGCTCATGGGATCTTAGTTCCCTGACCAGGGATAGAACTTGAGTCCTCTGCATTGGAAGTCCCCTGGACCACGAGGGAAGTCCCCTCTGGACCATGAGGGAAGTCCCCTCTGCTTTTTTTAAACTAATTTTTGAACATAGATTTTCCTATGATGCTATATAGTCTTTTCCATAACTACTGCTTTTTTCCCATTTGTTTAATAGTCTCTCATATGAATGCCTCATAATTAATCTGAGTATTTTCTCTTGTTTTGATTATTTAGTTATTTCCTGTTTCCCTATTTTAAATAATACTAAGGTGAACAGCATCATGAATTCTTTATATATTTTCTCTCTCTTTCTCTCCATATATATGTATATAATGTATATCTTAATGATGTTATTAATAACTTAGCAATGCTGTATTTATAAAATTAATCAGAAATATTAGCTAGGACAAAGTTGAGTGTAAACAGACATAATAGAGTTTCATGAGGAAAGAGGACATTTTGCAAAAGTTCTGTGGTTCTGCAATCTTTTAAGAACAAAGTCCTTGGCCATCCCATTAAGATGTAAAGTGAATTTGACCTCAGTAGAGGCTTCACTTTTCAACCTCTGATAGTTGAGAATAGGACACAACTTGTGCATACTCTCCTAGAAATACAGATACCCAGAGGGAAAAAAAGCAAAACTCCAGGACTTATGGTCTTTGGGAGGGCTGGGTAATGAGATTAGGAGTAAATTTTTTTGTATGTTGGTTTGCTACATTTTTCAAAATTTTCTATAATGAACATACATTCCTTTTCTAAGATAAATTTTATTAAAAATTGCAACAAAAGCAGTCTAGATGTAAGGAATATCTAAATAAACTCTCCATTTCTAGGAGAGAGTACTATAAAAGGTAGAGAGCCCTCTAGAACCTGATTTAAAGTCAGGAAACCATTGACAAGTTGCTGTATGTATCCATTTACATAAAATTCTAGAAAATGCAAACTAATTTATAATGACAGTAAGTAGATTGATGGTTGAGGGGGGCTGGGGGGAGTCAGGAGGAGGGAGGGAGAAGAGCAGGATCACAAAGGGGCACAAGGAAACTCTGGGGGATGTTGAATATGTTCATACCCTTGATTGTGGTGATGGTTCCATTGTGTATCCATTTGTCGAAACAAATTGTGCACTTTAAACATGCACAGCTTATTGAATGTCAAGTCCACCTTAAGAAAGCTGTCAAAAAATAAAAATAATTTTGAATAGATAATACATACGTATGGCTCAAAAATCTAATGATTCAAAAGGATATGCAGTGAAAAGTCAATGCTCTTCCTTCCACTGTCTTCCAGCCACCAATTCCCTCCACAAAGATGATCAGTTTGCTGTGTATCTTTTCAGAGATGTTCTGTGCATATAAGCATATATGTAAATATAGTGTGAAAAAACACAAACACACACAAATGGTAACAAACAATTCATAGTGTTCTTTACTTTTTTTAACTTAATAATATACCTTGGAGGGAATTCCCTGGCGGTCCAGTAGTTAGGACTCCAGGCTTTCACTGCTGAGGGATTTTTGAAATCTCTGACTAGATGTGAGGGCAAAGAAAGAGGCCAAGTTTTTAACCTACTTTTCATTCCCAAGAATACCCAAGAATTTCTTTTCAATACCCAAGAATGGCCCTAAAGAACTAGGGCTGTGTAGTATCTCGGGTACCAATTGGTACATGCCTTAACATTTCTGAGCATGATTCGACTCATCTCTACCAGAACAGGCAGGATTCAGGGTCAGATACAGGTTTGAATCCTGGGTCCTCTACTTAGTACCTGTGCAGCCTCAGTTTTCCTTTGTATAAAATGGAAATAATAGTACAAAGATAATGATAGCTAATATTTTCAAGTGTTTACTGTGTACCTGGCACTATGTTAAGATCTTTACATGCATTCTCTCATTTAATTTTTGTGACCAGCTTATGAAAGAGAGACACTCTTAGTACCTCAGTTTTCTGGTGGGGGCTTGGGGAAGTTAAGGTTTCACAGCTCACCAGTAGCAGAGCTGAGACTTCACTCCAGGCAGCTAATTGCCAAAGCCTGTTCTAACCTTAAACTCTAGGCTACTTTAGAGGGGTGTTGTGAGAAGGACAAATGGTGTGCATAAAGGGCTAGCAAATAGTCGGTGCTCCTGTGATATTAACGATCATAAAACCTGTCCACACCTTACCTACCAAATTTAGAATCTATTTAATTAAAAATTTCTTAGGGACAGAGTGATTAGAAGCTGTGTAAGAGACATTTATTGACCACGTGGGTTCCATGTTTGGGCAGGTTCTCCTGTGCGGAAAGCCAGATACCAGTGGGTACGCTGCAATCCTGACAGCAATTCTGCAAACTGCATTGATGAAAAGGGACCAGAGTTCGATCTACTTCCAGGTGAATACAACAGAATCCTACCTCCAAGGACTGACCCTTTTTCGTAAGTGGACTTTCTTGATTTTACTTTCACCATCCGCTGCTGAGATCCTGGCATGGAGGTGGGAGGGTTGCCAAGAGTGTTTTTCTTCAGGCTCTTGCTTCCATGGTTAGGTTCCATGGTTAGGTTTTCACTGCACAGTACAGGGTAAAACTGTACTGTCTTTACTGGTATATGAGATGCACAAGAATACATGATTCACCTACCTTTTTAAGAATTTTATTTATTTTTTAAAATTTATTTATTTTTGGCTGAGTTGGGTCTTTGTTGCTGCGCGCGGGCTTTCTCTAGTTGCTGAGAGCAGGGGCTACTCTTCGTTGCGGTGCACGGGCTTCTCATTGTGGTGGTTTCTTTTGTTGCGGAGCATGGGCTCTAGGCATGCGGGCTGAGTAGTTGCGGAGTGCGGGCTTAGCTGCTCTGCGGCATGTGGGATCTTTCCAGACCAGAGATAGAACCTGTGTCTCCTGCACTGGCAGGCAGATTCTTAACCACTGCGCCACCAGGGAGGTCCCTATTCACCTACACTTTTGCAAGGTCTTTTTCTTGTGGCAGAAACAAAAATTGAATACTTTTCACCAATAGGTATTGAAAATGATTGAACATTATTTTATTAATGTAAATAGAGCACATTGTATATTTATATTAAAATCCAATAGGAGTCTATCACCTGAATGGATAAACAAAATGTGGTACATCCCTTAAGTAGAATATTATTTGGCCATAAGAAAGAAGGAGTTATTGATAAATGCTACAACATGGATGAATCCTGAAAACATTATGCAAAGTGAAGGAAACCAGACACAAAAAGCCACATATTGTATGATTCCATTTATGTGAAATGTCCAGAATAGGCAAATCCATAGAGACAGAAATAGAGTAGTGGTTGCCAGGGGCTGTGAGGGAGGGAGGAATAAAGAGTGACTGCTATTAGGTGCAAGATTTTTGAGGGGTGACAAAAATGTTCCGTTTAGATGGTAGTGATAAAAAAAAAAAAAGAAGAAATTAGGGAAAGGAAGAATAAGTGACCACGACTCATAAAAAAGAAAGTCAAAACTCTTCTTTTTTTTAAATTAAATTAAATTAATTTACGTTTTATACAGCAGGTTCTTATTATCTATTTTATACATATTAGTGTATAAATGTCAACCGCAATCTCCCAATTCATCCCCCACCCCACTTCCTCCCTTGGTGTCCATACATCCAAAACTCTTCTTGATCAAATAAAACCTGCCTTATACTTGCAAAAAAGATCCAATAGGAATTCATAAGTAACAAAAATTGAATTGTATTAAAACCCATTATTTCAATGAATATCAAAATTATATGTAGCAAAGATACATTATGAAAAGAATTATCATAAAAGTTTTAATCTTCAGGCTTAAATAGAAAATCACTCCCCTGAAAGCCACGTAAATCATCATGTCCAAACCACGTAAGTCTATCATCACTTTGGGGATCCTGGTAACCCCCTTCATCACTGAAATTATATCACCACCATCCTCAAAATGCAACTCTGCAACCCTTCGCTTTTAGGTCCACGGCATAAAGCTTGAACGTGATATTACAGCATCCTCCATTATTTTAAGAAACGGATTTCAACAGTGATTCATTTAAATCTAAGATATTAGAGGAACAACGCAAGTCATCCAAAACAAATATTTACACTATTTCTTCCCTCCTCAAATCTGTATGATCTTCCACACTCTTTGACATAAATTGTAGCAATAATTTTTTGGATCCGTGTCCTAAGGCAAAGGAAACAAAAGCAAAAATAAACAAATGGGACCTAATTAAACTTAAAAGCTTTTGCACAGCAAGGGAAACCATCGACAAACAAAAGGACAACCTACTGAATGGGAGAAAATATTTGCAAGTGATATGACTAATAAGGGGTTAATATCTAAAGTATATAAACAGCTCATACAACTCAACATCAAAAAAACAAACATCCCGATTAAAAACTGGGCAGAAGATCTGAATAGACATTTTTCCAAAGAACACATCCAGTTAGACAACAGGCACATGAAAAGATGCTCAACATCGCTAATCACCAGAGAAATGCAAATTAAAACCACAATGAATATCACCTCCCACCTGTCAGAATGGCTGTCATCAAAAAGATCACAAATAATAAATTGCTGGCGAGGATGTAGAGAAAAGGGGACTCTTGTACCTTGTTAATGGGAATGTATATTGGTGCAACCACTGTACAAAACAGTGTGGAGTTTCCTCAGAAAACTAAAAATAGAGTTACCATATGATCCTGCAACTGTACTCCTGGGTATATATCCAAAGAAAATGAAAACACTAATTTGAAAAGATATATGTACCCCAATGTTCATAGCAGCATTATTTATAATAGCCAAGATATGGAAGCAATCTAAGTGTCCATCAGTAGATGAATGGATAAAGAAGATGTGATACACACACACACACACTGGAATACTACTCAGCCATAAAAAAGAACGAAATTTTGCCATTTGCAGCAACACGGATGGACTTGGAGGGTATTATGCTTAGTGAAATAAGTCAGATAGAGAAGACAAATACTGTATGATATCACTTATACGTGGAATCTAAAAAATAAAACAAACTTGTGAATATAACAAAAAAGAAACAGACACACAGATATAGAGAACAAACCAGTGGTTACCAGTGGGGAGAAGGAAGGGGGAGGGGCAAACTAGGGGCAGGGGATTAAGAGGTACAAACTACTGTGAATAAAATAAATAATCGGGCTTTCCTGGTGGCTCAGTGGTTCAGAATCCGCCTGCCAATGCAGGGGACGCGGGTTCAAGCCCTGGTCCGGGAAGATCCCACATGCTGCAGAGCAACTAAGCCCGTGTGCCACAACTACTGAGCCTGTGCACCTAGAGCCCGTGCTCTGCAACAAGAGAAGCCACCGCAATAAGAAGCCCGCGCACCGCAACGAAGAGTAGCCGCGGCTTGCGCCAACTACAGAAAGTCCGCGCACAGCAAGGAAGATCCATCGCAGCCAAAAATAAATAAATAAAAATAAATAAATAATCTACATGGATGTATTGTACAACACAGGGAATATAGCCAATATTTTATAATAACTATAAATGGAATATAACCTTTAAAATTGTGAATCACTGTTGTACACCTGAAATGTATATAATATTGTAAATCAACTCTACCTCAACTAAAAATAATAAATAAAAAAAAATCTCTAGGATCTTCCCTTTCCTCAGCCAGCAACTTTCCTTCTTGCTCTGACACTCCTGTTAATATGGATGCACAGCCCCTGCTTCTGTGACGGTCTTGGACACTCTTGCTCTCAGATCCATTTCTTCTCCTTCCATCTCCCTGCTCTCCGTTGGGTGAGGGTGGTGAGGGCTGATCCCTATGGTCTGCATTTCTCAGGCTCCCAGATCTGTGGCTGAGTTTGGCCAGTGGGATGCCTGAAAGGGAGACTGGTCAGCGTGGGCGGCAAGAAGAGACAAGGATGTTTCTTCTCATTCCTGCCTTGGGTGGCACCTCTGGCAGGGCTGTGTCTCATCCATGGCTTCAGCTTCCACCAGATGCTCTTGGTCCCTGGGCTCAGGTAGTACCACCTCCTCCACTGTCCCTCTAGCCCAGGGAGGGAAATATTTTCTTGCTGTTCCTCATCTCTGGGTTTCCTTATTATTCCCTATTTGGCTTTGCTTCTCTTCCATCTCATGTGTTAGCAATTCCCTGTCTTAAATATTTAGGTAAGTTTCTTGACTGTACTATGACTGTGGCAGCTTCTAAGGCCACCCCTCCTTGTGCTGGGCATCCTATCCCCATGCACCTTCTCCAGGACTTTAATTCTGCAGTTAACCCTCTGAACCCAGCATCTTCTTCTCATCAGTATGCAGACATTCTCTAGTATCTCCTACATTTAGGTAAAATCCCCTCTTTGACTCTGCATCCTTTCCAGCTGTTGCCCCATTCTCTGCTCCTCTTCATAGTAACACTTCCTGATAGGGTTGCTGATGCTTACTATCTCCTCAACCCCTTCTGGTTCTACCTTCACCCAGAGAGCTTGGTAGAAGCACTTACTTTTTTTTTGCGGTACGCGGGCCTCTCACTGCTGTGGCCTCTCCCGTTGCGGAGCACAGGTTCCGGACGCGCAGGCTCAGAGGCCATGGCTCACGGGCCCAGCTGCTCCGTGGCATGTGGGATCCTCCCGGACCGGGGCACGAAACCGTGTCCCCTGCATCGGCAGGCGGACTCTCAACCACTGCGCCACCAGGGAAGCCTACTTTTTTTTTTTTTTAATTTAAGTTCTTTTTTTTTTTAATTGAACCTGGGCCCTCGGCAGTGAAAGCGTGGAGTCCTAACCACTGGACTGCCAGGGAATTCCCAATTTAAGTTCTTTTTTATTTTCCTCCACACTGGTAAAAGTTCCAAGGGAGCTTAAAGTTTTTTAAACATTTTAACTATTCCTCTTTCCCACTCCCGACTTCTGAATTTACAAAGCAAAGGAGAGCAGGAGTCCCAATTTTTAATGGTTCCCCATCTCCTCATGTTATTTGATCCAAAAACTATATACAAGTTTGTAGCAGTCATAGTTATTGTACATGTTTAGGAGGGAGGGAGGCAAGAAGGGATAGGGAGGTCTTCCCTAGTGGCGCAGTGGTTGAGAGTCCGTCTGCCGATGCAGGGGACATGGGTTCGTGCCCTGGTCCGGGAAGATCCCACATGCCGCGGAGCGGCTGGGCCCGTGAGCCACGGCCGCTGAACCTGCGCGTCCAGAGCCTGTGTTCTGCAACGCGAGAGGCCACAACAGTGAGAGGCCCGCGTACCGCAAAAAAAAAAAAAAAAAAAGGGATAGGGAGAATGGTGATCCAAAAGAATAAAAACAGCAACCAAATAGGTCACAATTACTTCCTGTTGACACATCTGCTGGTTACTTCTCTATGTTTAGCTAACTTGACTTCTCTCTCTCTCTTTTTTTTTTCCTGCGCCACATGCCTTGTGGGATCTTAGTTCCGGGCTAAGGATTGAGCCTGCGCCCTTGGCACTGAACTGCAGAGTCCTAACCACTGAACCGCCAGGGAATTCCCACTTGACTTGTCAGTTGTTTTCAAAAACAGTTGACCACCCTTCCTCTGAAATACTTTTTTCTCTGGGCTTCCATGGCCCCACCTTGTCTTGGGTTTCCTTCTACTTCCCTGGCTGTTCTTTCTCCTTTGATTAATATTTAATATGTTGGGGTGGCCCTAGCTCTGTCGTGGGCTGCTTTTGTATCTGCATGCCTTTTTTGGGTGACTTCATCCTGTTCCATGGCTTTAAATACTATGTGTGTGTGTGTGTGTGTGTGTGTGTGTGTGTGTGTGTGAGAGAGAGAGAGAGAGAGAGAGAGAGAGAGAGAGAGAGAAAGGGAGAGGGAGAGGGAGAGGGAGAGGGAGAGGGAGGGGGAGAAACTACCAAATCTGTTTCCAGCTCTGATTCCTTTTCCTAACCAGCTGACCAACTATCCAGCAGGTCACCCTCTATTACATTATTCCACTTTGTTTCTCTGCATAACATTTAGCCCCACCTAATATTTTCCTGATTTGCTTATTCACTTTTTATTGTCTGTCTCCCCGCCAAAGTTATAAACCTCTGAGCAGGGACCTCATCTGTCAGTCCCCATTCTATCCCAGGCCCTCAGAACAGGGATCAGATATTCAATATTTATCGAATGTAGGCATGAAGGAAACTCTAATCTGTTGTATGGCCTGTGGTTTATTATTTTCATGTAGAAAATGACCCATAGGCTGTGAAACTCAACTTTTGTCTCTGATGCTTTGTTGCCTTATTCTGCCACTGATGGGTGGCATCATTGCTCTGGTCCTTTGGTGCTGAGTGGATTTCAAACTACCCCACTGAACCCAGTTGAATGAATGCACTTATATGCGGGGAGGAGATTGAATGTTAACATGCTGGCAAATATAATGCTTGACTTGTTGCAAAGAATTTCTTAAGCGTGAGCTTTGTTGAAGCCCTGTGAAGTTATTAGAGATTTTGCAGAATTTTTAAAATAGGAAAAATATATATCTAGTCTAATTTACTTGTGTGTCCTTTCTTCAGTGGGAGAAAGTGTAAAAATGGGATCTTTTCTGTAAAAAATAAATGACCCGTTAAGTATATTCTAAATATAGGATTGCTATGTTAGTGATAAGAAAATTAGCATTTTTATATGCATCTGCAATGAGTAGATGTGAAGCTGATAAAGGCAACGAGTTAGATACAGTAAGTATTGTAAATATGTGGAAAGGTCTGACTTATTTTTTGTTTTAAAACATTAAATAACTGGGAAACTTTTAACTTAAAATTTGAGCAACGGAGTGGCTACATTTACTTTCATATCTTAAAAAATTTATTATGATTATCTTTTCATGTCTCAAACTTTAATGTTTCTTTTCCACTTTTCTGTCATGCTTCAGAATGATGAAATCCAGGAACTTGAATGATGTCTTCCCTCTTTCTGAGGACTTTTCAGGATCAGGCTCTGGAAGTGGCTCTGGAAGTGGCTTCCTACGTGAAATCGAACAGGAATACCAACCACTAGAAGAAAACGATGCTTTTTATTACAACTTTAGGTCTCTGGAGAGAAATTTGCCCTCAGACAACCAGGACTTGGGTCAGAATGGACCAGAAGAGGATTTTACTATATAAAAGAGAGGGTTTCCCAGCTTGACACCAGGCAATGTATTTGTGTACCATGGTTAAATGATTAATTTGAGGACAAAAAGCTTTATAGAAAATTTAAAACATCTGAAAAGGAAGTTTAAGTTTTATTATCTTTTTTTTCTCATGAATTCTTAAAGCCTCCTTTTTCTATCCCAATGTCCTGGAAAATACCTGCATTTGTTTTGTATTGTATTCAACAACATCACTATGAAGTTAACTAGACTCCACATATGTATAAAATTGCTTTAAAGAATAAATTATACTGTTCTTAAAACATTTAGTTTGAGAAACAAATTGACAGGCATTATTTCATATCTAAATCTTCAGGAAGCTGACTCTGATTATGAAATCTAGATATGCCTCTTTTTTTGTGAAAAAACACAGATGAAACATACAGTGAATTGGGTATTTGACATGTTTGGGTTTGACATGTTTTACAGTGTGAAGTTAACTGCTTTAATAGTACCACTGGAGGTGTTTGCAGAGCTAGTGGACAGCGTTTGCTTAGAAGTGTGATTGCTGTCACAATTAGAAACTTAACACCCAGATTAAAGCACGATTGTGCTCTCAATACCTCATACTGCTTTACTTTTTTTCCTGGATATCTATGTATTTTCAAACATTACTCTATTAAAGCAGAAGTATAATCAAAGGGTCAAGCTGTCTGGGCTCTCTTGTTCATGAAGTAATTATTTGTTCAGATGTTTCTAGATTCTCATCAACAAAATATCTGTAAAGTTATTTTACAGTGAGACCAAATTTTGTAACTGGAATCAAATCCTGTTAACTAGCAGATGAAGAAAACAATCATGCTACAGAGAGGGTTACTCTTGTCCAAACAATTCCTCTTCTTTAGGGCTATACTATACTCATCTCTGTTCCCCTTAATTCTGAAAAGCCTGTCAGCATCATTGTCATGGATCCTGTTCTGTACCATGTAGATCCCCTCTTCAGAACTGAGGACTTATTCAAATTAACCTCTGTGGAAGAGAGACACCTTGTTCAAGGGCACACCTCTTCCCATGGCAGCCTGCACCCAATGCCTGGTTGATGTGAGCATATGAGTGCCAGACCCCTCCCCTGAACTTGGAACAATTCAGCAGGGCAATCACAGATTCAGAGCTCCCTGAGGAGTCATCTGAGGCTTTGTTGGGACTGTTTTGCAGCTCAGTTTCTTCCTTTACTTAGTCTTGCTTCCTTCCATTCCCCCCTGAGAGAGCTCCCTTAAGAACTTTCTGCACACTAGTTTTCATCTCAGAGTTTGCTCTATGGGGAATCCAACCTGTGAAAGTTGGTGCCAGGATGGGTAGAAAGCAGATGCTAAAATGGGATTTTGGAGCTGGATCACCTACTGTCTGGTTGGCAATGAGGACCCCGTCACTGGCTGTAGATGCAGAACAACCACAAGAGAGCACTGCAATCGTTCAAACTTTCACTGATGATGAACTGGGATGGTGTACCAGTGGAAGGAAGTGCACCAGGGTGCGGTATATGAGGCATCTGAGAAATATGGGGAAGTAGTAATTATAGAGACAATGACACTGGATGGCTCTTGCTGGAGGCAATTAATGAAACACCAAGGATGATTAATTAAAGACTAAATGTGAAAACTAATGGACCTCCTCAGCAGCATATTAAGAAACTCTCTTCTGCAGTGGAAGGGCAGGAAAAGCTGAGGCTCAGTCCCAGGATATAATCAGAAGAATAGCAGAGTTCAAGAATGTTAAGTTGCCAAGTTAGCCAAGTCTGTTATACAACATCAGGGCCCTGACTGGGAAAACACTGGACCCTCAGAAATGAAGACCTCTGAGTAGAAACGTATCTGGGTTGATAGATTCAGAATTCAAATCCCCAGACTTCCTCAAACCCTCTGAATCTATAGAAGAGGCCCACTCCTTAAGAATTAATGCTTTCCTCTGGCTTGAAGATGATTAAGAAGCCTCTGACCTTTAAGACCACATGCACACTCCCTCTAGGTCTGCCTTGCCACCCCACCTAGCCACCAGATCCATAACTAAAGTTACAATATAAACCAACAGGAAAGTGTTGGGGCTGCTAAGGAGGAAAGGTGAAGGTTTCTGCAGAGCTTAGCTGACATGCACCTCAGAAGCCTAGAAAGTGTCTATGTGCCTTAACTCTAAGAGTGCTAGATCAAGGGATGGAGGAAAAACAAAGTTGGATAAGGAAGTGTTTATCAATATGGAAGTGTTAGGGGAACCACTGACCAAAACAACCTGCCCTGGCCAGGCATGAGAGTAACCACTTGCATGAGTTATCTTACAACAGGAGGTCCTGTTAAGGAAGGACCTTACCACTGACAAGCTACCACTGACTGGAAGAATTCGGGAAAGGCCAAAGGAGAGAGGTGACGCCAGTCCATATGTCCCAGTATCCTTCTTGCTGGAACCCATCTTGGCTGAGCAATGTGCGCACCACCATGAAGGACCCTGAGTCAGAATGATTGGCCAGAGACAACCTGGAAACTAACCCCATTACCCCTGAGACTATGGGCTGCGTGGCAGAGCAGTTCTCCTGGGTTCCCTTACCCAGCTGCTCTCTGCCTGGATGCCCCTTCCGAATAAAGTCTCTTGCTTTGTCAGCACGTGTATCTCCTCAGACAATTCACTTCTGAGTGTTAGACAAGAGCCCACTCTCGGGCCCTGGAAGGGGTTCCCATTCCTGCAACAGAAGTACTCTTCTGGGATAAAGGTTTTATCACCCTGGCAAGAACTCCGGGAGAAGGTGTTGACATGCTTCTAGAATGGCTCTTAGAAGCTTGGAAAAAGTGACAGCTCCTCTTAAGTAGAAATGCTAGAACTACCATGGCAGGCAGTGGAAAAGGGGTCAAAAAGTTTAAGGAAGTTAGCATGCTAGAATGGACAGTTTGTGTAAGCCCTAAAAACCTACCAAATGACTTTGTTCCGAAGGAAGGCCAAAGCAATGAAGAATATGCTGGTAAGAGGGGCAGCATCTCTGAGCTATCAGTGGTAGCTCTCCTCTAAAGGGCAGAGGTGATGGTAGAATGTTGTTACAGAATTGGGTTCACAAATAGCAATGGGAATGATGGGGTGGGGGAAATCCCAAAATAATAGAGGACAGGTGGAGGTGTTCAGCCATCAGACGCCAGGTGGTACAATTATCATAATGAGGAAGGTCAGAGTGGAATGCAGGGCAAAGTTATAGAGTGGCATCTTCAGAGGTAAGATAGTTGGTAACAGTTCTGCACCCAATTCCATTGTGTGTTGGAGGGGTGGGGTTGGCAGGGTAGGGGTGAGGAATTTCCCCACACCAACCAGAAAGTTTCTGACATCAGCTGGGTGTCCTACAATTCAATTCAATTCTGACACTATCTACCTGGAGCTAGCATCAGATTCTACAGGTTAAAGGCTCAGTGCCACAAGGCTTCCCTCCACTTCAGATGCCAATCGCAAACCTAGGTTGTTACCTGTGCTTCTGATCGACTGGCTGTACACTGGAGCTTCCAATGACCACCTCTTCAGGTTCAGTTAATTTGCTAGAGCAATTCTCAGAACTCAGAGAAACATTTCACTTACCTGATCACCAATTTATTATAAAAGGGTGTAAATCCAGCTAGATGAAGCGATACACAAGGTGAGGTCCTGAACAAAGGAGTCTCTGTCCTCTTGGAGTTTGGGGCCTGGCACGGTGGCACATGGAAGCTTCTGGTTCCCCAACCTAGAAGCTCTCTGAACCCTGTCCTTTGTGGGTTTTTTGAAGTCTTCATTACATAGGTATGATTGATTAAATCATTGGCCACTGGTAATTGAACTTAATCTCTAGCCCCTCTCCCATCTCCCTTGCCTGGAGGTCAGGGGTGGGACTGAAAGTTGCAACCCTTTAATCAAACAGTTGGCTCCAGTATCCTTACCTGAGCCAGTTTTCAGACCTGGAACCCACTGACTAAAAGAGAGGTTAGGTGCTCTGGAATAAGACCCTGTGACACCATGGCAAGTATATACAGCACTGATTCCTCTAATGTTTACCCAAAGGGACTGATGGCCATTAACTCAGGTACTATAACCTGGGGAAAGGAGAGTATTCAGACATCTCAAAGACAATCAGTTACAGGGTCTAATTAACTTTGATACATGGAGATCCAAAGCATCATCATGGCCTCCCTGTTAGTGGGGCATTAGGTGATCAGGTATTAAGTGGAATCTTGACCCAGCTCACAGTGGTCATTTTTCCAGTCCCTAAATGTGTAGTTAGAATGGACATAATTGGTAGCACAACACCACATTGATTTCTTGACCTGTGTGATAGGAGCTATTGCAATGGGGAAGACCAGGTGGAGACTTCTAAAGCTACCCACCCCCATCTGTCAACAAATCAAAAACATTTCATCCTGGGGGGAATGTCAGAGATTAGTAGTACCTTTAAAAACCTGAAGAATGCAGGGATACTAGTCCCCAGTGTATCTCCATTTAATTGACCAGTCTGGATCTTGCAAAAACCAGATGGATTCTGGGGGGTGACAGTAGAGTATCACAAATTCAACGAAGTAGTAGTTGTACTTGCAGCAGCTATGCCAGATATAGTACTTTTGCTGGAGCAGAGTTACACAGCTTCAGGTATGTGGTAGGCAGGCATTAAGCTGGAAAATGCTTTCATTTCCATCCCTATCAAAAAGGAGAGAAAAAAATAAAAATTAAAAAAAAAAAAGGAGAATCAGAAACAGGTTATGTTCTCTTGGAACGGATAACAGTATATATTTAGTCTATTCTCAGGGCTATGTTAAATCTTCTGCCCTCTGCCATAATATAATCTGAAGACACTTGGACTAACTGGACATCTCACAGAATATCACAGTGGTCCACTGTATCGATGGATCATGAGCCTGCATCCAGACCCCCATGTCATGTGCCACTGATGAACTGACATCTCTCCCTCAGCTCAAAACTATGGCCATATGGTGGGGGTAGAGAGTGTTCTTTATGACTGACAAAGCAGGAATAAGATCAAGCTGGGTTCATAGGTGAATTGGCCTCTTATATAGGTTCAAGTCAAAAATGGATGGCAGGTGCACTGAAGTGCCAATTAGGGGTAGCCTTGAAAATAGCTGTGAGAGGAAATCCAATGAGCAGAGCTTCAGGTGGCGAACCTGGTCATTTACCCTGTGTAGAAAGAGAAGGAGCCCAAGGTTAGGATATACACAGTTCCATGGGTAGTGGTAAATGTTTTGGTAAGTTGATAAGGGGCCTAAAATAGAAAATATCGCAAGATTGGGGAGTAAGAAGTCTGGGGTAAAGGCACATGAATGGACCAATGAGAGAAGATGCAAAGTGTGAAAATCTTTGGGTCAAACGCCAAGGCCAATCAGAAAGCATCCAGTACAGAAGAGGCACTAACAACCAGGTAGATTAAATGACCGGCAGGTATTAGTCAGCCTCTGTCACGGGCTACCCTAATGAGAGCACAATGAACTAATGGAGGAGTAGCTATAATGGCAGAGAGGGAGACTATGCATGGGTTCCCACTGGCCAAGACTACTTTAGCTACTGATGTTGCCAAATGTCCCATATGCTAGCAACAGAGCTCACTGCTGTGCCACTGATATGGCACCATTCTTCAAGGAGACTTTGGTGGCAGGTTGACTATATTAGGCCCCTTCCATTCTGGATGGGCCAGAGATTTGTTCTAACAGGAATAGACATGTATTCTAGGTATGTATTTGTCTTTCCTACCCACGGGGCCTCCAGCAACATCAATATCTAAGGGCTTACAGAATATTTGATCCACCAACATAACTTCGTATATAACATTGCATCAGACCAAAGGACCCACTTTATAGCAAGGAGATTCAGCAGTGGCACGTGACGATGGGATCCACTGTTGACCCTAGATGCCACCAACATGATAGAATGATAGAAGGGTCTATCGAAGGCACAGCTGAGGTACAAGCTTGGATATGATATATCGAGGTTGGCACACCAACTGCCAGGATGCAGTATACATGCTAAATCAGTAACTTCTATATTGTACTGTGCCCTTAATACGTGGAGAATATATGGGTCCAGGAACCAATGAGTGGAAGTAGGCTAGGACACACTTAACATCAAGCCTACTTGGGGAATTTGTGCTTCCTATCCCTACAATTGTGTTCTGCAGATTTAGATGTTATGGTACCCTTGGGGAAATGTTTCCACCAGGGGACACAGTAAGAATCCTATTGAACTTTAAGCTATGGTTCTCATCATTCAGGCACTTTAAGCCCTTTGTGCCAAGGGATGAACAGTCAATAAGAAGTAATCATCTAGGTGGGGGAAATGGACCTGATCATCAGGAGGAGAGAGGGCTGTTGCTACACAATGGGGACAGGGGAAGACTATCTTTGAAATCCAGGTGACCTACTGAGGCTTCTCTCAGTACTTCCTTATCCAGTTTTGATGGTAAATGGATAAAGTTAGCAGTTAGGCCCGAGAAGTGCATGGTAACCGGGGGCTCAGATCCTCATGGTTGAAGATCTGGGTCAATCCTCCAACTAAGCCATCTAGACCAGTAGTGGTGTTAGCTACGGATGAGAGAAAACTACATTGATAACAAAGGAGGAATTTGATGAGTTTTGATTATATCTTGCTACCAGTTGCAGCAGAAGCAGCTGCAGTTCATTCCACTGACCCTCCCCTCATAAGTTTTCCCTAAGAACCCTCCAGTGTCCTGAAAAAGCTGCTTCCATAATGTATATGAAGCAAATGGATCTAAGAGGCACAAAGGTGGACTGTTATGGATGCTGTGCTGTACTGTGTTGCCCAGATTCCCCCTTTAGAACTGGAGGACTTATTCCTCCAGCTACTGGGAAGGTTGGCTGATAGCTACAACTTAGATGAAGAAGCCACATCATCTAAGGTCATGCTCCTTTCCCAGGACAGCTCACAGCCAAAGACTCATGTATGTGGGGGTATAAAGGTTCAGACCTCATGCTCCACTTGGGACAACTCTGAAGGGACAACTGCTTCAGAACTCTCTATGGTGTCACACGAAGACACCATATTGTGATTCCATTGCAGCTCGGTTTATTCCTGTCTAATCCTGCTTCCTTCCAATCCTCCACAGGCATTAATCTGAAGGACACTCCCTGATAAATTTCCTCTATGGGTTTGCGTCTCATAGGACACAACTCATAGGAATTATCTTTATAGCATTTTACTTCTGGTGATAGTTGTTAAGTTATACCCTAATCTTTCCATTAATAAATCTATCTGTGATTATTTAACAGGAACTTTGTGAGTTTTTATGCCCAGTAGGACATTACTGTCATGAGACCTATCTTTTGGGTACCCAAAAATACATAGCAGAAAAAATAAGGCATGGTTTAGAAAAATATACATACTATTTTGCATTTTCTAGTTAAGTGATAAGTTTTACACATTTGAAGAAGGGGTAGATAGTCTAGGCTAATTTTTATCAAAAAATGACACTTTTTTTTACTAAGAAAGATCTTAAACTTGCCACAAAGAAAATGTAGAATATTTCTATTTTTAGAGAGGTAATTAGACTAATTTAAAAAAGTACGAGGTTTAGAATTTCAAAGTCCTGGCTTAATTACCAATTTCACTCTTTATTAGCTTTGTAACTTAAGGCAAGTTACTTAATTTTGCTAACATTGTCTATGGAGGGCAATGTTGTGAAGGGGTTAATTGTGTGGTCTCTGAAGCAAGATCACCTGGGTTCAAAGCTGTCACTTACTAACTAGGTAACATCAGATGAGTTAACTCATTTAACCTCTCTGTACCTCAGTTTCCTCCTCTTTAAAATGAAGATGATGATAGTGACTACCTTATAAGTTTGTTGAGATTAAATAAATTAATGTATGTAAAGTGCTTAGAACAATGTCATTGAGTGATGAATAAACTTACAAGCTGTTATTGTTATCTGTACTATAGGTTAACAATATTTGCCCATAGTGCTGTGGTAAAGATTAAATGAGGCAATACATGTGATACGATTAGCTCAAAGCTCCTAAACAATTGTAATCGTGAACATGTGTTATAGCTACTTCATAAGATTGTTTTAAAGATTCCTGGCATGGCCAGGTACTGTGCTAGGCATTGAAGATACAAATGGGAACAAAGACATACCAGACAGCCTTCGTGCTTGAGCTTAGAGCCTTAACAGGGATCAAGTGAGAGTGAATGTAATATGTTAGTCTTGCCTGGCACAAAGGAAGGTAGACAGATAGAAGTAAATATTCTTAGGCACATAGGGGAAATAGTATATAACCCATGTTCTTTCTCACTCTTACTCTTTTACCTTTTGGGTTCTATTTATCAATCATTTGCCATAATTATAGAGTTTGAGGGAAGGGAAGGGGTTGGGCTTCTTTCAATTTGTACTTTTTGTACCTCTCTAACTCACAGTCACTTTTTCTCATATTATACAATCAACAAAAACCTACTAAGGACCAAGACACCAGGAATAAACAGTTAAGACTACTCACGATGTGGGGGGGGGAAACAAATAAATAACTGTAATACATTACATTATAGATTTTTTTTCCAATTTACAATAGTTATAAACAAAATGCTAAGGCAGCAAAGAGAAAGGGATGATTGATTTTGCAGAAGCTTTTTGTCTCCATTCCCTCAGCACGTAGTCTGTTTTACCACTCAAACCACTGCTTAAAATATTAAAACGATTGATCTTTCAGAATTCTGTTTGTCTTCTTAGGTTTATACTAAACCAGGGTTTCTCAGCCTTGTCATTATTGACATTTTGGACAGGATATTTCTTTGTTGTAAGGGGCTGTCCTGTGCATTGTAGGATGCTTAGCAGCATTTCTGATCTTAGTAGCACTCACCCAGACTTGACAATCAAAAGTGTCTCCAGACGTTGCCAAATGTCCATTGCCCCTCTGAGAACCACTGCACTAAATCAATGATTATTTGTGGACTACAGTCTTATTAGTTATGTTCTCACCTTATAATGGAATAGTAATTATTTATCATTTATCATTGGTACATAGGAACTAGAGACTTTACTATCATGATCATTCAGCCACTTAATATGTGATTTGATATAAAGGAAATTATGTCAGTGATTTATGCACAAATCTACATTTTTAGATGTTTATATGTTGATTACTGGATCTTTTGTTTCTTTATCTTCACAAGGACAACATGATATTAAAATGGGACTGTCAGAGAATAAGAAAGAGCTCTTGGAAATCAAAAATATAATAGCATCTAATGGTTATCTATTGCTGTGTGATAAATTACCTCAAAACTTAGTGGCTTAAAACAAGAATAAACATGTATTATTTCAAATAGAGTTGCCATATGATCCAGCAATCCCATTCCTGGGCTTGTATCCAGAAAAAAACTATAATTCCAAAAGATACATGCACCCCTATGTTCATAGCCGCACTATTCACAATAGCCAAGACATGGAAATAACCTAAATGTCCATCGACAGAGGAATGGATAAAAAAGATGTGGTACATATATAAATGGAATATTACTCAGCCATTAAAAAAAGAATGAAATAATGCCATTTGCAGCAACATGGATGGACCTAGAGATTATCATACTAAGTAAGTCAGACAGAGAAAGAAATATCATATGATATCACTTATATATCAAATTTAAAATATGACACAAATGAACTTATCTATGAAACAGAAAGAGACTCACAGATATAGAGAACAGACTTGTGGTTGTCAAAGTAGGGGGTAGGGGAGGGATGGACTGGGAGTTTGGGATTAGCAGATGCAAATTATTATGTATAGAATGGATAAACAACAAGGTCCTACTGTATAGCACAGGGAACTATATTTAATATCCTGTAATAAACCATAATGGGAAAAAATATGAAAAGAATATACATATATGCATAACTAAATCACTTTGCTGTACAGCAGAAATGAACACAACTTGTAAATTAACTATACTGCAATAAAATAAATTTTAAAAAATAACATGTATTATTTCATAGTTTCTATGGATCAGAAATTTGGAAGTGGATTACCTAGGTGGTTGTGGGGGGGTCCCTCATAAGATTGCAGTTAGAATGTTAGCTGGGGCTGCAGTCATCTGAAGACTTGACTGGGGTGGGAGGGTCACCTTTCTAAGATGGCTCAAACACCTGGCTGGCAAGTTAGTGTTGGCTGTTTACAGGAGGCCTCAGCTCATTATGTGGGCCTCTCCATTGGATTACATGACATGGCTGCTGACTTCTCTCAGAGTAATTGATCCAGAAAAGAGCAAGTCAGAAGCAAGCTTATAAGTCATACATCATCACTTCCACCTTACTCTGTTGGTCATACAGACCAACCTTGATAGAATTTGAGAAGGGAGTACACAGAGATATGGATCCTTGGAGAGCATCTTAGAAGCTGTTTACCATAACACAGTAATAAAAAAAGTTCTAAGAGCTGTAACATAAAATCAGGGAAAATCACCTAGAAAGGAGAACCAAAACACAAGTAGATGGAAAATAGGAAAGAAAAAGTAAGAAAATGACAAAATCAATCAGGAAGCCCCAATATGACTAATAGAAGACTCAGGAAAAGAGGAGAGAAAAGAGAAGGGAGGACATTATCAAAGAAATTTAACAAGGTTGTAAGTTATAAAGTCAACATAGAAAGGCAATCTCTCTCTCTCTCTCTCTCTCTCTCACACACACACACACACACACACACACACACACTCAAGCATTGAACAACTGGAAAATGAAATTTTAAAATTCCATTTACAATATTATTAAAAATATAAATGATTAGGAATAAATTTAAAAAAAGATGTGTAAGCTTTCTACACTGAAAATTACAAAGCATTGCTGACAGAAATTTAAAAAGACCTTAATAAATAGAGAAATATACCATGTTCATGGATTGCAAAGCTCAGTATTGTTAAGATGTCAATTTTCCTCAAATAGAGCTCAATCAATTCCAATAAAGGTCACAGCAGCTTAAAAAAAAGTGGATTAACAATTCAAAAATTTATATGGAAACACAAAAATCTTAGAACCAAAACATTCTTGAAAAAGAACTAATTTGGAGTAACTACACTTCCTTACTTTCAAGGCTTACTATAAATCTATAGTAATCATGACAATGTGGTTTGTATAAAGATAGACAAACAGATCAATGAGACAGAATTAAAAGTCCAGAAATAAATCCATAATTATATAGTCAATAGATTTTTGACAAAGGCTCCAAAGCAATTTAATGGGGAAAGGAAATTATTTTCAACAAATGGTGCTGGAACCATGTGGACAAAAATAAGCCCTTAAATCTCACCTCACATTATTTGCAAAATTTAAATCAAGATGAATCACATGCCTAAATGTAAAAGCCAAAATTCTCAGGTCATCCAAAAACATTATTAAGAGAATAAATAGTGAAGCTACACACTGGGAAAAATATTTGCAATTAATATATGATACAGGACTTGTATCCAAAATATTAATAAACTCAATAATAAGACAAACATCCTAATGAAAAATGGAAAAGTATTTCCACTTTTTCCTGTTTGTTGAAGTACAATTGACTTACAGTATTAGTTTCACGTAAAGAACATAGTGATTTCTTATTTTTATATATTTTATCTATACATTATAATGCTGACCTGAGCATCAGCAATAATAGAGATAAACTTTAAAACATGTATAAAGATGTTGTCCCACGTACACAAAAAAGCACATTTAACCATAGTGTAGGGCTAATCCACAGATCACTGTTTTCACAGCAATTTCTGCTTTATAAACTTTAGGATTTTTTTGTTTTCCTTCCTTCTACTTTCTTAGAGTTTAATTTGCTTTGTGTGTGTGGGGTAACAAAACACATAAAATATACCATTTTAACAATTTTTAAGTATACAGCTCAGCAGTGTTAACTATTTTCACAGTGCTGTAAAACAGACCTCCAGAACGTTTTCATCTTGCAATCTGAAACTCTGTTTCAGCAACTCCCCTTTCTCCTCCCCTCAAATCTCTAGTAACCGGCATCCTATTTTCTGTTTTATGAATTTGACTACTTTAGGTAACTCATATAAGTAGAATCATACAGTATTTGTCTTTTTGTGACTGGTTTATTTCTCTTTTTTTGGCTCCACCATGAGGCATGCAGGATCTTTTTTCCCTGACCAGGTATCAAACTCGTGTCCCCTGCAGTGGAAGTGTGGAGTCCTAACCTCTGGGCCACCAAGGAAGTCCTGTGACTGGTTTATTTCACTTAGCATAATGTCCTCAAGTTTCATCTATGTTGTAGCATATGACAGGATTTTCCTCCTTTCAAAGATTAAAATTCATCTGTCCATGAACATTTGTGTTGCTTCTATCTCTTGACTATTATGAATGAACAGGAACGTTCATATGTGCTGTGAACGTGAGTATGCAAATACCTCTTTGAGACCCTACTCTCAATTCTTTTGGATATTCACCCAGAACTGGGATTGCTATATCATGTGGTAGTCCCATTCTCACTTTTTTGAAGAACCTCCATACTGCTTTCCACAGGGGCTGTACCATTTTGCAATCTCACCAACGGTGCATAAGGGTTCTGATTTCTCCACATCTTCACCTACACTTGTTATTTTCTTTTTTCCAAATATTAACCATCCTAATGAGTGTGAATCGACATCTTGTGGTTTTGACGTGCAGTTCTCTGATGATTAGTGATGCTGAGTATCTTTCCATATGCTTGTTGGACTGTTTAATCAGTTTGATTTTTTTGTTACTGAGTTGTAAGAGTTCTTTAGATATTCTGGGTATCTTATCACATATATGATTTGCAAATATTTTCTCCATTCCATAGGCTGCCTTTTCACTCTGCTGTGTCCCTTGATGCACACAAGTTTTTTTTATTTTTTATTTTTGGCCGCACAGTGGGGCATGTGGGACTCTTAGTTCCCTGTGCCCCCTGCAATGGAAGTTTTTAAGTTTGATGTAGCCCCATTTGTCTATCTTTGCTTTTGTTGCCTGTGCTTTTGGTGTCATAAACAAGAAATCATTACCAAGAGCAATGACCTGAAGATTTTCCCCTATGTTTTCTTCTAGGAGTTTTATAGTTTTAGGTCTGATGTTTAAGTCTTTAATCCATTTTGAGTTAATTTTTGTATATGGTATAAGATAATGGTCCAAATTCATTCTTTTGCACATAGATACCCAGTTTTCCCAAAACCATTTGTTGAAGAGGCTGTCCTTTCCCCATTGAGTCATCATTGCACCTTTGCCAAAGATCATTTGACCATGTATGTGAGCGCTTTTTATTTTTTAAATAGACTTTATTTTTCAGAGCAGTTTTAGGTTCACAGCAAGTACAGAATTCCCATGTATCCTCTGCTCCCCTCCACATGCTAAATATGCTTTTAACTTCCCGAGGCGAACACAGATTGCAGATTTTAAACCTTTCTTCTTTTCAAATACATGCATTTAATGCTACAGATCTCCCTCTAAACACTGCTCACTGCATCCCATTAATTCTACTATGTTGTATTTTCATTATCCTTTAGTTCAAACTATATAAAAATTCCCACTGAAATATTCTTTGACATAGAGGTTTAGAATTATGTTGCTCACCTTCCAAACATTTGTGGATTTTCTGGCTTTTTGTTATTTCTAGTTCAATTCTAATGTGGTTAGAGACCAAACTCTAATTTCAAGCCTTTTAAATTTGAGACTCGCTTTAAGACCTTTGCCTCACAAACTTGATGCTGTTTTGTTATGATGGGAAAACCGGTAGGTTCAGACTCATTTTTTTCTGCTTTGGTTATGTATAGTCTACTGCGGTGGCTCAACGCTAAGTTTTGAGATCTTAAAACAGTATTCCTAACACACCACTGTAAAGCAATTATACTCCAATAAAGGTGTTAAAAAAAAAGAAAAAAAAAAACAGTATTCCATTCAGGGGCCCGTCCTCTAGGCTTACACCACAGTGATTAGGCTGCGGTTAAAGACAGAGTACTTTTTTTTTTTTTTTGCGGTACGCGGTTCTCTCACCGTTGTGACCTCTCCCGTCGCGGAGCACAGGCTCCGCACGCGCAGGCTCAGCGGCCATGGCTCACGGGCCCAGCCGCTCCGCGGCATGTGGGATCTTCCCGGACCGAGGCACGAACCGTGTCCCCTGCATCGGCAGGCGGACTCTCAACCACTACGCCACCAGGGAAGCCCAAGACAGAGTATTTCTGAGCAGCATCATTGCGCTTTTCAGGAACGCCTTCCACCCCTCACGGAATGGCAGGGCGGTACAAGTGATTTCTCAGTCCTCCACAGCTAAGGGGTGGATAGTTCAGGAACTATCTGTGTACTTTACGAGGCAACGGATACAGTACCCTTTTTTTTTTTTTGGTCTCCTCATAGGTGACAAAGCTTCTGAGTTCTCAAATCTCAGAAGCTGAGGGAAAGAAAGGAAGTTGGGTAGAGTTCGAGAATGGTGGCAGAATGCCTCATCCCCGAATTGAGAGAGCACGTCTCTTGCGAGGCCTAACGAATCAGGGCCTCGGGTAACAGCGGCCCTTCAACTCCTCGGCCTAGTAACCCACCCGCAGAGATGGCCTCCCGCACGAACCTTTTCTTTCCTCCTTTCTTCTTTCCCAGCTGCTCAAACTTCCACTAGAAGTGGAACTGGGTGTGGCAAAAAGCCCGTCAGCAAACCGCCGGTCAGCGAACCGCCCCTCACGTGACAGACAAGAGGGCGCGGAGGACCTGGGGAACCTACGTCCGCCCTGGCCCCACCCACTTGACGCCACTCAGTGACCCCACCCCTCCGCCGTGGGGTGGAGCACGAGGCCCCGCCTCCAAACGGCCTCTCCTCGGAGCGCCAGGCTGACCAGTGGGGCGGGGCGAGAGGCCCGGAGGGGGCCAGTGCTGGGCGAAGGGGAGGAAGGGAAGGGAGGGGTCACGTGCGGCGAGCTGCCCGAAGTCACGTGACGAAGACGCTGGGCGGAGGGAGCTGGGGCTGGGAGTTCTCCTGAGGAAAGAGGAGTGAAGTGTGGGGCACGCGGCGGCGGCGATGACAATGGTGAGTGCGCGGCGGCCAGCGCGCTCGCTTGCAGCCCTCGCCCCGGAGCGCGCGGTGGGACGGCCAACGGCGGGCCAGATGTCGCGGGAGGGGCTGCGGGGAGCGGCTGGAGGGGGCAGGCGGGCAGGGCGGGGGGGCCGGGTTAGGCCTGTTTGGCCGCCGCGGGGTCGGAGACTATTGGGCTGCGCCGCCCTTTCCCGGTCTCGGCGATGCCCGAGCACCTGCGGGTGGCGGCGCGTTCTCCTGGCCATGTCGGAGCCTCTGCCCGAGTTCCTCGATCGGCTGTGGGGGCCCTGGCTGGGTACTCGGACCCCGCCTCTGCGGGGGCCCGCCACCCCCTCCCCTTCCAAGGTAGCCAGCCCCTCTGCTCCTCCCGGGCAGCCTCGCTTCCTTTCAGGTGGGGTGACTCAAGAATCCCCCAGTTCCGGACTCGGGGGGACTTGGTCACTCTCTTCCAGTGTTGATCGGGAGCTTGATAAAGTCCGTGATTTTTTTAGCCTGAATACGGTGATACTCTGCGATTTCCTGACCCTAGTTCAGCCTTGATGTTGACAGTTATAGAATGGGAGAGAAAAAGAGAAGGACGTTGGAGGGGAGGACGTTTTTAATGCAAAAGGCAGTAGTTTCTTGCGCGCTGTTTTAAGCGTTAGGTCTCGTTTCCCTCACCAAGCCATTCTGGAAACTTACCGCTTTGGGATGTTGAAATGGCCTAGGGAGCAGAGGAGGGAGGGAAATCTGAGTACTCTCACCACAGTTAGTGGGAAGCACCAGCGTGGGCGCGATGGCGTTTAGCTTTGTGTGTGTTGGCGATCTTCTCTAGATTTGATCTCACTTGGCTCATTTTATGGTAGTATTCATTTACTCGGTTCACTTAGCAATCTTATGTTGAGCGCCTACTGTGCGCTCTCCTTAATAGTACCTGCTTTCCCAAAGCTCACCCGGTTCCGTAAACTGCTTGAGACTTTTGGCTTATAGACCAAGCTAGGTTTATTTAAAAAAAAAAAAAAGTTACTTTGAATAAATACATTTAAAGTCAGAAATCGAGTTGTTTTAATTTATAAAGAGAGGACAGACATGTTCATTCTTAAACTTGGAACCTTTTCCTCTTTTTTTTAAACAAATAATTACAATACTTAGGTGCTCCCAGGGGCCCTGAGCAAGACTGAAACAGCCCTTGCTCTCTTCTAGCTTGCAATCCAGAGGGAGATAAACATTTATTTGTGTAATTATTTGTTTAACGTGGAAACAAATCATTACAGTTGTGATAAGAAGGAAGTATTGGGGGACCTTGCCTTGTCAGGGAGTTAAAGAAGCCTTCTTTAGTTGAATATAATTGGCAAAGAAAACTTAAAAGGCCCTCCTATCTTTTGCTTACATTTAAAATTATTACTTTTAATGAGCTTTTGAATTATGTTCAAGAGCAATTTTTATTTTCAAGTTACTCTTGAAACAAACACAATTGTAAAGCTTTATAACATTGAAATGGGCACAAGTGTAATAATATATGTATGAAAATTTGCTGTTTCATTGTTCGTGTATGCCCTAAGTGAATAAATTTTGAGAGCCTCTCTTCTGCCTCACCTTGAGTTGCATTTCTTTACAGCCACTGGATGTAGTGAAATTTCTTCAGTGAGGGCTAAAAAGTTTGTATTTTAACATATACACGTGTAATTTTGCTAGATGGTAATGCTCAGTGTTAGGTTTACAAATTATGTGAAAAATCTTAAATTAAGCTAAATTCAGTGATATGTAGTTTACGCTACGATTGGAAAACTGTGAGAACAATTGCTCTAATATTTAAGTAGTCATATATATTGCCCTCTAGTTATTTAAAGGCCACCTAAGAGTTTGAACCTGTATATTGTCTAGTATTGCTGCTGAAAATCCCCTATTTTGAATGCTCACTTGAAGATATCTTTTCTAAAAGAACTTGGTAGTCTTTCTCGTAAATGATTTCAAAACTGCCTTCTGTAATTTCAGCAGAAGTATATGTTAATATATCCTAACTCTCTTTACAGCTTTTATTCCTTTTCCTTCTGGTCTTCACCATTCTGACCATTTTTTTCCTCTTTATATATCGGAAGTATTATAATTTGATTGTGAATAATTTTAAGAAGATTTTAATTTTGTGACTTTTTGTTTGAAATACAGAAGATGCACATCTTGAAATAAAAACTTCATTTATTTATTTGGCCACACCATGCGGCTTGTGGAATCTTAGACCAGAGATTGAACCCACGCCCTCAGCAGTGACAGCGCAGAGCCCTAACCACTGGACCGCCAGGGAAATCCCTTCTGTTTTTTTTTTTAGAAATAAAAACTCTAGAAGACTTTGGGTAGAGAATCTTTCTTTCAACTCCTTCTAGAAGGAAAACAAGACAAACTTTTTTCTCAGATATTTTTCTCTCTGTTATCTACATGCACAATTTTCTGGAGGCTTTTACCAAGACTAGTTCATTTTTGATGTGTCCTGGTGTAAAAAACTGGATGTTAACCCAATGCTAAATTCTCATGGCCTCATTAACTTAACCGTGTTAAAGTGCTGTAGTTTATCATCAACCTTTTGTTTTTCTGCATATGCTACACTAGGCTTTTTTTATTTCTTCTGATCTCTCCCAATCTTAGTGTTTTGATTGTGTTGAAAAGTAAGTCCATTTTTAATTTTTAGTTATGAAATACTTCATGCATACAGAAAATAATAGAGGATAACACATAATTTTTACATATTTTTAATGCCTAAGACCTACATTTTTACATATAGTGTCAAAATAAAACTTATTGTTTACAATTACTAATTGTTGTTAATTGTGAAGTTTTATGTGACTTTTAAGTCTTTTATACCATTTTAATTAGTGGCAATTTTGATTTTATTTTATTTTTGATTATTTGATCTTTTAATATCAACTTTCAAATCCCAGTTCAGCTGTATGTGTTAAGTATATGTATGTGGGAAAAGTTACCATAATATTTCCTTTCATTTGTAAAACAATTTTTATAGTTTTCAAATCTCATTTTCCTGCAACCAGCTCTAAGAATATTAAGGGGGAATGAGAAAATTAAATTTTATTTTCCTGCTTCTATTTTATAACCCGAATTTTGGACTGTCATGTTCTACCCTTTCATAATTGCTCCTCCCACAGCAGCCCCCCCCCCCCCCCCGCAGCTTTGCTGGCTCAGTGCTTTGCACATACTTGATAAATAGTAACTGATTTTCAGCTGCTATACATTCTCATATTTGTAACTCTTACGAGAATGTATACCATTTTGAGCAAGTTTTGAATTTAAAACTTGGGGTATGAAAGCTAACTAGGAAGGGACAGTGCACATGCCCTATCATTGATGTTTTTCATTCTAAGTTCAGAATAGTTTTCTAATTAAAATTGTTTGTCATTTATAATATTGCCAGGAAAGGTTAAAACATCTTGCCAAAAGGAAAATTTGCTGGTTATGTCTTTGGAGTATGTCATAAGTACTAATCTGGCAATTCTTTGAGTTGATTTCATGAAATTATAATCCTTTTGTTAATAAAGGATTAATAAAAATAAAGAAGTGGGAATTCCCCGGCCGTCCAGTGGTTAGGACTCTGAGCTTTCACTGCCGAGGGCCCGAGTTCTATAACTAAGATCCCACAAGCTGCGTGGCACTGCCAAAAAACAAAGAAGCAAGCTCAGAATTTAGGAAAACACTATCTCCTTTGATCATAGTATCATCCTATGACCCACATAGCCTTAGCAGGATCATTAGCTTGTTTGCTGTCCTCCTGAGGACAGAACTGAGCCTTAACGCAAGTTCCTTGCTCTAGATTTTGCTACTGCACCAATACTAACTTCCTGCGGGAGGGCTGGTCTTACCAAACATGCCTAGTTTTAGCTCACTTCTTTTGGGTATTCACAAAATTTACAGAAATTTAATTAGTCTCCTCCATTAGAGCCAGTTTTATTCCAAGGGCTTACTTACACAGTGTAACACATGCTGTTCAGACTTATATAGCAGTAGATTTTACCATAACTAGTACATTGTAATAACTCATGAGTAATTGGGATTGTATGAGTTTCATTATAGCAGTATAATGAAAGAACCTCATAGATGTATTACTAAAGGTAACCTTTCAAATCCAGTTGTTAGGATTAATTTTGTAGCCCCGCGGCATGCATGCAGAACTTCCCCAACCAGGGATTGAACCTGTATCCCCTGTAGTGGAAGCGGGGAGTCTTAACCACTGGACCACTGGGGTAGTCCTTTTAGATCTTTGGTATATGTTACTATTTGATTATTTATAGTGGTTACCTATGGAAATGATTGAAATTATAGCGTGTTTAAATTTGTTTTCTTTTTTGTCTTTTAATTTTATTGTGGTAGAAAACATATAACAAATATATCCTCAGCAAAATTTTAAGCATACAGTACAGCATTAACTGTATGCATATTGTATGAAATTTTAGTTTTGATGTAGTATTTGATATAAGTTATTATTTCCTTGTGAATTCATAGATTAACTGTAGGTTATAGGTAATTAAATTTGAATTTAGAAATGTAGTGACTGACAAAACATAATTATGAACATTTTCCTTTTATTTCAGAGTTTTCTTGGAGGATTTTTTGGTCCCATTTGTGAGATCGATGTTGTCCTTAATGATGGGGAAACCAGGAAAATGGCAGAAATGAAAACTGAGGATGGCAAAGTAGAAAAACACTATCTTTTCTATGATGGAGAATCTGTTTCAGGGAAGGTAAATATTTTGTTTGGAGAATTACCTAGTTGTAGCGTATTAGAATTAGTCATGAGAATGGCTTGTGCTGTATCTAAATTTGAATGATTTTATTAGAGATGGAAAATTTTTTTCAGAAGGTCAGTTAAATCCTTGATTCAATAGAACATTTACAGGAAAGATTCTTAAACTGGAAGGGTTACAGGGGCAGAGTCTAAATTAAACTGTGTGGAAAATTTTGTGTGTTTGTGACTATGTGCATCTGTTTAACTTCAGACACTTTCTACAGTGGGGCTGTGATCCACTTAAAGTTTGTTTCTCCTTTAACATAAAGTTGAGTTGTGGAGATTGGGGATAATTCTCTAGTATACCTTTCTAAAAGTTTCTTTCTCATTCTTTATAGCTTATCTGTCTGTACTACTGTCATTGTGTCTGTTGATCTCATTTCTTGATACTCTGTAGAGGACTTAAGTACATTTGGAACGTGTCCATGCATGGTCAGATACATTTATGATACCTTCTGTGGTTTAACTTTTTCCTCCTTTTCCTTACCAAGTGATGTATAAGATTATTCTTATACCTTATGAAACATGATTAGTACTCATTAGTTTGTGATACTGAAGAATGGTAATATCCTAGATAAAATCAAGTCATAAAACATTTGAAATAATTTTTCAATTATTTTCAGTATTTTTGAAATATTAAGAGTTTCTCTCCCCTGCTTGTTAAGGTGATACATACACATGGTAGATCGTTTGGGAAATAAAATAATTATCTATATTCCCATCATATGGAAATAATTCACTGTTAAAATTTGAATGTGTTTCCTCCTCGTCTCTCTGCATTAGTTAATGTATGTATAATATATTAAGCATAACTTTTCCCTATTATTGGATATTTAAATAGTTTCTACTGTATTTTTCAGACTGCTTGTAGTATATCACTGTATCTTTAGTAATACAGGCATGTTTTTAGTTATAAAACTTTAGTACATAAATTTTTCTCCAAATTTCTGTAGGATAAGATT
This sequence comes from Stenella coeruleoalba, assembly GCF_951394435.1. Lineage (NCBI taxonomy): Eukaryota > Metazoa > Chordata > Mammalia > Artiodactyla > Delphinidae > Stenella > Stenella coeruleoalba. The sequence goes on along the minus strand of NC_137162.1, from coordinate 62,885,846 downwards.
ACTTCCTTAGAATGAATTCCTGGAAGTGAGTTGCTGGACCAAAAGACATGAATATTTGAAGGGTATCAATACATATTAACCTGGAGAATTTGCATCAAATCACATGTTCACTTAATGCCTTGTTTCACTCAGGGTAGTACTGAATATGGTCACTTTTTAATCTTTGCTATTTCTATAGGCAAAAATGATATTATTCTTTGATAGCATTTCTTTGGTTACTAGATAGGTTGAACTTAGGTTTATTAGCTATTTTACTGCATCGTCTATTCTGGTCCTTTGCCAGTTTACTTACTGATGTCTTAGTGTTATATTTGAAATAAATTTTTTGCTTTTCTACTTTACTGTCCCTTTAAAATGATGGGGAGAAAGAGAAGAGGCCTGGAAGAGAGCAGACAAAATCATTAAAAGGATGGAACATGTCAAACGAGTAAAGGAAATAGTGTTGGTTCTGTAAGAAACTGCCAAACTATTTTCCAAAGTAGCACTACCATTTTCAGCAATGAATGAGAGTTCCTGTTGTACCACATTCTAGCTAGCATTTGATGATGTCAGTGTTCTAGATTTTGCCCATTCTAATAGTTTTGTAGTGGTATCTCATTGTTTTAATTTGCAGTTCCCTAATAATATGATGTTGAACATCTTTTCATATGTTTATCTTCAAATATATATCTTTTTTGGTGAAGTGCTTGTTCAAATCTTTTGCCTAATTTTCATTCGGGTTGTTTGTTTTCTTCTTATTGAGTTTTAAGAGTCGGAAACAGCCCTTTTTGGAAAACAGCCTTTTCTCAGATGTGGCTTCTGCAAATATTTTCTCCCAGTTTATGGCTTGTCATCTTACCTTCTCATTTTCTCGCTACATGTGTAAATTTCCATTTCCCTGACATCTAATGAGGTTGAGTGACTGTTCATATATTTATTGGCTATTTGATGTCCTTTGTGAAATGCCTATTCAAGGCTTTGGGTTTTGGTGGGGAGTTTTTTGGGCTCATTTTTACACTCAGTTGACTTTTTTTCTTATTGATGTGTAGGATTTTTTTTTTTTTTGGTATGTTCTTGATGCGTGCTTCTCAATATAGAGTCCTTTGCATATGTATTATAAATATCTTTCTGGCTGGATTTTTCACTATCTTAATGGTATCGTTGGATGAACAGGAGTTCTTAATTTTAATACTCTACAAATGTTAGTGCTTTTTGTAACCTGTTTAAGATATCTTTGCCTACCGTATGGGCATGAAGATGTTCTCCTGTTTTTCCTATAATTTAAAACAATTTTACATTTCACATTTAGATCTTCAGTTTTTTGGAATTGATTTTGTCTTTGTGATATAGGAGTCAAGGCTACTTGTTTGTTTGTTTTTTCCCCACATGGATATCTTATTAACCCAGGACATTTATTGAAAAAGCCATCCTTTCACCCACTACACTGCAGCATCACCTTTGTCATCAGCCAGAGGTTGTATGAGTCTGTTTCAACATCTCTGTTCTGTTCCATTGGTTTATTTGTGACATATACTTTCATTTTTTATTTTTTTCATTTTTTTTAAAGATAGCTTTATTGAGTTGTAATTCACATACCATAAAATTCACCCTACTAAAGTGTACAGTTCAGAGGTTTTTACTATATTTGCAGAGTTGTGCAACTGTCACCACTATCTAATTCCATAAGGTTTTCATCACTCCAGAAGAAACACCATACCATTAGCAGTAACTCCCTTGGTGCCATAAACTGAATGTTTGTGTCCTTATAAGATTCATGTGTTGAAACCTAATCCCCAGTGTGATATATTGGGGGGGTGGGGCTGGGGGGGATTGGGAGATGATTAGGTCATGAGGGCAGAGCCCTCATGAATGGGATTAGTGTCCTCAGAGAAATCCCATGTGCACCTTCTGACATGTGAGGACATAGTGAAAAGACAGCCGTCTGTGAACCAGAAAGCAAGCTCTCCCCGGACACCAAATCTCCTGGCGCTTTGATCTTGAACTTCACAGCCTCCAGAAGTGTAAGCAATAAATTTATGTTGTTTTTAAGCCACCTAGTCTATGGTATTTTGTCATAGCAGCCCGAATGGACTAAGACACCTAGCATCCACTAATCTATAAATGTACTTTCTTTCTCTGTGGATTTGCCTATTCTGGACATTTCATATAAATGGAATCATAAAATATGTGGCCTTTTGTGTTTGGCTTCTTCTACTCAGCATGATGTCTTCAAGGTTTATTCCTTTTTAAAAAAATTTTGGTAAAAAATATATATAGTAAAATTTACCATATTAACCATTTTTATGTGTCTAATTCAGTGGCATTAATCACATTCACAGTGTTGTGTAATCATCACCTTTTTTTTTTTATAAATTTATTTTATTTATTTATTTTTGGCTGTATTGGGTCTTCATTGCTGTGCTCGGGCTCTCTCTAGTTGTGGAGCAGGGCCTCCTTTTTGATGCAGTGCATGGCCTTCTCATTGCAGCGGCTTCTCTTGTGGCAGAGCAAGGGCTCTAGGGTGCACGGGCTTCAGTAGTTGTAGCACTTCAGTAGTTGTAGCACGTGGGCTCAGTAGTTGTGGCTCCCGGACTCTAGAGCGCAGGCTCAGTAGTTGTGGCACATGGGCTTAGTTGCTCCGCGGCACGTGGGATCTTCCTGGACCAGGGCTCATACCTGTGTCCCCTGCATTGGCAGGTGGATTCTCAACCACTGTGCCACCAGGGAAGCCCCCGTCACCACTATTTTAAAATAGTTTTGTTCATCACCCCAAACAGAAACTTTGTACCCATCAAGCAATAACTACTCTTTTCCCTTTTCTCCCAGTCCATGGATACCTCTAGCCTACTTTTTTAAAAAAATAAGTTTATTTATTTATTTATTTTTGTCTGCGTTGGGTCTTCGTTGCTGCTCACAGGCTTTCTGTAGTTGCGGCGAGGGGGGGCTACTCTCTGTTGCGGTGCGTGGGCTTCTCATTGTGGTGGCTTCTTTTTTTTTTTTTTTTGTGGTCGCTTCTCTTGTGGTGCACGGGCTCTAGGTGCATGGACTTCAGTAGTTGTGGCATGCAGGCTCAGTAGTTGTGGCTCACGGGCTCTAGAGTGCAGGCTCAGTAGTTGTGGCACATGGGGTTGCTGCGTGCATGTGGGATCTTCCTGGACCAGGGCTCAAACTGGTGTCTCCTGCATTGGCAGGCGGATTCTTAACCACTGCTCCACCAGGGAAGTAAGTCCCTCTAGTCTACTTTTTTTCCTATAAATTTGCTTGTTCTGAGCCTGTTCTATTTCATATAAGTGGTCATATAAGATTTGTCTTTTTGTGTCTGCCTCATTTCATGTAGCATAATGTTTTCAAGGTTCATTCATGTTGCAGCATGTATCAAAACACCATTCTTTTCTATGGCGGAATAATATTTCAGTATATATCTGTGTAGTATATGGATGTACCACACTTCATCCATTCATCAGTTGAGGACATTTCAGTTGAGGATATTTGGGTTTCTATTTGTTGACTGTTATGAATATTGCTGTACATTTGTGTGTTAAGTTTTTGTGTGACTGTGTGTTTTCATTTCTCTGGTGTGTATACTTAGGAATGGAATTGCTGGGTCATACGTTAACTCTATGTTTAACTTTTAAGGGAACTGCCAGGCTTTTCCAATGCAGCTGCACCATTTTATATTCTCTTCAGCAATGTATGAGGGTTCCAGTTTCTTCACATTCTTGGCAATACTTATTATTGTCTGTATTTTTTATTGCCATCTTAGTGGGTGAGAAGTGGTCATAATGGTTTTGATTTGCATTTCCCCTAATGATGAATAATATTGAGCATCTTTTCATGTGCTTATTGCTGTTTGTATAACTCTTTTGGAGAAAAGTCTGTATATATCCTTTGACCATTTTTAATTGGGTTATTTGTCTTTTGATTGTTGAGTTGTAAGAGTTCTTTATATACTCTAGATACAAGTCTTTTGTCAGTTATGTTTTGCAAATATTTTCTCTATTTCTGTGAGTTGTCTTTTCACTTTCTTGGTGGTGTCTTGAAGTACTAAAATTTACACCTATGTTTTCTTCTAAGAGTTTTGTAACTGTAGCTCTTACATTTAGGTCTTTTATCCATTTTGAGTTAATATTTGTATATGGTGCAAGGTAGGGATCCAATTTCATTTTTTGTATGTTGAGATTGAGTTGTTCCAGCATTATTTGTTGAAAAGAATATTCTTTCCCCATTGAATTGTCTTGGGACTCCTGAAGCATATACTTTTTAAAGTTAAATTTAATTGCCGTCTGTCAAAAAAAGCTACAGAGAAGGAAACAAAATTACCCATAAGCATACATTCCAGAAGTAACTCCTGTTAAGAGTTTTTTCTGTAGTTTAAAAAATATAATTGGCATTATACTTGTATACAGTTTGACCATGCTTCCTTCATGTGACATACCATGCACATCTTCCCACATCATTAAATATTCTTTGACCTTATTATTTTTATACTTTAATTATACTCCATCATATGATGTACTACAATTTGTTTAATTATTTACTTGTTTTTCTGAGATATTAATTTGGAAGGCAGGTAACTAACTCATCCTGGTCACAGATATATGGAAGATATAGAAGCATGAATATTTTAATTATGTAGTTTACAGACAGAAGTAACTGAACTTCGGTTTTTATTGGTCCTTAATTTCTGTTGTCTTTTGAAAACACTATTTGTAAGAAAAGCTTTTAAGAGTCATGCTACCCATATTTTTTATAGTAAAGAATAAACCCGGAAGTATGCTTTTTGGTATGTTAGCTAATCCTTAAATGTTTCGAGTTTTGTTTTTAATATGTATGTACTTTATAGATATTTTGTCAAATTAAAATGTTTAAAATTAAGGTTTCCATTTGGCACATATGAATTTAGGGATTTTAGATTATATATTTAATTTGAAAAGTACGTAAGATAATCATACTCAAAATTTAAATCTTTAGACATTCTGTTTTTAGGATGAGTAGCAGACTCAGGGCAATAAGCATTGCTTTTAAGATCAGGAATTATAACAATATATTGTTGGTTATAAAAGGCTGAAAGTGATCTTTAAGATCAGTTCTTAGAATTAGTAATAACCTTACATTAAAATGCTGTTGTAGAATTTAACTATTTGACCTGAAAACATATTTGAATAGTTGAAAGTTTTCCCTTTTATTGAGTCTTTATAGTTCTCCAGCTGTAAAGAAGGATTCCTTACTAACAAAGAAGATGCTTTAAGTGTACGTATAAGTAAGAGGTTCATTACTGATTGTATATGAGTAGGTTTTACCTTCTCTGGCGCTATAAGGTCTAGGTAGGATCTAGGTATGTGGTGGTGTCTCAGACTTCAGAAATGAATACCTGAAATATTTATACATTGTATTCATCTGGAAGCAATCTGCTAGTAGGCCCGAAAAGGATTGTTAACATCTCTTACAATTTCATGTTTTGGCAGGTAAACATAGCCTTTAAGCAATCTGGAAAGAGGCTAGAGCACCAAGGAATTAGAATTGAATTTGTAGGTCAAATTGGTGAGTTTTAAAATAGTATTACTTTTTTTTTCTTTGATAACTGAGTTTGAAGAGAGTTTAATTTGGCACTTAGCTTTATGGAAAGAAGGAATTGATTTTGCGTAATAAAAGAGGATTTATTTTATAAATATTAAATCATGTTTCTTTTAATTGTATTAAATGATATTTGACTAATCCTGCCTTTATTTGTGATTAAACTTAATTACTAAAAGTGAAAGGAGTTATGTAAGCTACCAGCCTTGAAAAATAATTCAAGTAAATTAGTTTACTCACTGAAATTTCCATCTGCCTACATTTTTCACCAGGTTTATTCACAATTAGCAGTGTCACCTTCATCCTTCACTTTCTAATTACCCATGCCATTTGTCTTCCTAACTTAGTGTGTACCTGTAGCCAGACTCACTTGTCAATAGAAAATTCCATGTGAAAAGGAAAAGTGTAATTTCTTTTTGACTTAGATCAACTTGTGTATGTTTCCATATGTGTATTTCAGAGACATTCTTGATTTAGTAGGAGTTAAACTGTATAAATCTTTTGGTACTGCAGATTCGGAAAAGAGAAAAGAAAATAGGTCCTAGCTTTCTAAGTTTTATTGTACATTTTTAAAGTATCAAAATTGGAATGGGTGGATATTTATTTACATGTCTATTTTGGATGAGATTATATTTAAGGGGCAAATTATAGTAATTAACTGATAGTTGATTTTAGTCTTTTGCGTATTATAGTTTTATCAAGGTAATATATTTGCCTAACTAAAGCAAAACAAGACAATACATTTTTTGCCTAGAAGGGAGGAAGTTCAAATAATTGCTGGAAATATGTCTGTTAAAACAGCTTCATACTGGGCAAACCCTAAATGCATTAAAGGAATGAATTCATTTTTTTATAATAGAAATTTTCATTTTGCTATGCTGCTTGAATTTTTTTATGCCTAAGTGGAGCATAATAGTGAGAAAGATAATGGAATTTAGATCATAGCTCTAGTATTTAAAGTGGAGGCAAATCCAACTAATTCTTTTTGTAAAAATTATTTGCTTTGGAAGTAGAAGTTTGAGTTTTAATGAGATGGGTATTAAATATAATTGGTCTTTTTGCTTTTTAAAATTTCTTAGAACTTTTCAATGACAAGAGTAATACTCACGAATTTGTAAACCTAGTGAAAGAACTAGCCTTACCTGGAGAACTGACTCAGAGCAGAAGTTATGATTTTGAATTTATGCAAGTTGAAAAGCCATATGAATCTTACATCGGTGCCAATGTCCGTTTAAGGTATGAACGTGTATCAGAAACTGTAGACAGAATCAAAACCAGAAAGTAATGACTACTATTGAATGTCTTATTAGAACGTCTAATTATAATTTTGGACTGGAAGGCTTAAGATTTTTTAAATTCTGTCAAAATTTTTTTTTTTTTTCTGGGTAATGCTCATCTGATGTAGTAAGAGCCTTCTGTAGTTTTAGAGAATCCTATTATGAGAAGTTTTAGTCATACACTTCCCTGTATGAATCGTTCTTAGGTACTTCATTTGTCCTGTAAATGGAATTACTCTCTAAATCTATTAGTTTCCCAATGAATCTCATTTAGTGTATGGTTAAGAAGTGATCTAGAAAAAAAGAAAAAACAAACAAAAAGCAGTGATCTAGAGAGATGTCCTCAAGTAGGCTTGATGATGGTGCTTCAAATTGATCTAAAAAGTATGTACACTATTCTTAAAATTGAACTTTGTATTTTTTCTATGGTGGGGGCATTTATTTAAAAATTAAAACTTCTTCATGAAGTAAATGGAGTAAATTGATCCCTAAGGAGTTCCAGCAGAGAAAGAGGAGTTGCAGTTAATGTTTGCTTATTTAAAACACTGAGATATATCACAGGAGATTTAACTTGTCCTCTCCATTAATTTTGTAGGTATTTCCTTAAAGTGACGATAGTAAGAAGACTGACAGACTTGGTAAAAGAATATGATCTTATTGTTCACCAGCTTGCTACCTATCCTGATGTCAACAATTCTATTAAGATGGAAGTGGGCATTGAAGATTGTCTACACATAGAATTTGAATATAATAAATCAAAGTAAGTACCTTTCACAAACAGATAACATAAATGTTCAGGGAAAATTAAGAAATAAACCTTTTATGTCTTTGTAAATTGGTCAAGGTAAGGATAGAATCAACATTAATCTGATGTTAACAGACCAACAGAATCTCTGAGCTGAAAGAAACTTTAGGAATTTAGTTTTGTTTCTGACTCAGCGCAGACGTCTTTATTATTCTATTCCTGGTAATTGACCATTTTTTATAGAGGATCTCACCATCTCAGAAGGCATCTAATCCTATGTCTCAAAAAATTTATCTTCTTGTCTTGAGATCATTTTAGCTGGTCATCTCTTTAAAAATAAGCAAAAATGCTCTTTTTCTGACTACATGAGCAATACATTTTTATTATTAAAAAAATTGACAGTGTAGAAAAGTCAAAGGAAGTAAAAATACCACATATTTTCACCATTACTACTTAACCACTATTAAATCCTCATGTATATCTTTTCATGGGAGGGGGTATATATGTTTATATATGTTGTACATTTTCAGAAATGGGCTCTTATTTTATTTATTAATGCCTTTTAAAGCTTTATTATGGAAAATTTCAAACATATACCAAAGTATATATCTAACAATATTAATAATTTCTTAACCTCGTCACATATTTAGTCAGTGTTCACTTTTCCCTAATTTACTCATAAATGTTTTGTCGCCGTATGGTTTGTTCAAATCAGTATCCAAAGGAGACTTGCTCAAATCCAGTGGATCCAAACACACTACATTTGTTTTTTTATTCTTAAATCTCTTTTAATTTATAGGTTTTCTCTTTTATTTATTTATTTTTCACTAAAGTTTATTGTTGAAGAAATGGATGTTCATTCTTTTGTCCCCTTCCTGTGCACTCTTCTGTTACATCATTTTTATTACTTGTCATGTCTCAGTTTATATCACTGAAATTGTGATACACACGTGTTCAGCGTCTTAAATTATATTGTTGATAAAATTATTAGATAGTTTAGGACCTAAAACTTGTCACTGGAAGCCTCCTTTCAGACTAACATAATTGCATTAATCAACTCTTGGGATATTATTTTGAGATCAAACCTGGGAGAAGTTTAAAAAAAAAAACCCTCTGGGAATTACAGGAATTCCTAGGTTTGCTACCATGTTATTTCAAGGTCCCTGGAAAAGTCTTTGATTAGTAGGTATTACAGCAACAAACTCAATTTATGGAGTCTCTCTTTGTGGCCAGGTGATTTGTTAGCTGCACTATTCTAGCACTTGGAGTAATACTGACACTAAACCCATGTGTAGAGTTTTTAATGTTCAAAACATCTTCATACACCAAATAAAAATTTTCAGGCATAAAAATCTTAATTTTCCATGCTTAAGCTCTTTGGAAACTAAGTTAACCTCTACGTAGGGACCAACAATTAATCAGGCTAATTCTTCCCTCTGAGGTGTATCGATGGTCAAGTAAACTTTGCTTCCTTATTTTTATAGTAAAACGATGAGTACTTTTTTCAAAAAAGAACATTAAACACATGAATGGTCAGAATGGTATTCTTAAATAGTAATTATCCTACAGATACCTAATAAATCCTTTCAGGACATATTTCACTCCTTTTGTTTGTTTTGTAAACTGATATTTAGTAAGTGACAAATACTCTTTCCCCAAAGGTATCATTTAAAGGATGTGATTGTTGGAAAAATTTACTTCTTATTAGTAAGAATAAAAATCCAACATATGGAGTTACAACTGATAAAAAAAGAGATCACGGGAATTGGTAAGTTGAAGAGTATTTGAACTGAAATTCATTTTAGTTGAAATTTTGAAATCTTAAAATATTGTTTAAACTTAAAATAAATATCCACCTTGGAGACTAACTTTGATACTTAATATTGCTGGCAGTGAGTTATTCATTTATGTTTTTAAAAAATTAATTTTTGAATACATAATAAATTCACATCGTTCAAAAATAAAGTGTGAACGATTATACAGTAAAAAGTGTCCTGTTTATGTACTCCAGCTACTCATAGGTGATATGTTTGTAAGTTTTAAAATCCTTTAAGTATTTATCCATATACCTGCAAGTGCCTCTACATTACACCCTCCCCCTTTTTTTAGTTAAGTGGTTATATACAATACATACTTTAGAGTTCTTTACATATCAATGTGTGGAACACTTCCTCATCTTTCTTACAGTATTCCATTCAATGGGTGTACTAGCTATTGGTGGACATAACAGGTTGTTTCTAGTCTTTTGCTATTATGAACAATGCTTTAGTTAATAATATTATTTCACATATGTGTTGGTTTGTGTGCAAGATAAAATCTTAGAAGTGGAATTGCTGTTTCCAACGGTATATTCATTTGTAATTTCAATTCATATCAGTTTCTCCTCTTTATGGACTGTACCAGTTTGCATTACTACCAGCAATGAATGTAGGAGGGTGCCTCTTTCTCCCTGTATTCTCATAAGCATGATGTTACAAAACTTTTAGCTGATCTCATGGGTGGGGGAAAAGTTTAATTCATTTTTCTCATCTGAGTGAGGGTGAGCATCTTTTCATGTGTATAAAAGCCATTTGTATTTCTTTTCTGTAAACCACCTATCCATATCCTTTGCCCCATCTCTATTGGATTATTAGTCTTTTCCTTTTGATGTGTAGAAACTCTTTATATATTAGGAAAATCAATCCCTTTTTCTTCTGTTTTTTTTTTCTTTTTTGGCTGCATTGGGTCTTCGCTGCTGCGTGCAGGCTTTCTCTAGTTGCCGCGAGCGGGGGATACTCTTCATTGTGGTGCACAGGCTTTTCATTATGGTGGCTTCTCTTGTTGCGGAGCATGGGCTCTAGGCACATGGGCTTCAGTAGTTGCAGCATGTGGGCTCAGTAGTTGTGGCTCACGGGCTCTAGGGCGCAGGCTCAGTAGTTGTGGTGCACGGGGTTAGTTGCTCCATGGCATGTGGGATCTTCCTGGACCAGGGATCGAACCCATGTCCTCTGCATTGACAGGTGGATTCTCAACCACTGCACCACCAGGGAAGTCCCCCTCTTTCTGTATTAAGAGCAGCAAAATTTCCCCAGTTTGTCTTGCTTATGGTGGTTTTTGCCATCTAGAAGTTCTTGATGTTTATGTAAGTCAGATTTATCAGTTTTTACTCTTATGGATTCTGGGTTTTATACCACAGTTAGAAAGGCCTTTTTTACACTGAGGTTCTAAAAATTTTCTGTGCTTGATTCTACTAAAGTAATACACTATAGTTTAGGAATTTTAATTAATTAAAATTAAATTAAATTAATTAATTAAACTTTTAATTCATTTGGAATTTGTCCTGATGTAAGAGATCAGCTATGGATCCAACTTTACTTTTCTCCAGATAGCTGACCAGTTGCCCCCAAATCTTCTATTGGTTCATAACTGCTTTTTTTTTTTTTTTTTTGGCGGTACAGGGGCCTCTCACTGTTGTGGCCTCTCCCGTTGCGGAGCGCAGGCTCAGCGGCCATGGCTCACGGGCCCAGCTGCTCCGCGGCATGTGGGATCTTCCCGGACTGGATCACGAACCCATGTCCCCTGCATCGGCAGGCGGACTCTCAACCACTGCACCACCAGGGAAGCCCCATAACTGCTTTTTAATTTTAATTATTATTATTTTTTTGGCCACGCCATGTGGCTTGTGGGATCTTAGTTCTCTGATCAGGGATCAAACCTGTGCCCCCTGCAGCGGAAGTGCAAAGTCCTAAGCGCTGGACCATCAGGGAATTCCCTGATTTTAATTAATATTTAGATTTAGTTTGTTCCCTTTAACTTTGCTGGTTTTCTGCTAAAAAGAATTTTAGACAACACTTTTTAAGAATTTATAATTGGTAGTCATGATTTTAAATATCTGTAATTTCTTAATCTCCATTTTTCACCTGCTAATAAAAGTTAAAGTGATTAGGGACTTCCCTGGTGGCACAGTGGTTAAGAATCCTCCTGCCAACGCTCAGATGTGAGTTAGAGCCCTGGTCCTGGAAGATTCCACATGCCTCAGAGCAACTAAGCCCGTGCGCGACGACTACTGAGCCTGCATGCCACAACTACTGAAGCCTGCGCGCCTAGAGCCCGCACTCCCCAACAAGAGAAGCCACAGCAATGAGAAGCTTGCGCATCTCAATGAAGAGTAGCCCCCACTCGCCGCAATTAGAGAAGGCCCGTGCACAGCAACGAAGACCCAAGGCAGCCAAAAATAAAATTAATTAATTAATTAAAAAAAAAGAAAAACTGTCTATGGTTTAGAGAATAAAAAGACAAGCCACAGACTGGGAAAAAAATATTAAAAAAAAAGTTAAAGTGATTTAAAGATATTAAAACCAAACTTCAGGTTCCCATTTGTTGTTTAAAAAGAAATTGTTTATTTAAACATTTTTTTCTAGTTATAAAAATTATATTCAGTTCTGGAAAATTTTAAATAAAAAATAATTTGTACTCATAATCCAGAACAGACCTTAGCCTTTGCATATTGTATATTTCACAACATTGGGATCATTACTGTGTTTTAGTGTACCTTTTAAACTTATCTCATTGACTTTTTAAAAGAACTGTATGTATGTCAGGTATTCACTTTGATGTTTTGTCTATGTTAAAGTTAACAAGAGAAAACATTTTGGGTGTTGCAGAGAAAACTAGCATGTCAGTGCACTGCTATGCATTGATAGTTTCTATTTTAGCAGATATTAGAAATGATAGAAGGAAGTCTGTGAAGATTATTTCTGAACTGTATACAGTTGACCCTTGAATAACATGAGGTTTGAACTGCATGGGTCTACTTATAGCAGATTTTTTTCAGTAGTAAATATTACACTACTACATGATCTGCAGTTGGTTGAATCCACAGATAGGGAGGAACCGTGGATAGGGAGGAGTGGAGGATACAGAGAACGGACTATAAATTATACACACGTTTTCCTGTGTGTACGGTCAAGCGCCCCAGCCCCTGCAGTTTTTCAAGAGTCTATTGAATTACTTCGGGAGGAAGGGAGTGCGATCTTCAGTTGGGTGGTAAGTAAGTGTAGATCAAGAAATAGAAAAGAATGATCAACATTTTCACAAAAGGGGAAAGTAAATTAGTACTAAAATAATGTAGTCAGAAAATAGGAAGAAGGTATAAGTCTGGAGATCATATTCTAGCAGTATTTAAATTAATATCATTTACATTATTGCACTAGGACCCAGTACCACAACAGAAACAGAAACAATCGCTAAATATGAAATAATGGATGGTGCACCAGTAAAAGGTAATACACTTTTCATTTACTTTTAAGTTACAGGTAGTGCAGATAGCACTGTTCATGGCAGATTAGTTTGAAAGTATTTATTCAGTGTGAATATATCTGTGAATTCTTAAAACGATTCTTACAATGATTTTTAAGATTATCTTTGTATAAATGCTGAGAAGACTATAGTAGTACTTTCTAGTTTGAAATAAGGTTTAATTTTTTACTCAGTTTAAATTTAGAATTTAGAAGAGACATTTATGGATATCTCTTCCCTAGTTCTGAATTTATAATATTTTAATTACCTTTTGTTACAGTAGTTTCTCTCTGTAAATCTTTTTTACTCATGCTGAACATAAGGTGCAGTATAATTAAGTATTCATTGTGGGATTTTGGAGTTCTTATATAGCCCTCAAGAAAATAAGCAGTTCCCTTAGTAGATAATTTTCAGTGTCTAAGACAATGAAGCCAGTATTTATCATTTTAAATTTATGTCTTTGGGTTTTTCTTACTCTGTTAGTAATTACTTCAAAGAGTAGTTACCATTTACTGAGTACCAACTATAGATGAGGCATTGTATTCTCAGGCGCTGTCAAGTTCCCTACCACACTTTGAGTTAGGTAGTGGTAACCCTTATTTTATACATGAAACTGAGATGTAGAGGTAAAAAACTTGTTAAAGGTGATATACTGTAGGGGAGGCAGAACTTTCCCTCTACCCGTCTCAGATTTTCAGCTGGAATTCTTTAACAAAAAGATCAATAAGAGAAAAACAGTTGATTAATGCATGCAGTACACATCACCCAGGAGAAACCTCAACAAAAAAGTAACTCAAAGCTGTGACTTAGAATTTCAGCCTATATAGCATCTTCAAAAGAACAATAAATTTGGAGAGAAATGACTGGGCAAAGGAAAGCAGTTTAGGCTTCCCAGGGCGGCAAACTACGGGCAGGTAAATATGTGGGAGAAAACCAATGGAGTAGGCTTGTTTGCAGGTTCCTCTGGTGCCATCCCCGGCCTGAAAAAAGGCTGTCTTCAGTAAAAGGAGAATTTATATCCTGCCTTTAGGCAGAACAGGGGATTCTTTTCTGATTTTACTGCTGCTTAATTGCCTTCAGCTCAAAATAATCTGTATGTCAAAGAGGAATATTTTTCGGTGACATATTCTGGTTTCCTTCAATATCTAGTCATTGCACAGTTGGAGTTTGAGTCCAGGGGTTTCTGACTCCAGGACTCTTGTGTGTGTACTCTTGTGTTATGCAACATAACTTTGTAAAATTCCAGCAGCCACAAATTTTTATGTAAAGTGATGGGTTGTACATCTTTAAGGAAATAGATATACATAAGAAAACTATTACATAAAAAGGATTCAAAGCAGAATATGCAAATAATTATTCTTAGAAAAAGAGAAGCCATGAGAATCTGAATAGCAATCTTTTTGCTATTGCTTCATTGCTAATGAAGGAATGTCATCATTCTAAACATGTTTGTTGCTTTGGGTGAATTAGTAATAAGTATTCAAGAATTTATACACATGATTAGAAATTATGGTACAGATGAAACAGATGGTTAAGTGACTTGGCTGGAGTTGGGATTCAAATCCAGGCATTTTGGCTCTAGAGCAGTGGTTCTCATCTAGGGGCAATTTTGGTCCCCCCTCCCCAGGGGACATTTGGCAATGCCTGGAGACATTTTTGGTTATCATATTTGGGGACTGCTACTGGCATCTTGTGGGTAGAGGCCAGGAATGCTGCTGAACTTCATACAGTGCATAGGACCTTATCCATGACAAAGAATTATCGGGCCTAAAATGTCAATAGTGTCAAGGCTGAGAAACCCGTCTAAAGCTTTTGTTATGCTGCTGTCTTGTGAGGAACTGAAGCATTAATGTCTTCTCTATGATGCTTAGTTTTAGGTGTTATGTAACTATTGATATATTTAATCATCCTTTAGAATTAAATGGAAATTGCTTTTCTTTCAGGTGAATCAATTCCAATAAGACTGTTTTTAGCAGGCTATGACCCAACTCCAACAATGAGAGATGTGAACAAAAAATTTTCAGTAAGGTACTTTTTGAATCTAGTCCTTGTTGATGAGGAAGACAGGAGGTACTTCAAGCAGCAGGTATGGTGCCACCCAGATGTTATTTTGTTCTGTGGCAATTCCAAAAACACATTTTTCTAAGCTTTATTGTACTGAGCAAGTGGGGGTTTCTAAGTAAGTGAAAACACTGACAGTATGTTATAGAAGTAAGCATGAATGGAACTATGTTGTAATCCATCTCTTCCCGGTCATTCTGCAGGACTCCAGAATGGGCTATAATTTGGCAGGGCTTTTTTTTGTTTTGTTTTGTTTTTTTTAAATTTAATTTTGTGGCATGCGGCATCTTAGTTCCCCTGCCAAGGATCGAACCCGCGGCCCCTGCAGTGGAAGTGACGAGTCTTAACCACTGGACCACCAGGGAGGTCCCTGGCAAGGCTTTTATTTTTCTCTTGAAACCTTTGTTTTTTTATAAAAACAATACCTGCTATTTGTTTTAAAAAAAAAATCAGGCAATAAAAAACAATGAAGTAAAAGGTCAACAAAAATTCCACCACCATTGTGATTAGTTTTCTAGACAAATTTGTATATGTGCTTTTAGATCATTATTATGCATATTGATCTTTAATTTGTTTTTTCAGTCAATAGTATCTTGAATAGCTTTCCTTTATCAACAAAGATTTCCTTTATCACTTTTAATGACTGCATCAACTTGATGGATTTGGGGGTTTCCATTTTTCCATAATTAAACAATCTTCTTATAAATGTTTTTGAGATGACCCAAATCTAATACTTTTTTTTTAAATCTATGGCTGCATTGGGTCTTTGTTGCTGTGTGCGGACTTTCTCTAGTTGTGGCAAGCGGGGGCTACTCTTCGTTGTGGTGCGCGGGCTTCTCATTGCAGTGGCTTCTCTTCTTGCGGAGCACAGGCTCTAGGCATGTGGGCTCCAGGCGTGTTGCGGCTCGTGGGCTCTAGAGCACAGGCTCAGTAGTTGTGGTTCACGGGCTTTAGTTGCTCCACGGCATGTGGTATCTTCCCGGACCAAGGATTGAACCCATGTCCCCTGCATTGGCAGGTGTATTCTTAACCACTGTGCCACCAGGGAAGTCCCTAATACTTTCTTTCTTTTTTTTTTTTTTTGCGGTATGTGGGCCTCTCCCGTTGCGGAGCACAGGCTCCGGACGCGCAGTCTCAGCGGCCATGGCTCACGGGCCCAGCTGCTCTGTGGCATGTGGGATCTTCCCGGACCGGGGCACGAACCCGCGTCTTCTGCATCGGCAGGCGGACTCTCAACCACTGCGCCACCAGGGAAGCCCCCTAATACTTTTTTTTTTTTTTTTTTTTTTTGCACTGTACGCGGGCCTCTCACTGTGTGGCCTCTCCCGTTGTGGAGCACAGGCTCCAGACGCACAGGCTTAGCGGCCATGGCTCACGGGCCCAGCCGCTCCGCGGCATGTGGGATCTTCCCAGACCAGGGCACGAACCCGCGTCCCCTGCATCGGCAGGCGGACTCTCAACCACTGCGCCACCAGGGAAGCCCACCCCTAATACTTTTTTAATATAAGATGTTTATCATAAAACTTGTTCTCATTTGAAAATCAATTAAAAGCCTTTGGTGAATTTTGAATAAAAAATAGTGATTAGAATGGTCTTCTGTATTCGGAATCAGATTAATAAATATTTGAATGTCAGTTGAGTGTTCAAAACTAAATAAGAAATTATTCTGGAAAAAAAAAGGAAATTATTCTGTGTTGAGTACTGTGATGAATACAAAAGCTACCTTTTTAAACATGGTTTGTCCTCAAGGCCCTCACATTGCCGATATGTGGAAAGAGAGAGTGTGTATAATTAACAGAAAACTTAAGTAATACTTTGACAGTAATTGGGAAGAGAGAAAAGTTACTCTGCTAATGCTGCCATAATGCTGTATAATTAAACATAGGTGATTTATAATTTCAAATTAGATTATATGAAATTTACAATTTCCAAATCAATTACATATTGTGGCCCTATTGAGTAGTATATGCTTCCCACGGGCATTCATTTGGATGTTTAAATTCTGCTATGTTGGTTAAAAAACAAACAGCCTGCCATGACTTTATGAAGCAAGTAATTTTAAGAATTTAGAAGAGAAGAGATCTCAGGATGTATTGGTTAGGGTGAGACTTAGATAGGCAGAGGAAGAGGGATTTGAAGAATATCAAGGGGAAGATGGAGGGAAAGTTTAATTTGAAGTGCGTTAGATGCAGAGAGTAACCCAGTTTGGCTGGTGGGGTACTGGGGTCTAGGTAGGGAAGAGAGTGATGTTGATAAATTGGATAAAGGTTATGGAGGGCTTGAATGCCAGGTTGGAGATTTATCCTGGAGGAACTGAGAACTATTGGAAGAGTCATCCAAGCAATGTTTTAGACTAATCTGGAAGTGATAGGAAGGATAGCTTAGAAAGGGGTATCAGGCAAGGGAGGGAGAGCCATCTACCAGGAAGCTATTTTAGTATCTAAGGTTGAAGTGACAAGGGCTTGAATTTGGATAAGGGCAGTGGAACAACAAACAAAAGGTAGATTTTAGGAATTCTTTAAAGCAGTAATAGCTAGGACTTTGTGCCAGATTGGATTCATGGTGGTGGCATGCATGGGTGCTGGTGGGAGCAGAGTTGCCAGAAGGGGAGGCCCAAGATTAGAATTGGAAGAAGGTGAGTCAATAAAGAAAGAGGAGGGCTTTTGTAGGGAAGAAGTTAGTTTTGTTATGGTTAAAATTGAAGTGGCATTATTTCTATGGTGAAAATATAAGGAATAATATGAGGACATTAATTTGTTGTCTTGCATTTGTCTTCTAGGAGATAATTTTGTGGAGAAAAGCTCCTGAAAAACTGAGGAAACAGAGAACAAACTTTCACCAGCGATTTGAATCGCCAGAATCGCAGGCATCTGCTGAGCAGCCTGAAATGTGAACTGAATAGGAGAAAAAAAAGAAAAAAACTCCTATATCTGTTGAGATTGAAGTTCGGCAGGTTAAAGGTGGTCGCAGTGTGTAGGGCGGGGAAAAGGCCAAAACCCCATTTATGATAGTCTTCCTTTATCTTACAGTGCTGAGTTTATTTTATGACATAACTAAATGTTATTCATGTATATACATTTAAAAAGTGCTTTCTTTGAAACACTGGAACTTTCTTAAACTGCCGTGTTGTTGTTTTTTTAACCACACACTTTCATTTAATGATAAGCACTCAGCTGTACATCAGCATAAACATTAAAGATTTTCATGTGAGTAGGTTGGTATTTGTAATTTTGCTTTCTTTCTGCATAATGTTGATTACAAATTCTTTTATTCTCCTTTTTCATGCTAATGATTACCTCTTATTCTCTACACGCAAAAAATTAAACATTTTGTGTTCAAATAAAATTAGAAAAACCTGAGTGGCCCTTAATCCTGCAAAGATTTAAAACATGGCATCTCAATATTTTTGAAAACTACATTTTTGTTTTTCCATACGTGTTTGAGAAATGCATATGAGTGTTTCGTTGTAGGTGCCTCTGAGTCTACCATTTCATGGCTTCCTGAATTTTGTTCTCTTTGAAGTCTTCTGTGATGTGAATATTAAATTTTTTTCCATAAGAGATTATGTGGCATGTCATTGCAGCTTTTTTTGGGGGGGGTACCATATTAAGTAACCATTTTGCTACTACTATCAGATAGGTACCACGGTATGTTTTCTGCAATGTGGAGTTGACTCTGTGTTGGCATTTTAGTTTGTTAAAACTATATAATTTTTCCATAAATACTTTGAAAAAAATTTTTTTGATTTAAGGAATCTTTTTAGCACATATATGCAAATATAATTTTCTTGCAAATATTCTCTTCCCTTTTCAGGGGAAAATTTGAGGATGGGGGACTCAGGAGAACTGGTGAAGTATGTAGTTACCCAAATCTCGACAATTTCATGTTTGTTAAATTGGAAAGTTGACTAGTTCAAACTCAAATTTAAACCAGTTCATCCACTCTGTTTAAATTTTTTTAATATTAAATTCAAGTATTGTTCAAAGCCTCTGAAAAAGAAGGTTGTAGTCATCTGTTTTTATGCTATGCATGGGGTCTGATCGCAAATACACTAAATGTGGGGTGTAGGAACTAAAATGAAGCCTGTTGTGTGAAACTACTTTCACTTACGGTTCATTGGTTTTTGTACCAATATTTTTTTATACACTTCAGTGCAAGTCTTGTCAGTTAACCTTACTTTATGGGTAAGCTAAGTAACCCAAATTACATTTCTTTAAGCCTGTTTTACTACTATGGCACTTTGAAAAATGGTCAGTAACCAACTTCTTAACTGGCAAAAGGTTCCAGGTACCATGTGCTGGAGCATCTATTTTAAATGTGGATATCTGTGAATGGTAATGTTTTCCTTCATGTAAGTGCCTGTTCAGAGTTTCAAAATTTTAAAATGCCAAATATTTTCATGGTCACTTGCATGTAGTAATCTGGAAAATATTCAAAGAAAAATTGAAAAACAATTGTATTTAACCAGCCTCAAATTGTGCAACCATGATGTATAATAAAGAATTTGAAACATACTGAGCTTGCTATGTGAATGATTAAAATATTTATATTCTCAAATCTCTTCTCATTGTCATATTTATCTTTGGGGGCAGGATTGCTCAGTAGTTTAGGAAGCTATAATTGTGATGATTAGAAGGTTTTAAAAATATTCAATTTCAATTTTAAATATATAATGCTTTTAATTAGGTGGCTTAAAACACTGTCATAAATAGGACGCTTATTCACTTGGAACTTTGTTGCATAACCGATTTAAAAAATAAAAATTTGAACTCAGTATTTGGTGAACTGTAAAAAGTTGGCCAGTTAATTAGAAATGAACTGAAAAAGAAATTTGTGTCTTTAATAAAGAGTACAGTATCTAATCCAGTGGTTCTCAACCCTGGCTGCACATTCAAATCACTTTAGGAGTTTTTAAAAATAATCATGCCAGGCCCTATCCAGGCCAATAAAATCAGAATTTCAGGGGCCCGGACAGCAGCATTTAAAAACTACCCCAGGGCCTCCCTGGTGGCGCAGTGGTTGAGAGTCCGCCTGCCGATGCGGGGGACGCGGGTTCGTGCCCTGGTCTGGGGGGATCCCACGTGCCGCGGAGTGGCTGGGCCCGTGAGCCATGGCCGCTGGACCTGCGCGTCCGGAGCCTGTGTTCCGCAACGGGAGAGGCCACAACAGTGAGAGGCCTGCGTACTGAAAAAAAAAAAAAAAAAAGAAAAAAAAAACTACCCCAAATTGGGGCTTCCCTGGTGGCGCAATAGTTAAGAATCTGCCTGCCAATGCAGGGGACACAGGTTCAAGCCCTGGTCTGGGAAGATCCCACGTGCTGCAGAGCAACTAAGCCCACGTGCCACAACTACTGAGCCCACGTGCCACAACTACTGAAGATAGAGTGCCTAGAGCCTGTCCTCCGCCACAAGAGAAGCCACTGAAATGAGAAGCCCCGCACCGCAACAAGGAGTGGCCCCTGCTCGCTGCAACTAGAGAAGGCCTGTGCACAGCAACAAAGATCCAAAGCAGCCAAAAATAAATAAATTTATTTAAAAAATAAAAACTACCCAGGATTGAGAACCACCGTTCAAACCATTTAATTAGTTATTTCTCTCGCTGGTGAAGAGAGAAATAGCTAATTTCATTGTTTTGAATTGTTGCGGAGGAAAAACTACCCACTTTTGTGTTTGAGAGCCTACTAATTAAACTGACAGATTAGCGAAAGAAAAGACAGTTGTAGTCGAGTTAGAGGAAGTTCACAAAAGTGTGACTTAAAGGGGTGGTTAGAATTTGGGGCTTATATATCATCTTGCTAGGGGAAAGGGTGAAGTGCGCTTATAAATGACTTAGAGGAAGTTGTGGGGAGAAAGCACTAATGGGAAAGCCAATGATTTTTAGGAAAGATAAAACGATCCTTAGGAAAATAGATGGTAGATATGGTAGTTCTGTAACGAAAGTCTGTTTAGGTGTCGATATCTCGCCGTCTCTGGTGATGAGTTAATCTTCCCTGGTTGCTCCCTGTGAGGGGATTTATGGCAATGGAGTTCTTTGGGGAGGCTCTGCTATTAGGCAGACAGGATTTCAGGAACTCCAATGCCTTCTACTAAAAATTTTATGCCCCAGTGGCATATTCTGGACCCCTTCAATGTGGATCAAGTAGTTGGAATACTCAATTCTAATTACCATGTGAGTCAGTAAATTCTTAAATTGTTCCTTTTATATTCAGCTGGATCTGTTGAACACATACACAGGCACTCTCCAGGGGGTTTATACTAGCCTGGATTGAAATGTAACACATTTTACAGTTTCAAATCAAAGATACAGTGAGGAAAATATGCACTCTCAAATATGACAGATCCCTTTTTAGGCTTGGGATCTTCTATGAGCATAATTCTTATGTCACTCCCCTATTTAAAATCTTTCAGTGACTCGATTCCAGGAAAAGCTTAAATTCCCTATTACAAAACACCTTAAGCTCCAGCTATGCCAGACTCCTTGGAGAAGGCGTGCCCTTGTGCTGGCACTTCACTTAAATTCTTGTAAGACTCTCCGGGCCTTGTCTGACACCATCTCCACCTCTAAGTCAAAGACATGTCCCTTTGTTGTGCTTCCAAGTCATGCTGTGCACACCTCCAGGACTGTTTACCACACTTCTAGAAGACTTTTTAATTGTATGGACTTAATAAGCCTCTTGAGGGCTCAGCCTGTTTTGTTTTGGTATACTTTGTGCTTATCACATAATACATTCAATATCTGAATAAATGGATGAAGCTTATTTTCCTAGTGCTTATAAAATTAAAGGTGTCCTTTAGAAAAAAATGTGTCTAAATGTAATAAAATTACAGATAAGAACTGTTATGCAACTTAGTATTGGAATAAAGGAAATAGACTAGGCTCTCTAGGAGTCTTATCAGGCTGGGGAGAGAAAGCAAGACAGCAGAGCAGGACCATGTGGACACTATCTACAAGTGCCACAAATGCATTTGATAGTTGCTCCCTCCCTAGGTCTGGGGAAACTGGACCAGATAATCTCTAAGACCCCTTTCCTGCTCTATTACTCCATGATTCTAAGGGATAAACAATTTGTTATCCAGATCATGATAACCTTACATTAGAAAAATACTCTAGAAATGTCAAATTACAGAATCTGTAGGCAAGATGTGAGGGGGAGAAATCTACTAGAATGTGCTTTTGAGAAAACTTATAAACCAGGTTTTGTTAATAGCAAAGGCAAAGAAGAGAGAACTTAGTTTATTCCCCACGACTAAGGATATCTTTACTTCTCCCACTTCCTTTCCCTGTCCCCCATTTATTTCTCTATTTATGCATTCATTCAGCATTTTCCTGAGTATTTCCTTAGTGCTATAGTTCCCTGAAGGAACTATAACCCAGAGCAGTGGTTCTCAAAGTGTGGTTCCGCAGACCAGCAGGGTCAACATCACCTGGAAACATGTTATAAATTCGTACTCTTGGGCCCCACCCCAGACCCTATGAATCAGAAACTCCAGGATTAGGGCCCCAACAATTTTAACAAACTTGCCAGATGTTTCTGATGCACCCTGAAGTTTGAGTACTACTACTCTATAAACACAATTATGATACAGTTTTAGTGGTTTGATAGCAGTTGTACTAGGCACCCAATGTGTTCAGAGGTATGTAGGTGAGAAACGATGACATAACAACCGGCCTGTAGTTCTGGCATGAATAGTTCTTTGAACTCTCATTAGCCTAAGAATAATAAACATTTTCATTACTTAACGTTAACCGTTAGTATGACCAAAACCAGATCAAAAACTCTTTGAGGGCAAAGGGCCGTCTACTTGAATCCCTGATGTTTAAAAAGTATTTGGTGACGGGCTTTCCTGGTGGCGCGGTGGTAGAGAGTCCGCCTGCCGATGCAGGGGACAGGGGTTCGTGCCCCGGTCCGGGATGCAGCGGAGCGGCTGGGCCCATGAACCATGGCCGCTGAGCCTGCGCGTCCGGAGCCTGTGCTCCGCAGCGGGCGGGGCCACAACAGTGAGAAGCCCGCGTACAGCAAAAAAAAAAAAAAAAAGTATTCGGTGAATCAAAGGCACAATAGCAAATTGTTACTGAAATCTTATTTGACATGCAATATTACAAATCATATGCCGTGCTCCTTCAAGTTGCAAGACCTTGATGTTTTAAGTATAATAAGAGATAGGGAAAATCCAACGGCATATCTTGAATTTAAGATGTTGCAACCTCAAATGAAACAGTATCCAACTAATGCAAAAGAAATTAACCTTTGCCCCGAATACGGGGTACATATTTTTGCTACGCGGCTGTGACATACCAGCTGCTAGGATGATGTATACAAACTGCTCATATTAAAGTATAAGTACCTACACACGTCATACAAGGGGTGTACCTAAGAACTTGTGGAACAAAATTCCTTAACAACGGTCCTGAAGGGCAGATCAAGTTATGTTCTCTAACGCCTTCCATCAGGAAACGAAAGTTAATAATCTAAGGAACTTTCGGGAAATGCTCTTCAAAGCTTCGAGTCCGCAAGCCACGGTGGCGCCACAACCTAGAGAGTTGCGTCTCTCACCAGTCGCACCCACAAGGCTTGGCCGCACTGACCACGTGCTTCCGAACACTTACCCGCAGGGCCAGCTTGCGTCATGTGACACACCTCGCAGGTCCCGCCTCTCATCTGTGACATCCCCAAAGATGCCAGATTATTTTTTTAAAGAAAGCTGGCTCCAATCTCCAATAAAAAAGAGAGAGAGAACAAGGACTTGCAAGCACTTATCTTCTGTGATTTTCGCTTCTAAGCTTTTCCTCCCCTTTACGAGCAATCTTCCGGCACTACTTTTTCCTTATTGATCGGGCGTCTTCCTGGGCAGCTCCGCTGTTCTGGGTCTTTGCGGGCTATAGGCACTGGCGCTGTGCGTCATTGCCCGCCGCCGTGTCCGCAGGCTGCTCCAGCCAGCCTCCTCTCGAGTCTGCGGTCTCAATGTCCTTCCCCCGGTGTGCCCTGTTGTGGGCTCGGCTTCCCCCGGGGCGCCAGCCTGGCCCCCGGGCAGCCATCTGCTCTGCCCTTCGCGCCCACACTGGGCCCTTTCCTGGGACTCTGGGGCGCGTTCCTGCCGTTGCCTGCGCCTCTTCCTCTGCCTCAGGAGGCTCCAAATCTCCGAACACGTCCTTGTTCGTGCCGCTGACTGTGAAACCGCAGGGCCGCAGCGCTGACGGCGATGTCGGGGCCGAGCTAACCCGCCCTCTGGACAAGAGTGAGTGCAGGAGTTGGCGAGGGCGGCGCGGGTGGTGTTGCAGGGCCCGCGAAGAAGCTTACCCCCGCACCCCCCCCCGCCCTTCCCCTGGAGACCCGAGGTCCCCTCGAGCGTTGTCATCGTGCCTGTCACTGTCTGCCTCCCTTACTGGCGTGTGAGCCCTTTCAAGGCTTGGGACTGTGTCTTATTGATCCTTTGATGTGCTGCTCCAGAAGTGGCCTTCTCCCTTTCACTGTTGTCCTGTGAATGGTTTAAGCCCTCTTGTGATGGGACGATTCACCTTTTTCGAGTCGTTAGGTGGACGACTGATTCCTAGCGTACTCTTTCTCCTCCCCCGCTACCCAGAACTATTGCTCCGAGAAGGGACAAGGGAGTGGGGCATTGAAAAGCCAGAGGAAGATTTCTTTCAGGAGTTTTTGTCATTGACTGGGTACCTAGGCAAACCAGACACTGTGTTAGGCTGTATGGTGGTTGCTAAGAGGAACCAGACTCACATCCAGATCTCTTCCGCTCCAGAAACTTACAGTCTCGTGGGGAGGAAGGACATATGAATGGCCAGCTGTAGTACAAGGTAGAACGTAAGGGTGTGCTCACCGAAAGTGGTAGGTTCCCTGGTCATCCGGGGCTCCAGAGGGAAAGGAATCGCTTAGCATCAGCAAGTGGCAAGATCTAATCCTATTGCTCCCTTGCAAAACATTGTTTAATGTTTTTCCATTGTTCCCAGTTTAAAAGGGTCCTCAATCCCTGCCTGATCTGGCGTGGGTACCTGTTGGAGAAGCGTTGTTGCGAGCCACTCTCCTTGTTTCAGTCAAACTGATGAAATGTGCACTTGTGCCCCAGGGCTTTTACACATGCTACTCCCTCTGCCTAGAATACATCTGTAATTCCATCTTCTTCTTCTTTTATGGCTAATACTCAGTGTTTGCTAAAGATAGGTACTGTTTTAAGCATGTGACCCGTTTAATCTTTCCTGTAACTCTTATGAAGTAGACAGTCTTTACCCCTGACACTTATCTAGTCATGCAGTAGCACATACATATACTTATATATTATGTAAACATATATATTATATATATACTTTTTTCTGGTTGATTGTAACACATACATATATGTATATAAATTATATGTGTATGTGTATTTTTTCTGGTTGATTGTAACACATTTAGCCCTGTGAACATGATTGACTACAAGTAGAAAGATGGTGCATATTTGTGATAGTCATTACAGCACTTAAGTGACTGGCCCGATTTACAGTTTACTTACATTTTCTCCATTTCCCAAATGGTAAAATGAGATTAATATTTTCTTTGCTTACATCTCTGGATTGTGAAAGTCATGATAAAGAGTTGGGCAAAGCACTTTGAAAAGTGTAAAGGGGTGAACAAATGTAAACTAGTATCACTTGTACTAAACATTTGCTATTTGAAAAATGGAATTACCCTGCAGTAGAATCTGTGATGTGTGGAAACTGGGAAAACTATCACCCGAGGAGCCCAAATAATCCATCCCAACTATATAGCATAGATTGATGTGAGGATTTAACAAAATACTTGTTTTTGGGGTATCGTATAAATAAAGGTTCTAAGCCTCTCTTTCTTTAGGCTGTTAATAGCTGGTGTAAAATTCCTTGGATGTATTTTTACTCATGATCAGCTGGTCTCACCAGATTAGTGTTTTGAAATCTTTGGGGCACTGTTATGAATTTTTAACTGTTTGGAAGTTCTAACAATGAAGTGCGGCTACCTTTGATGGCAGAGTGGCCCTCCCCTTTCTTGGACAGCTGACTAAGCTGGAAGTTTTGGGTGGTCTCAAGTGGAGCAGTGAAGGAGGAAGGTAGCACCCAGGCACTGAGGTAAGCTAGGTGAGCCCTGGCTGACCATGGGTGATTGATGCACCTCACATGATCTCTTTCTGATTTTTGATTGATAACTGGTATGTTTACAGGACGTGACAACAACAAATAATATTCATGGTGAATTTTATTAGCAGTTGTGACTCCTAGGGAAGGTATCAGATTAATTGATTGATTGATTAATCAGATTAATTAATTGATTAATCAGATTAATTAATTAATTAATCAGATTAATTAATTGATACCACAATTGAGGTTGTGGTAGTTTCCTCATAGATGCTAGTAGTTCTAGATGGGTAGATGCAGATTGGAACTTGGATTTGTAGGGTTGAAGCCACTCAGCTCCATATTAGTAAAGTGAACTGGAGTCAGAGTTTTTGGGGAAGCTTGCTTGTCAAAACACCTGGATTGGTATGTTCTGGCGAATCACTCACGAAGTACAGAATTACGGTGTAATGCTAAGGGGATCAAGATTATGGAGACAGTTTCTGCATAGGGTATTAGGCAACACTTTTCTGCCCAGAGCACAGCTAGCTTCCTGGATGAGAATCATGCTGTTGGTTACAAGGGGAACCTTAAGAAAGAACAGAAGCCTAACGAAGTCATTGTAATTTGATATAGGTGTATCAGGTATAGATGCATTTGAGGGTGTAGGGAATAGTCATCTCTCACACCCATCACCTGAGAGAGATGCAGAAGGGTCGGAGGCATTTGGCCTAATGCAACTGTCTGCTGCAATAGGGACAGTTTCAGTAAATCTAGTACTATTTTTTATAATTCCCTTTGTGATGATACAAAAGGTTCATCATGAGTCCAACCACTACTAGAACAATATTTCAGTATTTCTTCATATTCAACAAGAGTGGTAATACTAGTTGTAATATTAAAGGGGTGGAAACTAAATGCCACTACTAGGTGGTCTTTGGTACAGTCTCTTCAGGATTGATTCTCCCTTTCCTTTTTGGATCCTAGAGATGTTCTGATCTATTCTGATCACTTCTCCCCACCTGTGTTTCCACTGTAACTTTGGCATTTCCAATTCTGTTTTGAAGAGGTTGAGTTTTGTACCTTTCCACCTGCTTCTCCAACCCTCAAGTGATCATAGAGCTTTGATGTATTAAGTAATGGGCTTCTAGTTAATTACTGATAAGTACAGTGGAACAAGCAAAGTAAAACATTTTAACAAAATGGGTAAATCATAAGGTTTAAGCAGTCCCAACCATTAGTAGTAGCTACTTCATTCTTCATCGAGATGTACGTGGAGTGAGTAAAGTGGATCATTTTTGTGTAAAGACTCATGTGAGGTACATTTACATTTTAGAAGAGAACCTGTTATTAAATCCCAAACTCCCATTGTAGGAAGCTGGAAGAAAGCTATTAATTGGTTAAAAGTTGTAGTACTGAGTCATTTCTACTGTGGCTGAAATCTAGAGAGTCTCCTTTAATCACCGTTAATTTAAATGAGAAGTAACTGTGATCCCCAAATCAGGTCATTCTGTTAAGAACAATGAGACAGGGACTTCCCTGGTGGGGCAGTTGTTAAGAACCTGCCTGCCAGTGCAGGGGACAGGGGTTCAAGCCCTGGTCCGGAAAGATCCCACATGCCGTGGAGCAGCTAAGCCTGTGTGCCACGACTACTGAGCCTGTGCTCTAGAGCCCGCGAGCTACAACTGCTGAGCCCGTGTGCCACAACTACTGAAGCTTGTGCACCTAGAGCCCATGCTCTGCAACAAGAGAAGCCACCACAATGAGAAGCCCACACACCGCAACGAAGAGTAGCCTTTGCTCGCCACAACTAGAGAAAGCCCGCACACAACACTGAAGACCCAACGCAGCCATAAGTGAATGAATGAATGAATGAATGAATGATTTTTAAAAAGAACAATGAGACAGTTAAAGCTTAAGTTTTATGAAAAACAAAACTATGTTTCCATATACTTCTGTAGTAGATTAAATTTTTTTCCGTGCTATTTCCATTGTGTTA
The DNA here is from genome assembly GCF_951394435.1 of Stenella coeruleoalba. Lineage (NCBI taxonomy): Eukaryota > Metazoa > Chordata > Mammalia > Artiodactyla > Delphinidae > Stenella > Stenella coeruleoalba. The sequence goes on along the minus strand of NC_137162.1, from coordinate 62,857,861 downwards.
ATGTTTTTGCAGTTATCTTTTAAATTTTAGATAAAAGAAAGTATTGATACAGAGAAGCTTCACTTTTAGTATGTGGGTAGTATTCATTTTTTAAAACAGCTGTACAGTATGATTTACATATCATAAAGTTTATCCATTTAAAGTGTGTAATTAAATGGTGTATTTGCAGGGTTGTGAAACTATCACCATAATCTAATTTTAGAACATTTTCATGACCCCAAAAGAAATCCCATACCCAGAAACAGTGACTCCCCATTCCCCTAGCCCCCACTCCCCTCTGCCCAGCCCGTGGCAACCACTAATCCACATTCCCTTTCTGTTTGGACCTTTCATATAAATAGTATACAATACGTGGGCCTTCCTGACTAGTTTCTTTCACTTAGCATGAGAAACCTCATATTTCTGAAGCATTTTAAATTGAGTGAAGTATCATAATTCTTGCATAACACTGGAGTGTTAGTTACAGAAAATGGATTAATTCTAATAAATGTGATGTCTTCAGTTTGTATTGAGTTTATAGGTCAGCAGAATTTCCCCAAGCAATTGCATGTGCCTTTTTTGTCACTGATTTTTCCACTATTGTAAAGAAACTGTTGGACCCACTGGGTACAAAGTAACAGAAACCCAGAAATATCAGGATGGCTGCCTGTGATAGTAGATATGTTTGTATGCATCTTACATTTAGTTGTGGGCAAACCTAATGGCTAAACCAGCGACTTTGAAATTCTCTCATTCTGCAAAACAAAGTTTTGATAGTGAGATGCTTTATTCAGGCTTAATTTCTTCAGTGAGTGTTGTGTGTGTGTTGTGGTTGGATGCAAGTGCAGTTGGCACTCTGGTGGGAGGCAAAAATACAGGCCACCTGGCCTTTCTGTGTTTCATGAGCAAAGACTGTATCAGTTTTGGCCTGCCTTCCCAGAAATGTAGAGGGTGTGGCTGGATTAGTAAAATGTTTATCTCTACAGAATAATGCAGTAGTGTTTTAACATGTGCAATGTTAATACAATCTCAGCTTGATTAAAGTATTTTCCCGCGTACCGCAAAAAAAAAAATTAAAAAAAAAAAGTATTTTCACCTGTAAAATTAGGGACTCTTAGTGGCATGTTATTTCAGCAGGTATCTAATCCAGCCTCCACTATAGCACAGTAATTTCTCTGCTGTCACCCTTGAAATACAGTCATCTAAGCCTTGCTTGAGTACTTTTCAGTGACAACGAGCTGGCACTTTTGTGAGACAACCCCTTTTCCCTGTTCTCATTATTAGGAAATTCTTGTATAAATTACACTGAAATCTGTTTCCTTCACTTCCCACTGACTTTAGTTATGCCATCTAGAACAAAATATGTATAATCTGTTCTCCCTAAAATCATCTCCAAGCTAAAGATCATCCCTGGCTCCTTTAGTCATTCACACGAAAGCATAATGATCTGGCCCTCACAGTATTGGTTATCTTTCTAGATACCTTTAGCTGCTCACTATTTGATGTTCAGAATGGTCGTAAGTAAACAAAACAGAACATGGTTATCTAAAAGTGGTCTGATGGAGGCTAGGGGTGATGCTAATCCTGTAGCACCTTGCTTAGTCTTCTGCAGTATTACAGGAATATTGCATTGTTTGACTTTATACTTTTTCTAGACACTATTAAACTATAAAGAGTTTGTGATCAGCTAAAACCTTCAAGTTCTCGCAACACTCAGTAGACTGCTGCCTTGAGTGTTATGACTTCAGGTTTCTTTTGCTCTTTGGGCATTTCTCTATCTGGAAAACAAATGTTAAACATATGTTAAATTTTTATATCTTTCTTCCAGATGAAGTAAAGAAGATCTTAGATAAGTTTTACAAGAGAAAAGAAATTCAGAAACTGAGTGCTGATTATGGACTCGATGGTAAGGCTAATAAGATTTCCATTAGAGACATCTTATTACTGCTTAGATTACAGCTTTGTCATTGTTGTGTGGGACCTAGTGTGGCCTGGACATACGTATTAATACATAGTTGTAATCTAGAGAATGTCCCTGACTTTTGCTTCTCTGTAGACAGGAGATCGGCAGGAGGCACCTGGGGAGCCAGACACACGGCAAGGGAGCTGTGTGTTCAGCTTTCCTTCATGCGCTACTAGAATATCAGTTTTAGCCTGGATCATAACAAACCAGCTGTACTACAAGAAAAGAAAAAGACACTTTGATGAGTTAGGTGTGACGTGTATATGTATTTTTTAAAATGAGAAATTAAATGAAAACTAAGTCCTACCTGTTTTGATTTTGTGTTTCCCACAGCTCGTCTCTTCCACCAGGCTTTCATAAGCTTTCGAAATTATATCATGCAGTCTCATTCCCTGGATGTGGACATTCACATTATTTTGAATGATATTTGCTTCAGTGCAGGCAAGTGTTTAGAGACTTTTTAAAATCCTGTTGAGCATACTTTTTATTTCTTCCTATGTTTATTTCTCTAGTTAGGGCGTATTTGCTTTAGAATAAACCCTGTTAATATCCTCTGTAAATAATTCAGTGCTTTCGTAGGAGGCCTTCTAGGTCCTTTTGCTTTTATAGTGGGTCCCTGAACTGGTGATTAAATCACCCGTATGTCTTAGGCTGGAGGAAGACTGGGGTCTTCATCTGTCATTATCTGCTCTTCACTATGTAGTAATATATAGGCTACAGTGAAATAAACTCTCACACAAGACAGAATTAATACATAACAGATTCCATCTGTTTCTGCCACTGGCTTGTTTCTCCCTCATATTAGGACAAAGCTCTTGCTATAAAAGATAAAAATGTAGGAACATTGGGCTTCCCTGGTGGCGCAGTGGCTGAGAGTCCGCCTACCGATGCAGGGGACATGGATTCGTGCCCCGGTCCGGGAAGATCCCACATGCTGCGGAGCGGCTGGGCCCGTAAGCCATGGCCACTGAGCCTGCGTGTCCGGAGCCTGTGCTCCGCAACGGGAGAGGCCACAACAGTGAGAGGCCCGCGTACCGCAAAAAAAAGAAAAAAATGTAGGAACATCGTTATTTTGTTCCCATGGGCAGTTTGGCTTTGGTTATATTTTTAAGTATTTGACTATTAGACTTTTGCCCTGGGCCAGGCACTGAGGTAGAACCTGGACACAAAGCAGAATTGGACACAACCCCACCCTCATCAGAGCCACTAAGGTGTGGAGACTTCTTGCTGAGGCGTCAATTCACTTTCATGTTTTGTCTCTTAGTGGTCTCTGTAGTTTAAAAAATACTTGGCACCTGTATTTCTCTTCAGTAACCACAGGCCTTCTCTCTAATGTATATTCCCAGGTCCTTTGTTTTTTGTTGTTGTTTGTTTGTTTTGTTTTGACCGTACCATGCCACTTGCGGATCCTAGTTCCCCAACCAGGGATCGAACCCGGGGCCCCCTTGCGATGAGGTGCCGAGTCCTAACCACTGGACTGCCAGGGAATTCCCCCAGGTTCTTTGTTTTTAACTTAACTTTCATCAATGCTGATCTTTACCTGTTTGCATAGAAGAAGTGGAACGTGGTTGTTGAAAGCCAATTTTCTGTTTTCCTGGAAAATATAAGTGAAATGAGGAGGAAAATGTAAGACAAAGCAGGACCTCAGGAAGGGATAGAGTTCCTTGTTTTAGGGTTTTTCTTTTTATTCTGGCAATGCCCCCTTAATTTAGCTCACTAAGAGTAAAGTTCTCATTCAGTGCAGTTATGGATAGCATTTAGATTGCACATATTAATGCAGTGTTTTATTTTCCAGCTCACGTGGATGATTTATTTCCATTTTTCTTGAGACATGCAAAACAGATATTTCCTGTGTTGGAATGTAAGGATGATCTACGTAAAATCAGTGACCTAAGAATACCACCTAACTGGTTAGTTTCTTTATTTGTAGATTTGAAATGTTCAGTTTCTAATCTTGGAAAATTAGTGATCATTATGTACTTTTATTGTATGCTGGATGATAAATCATAAGTCATCTAGATTGTTTTGTTTTCTCTAGAAAAGTGGGCAGTTTTGGCAGGCAGTTAACTGGTGTCTCCCCTTGAATCCTAATCAAGTTTGGTTTAAGGTTTTATTAGGGCGGATCTAGAGTAGCCCTTTGGGGTGTCATCCTTACAATTCAGGTGTGGCCTTCCTGGTGTCTCAGCTGAATACGCTATTAATGAGCTCTCCCCTCCACCACTGTGGCTGGAACTCCAGCATCTCCTAGCACTTTGCCACCTCTTTGAGACTTTCCACTCAAACTCTTAGCAAGCTGTCCTCTGTTAGGAGGACATGCTCAGCCCAGCCCTTGGCCAAGGACCCAAGGAACTCCCACACAGACTTCAAGGCTCCCCCTCTATTGCACCCTTTTTTCTCTTTCACACTCTGGCTTTCAAATTCCAGCTGCTTCAGCAGCTTTGAACTTGATCTCTACTGCTCAGCTCAGTGGGACTTTTACCTTGCTTGGGTTCCACCTCCCTATGCCCTACTGGGGTACAGCAGGGCTCATCTCAGGTGTTCCTTTCTTTTGGGGCTTGTAGTCCTGCACTGCCTCCTGTCCATGTCCCCAGGCAGCTGCTGTATATATTTTGTCCAGTTTTGTACTTGTTTATGGTGAGAGGGCAAGTGCTCATGGCCAGAAGCAGAAGACTCAGTCATTTTATTGTATATGCTGAAATTCAGAAGCCTAGGAATATTTATTTATAGGGCATATGTAGAGCTGTGGAAATAATGTGGACAAATCTCTGGAGCTGTTAGCAGTTTAAACTTATTTTAGGTAACTCTTGGGGAAGGTGATTTATACAGTGGCAAGAATATCCAATAAATTAATTTGCATTTGGATTTTTCTGTCCTCTAGTTAGTAAATGCTATTCTCGGAAAGCAGTCATTTTAGTGTGGATATGAAGCTCATCATTTAATTTTTCAAAGATGCTATCTTATGAATGTTAAGAGGATGTTTCCTTGGAATTTTTTTCATTTAATACCTTTGCCAGGATTTTGACGTTAATGGAATTAAGCTGTTTACCTACTCATGTTCTAGGTACCCAGAAGCCAGAGTCTTACAGCGGAAGATAATATTCCATTCAGGTCCCACGAACAGTGGAAAGACTTATCATGCAATCCAGAAATACTTGTCAGCAAAATCTGGAGTATATTGTGGCCCTTTAAAATTACTGGCACATGAGATCTTCGAAAAGAGTAATGCTGCTGTTAGTATATTACCAAATATTCTCTCTTTTTCTTGTTAATTTGGGGGAGAGTAGAGTGAAGGGGGTAGAGGGGGAGGGCGTATATAGTAATTTACTGTTAACAAAAAGTGCCATCTTGCATTGCATCTAACAAGCCATCAAGTGTAAGATGTACTGTTATTTTATGTAAAACTGAGAAGGAAGATGATGCTGCCGACTGAATTCTGACATGCCATCCATTGTTAAGAGGTATCCTGGTTTCAGAGATACTAAAATGTGAAAAAACGTGTGTATCAGAATGAGTGAAATACAATATTGCAGAATATTTCACATATACAGAGGAATGCAGGGAATAACATTCAGATAACCTGAGTCCACTACCCAACACCCATCAGATTCAAGAAATAAAATATTATTGGGGAATTCCCTGGCGGTCCAGTGGTTAGGACTTGGTGCTTTCACTGCGGAGGGCCCGGGTTCAATCCCTGGTGGGGGAACTAAGATCCTGTAAGCCACGTGGCACAGCCAAAAAAAAGAAAAAGAAAATATTGATATAGATGAAACGCCCTCTGAACCCCTTCTTTGTCTCCTCAGAGTTACCCACCTACTCTGTTGTATTCAATTTACCTTTTTTTAAGATTAGACCTTTGATGCTGTCAACTAGAACTAACGATAAAGACTGAGAAAAGGACTGAATGCCCTGTGGTCTGAGGCATCATTTCAGTAAAGGGGCCATATTTTAGTTCATTGTTTTATTATGATTTTATAATGAAAGATTAATCCGTTTTGGTAGGCGATTTGCATTCTCTTTTATTATGTTCTGAATAATTTGTGTAATTTGCATACATAATGCCTCCTTATTCGTAAATACTTAAAGTATTTCCACAGAACAAAGACTTTCTTTTACATAACCTCAGGATATTCATCTAAAGTAGGACATTTAATATCGATAGAATTCCATTATTTAATCCACAGTCCATATTCAAATTTTGCCAGTTGTCCTATAAACACTGCCACCACTCCATTTCCCCATCCCCCCCCCCACCCCAGCATTCTGTTCAGGGTCTCCCGCTGTGTTTTATTGTCATGTTTCTAGTACAATTCCTCAGTCTTTCTGTCTTTCATAACCTTTACATTTTTTTTTTTACATCTTTATTGGAGTATAATTGCTTTACAATGGTGTGTTCGTTTCTGCTGTATAACAAAGTGAGTCAGCTATACATATACATATATCCCCATATCTCCTCCCTCTTGCGTCTCCCTCCCACCCTCCCTATCCCACCCCTCTAGGTGGTCACAAAGCACCGAGCTGCTCTCCCTGTGCTATGCGGCTGCTTCCCACTAGCTATCTCTTTTACGTTTGGTAGTGTATATATGTCCATGCCAAACCTTTACATTTTGAAAGACTACAGGTCAGTTGTGTTGTAAGTTGTCACTCAGTTTGGATACAACTGGATGACAGTTGGATATGTATGCAAAGTCTGATGTTTCCTCATTAGTTTCAGGCCACTGTGGAGACCAGCTGTTCCAGTTTGCCTGGACTTTCCCTGATTTAGCACCAAATGTTCTTCATCCTGGGGAACCCCTCAGTCCTTAGTGGACGGGGGTGGTTGGTAACTCAAATACACCATAGCATTGATGTTGGTCCTTCTCAAAGAAATATATTAGGAGGTCTTTATATTCTTAAATTTTATTTATGATATTTTTCTTGAACATAGAAACAATTTCATTTTAATAAACTAAAATGGTACAGAAACTATTGAAATAGTACAGAGGTAAAAAGTGAAACTGCTGCAATTTCTCATGCTTTTGTTATCTGAGAATTTAGCTGATTTGAGATGTTTCCAAGTTTACATAGGTTATATAAGAGAGTGGCTTTTGCTTTCTTATTAAAATTTTTTTTAAAGGATTGGGGATATTTTGTTTCAACTATTAGACAAATAAATTTGATGTAATGGAGAGAATACTCTATTAAACATCCAAAACTTCTTTTTGCTATTGTTTTCAAGGTGGAAATAATTCCAGTTTTCTTTTTGTCATCTTAGGGTGTGCCATGTGACTTGGTAACAGGTGAAGAACGTGTGACAGTAGAGCCAGATGGGAAACAGGCTGCCCATGTTGCTTGTACTGTTGAGATGTGCAGTGTTACAACTCCTTGTATGTATACACCATTTTAAAAACTGTATGGTTTAGTATTTTTTTATTTTAAAATTCAGATGAACATATGGAATGTGTTTTTTATTGTGAAAAAAATTTTAAATTGAGACAAAGAAAAGAATAGTACAGCAAATACCCAGGACTTACCACTACTTAAAAATGCCAAACTTTCTCTTATGTTTGCTTTTGAATTTCTTTCCCTTTTTCTCATAAAAGAACTGAAATGTCACTAAGTATGAATTTTCCTTTGTGTCGCTCCCCAGTTCAATTCCTCTCTCCTCTTTTGATCCAGTTGCTATCAAATATTTGGTATATACCTTTCCTTTTTTTTTTTTTTTTTGGTATCACTGTTATGTATTGCCTATCAATACTGTGGATTGTGTGTTTTAAAACATTTACATGATTATCATATTGCATTATTATTCCACAATTTGCTTTTTATTTTACACATTTTTTAGATCTAGTCTTGTATACATATACATGTATCATGAATATATATCACATTTATTCATTTAAATTGTTATGTAGTATTCCATATTATGACTAAAATTATTCATTCCTCTATTAAAGAATATTTAGGTTGTTTAACGTTTTTCACTATTACACATAGTACCACAGAAAACTTCTATTTAATTACTGTAGTTTTGAAAGTATTTTAAATGAAAATTACCTTTTTCCTTATTATATAGGCAATCATTTCTTCATTATAGAAAACATAAAAATAAATGCAAAGAGAAGGAAAAAAAAAAATCTCCCAATTCCACCCATCCAGAATCAACAAGTATTAACCCTGTGGTGTATATTTTCTAGACTGTGTTTGTATTGTGTATGCATTATACTTATGTGTGCATCGTGAGTGTGTATATTAAATAAAATAGGGATTATATATTATGTACTATTTGGTAGCTTGCTTTTTTCATTTTAATAATCTTAACTTTCTGAGTAAATGGATAGTTTTCCAAAAAATCCATTTATTCTAAAAGTAATACATTGTAAAAATTAAAATAGCACATATAAATGAAAATTCCTTCTTCTGTGCCCTCTTTTCTAATCTTGTTTGTATACGCTCAGATATGCTAGTAATTTTTAATCTGATGGTTTTTCAGTATAAAATTAGCTTTCTTTTGTTTGCTAAATGTCGTTGTGGGCACATTAAATTTTTCCTTTTTTTAAAATATGCTCCTTGCAACTCCTTGGTATTTTGGGAAGCAAACTAAAATATAATTTATATGACTTAAAAAGAATAAAATAATATGGTTGGAAGCATTTTGGCATTAGAAAATAAAATGAGCCACTATTTTTTTTTTACCATAATAAGCTTTAAAACCCCTAAGAATAAGCAGAGCTGGAGCTCAGGGAATTACACGTTCTTCTCTGGTTCTCCTCCTGACACCCGTCTGGATTCCTGAGGTGCTTCGTTTTACTGCAGGGTTATCTACTCCTTGGTCCCAGGAGCTACTTCAGTTGCTGTGTGGATGTGTTCTTATTAGGCAGATTCTCCAGGCTGCCTCTGAGATTGCAGAAAATAGGACAACTGAACCTGTTCAGTTTGGGAGGCAGTGCAGTAGAGACGGTCTGGGTTTGAATTTCACGGTTTTAAATCTTACACTAGGACCAGTGACTTAACTTCTCTGGGTCTCAGTTTATTCTTCTGTAAAAATGTAAATGTAGGGGAATTCCCTGGTGGTCCAGTGGTTAGGAGTCCTCACTTTCAGTACGGAAGGCATGGGTTCAGTCCCTGATTGGGGAACTAAGATCCTGCAAGCTTCACAGTGTGGCCAAAGACAATTATTTCTAATTTAAAAAAAAAAGATGAGATTAAAAAAAAGGAAATGTAAGTAATAATGATACTTACCTAATGGGTTTGTTGTGAGGATTAAATGAGTTGTAAAGCACTTAGAACAAGCCTGCTAGAAACGAAGCACCTAATAAGTAATGATGATGATTATGGTGGTATTGAAAGCTTGCATTTTGGTATTGTGGTTTGTTTATAATACTATTGAAGTAGATTGTCTTGCTCATGATAACTTTTTATTTTAAGATGAAGTGGCCGTGATTGATGAAATTCAAATGATTAAAGATCCAGCCAGAGGATGGGCCTGGACCAGAGCACTACTAGGTTGGTGGTCTTATTGCTATAAAACCTGTGCTTTGTGACATCTGCACTGGGATTTATCTGCATTTATCTGCTTGACATTGCCAAATAGAGCCAGCTAGATTCTCTCTTGACACAAATCCATCAAAAAAGTCAGCTAAGTGTGAGCTTTAATTTTCTAAGTATTGTTCTAATAATGGGAAGTCCATTTCTTCTGTCATAAAATTAGCATAATCACTTAATTAAAGTGTTCAAATCTTGCCATATTTACACAGCCACTATTAACATTTTGGTGTTTCATGGCAGTCTTTTCTCATGTATATGGTGTTTTGTGAATATATAATTTTTATCTTGCTTTTTTTTTCAGTTCTGTTGTTTCATAGACTTTTTTTTCATACCACATATTAATGTTGCATGTTCTCCATTGAAGAACTGTACTACACAGTCATCCTTTTGATATTTGTGGGATGTTGGTTCCTGTACCCGCACAGATACCAAAATCTGCAGATGCTCAAATCCTTTACAGTTGGATGGCTTCTGCAGCCATGAATTCAACCAACCACGGATTGAATATGCTCAATCCGCGGTTGGTTGAATCTGCAGATGTGAAACCTGTGGATGTGGGAGACCAGTTGTAATTTGTCCCAAAGAGTTGAACATTTTTCTCTATTATTAATGATGCAGTAAAAATCTTTGTAGGCGTTAACTTTTTATTCATTTTATTACTTCTTTAGGATAGGCTCCTGGAAGCGAGGTCCATAGACATGAATGAACGTTTCTCCTGCTTGATATTGGAGTGAATTTTTGATCAGCATGTTGTAGGGCAAGTGTTTTCAAATTTAAAAACATAGGTAAACTTTCTGTAAACAAAGAGTATACACTAAAGCCTGTAATATAAAATAGATGAAAGTGGATACGCTCAGGGGTAAGGAGCTTGGAGTTTCTTCTACCTAGCAGCCCCCAGCCTCTGAGGCACCTCAGTGATTCCATGGAGCCTAATTTGAAAAAAAAGTATAGGACTAATGTTCAGTATTAACCATCAAAATGCAGGTTCTAGTACAGGCTGGCTTCATCCTCTAGTAGACTCAAAACCTTGGCCAAAGCAATTTAAAATCCCCAAGATTTATAAAAGTGGTGATAATTTTCGCCTAGTAGAAGGTTTTGTTTTGAGGTTAGAATCATAGAGATAATATGAAAACACTTGGTGAAGTTGTAAAGCAATAGGTAAGCAAACTTAAGGTATTTTTGGTATATAGAGTACTGCATATTTAATTTTATATCTTTAAAATTTTAAGAAACGCCAATTTTGCATTTAACAGGACTCTGTGCTGAAGAAATCCATTTGTGTGGAGAATCTGCTGCTATTGACCTGGTTACCGAGCTTATGTACACAACTGGGGAAGATGTGGAGGTACTAGATTATACACTTTTTTTTTTTTTTTTTTTGCTGTACACGGGCCTCTCACTGCTGTGGCCTCTCCCGCCGCGGAGCACAGGCTCCGGACACGTAGGCCCAGCGGCCACGGCTCACGGGCCCAGCCGCTCTGCGGCATATGGGATCCTCCCGGACCGAGTCACGAACCCACGTCCCCCGCATTGACAGGCGGACCCCCAACCACTGCGCCACCAGGGAAGCCCCTAGATTATACACTTTGTTCTCAAGGTGGCATAGCAAATAGCCCAGAGTACCCAGGCAGTGGCTTCATAGGCCCCAGATGGTGGCAAAATCTGAACTTGAAAGATTAGCATTTCCTCGTAGTTGACTAGATCATACATAGTTGGTTGACCCTCATGAACTAAAGTTCTGACTGCGTGGCTGTCACACCCTAAGTCTCCAAAAGTATAAGGAGATTCCTTATCTTTTCTTGACAAAACCTTTTGGAGTTTAAACAGAACTCTTTAGAATTAAATAAATCAGGAATGTTGGAAGTTGGAGGCTCCAGCAAAAGTTTGTGATTTTCAAAGTCTCAGGTGTCAGATATTGGGGACTTTGATATATATCTGATTGGTAGAGATACCCTTTTTCAAATTCCTAGAGTAGGAAGCCACTCCTTTCCATTTAATCCTACTTTTTGTTTTCTTTACCAGACTTCTGTAATAAAATGAAGAAATATTTTTAAATTGGTCCATTACTTTAGTTTTGTGCTCAGCTTTCAGGGAGAGATAGTGGAATGTAGTGGAAGAAATTCTGGGTTCCAGTCTTGGCTTTGCTGTTATTCACTTTGTGTTTTTAAGCAAATCACAGAAGGCTAGAACTGGAAAAATCCTCATCAGACCTGATCTTTTATTAGACTCTATTTTATTCTTTCATAAAAGGGAAATAATATTAACCTTTCTGAAATTACCACGTTGCCATAAAAATCAAATATATGTGAAAGTGCTTTGAAAATTTATGAAATCCTCTGTAACATTTTGTTAATTTAGAAATACCGGTGAGAATGGATGGTAATATTTGTAATATCAAAATAAATGTTTTTCTGTATTTTCTCTTGAAAAAGTTGGAACTTATCAGTTTCTAGCTACTCTTGATTGTGAGTTTTTCACAATATTAGAAGAAGCTGAGTTAGGTATGTTATTTTACAATATCATATCGTTTATTGTAGGTTCGAACCTATAAGAGGCTTACCCCCATTTTTGTGCTGGATCACGCATTAGAATCTTTAGACAACCTTCGGCCTGGGGACTGCATTGTCTGTTTTAGCAAGAATGATATTTATTCTGTGAGTCGACAGATTGAAATTCGGGGATTGGAATCAGCTGTTATATATGGCAGTCTCCCACCTGGTAATTATTGGCTTTCTCATGACAAGATATGAAATCTCTTGTTTTTGCCATTTATGTTGAGATATGTCTAGAAAACACAGTAAAAGATATGAATTAAGTTGCTTGGTGTGTAATTTATTATAGGTTATATAAAATAAATATTTCTCTAGTCATCTTTGTGGTGATAGAAGTATTTTAATTATTTATGGCTCTTGTTACTTGCTATTATTAGACTGTATTTTTAAATGTTGAGCTGATGATTTTCTTACAGAAATGTCATTAAAATATGAACTTGGTAATATTCTTAAAATATTACCAGAAGTCTATTGATGAGTGTCCTCAGAAATGATAAGAGGATTGTGTTGCTCTTTGTGGGGATACTTAAAGGAATGGAAATAAAGGATAACTGGCTCCTTGAGAATGTAAAGAAATAAATTTGAAACAATAAGAGTTTTATCCATAAAAATGGAGAGTAGGAGGTAAGGGTTTCCAAGATTTAGTTAGTTACTTAGTTACTTAGTTAGTTAGTTAGTTAGCGGTACGCGGGCCTCTCACTACTGCGGCCTCTCCCGTTGCGGAGCACAGGCTCCGGACGCGCAGGCTGAGCGGCCACGGCTCACGGGCCCAGCCGCCCTGTGGCATGTGGGATCTTCCTGGACCGGGGCACGAACCCGCGTCCCCTGCATCGGCAGGCAGGCTCTCAACCACCTGCGCCTCCAGGGAAGCCCCCAAGGTATATTTAGTGTGATGTAGTAAAAGGTTGAGAATACTGATTTAACATAAACTGTTGCTGTTTTAGGGACCAAACTTGCTCAAGCAAGAAAGTTTAATGATCCTGGTGATCCATGCAAAATCCTGGTTGCTACAGATGCAGTTGGCATGGGACTTAATTTGTAAGTAATCTGTTTTTAATAATCATGGATATTCAGTGGGTTAGATGGAAATTAAAAAAACTTATAATTGGCATTAGAATGACCAAACACTTTGATTTAGGAGAATGGATATTATAGTATAGGTCTGAGATTTATCTTGCTCACACCTGTTGAGGGAATAAAATGAAAATATCACATAACATTTGGACTTTTGAGTGCTGCTTCCTACCACTGCTAACCTATTACATTACCTCACTTGATTTTCACTGTCTCAGTCAACAAGGGTGTGTGCCTGTTGGGCGTGTGGGGCCAGCCACTGTGTTTAGGGGTTAACAATATTAAGCCTGAATATTCCGCTCTGGGGAATGAATGCAACTGTACCTTTATGCATGAAAGAACTATTCAAAGCCATTAACAGCAGTCAGTGTTTAAAAGTAGCTTAAGAAGGCTTTATGTGGTTTATTTGTAAAAAAGTTATTTTCTAGAGCCTTACTGAGGTATAATTTACATATTATACGGTTCACGCATTTTAAATGTATAATTTGATGATGATTTTTAGTAAATGTACACAGTTGTTAAAAAATGCTATTTAAAGGGAAGAAAAAGAATTACCAACAAACCCTTTTACCTTACTTTGTAAATAGTGGGCAATATTCCAAGTAGGCCTAAACTAGAATTAGAGTGAGCATTTCTGTAATGAATCAAATGATGGACGGTTTTTCAGACAGCAGTCCGTGACATCAGTTGTATTTCTGTTTCAGGAGCATAAGAAGAATTATTTTTTACTCCCTTATGAAGCCCAGTATCAATGAAAAGGGAGAAAAAGAAATAGAACCAATCACCACCTCTCAAGCCTTGCAGATTGCTGGCAGAGCTGGTAGATTCAGTTCAAAATTTAAAGAAGGAGAGGTTACAACAATGAATCGAGAAGACCTCAGTTTATTAAAGGAAATTTTGAATAGGCCTGTGGATCCTATAAAGGTAAGGTGTAACATAGTAATTGCTACTTCTCTATGGAGGACAGTCATTCCTTCCTTCACTTACTTTCCAGACTTTTGCCTTAGACACCTGGAAACAAATAAGCAAAAGAAAATTTTGTGCCATGAAAATCATGTCAAGAAAACCCTGCTTTGGACTTCCCTGGCGGTGCAGAGGTTAAGAATCCACCTGCCAATGCAGGGAACACGAGCTCGAGCCCTGGTCCGGGAAGATCCCACATACCGCGGAGCAACTAAGCCCGTGCACCACAACTACTGAGCCTGCGCTCTAGAGCCCGTGAGCCACAACTACTGAGCCTGCGTGCCGCAACTACCGAAGCCTACGTGCCTAGAGCCTGTGCTCCGCAGCAAGAGAAGCCACCACAATGAGAAGCCCGTGCACCACAGCAAAGAGCAGCCCCCGCTCACTGCAACTAGAGAAAGCTCGTACACAGCAACAAAGAACCAACGCCGCCAAAAATAAATTAAGTAAATAAATAAAAAATAAAGAAGAGAAAACCCTGCTTTATTGCTTTTGAGAGGCCTAATAGAGACTCCTTTGTTAGAGAATGGTATGCAAGTGAAAGATTCAGATTTGACAAATGTAGCCATAATATAACAAGTTTAGTAAACCTGATTTTCCTTTAGTTCTTCCTATAATCTAGCAGTGGGTGGGGATAGGGGCACAGTTGCTTCAGGTGGGCACACACTATATCAGCAGACTGAAAATTGTGAGAAGCTCGGAAGTAGAAGAAACCTTTGGGGGGGGGTCAAAAATAGCATTAAGCTATACAACTTCGAACCAGTAAGGACAGGGTTAAATTTTGGTTAGTGTAGTTAATGAGGCAGAAGTGTACATGTTTTAAACAAACTTACAAATTAAAGTTTGCCTGGAAAATTCACTAATTAAGGCTCATCTGATTTTAGTGAACCCAGGTAAAAGGGTATATAAATGAGAGAATGCAAGGAAAAGTTCCTGGAGGAAAGCTGTGGTTGAAATCATTTCTGTAGCTTTTATTAAGAGTGCAGCTGATAATGGATCTCCCCCACCTCCCTCCTGTGTAGCTCTTTTCTTGTGTTCATCGTCTGCCTCCCTCCCATGACTCATCTCTCTCTCCTCCTTTCCTCTTTCTTTTTCCCATTCCTTTTCTCTCTTATTTTCTTGCTTATACTTATTGTGGGCAATTCTTAACATTGTGTAAATATACAGGTAAAGAGATAGCTGACCTTCAATTTAGACATTTTCTCTCTATGTATGTATGTCAGTTTTATTGCCCTGGATAAAGTGATTGGGTTTTCCTTTTTCGTTTTTGTTCAGTGGAGAGAATTGGGACCCTGGAAACTATTTGTGGTACTCTATCAGATCATCATAGATTTTAGAAATATAACTAAAATATAAGCAAAAGATTAATTACTCAATGGGTATACTTGATTAGTTTTACTAAATCATCTCGTCAGTTTTCCCAGTTGGTAATAAATGGCAAAGTATGATGCTTTTCTCTGTTTTACTTAAATTCTTGTCCCTTAACTCGTTTGGCAATAGCTTAACCTGAATATAGGACTTATCTTGAAATAACTTAAGAAAACTTATCCTTAAAAAAAAAATAAGCTTATGGTCGTTTTTTCTTTACTAAAGGCAGCTGGTCTTCATCCAACTGCTGAACAGATTGAAATGTTTGCCTACCATCTCCCTGACACAACGCTTTCTAATCTCATTGTAAGTAGAAACTCTTACATCGCTTTTCTAAAAAGGTCAGTATGTCAGACAATTACTGGTTAACCTTGTGGACATGAATGGATAGTCTGTTTTTGTGAAGTTGCTGTTTATGAAGTTTATCTTGAAAGCGGAAACTTTCTCTCAAAATCTTTTGGGACTTTTGTCCTGAGGAATTTTCTGAGTATTTTAGGTCGGGAAGGCTATGGGGGAAGTCTGTTAGCTTGAGGAGGCAGTGAATTAAGCAGGCCTTTCTGGAAGTCTGTTAATGGATTAAAGTGATTGTCATTTATAGACTTGAGTACTTTATTCATGCCCAGCTAGGTAGTCCAGTAATTTAATATATTTTTCCCCCCAGGATATTTTTGTAGACTTTTCACAAGTTGATGGGCAGTATTTTGTCTGCAATATGGATGATTTTAAATTTTCTGCAGAGTTGATCCAGCATATTCCATTAAGTCTACGAGTGAGGTATGTTTTCTGCACAGCCCCTATCAACAAGAAGCAGCCTTTTGTCTGTTCTTCATTGTTACAGGTAAGCCTTTATCTTTGTGATATTTTGAGTTGTTTCAGGTTGATGCATTTTCCCCAGACAACAGTTTGTTATTCAAAATAAAGAAATAAGAGAGTACCCTTTAATATGAGGTACTGTGTACGAACTTAAATAAAAATGGCTCTTTTTTCTTACAGATAATTTTTTGGGGGAAGGAGGTCTTGCTTTGTATTTGGGCTTATATGGTAGCCTTTTTGAAGAAGCTAAAACAAAAATAATTAAACAGTTTTTTCGAGGAAAGGGGTCTTTGCCTGATGATATACTTTTTCCTTATTGGTGTTGGGTAATATGTTTTGGAAGGGAGGTGGCTTTGGGGTCAGTAGTGGCCATAGTATTCCGTTTTCTTAGACTATCAGGCATTGGGCCGGGGATGGCTGTCTTGTGTGAATTTGGTGCCAAGGTTCCAGCCTCTTTTCTTTTAACTCATTTGGGTAGGGATACAGATCTCTAACTTCTGAGCACAAGATTCACCCAAACAGGGGGACTAGGCAAAGGCAGTAGAAGCTGAACTTCCAGTCTCCTGCCGTGTCTTCTCACATCTCTGGGCCCTTGCTGTCCCTCTTGCTTCTGCTTGGAGCGCCCACCCCGCTAAATCCAAAGGTCTCCTCTTTGCATCTTTTCCTGATTCATTGTTGTAGTTTCACTGCCATCTTCTTAATAGATGTTAGCTTTCTGCATACTAGCTCTGTTTTTACCAAATCTAGTTATAAGCTTATGTTTTAAATTACTTTAAAATTACACAAATAATACATATGTACTTTTTTTGTGTGAGCAAAATTAAAACATTAGAGAAGGTTAAATTGGGCTACCACCTTCAGTCTCAGTCCTCTGGCATAACTGCTATTATCAGCATTGTGTATCCTTGCAGACCTTTTCCGTTACATTTGCCTACATACCTGTATGAGTAGAAATTCTAGTTTTTGTTGGGTGGGTGTGCTTTCCCATAAATGTTACAATGAATTAGTCTGTAGCTTGCCTTTTTCTTTTTTCCTTAATGTGTCTCAGAGGTGTTCCGTGTCCAGCTATTTACTGTGTCCAGCTATTACCAGCGCTCTGTTTCTTAGAGCTGGTGTTTGTGAGAGAGCTAACTAGCATAAGGTTGAAGTTTATGGAACAAAGTCTTAAACTTAAGAAACTGGCCTGGATGGAGCTGGAGCCCATGGCCCTGACCCCATTTACACCATCCTTCAAGCAGCTACCCTAATAAAGCAGAAGCATATTACTAAGGAGTAAGGAGTCTGGAGCAGTACAGGTCAATAGTTGTTATGTGTTGTGTTTACAGATTGAAATGTGAAATCTAGAGATATTTCTTTTTTCTTGATCTCCATTATTACTGAAGTAGAAAGGAGCTCAGTCCCACTGATGGTCTCTGATGCCCCTTAGGAAGTTGTTTTGAAACTGTGTTCCATGGCTCCTGCATGGGCCTCTCTCCCTCCCTGTCTCTGAGCAGCTCCATGCTTAGCTGTTTTACATATGGGCTTCCATTAGTTGTTTGTGGCCAAAAATATTAAAGCCACTGCCTTTATAAGAGAACTTTTTGGCATGTCCTGCTTATTAGTAAGTTAGCGTGGTCACATTTACATTCTTCATGGCTGTCCTACTTGGCATTTATTAAACCTAGAAGAATGCACCAGACTGAAATTAATAAAATTGTGACATTATTTAACCACAATTATTTGAAAACTGCCCTGCCTCTCTAAAGTACTGACCTTGCTTAGGTTAAGTATTTAGAGATAATTTTCCCTAATTAGGAGATGAACCATTTGAAATCACCTTATCCTTGAAGCTAAAGATTTTAAACTTCTGCTTGATAGTTCTTGCATGGTTTTATTTCTGTCTCCTATAGTATATTGTGATGCATAATAATGCCTAGCATTGTCTGGGAGGCGGCATATTCTCCAAGAGTGTCGTGTGGTTCAAGAAGGAGGTATGATGGTCTTATGGTAATGAGGAAGCTGAAGCACAGTGGTGACTTGGCCAAAACTATATAACTAGTAAAGAGGTAGTCTCTTTACTAGTTTGATTGACTCATGACCAACCTTGCACGAAGCCACCTCAAAGAGTTTCTTTATAATAAGTGAGGATATTAAAAAATACAAGCTCACATTTGAAGCTATAGGACTGTTGCATGAAGGAATGAGAGTCTTTGGGTACTGTCTGCCTAGAACTTAGAACATTAATTGTTCTTAAAAGTTAATAGACAGTCCCTGGAAAGCTAGTTCATGTATATATTGTTGCCCTGGTTTTGGAAAAAAGAAGGAAATCATGTCTTTTTTTTTAAAAAGTACCTTTATAAGATATTAAATGTTCTCTAAAATACAGAAAAGTATAAAGAAGGAGAGAAACCAGCCTGCCTATTGAGATATAGCCACAGTTAACATTTTGTTGTGCTGTTTTTTTTTTTTTTTCTGGTCACAGACTGAAGTGAATTCTGATTGTTTTACCAAATTCGTTTCTTCTGTTTCTCTCAGTTTGCCAGGCAGTATAGCAGGAATGAGCCCCTGACCTTCTCATGGTTACGACGATACATTAAATGGCCGTTACTTCCACCTAAGAATATTAAAGACCTCATGGATCTTGAAGCTGTCCATGATGTCTTGGATCTTTACCTGTGGCTAAGGTACCCATTTTTTCCTGTATGCACTCTCATTTTTTAAGTAATAGGGTGAATCAAAGGTTTTATGATGGTCTTTTGCACTTTCAAATTAGGGACATATTTGCAGGGTGCTCTATTTTATGTTTATTGTCCATTAAGGCAGTTGAGCCTGGTTTATACCTATTCCAAAAATGACTTAAGGAGTTCTTACGATTCTAGTTAAGATAGGTAGGTGAGAAAGTCCCCTAGATCCTTGTGACGCAAATGGTGATCCCTGGACCAAAAGCATTGTTATCAACTGGGAGCTTGTTAAAAATAGAGAATATCAGACCCACCCAAGGCTTAATCAAATTCTGCATTGTAACAGGATCCTGAGGTGACTCATGTATACATTGTGATTTGAGAGGTACTGCTGTAGATCAGTGATTATCAAAGGTGGGGGCATGTCCCACTAGGGGAGCATATTGGAATCATTTAAGATATGAGCAAGGACCGACTCTCATAACAACATCTTCCTTAGGTGTGTTGGCCGAAATAAAGGTTGAGCAAAGGCACTGGACACAGTTTTGCAAAAGCAGAATATTTGGAATGAATCAGTGTTAAGACGTAGTTACTTCATTGAGATTAATCCAGTGACTGCGGTAGAGCTGTTCCTATAATGTAATATGTCTTTTTTTCCAGCTACCGGTTTATAGATATGTTTCCAGATGCCAGCCTTGTTCGAGATCTCCAGAAACAATTAGATGGCATTATCCAAGATGGTGTACATAACATCACCAAACTGATTAAAATTTCAGAGGCACATAAACTGCTGAATTTGCAGAACTCATCAGCAGAAAGCCAGTCCCGTTTGTCAGGAATAGTAAAGAGCCGAACTAGAAGGAATCATGGCACCAAAGCTTTAGGGAGTAAAGCTGCTGAACCACTTGGCTCTGGTGCAGGAGAGAAATCCCTTGCTTCCAGATTGGTGCAGCAAGGACTCCTCACTGCAGACATGCTGAAACAACTAGAAAGAGAGTGGATGACACAACAAACTGAGCATGGCAAAGGAAGAACAGAATCTGGGACTTCCTTAAAAGGGACAAGAAGAAAGAAGAAGGAACCCGATTCAGATTAGTTTTATTTTTATTTTTGCAAATAAAAATCTATTTTAAAATCCTTTTTTCCTCATATGCATTTACTGCCTGCTGTGGTACTGTGGCTATCTTTTACTGGTCTTTTTTTTTTTGCTAAGAAAAATTAACTGTTAAGGATAACTAAACTGCTGTTTGTTTTGTGTCTTAGAGGATTTATTTAAAGATTTATTTAATGGCCATTTGTAGTATAGCACTAAGACAATGTACTATAAGGAACTCTGCGTGGGAATAAAATCAGTTTGGTGAATTGTTTTGACCAGTTTCCTATACCTTTGCTGAGGATGTCACAGGTAGAATTCTTTGACAGAGGTTGCTGTCTGTTGTACCCATGTACCAGAGGCTGTTCTAGGTGCTGGAAATACGCAGTAAGTGAGACAGATAATGTTCCTGCCCTTGTGGAGATTATATTTTGGTATGGTGACTGACAGGAATAAGTTAAATAAATAATGTCAGCTCTGTGAGGGCAAATATTGTTTGTGTAATTCACTGCCATATCTATGGTGCCTGGAATATAGTAGAAGCGCAAATGAATGTGAAATTAATAGATGTGATTTCAGAGATAAATGCTAGAAAGAACTAGAATAAGGGAAGAGAGTGGTAGTGGTTGGTGGGCTATTTTACATAGAGTGAGTGGTCTTCCCATGTCCAAAGGCCAGTCTGATGCATAGTGGCCTTTACTTGTCCAATAAAGATTTTAAGCCTTGGTTAGAGATATAGCTAAAAGGAGCTTAAGGACATAGTCTTTGGAGTTGGATAGATCTTGGTTTAGCTTCTCTCATCACTACCAGTTCAGTAATCTTACCTTCTGTATGACTTGGTCTCCACATCTGAAAAAGATGGACAATAACACCTACTTAGCGTTATTTGGGAGGTTAAATGTGATGAGATGCCATATAGCACAGGACTTGGTATACAGGAAGTGTTTTATAAATGAACCTGAAGGTTTGGGTTCATTCTGGGCTGTGAATTGAGCTCTTAGGTCATTCGAAGAACTAAACTAATTTCTTGAGCAACTGCTAAATCGAGGCTGACTTCAGACTAGGGATTAAACTGATTTGGTTGTAGTTGGGTCAAGGAGTAGCCAAGTTTACAGTTAGTCATCTCTCTGACTTTTTCTTCAGTAGTTCAGAGTTCAGATGATATTTAATTGATAGCAGTCTTTATTCTTCTTACCTTTACCTTCATAAAGATAAAGGCTGAACAGGCAGCACTGACTGTATATCTCCCTTACTTGTGGATAATCAATAGTGAAATGCCTGGAACGGCATATTTCTTTTGATATTTTGCGTTTGAGCAACTTTAACTTCTAGGACTTGCTTTCCACTGTGAATTAACGTCATGGCAGACATAGTCTATTCTTGCCCAGATGGTCTCAAGAAATACCCATGAACTGAACTGGATAATGGGTTTGGTCTCGTATTTACGTGATGAGATACGTCAATTAAGAGGGTTATTTTTTTTTCATAAATTTATTTTATCTTTGGCTGCATCGGGTCTTCATTGCTGCTCGCAGGCTTTCTCTAGTTGGCGGCGAGCGGGGGCTACTCTTCATTGCAGTGCGCGGGCTTCTCACTGCAGTGGCTTCTCTTGTTGCAGAGCACGGGCTCTAGGAGCGCGGGCTTCAGTAGTTGTGGCGCACGGGCTTAGTTGCTCCACGGCATGTGGGACCTTCCCAGACCAGGGCTCGAATCCATGTCCCCTGCATTGGCAGGCGGATTCTTAACCACTGTGCCACCAGGGGAAGCCCTTGGAGGGTTATTAATTCTCTCACTTTCTCCAGTTTAGAAGCTAGAATTGGTAAGTCAGAGAGGACACTTAGGCAAGACACTTGCAAGTTAAATGTTAGTGAAGCCTCAGATAAGAGGAGTGGAGGTGGGGTGCTGTCAGAGAAGGGCTGCTTGAACATTGAGCTACAGAGTGTTTATAAATACTAGTGATAGTTTACTTTTCACCTCTCCCGTGTTTGTGGGGGAGGGAGAGCTCTGTGGTTAGGCAGAAGAAGAGATTAAAAGAAAGATGAAATCAGGTGAAACAAAACAGGAAAAATATAATTGGAATGGCCCTGAATAACTCTGTAGTGTGTTTAAAATTGTCACTGTGAAATCAGGTCTTCCTTCTCTGCTACAAGTTTGACATGTCACTTATCTTCCTTTGTGGGCTTATGGGGCAAGCTAAGTTCAAGGCATACATTTCACTAAGGTCATGTTTTCAATATTTCCAAAACTTCTTTTTTTTCTTGCAGTTTCCTAGCAGGTTTTGAAATACTTGCCTGAAAACCCTCCTTGGACTATTGTGGATTCAGCCGAACATCAGCATTGGGTATGGACTGAGGCTTAGATGCCGACCTCAGTTCCATCAGTACAGATCTGGGTAATTTAGTAAAATGTGGTTAGTACGTAAGTGGTTAACAATAATAACCAATGACTTGTAATGCCTTGTACATTGTTTATGGACGAGTGTGAGTATACAAAATGGAATTGGGTCTTTTGAAAAATGACTTATTGTGAATCACAAACAAAACAGTTATCACAAATCACCAAAAATTCTTACACCTCAGACCTGGGAGTCTGTAATTATGATGCAGTCATTCTTTGTGTGTCCAATTGAAAACAAAGCTCTGAGGATATAATGAAAAGTTGTGGTTTGATAAGAGAAGCAAATGGATAAATGAATTAGGCTGTTACCCTACTCTATTTTCAAAGGTTGTAAAATACATAAACTTGAACAGAGAACAATGTTTTTAAACATGCTTCGGAGCACTATTATCTAAAAGTCTGTCACTCAACATAGTAGGACAATTCCAACAGAGACGATAAACAGTAGTTGTCTTAATGGGCAGAAAGATGCCGGAGAAGGGGAAAAAAGCTTTTGAAGTAGGATCGGGTCTTGAAGACTGAATTTAAGAAGGTACTTTTGGCAAATTTGGGTTGAGGAGGCGTTTTGAAGTCCTTTAAAGCTACGCTCTTAGAATCTGCCCAGAGATTCAATATCATGTGCTCCTTAAGGAGTCCCGGCCTTTGAAAAGCCCTTGGTGCTTATAGAGGCTTGGGAAAGGCTTGTAACCTCAGTGACTACTTTGTTGTTGTTTTAACATCTTTATTGGCGTATAATTGCTTTACAATGGTGTGTTTCTGCTTTATAACAAAGTGAATCAGTTATACATATATCCCCATATCTCTTCCCTCTTGCGTCTTCCTCCCTCCCACCCACCCTCCCTATCCCACCCCTCTAGGTGGTCACAAAGCACCGAGCTGATCTCCCTGTGCTATGCTATGTGGCTGCTTCCCTTTAGCTAGCTATTTTACATTTGGTAGTGTATATATGTGTATATGTACATGCCACTCTCTCACTTCGTCCCAGCTTACCCTTCCCCCTCCCCGTGTCAAGTCCCTTCTCTGGTAGGTCTGTGTCTCTATTCGCCTCAGTGACTACTTTGAACTGCTATTTGAGACACCTGTAAAGTGCAGTGAAATTGATAATTCCCTGCTGGGAGATCGTTTTTTTTCAAGTGCTTGTAATTAGGTCAAGATCATATATATTTTTAAAAGTTCCTTAAGTAATTTGTAATGTTCACAAATTGACTTATTCTTTCCTCTTAACAGCTGCATTTTCATTTTCTTAGCATGTTTATCACTCATTGTTATTCTTTAAAAACTGATAAATAGATGTTGATCACATGTAATTAAAAGTAGTATATAATATAAATTCAAAACAAAGCTCACTTGGAAATAAGAACTTTCCCCTAAGCACATTAACTTACCTCTAACTCTATATACATAAGCCAAGTAAGCTTAAGCCGTGTTTTAAAAATTAATTTTTGTCAAAGGAATATATACATAGCTTTAAAAACCAGAAACAAGCATTTTCAACTCTATTATCTATTTCTTCTAATATTTACCTCATTGACTCTGCATAATATACATCTCCTACTGTCTCCTGAGTCATCATTTTAAAGCATTAACTGCTGATTTCCTGTTATAGTAGGTGAGGATTTAGCTTTCTTAAATCACTCCTTAAATCATTCCTTTTCTCCATTTCTCTTTTGATATAGCTATTATTCCTTTTTGTGGTTGTTAAATCAGTAGTTTAAAATTATACTCATGACTTTTCTGCTACTTTCTAGGCAATTTCTCCAACTTTATCTTCTAACCTACTGAAAATTTAATTTTCTCTATGTTAGTTTTCATTTCTTAGAGCTCATTATTTGATAGTTCCTTTTTTCATTTTGAAAATAAGAGGAGTAACAATAAACAGTGTAATGTCTACATCTGAGAAGAGATTCAGATACACATTTGAAAAGAAAGAGAGTTAGAGAATTCAGAAGAATAAAGGGGAGTGTGGCAATATGCGAGAAAGAAGGTAAGACTTGTTGCTTATTATGAGAATGTTGGCATTCTCTCATTTTTTTTAATTGAAGTATAGTTGATTTACAATGTTTTGTTAGTTTCAGGTGTACAGCAGAGTGATTCAGTTATGTATATATATGTGTGTGTGCCTGTGTATATTCTTTTTCAGATTCATTTCCCTTATAAGTTATTATAAAATATCGAGTATATATAGTTCCTTATGCTATACAGTAGGTCCTTGTTGGTTATCTATTTTGTATATAGTAGTGTGTATATGTTAATCCCAAACTCCTAATTTATCCCTCCCCCCCTCCTTTCCCCTTTGGTAACCATAAGTTTGTTTTCTATGTCTATGGGTCTATTTCTGTTTCGTACTTAAGTGCATCTGTAACATTTTTTTTTTAGATTCTACATATAAGCGATATCATATGATTTGTCTTTCTCTGGCTTACTTCACTTAGTATGATAATCTCTAGGTCCATCCATGTTGCTGCAAATGGCATTCATTCTTTTTTATGGCTGAGTAATATTCCATTGTATGTATTTACCATATCTTCTTCATCCATTCATCTGTCAGTGCACACTTAGGTTGCTTCCATGTCTTGACTATTGTAAACAGTGCTGCAATGAACATTGGGGTGCATGTATCTTTTCAAATTATAGTTTTCTCCAGATATATGCCCCGGAGTGGGATCCCTGGATCATATGGTAATTCTGTTTATAGTTTTTTAAGGAACCTCCATACTGTTCTCCATAGTGGCTGTACCAATTTACATTCCTACCAACAGTGTAGGAGGGTTCCTTTGAGAATATTGACATTCTAACAGCTGGCAGTCCTGAGTTCTAAGAAAGTAGATGCTTTCAGCTCTGGCCTTTTCTTGGGGGCTTTCAGCCACTAGAAGAGTCTATCTTGAGATGATAGAAGAAAAACCGCCCATGATTTAGTCTCCTAAGTTCTGCACAGTGATTTAATTTCGTCACCATCTGGTCCATGTACTGTGACTTTTTGCTCAATTATATGTGCAAATTCACATAAATGATTTCCAGCTGAATTATCAATTCTGACTCCTGTTACTTAATTTTTAGTAATATTAGAACTCATATATTTTCACATATTCTTTTAACTATAAATCTTGCCTTGATCTTAAAACTTTTTAGCTTCTCTTATTTTCCTCAGCTAATGCTCTTCTTCCCTTACCAACTTAATACATCATATTGTATTGTTACAGCAAAGTTTGCAACGTATGCATGTGTGTATTATCCTTATTCATTTACAGACAATCCTAGTACAACTGTATGTATTTCTCAGAGGCCATTATCTTATTAGTGGAATTTAAACCACTCAAAGCTAATTAAGAGTGCTGTAAAATGTAACCAGAGAATATGAATGTTTAATACAATCAAAAAATATTGGAAAATGCCTTAGAGAATACACCTTTAAATTATTCCCAGAAGTTTTATTAGGACGTTCCCTATAGATTCATATAAGTTTTTTTATCAGTTATGGCTCAAAGTTAAATTTCTCTTTTTGAGCTTAAAACTCTTGCTAGGAAAAAAGTACTGAATTTTTTTTTTAAGTGTCATATAGTTCCTCTCCCTCCCCCCTGCTCCCACCCTTGTTTGTAGTTATCCTCTTGTTCTTGTTTCATGGATACAATCAATATCTTATTTCCCTAAAGATATTATAGTTTTTGTTTTAAGTTCTTTTCTGTTTCCTACTTTTTTTTTTTTCTTGCTTGGTTTTTGCTTTTACCATTGGAAACTTTTCTTTAGTGTCTAGTAGTCTTTGGCTATGTTCATATTTAAAAGTGAGGAATTATGGGACTTCTATGGTGGTCCAGTGGTTAAGACTCCATGCTTCCACTGCAGGGGGCACGGGTTCAATCCCTGGTTGGGGAACTAAGATCCCACATGCCTTGCAGTGTGGTCAAAAAAAAAAAAAGGAAGGAATTAAGCTAATAGGAAGCTCTGTTTACAAGGGTAAGGCTTTTGGGTTTTGATGTAGGTTGATTGGATCATAAGCTGGCTTTTTTTTTAATTGAGAAATAATTGACATATAACACTGTAATTTTAAGGTATGCAGTGTGTTTATATATTGTAATATGATTACTTCAGGAGCATTAGCTAATACCTTTATCATGTCACATATTTATCATTTCTTTTTATGTTAATAGTAGGTAAGATTTAGTCTCTTAGTAACTTTAAAGTTTATAATACAGTATTATTGACTATAATCACTATATTGTACCTTAGTTCTCCAGAACTTATTTATTTACTAGTTACAAGTTTGTACCTTTAGTATCGCCCCAATTCCCCCATCCCCAGCCCTTGGTAACCGTGTTCCAAGTTTTTACAAGTTCAGTTTTCTTAGATTCCACATATAAGTGAGATCATACAGTATTTGTCCTTCTCTGATTTACCTCACTTAGCATAATGCCTTTAAAGTCCATCTATGTTGTTCCAAATGGCAGGATTTCCTTCTTTCTCATGGCTAAATAATATTCCGTTGTATATATATATACACCACATCTTCTTTATCCATTCAGCTGTTGACAGACACTTAGGTTGTTTCCATATCTCGACTATTGTGAATAAAGATGTAATGAACATGGGTATGCAGATACTGCTTTGAGATACTGATTTCAGTTCCTCTGGATGTATACCCAGGAGTGGGATTGTTGGATCATATGGTACTTCAATTTTTAATTTTTTGAGGAACTGCCATACTGTTTTCCGTAAAGGTCAACTCAATTTACAATCCCACCAACTGTGCACAAGGGTCTCCTTTTCTCCATATCCTCACCAATGTTGTTATCTCTTGTCTTCTTGATAAAAGCCATCCTAACAGGTGTGAAGTGAAATCTCACTGTGGTTTTGATTTGCATATCCCTGATGATTAGTGATGTTGACCATCTTTTCATATATTTTTTGGCCATTTGTATGTCTTCTTTGGAAAAATATCTATTCAGGTCCTTTGCCCATTTTTAATTGGATTATTTTCTTCTTTTTGCTGTTGAGTTGTATGAGTATATATTTTGGATATTAGACCTTTATCAGATATATGGTTTACGAATTCTCCCATTCTGTAGATTGTCTATTCAATTTATTGATGGTTTCCTTTGCTATGCAGAAGCTCTTTAGTTTAATGTACTCCCACTTATTTATTTTAGTTTTTGTTTCCTGTGTTTTGGTGACTTATCTAGGAAATCACTGCCTGGACCAATGTCAAAGATCTTTTCCCCTGTGTTTTCTTCTGGGAGTTTTATGGCTTCAGGTCTTACATTTGAATCTTTGATTGATTTTGAGTTAATTTTTGTGAATGCTGTAGGGTAAGTTTCATTCTTTTGCATGTGGATATCTAGTTTTCCTAGCACCATTTATTGAAGAAACTGTCCTTTCCCTATTGTGTATTCTTGGCACCCTTGTCAAAAATTAGCTGACTATATATATGGTACTAAATATATGCCAGTACCATACTGTTGTTTCTTTAAAATAAATTTATTTTATTTATTTATTTTTGGCTGCAACGGGTCTTTGTTGCTGTGCGTGGGCTTTCTCTAGTTGTGGTGAGTGGGGGCTACTTTTCCTCGAGGTGCGCGGACTTCTCGTTGCGGTGGCTTCTCTTGTCGCGGAGCACGGGCTCTATCTAGCACGCAGGCTCAGTAGTTGTGGCTTGAGGTCTGTAGAGCACAGGCTCAGTAGTTGTGGTGCACGGGCCTAGTTGCTCCGCAGCATGTGGGATCTTCCCAGACCGGTGCATGAACCCATGTCCCCTGCATCAGCAGGCGGACTCTCAACCACTGCGCCACCAGGGAAGCCCCGCTTTCCTTGCTTTTGATGGCTTTGACAACTTTGAGGAGGACTAGTCACGTATTCTACAGAATGTCCCTCAGTTGGGATTTGTCTGATGTTTTTCTTAGGATTAGACTGGAGTTATGGGTTTTGAGAGGAAGACCACAGAGGTAAAGTGCTGTTCTTATCACACCATGTCAAAGGTACATACTATCAACATGACCTCCCTGTTGATGTTAACCTTGATCATCTGGCTGACTAGTGTTTATCAGGTTTCTCCACTGTAAAGTACTCTCCCCGACCCCTCCCCACCGCCTTTCCATGTCGTATGCTTTGGAAAGCAGTCACTATGCACAGCCCACACTTCAGGAGTGAGGGGTGTATGCTCCACCTCCTTGGAGGTGGGGGGGTATCTACATAAATTATTTGGAGTTATTCTGCGTGGGAAATTTG
Organism: Stenella coeruleoalba; assembly: GCF_951394435.1. Classification (NCBI taxonomy): domain Eukaryota; kingdom Metazoa; phylum Chordata; class Mammalia; order Artiodactyla; family Delphinidae; genus Stenella; species Stenella coeruleoalba. The sequence continues at coordinate 62,829,256 of NC_137162.1, read as the reverse complement.
TCTTTTCTCCCATATTTATTTATTCATTCAATTTATTTATATTAGTATGGCTTGATGGGTATTTATTTATTTATTGGGTATTTATTTTATACTTTGGGTTATAATAAAGTAATACTTCATCTTGTTGCTCAAATTGTTCTAGCTTTGGTTACTGCAAACTCTTTCAGTTGGTCTTGTGTCCCTGATATATCCTCATCATTTGTTTTTGTTACTGTGTTTCGTTTTTTTAGCATTCTTATTTTTTTTGGCACTACAAGATGCTCAAGACTCATCTTGTATATACTCTGCCTAGTTCTAGAATCAGACATTTCTCCAAGGAGCCCTGGTTCTTTTTTTTTTTTTGCTGTGGGGGTGTGGAGAATGATACCAGAAACCAAGATCTGAGTGCTAGGTATTCTTGTTGCTGCTGGGTATCATTGCTTCCAGGGTCTCTCAGCTTGCAGAGCAAGGAAATATATATGAGTATACCAACTTATGTACATATACATATCTACAAGTATTTATGTATATATATATATTGTGTGTGTGTGTGTATATACAATATATCTAACCATCTGTATTTATATTAAGCTAATCGTGAGTTTATACTAATGGCCTCAACTCTAATCCAGAACCTGGATCATTCTAGCCTTCTCTACTCGCTTGTCTGTGGCCTCCCACTCTCGCAGAGAGAAAACAACCTCCTGCCATCCACTCTTCATTTACTTGATTGTCTAATTCCAGTATACATTCGGCCCTCTGTATCTGCAGACTTGAAAGCTGAAAGCTTTTCATATACACTTTTAGCCAATCTTTTTTTTTTTTCAGCCTCTTGCTTTTCTGAAGTATCAAGGCCTTCAATTCCTGAGCATTTCTAGAGTTATAGATGTCATTGCTCGTTTCTTGGTGCAGTCACTCTCTGCAGGCACTGAGGTGTCAGTGTTTCCTCTGCTAAGCTGTTACTTCTCTGTCAGCTTTCTGTCTTCCAAAATTATGTTAAGCTCTCTTGTCCTTGTGGGTTTATGCCACACTTATGTATTTTGCAAATACAGCTCTTAATGTACAGTTGTGATAAAAAATAATTGTGTGCAGTTGATGTCTTTCTTTTTCCCCCCTTTTTAAAAAATCAAATTTATTTAGGTATTATTTACATACAGAATAATATGCACCCATTTTTTAAATTATTAAAGATTAATTAATTAATTGATTTTTATTGAACTGTAGTTAACATACATGCTCATTTCTTCATGAGCATTCCCTGACTGCTCTTGGGTCAGGAATAAACCTATAAAAAACTATCAGTAGTATTCTTTTGAAACTTGCTGAAGTTAACATTTCTGCTTCATTTGTGGTTGCTCCCATGGCAACACCATAGTAACTGTAACTGCTGGCAGGATTTGAAAGTTTCTACTTTGACTTTCTTTTATGGCAGTTTGCTCTTTCACACACACTCTTTCTTATTCTTTTGCAGCATGTGGAATACCAGCAGGGCAGACTGTTTTATATTATGGACAACTAACTTTGGACATATCATTAAAAAAATAGGGGACAGAATTCAAGGTCTGTTTTCTTTAGTAACAGGAATAAAATATTTATAAAATTCCTAATTGTTTCTATAATTCCAATAAATGGAACTGGTACCTTCTAATGGTTTACAGTTATGGTTTTTTTAAAAGTTTATTCAAGTTTATTTATTTGCTTATTATTGAGGTATAGTTGATGCACAATATTATCTAAATTTCAGGTGTACAACCTAGTGAATCACAATTTTTAAAGGTTATATTCCACTTGTAGTTTTTATAAAATATTGGCTACATTCCCTGTGTTGTACAGTATATCCTTGTAGCTCATTTATTTCATACATAGTAGTCTGTACCTTTTACTCCCCCACCCCTCTCTTGCCCCTCCTCCCTTCCCTCTCCCCACTGGTAACCACTAGTTTATTCTCTATATCTGAGAGTCTGTTTCTTTTTTGTTATATTCACTAATTTATTTTTCAGATTCCATATATAAGTAATATATATTTTATGTTTTACTGAATGTACTGAAAGGGCTGCATGCATTTTTTTTATCCTAAGGGATTAAATGAGATGAGATAAAATAGCAATTTTAAGAAGGGGTACTGAACTAGGTGAAGGCTTAGACTAAAGAGATGCTTTTAGTATGCCCACTATGGGATGCATGGCTTCTCTTATGTGATCTCATTTACTTTTATTCTGCAAATGACCACAATGGAGCTATGAACCCTTTACAGATACGAACTTGGAGCCTTTGTGTTCAGTCAGGGCAGAGCCAAAGTGGGAAGTCAGGGCCTGTGCACTTTCCACTGGGCTTAGGTCCTGTATTTCTCTAGCTTAGGTTTCCCTAGCTTAGGTCCTGTATTTCCCCTGAGCTTTGCTTCCAGGTTAATGAGAGCCAGTGTAGCACAGTGGGTAAGCATGGACTCTGAAGCCACACTGCCTGCATTCAAATATCTATTCTACCATGTACCACTTGGGATCTTTGCCTCAGTTTCTCTATCTGTAAAATGGAGAGAATGATAGTTGTGGTGGGAATTAATATTGTAAAACACCTAGTAAACATTATATCAATACAAGTGTTTACTAAATAATAGGTAAATTGTGTTGCACTTCTTGTCCTCCTACTGTGCTCAATACCAAAAGGAAAGCAGATATTGTCTTTAGGTCTTCCCATAAGGGCCAGCTCTGTGGAAACAGAAATGTGTATAGATGTGAGAGAGTTCCTTCTTACATGGACGGTTTGGGCCAGACAGGTAATACGTTTTAACTAAAATGTCACTTAGCAGCGCTAACCCTCAAATGATGTTCTTAAGCAAAATCTAAGTGCTTATAAGACTTGTATATCATTGAATAGCTACGTAGAGCTTTAATAAGGGTGAAAAATTCCAGTGGTTGAACTGAAATAATCAGATGAGGAATGGTGAAATAATCTAATTATTTTGTCTTTCTAAAGTGAGGGGGCTGAGCTAGATGACTTCAAATACATGTGATTTTTATAATCATTAAGCTTCTTGGTTTAGTCAGCTAGCTCAGACCTGGAATGTAGATGCTAATGTGCTTAGATTAAAAAATGGAATGATGTAATAGCTGAAAATCCTCTGGTGTCATTTGCCTAATTAAAATCCCCAAAGCTGCCTATCTGGCACATAAAAGCAACCACTAGATTGCAGAGATCTTTGGTTATAACTTTGTGTCCTTTTGTCCATGAGCCATTGTAACCCCTTATCCCTATGTTGAATAAGTCAATGACCTTGGTGCCGTACTGCACCTGAGGTTACTTTTTAAATGAAGGAATTAAGACAATATTGTTATCACCTGTAGGCGGGTGACCTGCCCAGGATGTTATCCAGTGCAGACTCAGGGACGGCACGTCTGTTTCAGAATACCAGTTCCACATGGGGAATTGAATAGTGTCAACAACTAAAGATTAGCCTTTGCTTGTTTGTAGAAACGACAAAGTAAAGGAGCTAGAAGAGTTCATAGTCTGAGGGGTAAACACACTGAAAAGGATAGTGTTTCTCATTCTGGGAGACGGTTTTATATCAGTCTGAGAAAAGCATCTGAGTAGTTTTAATCAAACACCCTGGGCTTAGGCTAGACTTCCAGTGGCTCATCCACATGATGGATGGATAAAGAGCACTGATTGGAGAACCAGTGGCTCCTGAAGAGGCTGCGGTTGAAGGTTCTCGCCAGGCAATTGTCTGGCAATTGTCTTGATAAATGAGATTATGCAGTTGCAAAGCAAACAAAGCCGAGGCCGCTAAGTTGACCAGGAAAAGTCATTTTTTTTTCCATTTGTATTGTAGCGCAGGTGCCTATAGGAGCAGAGAAACACTGGGGTGCCCAGCTGACCTTCATTAACATCAGATCAGTTGCTAATTTTAGTAAGCATTTGATTAGTATTTGGGATGTTATGGTCAGGAATTTCTTCATTTTCCCCCACTGGGAAGATCCTATTGAAGTGATATCTCTGTGTTTAGTTTTCCAAGTACTATTGACCCTTGAACAACTCAGAGGTTAGGGACGCTGGACCTTCCACACAGTCAAAAATTTACTTATAATTAATAGCCGGCCCTCTGTACAAGTGGTTCCCCCGTATCTGTGATCCCACATCTACAGGCAGATTCAGCCAACCCCGGATCATGTAGTACTGTATTATTTACTATTGAAAAGAATCCTTATGTAAGTGGACCCATGCAGTTCAAACCTGTGTCGTTCAAGGGTTAACTGTGGTTGGAATTCTTGACAATAACCCCACAGAATGCTGCTGCTAGTAGTAACTATTAACTGAGTATCTATTGCATGGAAAAGGAAGAAAGGCAATACTATGTATTGTTTAAGAGCTGGGCACTGAAATGAAACTCCTGGGTTTCATTCCTCACTGTACTATTTACAGGTTTTGTGATTTTGAGCAAATTAACCTTTCTGGGCCTCAATTTTCTCATTTATAAAATGGAAATAGTTAAGTGCTCCATCCACGTTAGCAGCTGTTGTTAACAGCATCGTTGTTGTTGTTGATTTCATCAGCTGACCAATGACTGCAGGAAGAGTGCAAAGTCTGTTGTACCCATACATTGACCCCTTTCTGGGTCCTTCTCACATCAAGTATGATGGAGGGAGATAAGTGAGTGAACCAAATATCCTGGTGGTCTGAGACATTTCCCGTCTGTGACTTCAGTTTTTCTCTCCAGCAGCAGCTTCCCAGTGAGTACGGGTGAATTCATTCTTTCTCATGGATAATTTTTTTCTGGTTCATTAGCTGGGATATCAAGGTTTTCTGGCTTACCACTGTGAATAGATAAACCTTTATTGATTTTTTTCCATTACCAATGGCTGTAAGCTAAGAGATTTGATTGGTCACAAATTAAGGAATTTGCCCCAACATTCTTCTTTTGGGGGGGGGGGTACGCGGGCCTCTCACTGTTGTGGTCTCTCCCGTTGCGGAGCACAGGCTCTGGACGCACAGGCTCAGTGGCCATGGCTCACGGGCCCAGCCGCTCTGCGGCACGTGGGATCTTCCCGGACCGGGGCACGAACCCATCTCCCCTGCATCGGCAGGCGGACTCTCAACCACTGTGCCACCAGGGAAGCCCTGCCCCAACATTCTTGAAACCTCTCTGACCAGGGCAATACTTAGTCTTAATTAAGATAGTGCCCTTGAGGAGCAGAGAGTTAGGAGTTATATTCCTGTGCTGAGAAGAAAAGGACTAAAGAGAAAAGCCTGAGACTAGACGTTTGCAGAGCAGCTCAGCTGGTTGAGAGTTGGCTTTGTTTAACGCCCAACTTCTCAGAAGATTTTCCTCGGCTGAGTGGGCTTGGTGGGACATTAGCTTGAGAGTGTTGCTTAGCAACGAGATTTTGTGGGACCCAATTCTCAAAGAGTCAAGCAGCCTGTCCCCTGCCTACCCTCCACCAACCCTCAGCTACCATCCTGAGCCTCCTATTAGACAATCAAGTGTGTGCTGGAGGGAGGGACCAGAGACAGGGGGCAAAGTTTAATCGTTGAACTAAGCAGCCTGGAAGTATTTAATCTGTAGCACCTAGTTCCCCCGAGGGATCCAGCCTGGACTGGAAGTGGGCAGCGCTCCAGAGACGAGGGAGTGAACGCTGCACGGAAATACCTGCTCACCTCAGGAGAAACCAAACTTGGGGAGAATGTTTGCGGTACACTTGATGGCATTTTACTTCACCAAGCTGAAGGAGGACCAGATCAAGAAGGTAAGGACTCACAGAGCTGAGAGATATCTGGTCCAGTCTTCCCTGACAGAGTTAATTGATCCCGTGCCTACATGTGAAGAGATTTAAGAGAGCTTATTAGAAAAGGTACAGGGTGCAGAGAGGCAGTAAAAACTCACAGAAGGGGAAGAGGAAGTAAATCTCCCATGGGCTGCACATTGCATACTGTCCTGAGCCTTCAATTTCACTCGGACTTCAGATACCAGACGGGAAGCGGATGAGGAGAAAGTCTTTAGAAAGCTTGAAGACAATTGTGTTTGATGTGAGGAATGTTTGGGGGAAAGGCTACAAAGAAGAATCATTTTTAAAGAAAATTTGAGAACTCATTAAAGTAATTCATATGATTCTTCACATGCTTGGAAGGATATAAATACGGATACCAAGAGGGGTGTGAGTTTTTACGTACAATATTCAAAATATATATTGTTGGCACGTGCTGTTGGCCAGTGGTGTGCTCTTAATGATGTGCATTATTTTGCCACTTTGCACAAGAAACCTGTCTACAAAATTGATTCCAAGGTCGGCTGGTTAAAAGTTGCCAAGGCTCAAATGGGGGCCAGCCACCAGCATTCTCTCCTGGCAGCCTAGAATGAGCCCAGCCTGCCCCTCTACCCACACCAGCTGCCAGTGGCAGGGCTCTGGGCACGAGCATCTCTCAATTTATAGATAACAGAAGTCCTCCCAGCAGGTGGATTTAGCCAAGATTACCCAGGTATTTAAAGTGGAGTGAGGATTAAACCCAAACCTCTGAATCCTCCTTCAGCATTCTTTCCATTGTGTCATGATGCCTCCTGGCTTTTCAAACTGAAAGAAAGAAAGCATGGCACCTGACAGCCCTCCTGTGCTGGGTGGGATAACCTCCCACTACATTCTGTTCATTAGGGAGTTGGGTTGCAGGTTATAGCAAATCTTAAAATATTGTAAATCAATCAGTTATCTTAATTTTCATTTATTGATTAGATTCAGAGAGCTCTCTACTAGCTTCTTAAGGAGGTGGAAAAGTCCTACAGTACTGCTTAAGAATTCATTTTCTGTTACAACCTCTTAGTAAAGATGTAACCTGCATGGTGTCTCTCCAGCCCTGAAGGGGAGTCTTTGGACCTTTATACCTCTAGTTCTAACAAATTAGTTTCGTTTCCTTGGGCCCCTTTGTGGTGGTTAACCTTTAGTTACACCCAAGAATCAGGCTAGACATGTTTGTCCACCAGCCCAGGTGCAGGCCCAGGAGGTGGGATTGCAGCCTCCACTGATCTGTTCCAGGTCCTTCTGGGAGGAGGGTCAGCGTTTGTCAAGGCCTGGGGTTGACCCCTTTCTCTCTCCCAGGGGAAGGCAAGATAGCTAAGCGTGAGCTGAGCAGGGATAGTCAGGAGCACTTTCCAGCCACCTTGATGAGTGAGCCAGCAGGTGTCTGGGGTAGCAAGGGTGGCCAGTTTATGAGTTGCTGCATTGAGTCATAGGTTCTGAGAACACCAACTCATTCGCTTCTCCTCGTGGTGACAACACACCTGGTCAAAAGGCACGGGCTCTTTCTCTGTCCCGGTCAGGTAGCCAGTCCCCTCCATAGTTTCTGTGCTTCCTGCTTCTAGAGTTGTCAAGATGCTGGGTGCTACTTGCCTCCGAGGGTTACTATTCAGACCCTGGAACGATTTTTAAAAATTTCCTTATACCAACATTAAAACTAAACCAAAACAAAACAGGAAGGAAGGGGAAGAAAGAAGGAAGGAAGGAAAGAAGGAAGAGAAAGAGAAAAGAAGGAAAGAAGGAAGAGAGAGAAAGAAAAAGAAAGGAAGGGGAGAGGGGAAGGAAAGGGGGGAGGGGAGAGGAGAGGAGATCTTTTCCAATTCGATGTAGTGACATTATTTGACCTATTGATAACATTGGACTGGGTCTGGTCACTGACCTGCAGATTGTTCATTCATAAGAGAAGAACTGGTTAGGTTTTTCCCTGTGTACTTTTTACAGTTTAGTAAGTCAACATTACGAAAAGTGGAAATGTTACCTTTAATCCCACCCTTCTCACAGACACTGTCACGTTTGCCACGTGGAAGCCCTTGTTGTCTTTTTTCACAGTGGATGTTTTTATAGTTATATTGTGTTTACCACTGTGGATCTGTATAGTTCACTTACTGTTAAAACGTAGCCACTCAAGTACATTTCTCCATAATTATCTTCCTAAAATTCAGTCAAGTTGGATATGCCATAATTTAACCTTTTCCGTCTTGTTGGACATTCAGCCACTTTCATGAACATTTTTTTAACAAATAAAATATTGCTATGATAAACATTGGTGTGTATTTAATGTTCTCCATATTTGGGATTGTTTCCTAAGGATAGATTCCCAGAAGTGACATCACTGGGTTCAAGAGTTGAACCATTTTATGACTCTGGATTCATAATACAGGATCTTTGGACTAAGTGATCTGTAAAGTCCCTTTGGGCTCCCACATCCTGTAATTCAGCAGCTCTGAGCCTGCAGTTTTGAATTTGCTCTTCGTATGTTACATGTGATGCTTGTTGGCTCTTTTGTTTAGAAGATATCTGGTGTCACATGGTTTGTGAGTCACTCCAAGAGTGGGCTTGGTTTTCTGAACTCAAGTACCCTCCCTTGGTGCCTGCAACGTGTGGCCCTGCTTATACAGGCCTCAAATCACCTGTTTGGATTTAAAATACAGCCTTTTTGTCCCAGCATGTGTTTCATTCTTCCCTTCTAACTACTGTACCAGGTGCTGTGGAAGATACAAAGAATAAACAAGAAACTGACGCTAAGTTGACATTTGTCTGTCATAACTTTAACTTACTGAAAGAGCAGGAGTAGTAACCCAAAGTCCTGAATGACTGTTAAACTTCAGCTGGCAAACTACCCCAAAGGGCCTCAAAACCACTACTTACATACAAAGGATGATGCTATGGGGTTACCTGGAGGAGGTCTTTATACTCTGGGGCTGAGCAGAAATGAGCAGTCCGTTCAGGGGCACTGTCTGAAGGGCCTTGGGGTGATAAAGAAGCAAGTTTAGGTTCCGTGTAGTACATCTCACCCTTCCCCAAACCCCAATTACTTGGGTCATGTCCCTTCTGTCGGTTTTCTCCTTGTGTGTTGCTGTGCCAACCAATTAGTCATAAACAGACTCGGGGTGAACAGAAAGCCCTTAATGAAGCATGACCTGATTCCATCCTATCTTCTCAAATATGCTGAAAGCCCAATTGTCCTCTTGTTAGTGGCTCTCTGATGGTTTTCTGGCCTCTCGCTGGGCCCCCAAGCCCCTGGAGCCATGGACCACTTCACTGGCTTAGGACTCCATACTGGTCCTGGACTGAACTGGGATGCCTGCCCTCTAGGGCTGGCTGATGACTGCGTACCTGTCTTATGATAAAGGTCATGTGACCCCTGGACTTCGGTATAACTTGTCTGTGGGGCTTGTGGGTCCTGCACAAAGCTGTGAAGCAAAACCAGGCCATGGAGCGAGGAATATGGAGACTGCATTAGAGTCCTAGGGCTGCCACTTACCTGTGGCTCTCCTAATGCTGCTTAATGGCTCTGAGCCTTGGAGTCTCCCCATCTCTCAGTTAGGAGCAATAATTTGGCCTTACCTGACTGCCTCCAATGGATGTCTTGGAGGTTACATGAGGTGACATACATGAAAGCACTTTGTATACTGCAACAAATGTTCTTAGCCTTAGATAAAAGTGTGGGAGAGAAGTTCCTGCAGGAATGTGCCAAGATGAAGCCTCCTTGTGACCTGGATGAATAGAGAGGCTGTTCAGTAGATAAAGCAGGGTGGCAATACAGGGCACCTGTGCCGCTGTCCCTCCTCCTGGTACTCCATCCCAGCGAGCCCTGGGAATCTAGGCTGCCACCACCAAGTGATTGGCGTTAGCACGGGGAGGAAGGTAATATGATGTGACTTACTGCCTTCAAATGGACTGTGCACAGCAATAGTAATTTTTATATCTTCCCTCCACGGGGGTAGTGGTCCTTTGTCCCAGTTTTCTGGTTACTTGAGTGACAGGCTCTCATTTCCAATAGCAATCTGATCTGGCTTTAAAAATTAAACTTCATCTTAGTTAAAACAACCTCAGTTAAAAACAAAATGGAAGTTTAAAGCACTGGACTTTAGAGGTTGCACTTGGAAACTGAATTTAGCTCTGCTCTTCCTAGCGGCCCATAAACAAGGGGAAACGTGTGAATGTATATTGTTACCATTGCACAAAAGAAAGGTTCCATGTTTAGGAATTTGAGGTTCAAGCTATAGCTAGTCTTTTCCAGAAGAGAGGCAGTAGGACAACGGTGAGGGCCTTGAACCGGGAATTAGAAATTGAATCCTTCTTCATTTTTGCCCCTCCATTGTCCCATCAGAGAAATGGGGGAATCATTTTTTCCTCAGAGCTTGTTTTTCAGAGGAATAAGTCCCCACCTCCCTGGCTTTCCATTCCATTCTGTTCTAACTCCCCAGCTTGATGAGGGGTCAGGCCAGGGGCCTTTGGGAATCCACATCGAGAAGCTGTCCCGAGTCAGGAAGGCAGCTTCATGCCTGGAGTGGGAATTTACAGCCTTGAATGGTGGACAGGTGTCCCCAGCAGCCAACCCTGATTACTCTGCTCTCTGTTCCAGGTGGACAGGTTCCTGTATCACATGCGGCTCTCCGATGAGACCCTTTTGGACATCATGGCTCGGTTCCAGGCTGAAATGCAGAAGGGCCTGGGGAAGGACACCAACCCCACAGCGTCGGTGAAGATGCTGCCCACCTTTGTCAGGGCCATTCCAGATGGCTCAGGTGAGTGGAGCTGGGGGCTGCCAGGGACCCTGATCCCCCTGGTTCCCTCTTGGCTGATGGGTAACTGAAGTTTGCTTCTGTTCCCTGGCTTACCTCTCCAGCCCTCTCTCCACATCCCCCCACCCCACTGACTCTCTATGCTTCAGTCATGCTCAGTACCAAAAGTTTTGAGCCAAAGTTCAAATGCACCTTGTTTCTTCCCTGCCTGCCTTAGCCCTACACACTCTGTTCCCTCTCCTGTTGGAGAATCCCAACACTCTTCCCCTTACGAACACCAGTTTGGCTTTTCCATCTCAGTGTAGAGGTTACTGCCTCCATCTGGGAAGCATCCCCATGCTGGATTAGGCTCTTATCAGAGCGCCTGTCAGCCTGCTGTGTATGAGAGTCTCCCCACGGGACCATCACTCCCTGAGGGCAGGGTCTGTGTCTTCTTCACCACAGCGCTCTGAGCGCTGCGTAGTGCTTGATGCATACTAGGCCTGAAATATTTGTAGAATGCATAGTAAATGGCATTTCACTCCTAGGTATCTAGATTCTAGGCTATAGAGAGGAAGTGGTGGAAGATAGTATGACGTAGTGGCAAAAATATTAAATAATAATTGAAGAAACCTAGGTTCTAGGCCCAGCTCTGTCATATCTCAGTGACCTTTGGCAAAATGTTTAGCCTCAATTTTTCTATCTGTAAAATGTGCTTTCTACTGCTGCTGTAATAAGTTAGCACAAACTTAGCAGCTTTAAACAACGCAAATTAATTTTCTTACAGCTCTGGAGGTCAGAAGTTTGCAGTGGGTCTCCCTGGGCTACAATCTAGGTGTTGGCAGAGCTGCGTTCCTTCTGGAGGCTCTGGGGAAGAAGCTGTTTGCTTGCCTTTTCCAGCTTCTAGAGGCCACCTGCGTTCCTTGACTCGTGCCCCTTTCCATCTTCAAGCCCCAGTATAGCATTTTCAAATCTCTGACTCTGACCCTTCGGCCTCCCTCTTCCACATTTAAAAACCCTGTAATTACATTAGGCCCACTCAGATAATCCAGCATAATCTCCCAACCTCAAGGTCAACTCATGAGCAATTCTGATTCTATCTGCAACCTTAATTCCCCCTTGTTACATAACCTAACATAGCCATAGGATCTGGGGATTACAATGTAAACATCTTGGGGGAGCCATTATTTTGCTTACCAGAGCCTAGAGACCTCTAGAGGGAATCTGTGAGGCCCCATCAAACTCCTTCACTCTCAGCCTCTGGGTAAAGCCATAGGAGAGAAAGGAACTGGTATCTACCAGGCACCTATTATGGTCATGCAGTGCTAGGGTCTCACTGTCTCGTACAATCCCTGTAAGAACCCCATGGTGTAACTCTTATCCTCAGGTCAGATGAGCGCAGTGAGGACCATGGGGCTTCCTCAGTGTCAGGGCCCCAGTTCTGCAACCAAGCTCCACCAGGGGCTTTGGGGTTCTTGATGGAGCAGGGACCTTTGATCGGATTAGCGGGCTTTGGGCCCCTCTGGGCCAATGCCTGGCCCCAAGTAGCTTGGCTCTGCCGTTTGAGAACTGGGAACTGTGATGGGAAAGACCCGTTCCCTTGCTGGTGGCGGTTGTGTGGTGGGCAGTGTACCACCATGGAGGAACACAGGCTGTGGAGAGAGACAGTCCTGCTTTGAAATCTCTGCTGAGTTCTGACACTGCTCTTTGAGAATGCTGCGGGGACTCTGTCCTTGATAGATCATCTGGGGCATTCCGAGGAAGTACCTGAATCATGAGGTGTGTGAGGGAGGGAGCCCCAGGTCAGAGTCCTCCTGGCTTTTGGTGATTTGGTTCCTCTTGTAGAGGTGTGTCCCCAGAAGCAAGAGAAAGTGGCCTTTGATGGTGTGAGGCTACTGGCCAGGTGTGCCTTCCTGACCCTGGCTGCTTCAGGAAGGTTTGGAAGTGAAACTGACCAAGTTTTAGAAATTGCGTCCTCCTCAGGCCAGGAGACACCACCTCCTTTCTTCACTGTCTCCTTAGAGCCTCTCATCACACAATAAATCTCACCAGTGATCCTGCTGCAGTGAGGTCCCTGGGCCCCGAGTCCCTGTGGAGCCAGGCGACCTTGTTAAGTCCCAGAACCACTGTACTCCTGTCCTCATTAGTAAAAGGGACGTGGCCAGTTTGTCCCACCAACTTGTAGGGTCGTTAGGATCAGATGAGGTCATGTGGAAGGAATGCTCTCAACTATTCAAAATGTCCCAAGTCCTACAGAGCTCCTGGGAGCTGGTGGTATGATTTCATAATTACATCCTAATCTCTTGGGGCCTCCATTTCAGAAATGTATTCAATTTCCAGAGAAATCCTTTTGAGTTTGCCTACTCTCTAGTTTCCCCTCTTTCATCTGAACCTCCCTGAGAGGGGGTAACCTGATTGAGCCTTAGTTACCTCGCAGCCTGTCAGTCAGGGAGCAGTAGTTGACTGTTCTTACGAGTGCCTTAAAAGCATGGTTATTGTTTGTGCCTTCTCTTCTACCAGTCACAAGGGAAGGGGGACAGGAAGTGCCCATCTTGTGATTTGAAGGTGACAGTGGTTCTTCAGGCCCCACCCCAGCTGCCTCTCTTCTTGGCCTGTGTCTCCAGGCAGCCTCCTAGGCCTCCTGGAGGGTGAGCCTTGCAAGTTGAGCCCAGGAGCCCCAGTGTTGTCAGCTGATGGGCCCAGGGGTCTGCATTAGGACAGGGGTCCCGCACTTGCCTGAACATAAGACTCACCTGGGACGATTCCTAAACATATGGCTTCTTGGACCTCTCCCCCTGGAGATGGTGAATCTCCAGGAATATACATGTTCAGTCCTCCTGCGCCTTTGGGAGATGCTGCGCTAGGGAGTGGGGAAGGAGCACAAGCCCTGGCAATGGCTTAGGAGAAGGAAACCCCTGGTGTCCACGGCTGCCTGGAGCCACTGAAAGATCACTGGAGTATCATCTACAGCTGGTGGATTCTCAAGGAAACCTCACCTTCTTGAAAGATCATTTCTTTTTTTTTAAATTAGTGTTCTTTTTATTTTTTAAAATTGCGACATAATTGACATATAACATTAGTTTCAGGTGTACAACATACTGATCAGTATTTGTATATATTACGAAAAGATCGCAACAGAAAGTCGAGTTACATCCATCAACACACACGGTTACAAATTTATTTTTCCTGTGATGAGAACTTTTAAGATCGCTCTTAGCAACTTTCCAATATGCAATACAGTATTATTAACTATGGTCACCAAGCTGTACATTACAGCCCCATGATGAGAAGTCATAATGATCTTAATACTCACCGTAAAGATCCTGACGGCCCCCCTGCTGCTGTTGCCCTCTTCTTCTAGGCAGGTCCTCCTTTCCCTGGGGTCCAATGAGTCCTTTCTCTGTGTCAGAGTTACAGAAGGGATCACACCATGTGGTTTTTATTAAAATCCTCCAATCTGGGCTTCCCTGGTGGCACAGTGGTTGAGAATCTGCCTGCTAATGCAGGGGACACGGGTTCGAGCTCTGGTCTGGGAGGATCCCACATGCCGCGGAGCAACTAGGCCCGTGAACCACAACTACTGAGCCTGTGCGTCTGGAGCCTGTGCTCCGCAACAAGAGAGGCCGCGATAGTGAGGCGCCCGCGCACCGCGATGAAGAGTGGCCCCCGCTCGCCGCAACTAGAGAAAGCCCTCGCACAGAAACGAAGACCCAACACAGCAAAAATAAAATAAATAAATTAATAAACTCCTACCCCCAACATCTTCAAAAAAAAATAATAATAATTATGTTTTTTTTTAAAAAAAAATCCTCCAATCTATCCTGGTTGGTGTCAGAGGCGTTTCCCCAAAATCTCAACCAGGTCTTGGTTAAAATCTTTCTTAAAGTCTTTCTGTGGCTCCCCCTCACCTGGATAAATCCCAGATTTCTTGGAGGTGGGGTGGCTTTTCCAAATCCTTCCTAATTTAACCCGAGACTGCCCGCCAGTCTCATTTCTGTCACACGTCCCTCCCGCTCAGAAGCGCAGACCTTTCCCACCCCAGGCAATCTCATTCCTTTGCTCCTGGCCTCCTCTCCCTGGACCCCTGCTCTCCTCCGTCTGGCTGGCTGACTCGCTCTCTTTCTTCATCACTCAGCTCTGTATCACTTCCTCTGGGGTGGTGACTCCTGCTCTGATTTAGTAGACGCTGCTCCCTGTGCTTCCCACAATCAGAGCACGTGCCCTACTGTGTGGAAGTGGTTTATTTACTTGCCTGTATTTCTGATGGGCTTCCCAGGGGGCCCACAGTCTTTCGTCTTTGCATCCCTAGCACCTGGCATGTCACTTGTCACAAAGTCAGTGCTCAGTAAATGTTCATACCTACATGGATCATGTGATCGACCCTCTTTCCTGTGCAACACCTGTGATAACACCTGTGAAAGCAGCTCTTGCTTGGTACATGATGAGTGCTAATAAAGTTGCACAGGATTAGGTCCTTGGAGTCCCTCCCTGAATAAATGGCTCCATCAGGTTCCTTTCAGGGCTGATCTAGGGAGATAAAGAGTCTTGCTTTCCAGAAATCTCCACAAAAGCAAAATATCCAGCTGGCTGGGTCTATAAATGAGGACTCTAAACCTTGTTCCACGGACCTGCAGCAGCAGCTTGTTCAGAAATGTAAAATCTCAGGCCCCACCTCCACTGAATCATAGTCTGCATGTTAACAAAATTCTTGGGCGACTTACATGCACATTAAAGTTTGAAGAGCGGTGCTCCACGCCATTGGGAGGACTTGCCGCTAGTTCCTTGATTGCTAGGAACAGAGAAACCCAGTCAAGGCAGGTCAGGAAAGGAGGCTTGTAGTACAAGGACACATAAACCCAAAAGGGAGACACACAGGACCTTGTGGGAATCTGAGGGCAGGAACCGTGGTGCACTCAGGCTTCAAGGGAACTGGAACTTAGGAATTTTCCTCCACAGTTTCAGCCTACATACATGTGGCCGCCTTGGCTACCCAGCCTACCTCTGATGTTTGGGATGCTTCCACTTCAGTTTTTACCACCTACTAGCAATTTCCCTCTATGTTTTATTTCACATTTCACGAGGAGTGAATCTGAATGGCCAGCTGGTTCCTTAGATTCATGCAGCTGTGTTTAGGGTCACATGGTACCAAAGAAAGGCCACTTGGGTGACCAGATTTATGGTCATGGAGTTTCACTTACACGTGCCTTGGCCACATGTCATGAAGCATGCCTGGTACATGCAGCCACTTTTCCAGCACAGATAATTCTATACAAAGACTTGTTGGTTCAAGGGTTTGCACACATGAGTTCCCATCCCATATCTGTGGCTGATGCTGAAGATACTGGCAGGGTCCTAGGCAGGAACTCTGGCTGGAATCTGAGTTGAAGTCATCAGGGTGGGCTGCCTCACCCCAACACATGTGTCATTTCCACCTTTTTATTAATAGCATCTGTCTTATACTGGACTCAGTCAGGTTACATTTTTTCCTTTTGAAGTGGCTCTGGCCCAAAATATTAAGCAGCCTTGCTCCTTAAGGACCAGCATTTGGTTCTTGTCTCCTTTCCCTCCTGGAGTGTCTCCTCTCTGCCCATAAGACTGAGGCTCGTTTGGGGCTGCTTTCTCTTCCCTGCACTCCCCCTGCCTTTTCTGCCGTATGCCCGTTTTCCGGAGTATCAGCTCTCTCCTCCCTGTTGCCGGGGTTGTGGCGGGCTAGAATAAGCTCCACCGTCAAGGCCCATTTCTAACACCACCTGCGTGAAGGGAGTTCACATTAGCCCTCTCCAGATGAACGCGTTTATTCCCTGCTGGATGGCCCAGTGGGCAGGGCTGAGGCTGCAGAGGCAGGCAGACTTGGGTCGCACCCCAGCTTTGCCCCTTGGAGGGCACAAATCAGCGGCCACACTTCTGGAGTCTTGGCGTGTGGGCATAATGATACCTGGCTCGTGGGGTGGTTGTGAGACTTCCTGACATTTATTACAGTTCCAGCTTCGAACACAGAGCTTGCTATTTAGCAGACCCTCAATAAATGATAACTTTTTTGGCTTTGTTTTTTAATAGAAAACGGGGAGTTTCTTTCCCTGGATCTTGGAGGATCTAAGTTTCGAGTCTTGAAGGTGCAAGTCTCCGAAGAGGGGAAACGAAATGTCCAGATGGAGAGTCAGTTCTACCCAACACCCAACGAAATTATCCGAGGGAATGGCACAGAGGTAGCAGGGCAGGGGCTCTGTGAAGTGGGGGGAAGGCCTTGGCATCAAGTTCCTGGATGACCGTGCCTTAGCCCCGTGTCCTGTGCTTTCTCTTCTCTGCAGCTGTTTGAATACGTAGCTGACTGTCTGGCAGATTTCATGAAAACCAAAGAGCTGATGCAGAAGAAATTACCTCTTGGCCTAACCTTTTCTTTTCCCTGCAAACAGACTAAATTAGAAGAGGTAAGGCTGGTGCAAGGGAGGGAAGGAGCTGGATAGGATTTGGGTTTGGGGCTGGAGAATGGCACGTGCAGGGGTCAGGCTGGGAACAGGAGAGATCAGCAGGAGTTTTCTTGTTTGTTTTTTCTTTTTTTTTAAACAGTGAGGTGGAATTGTGAGGCAGGGAATATGTTAACATGGCCGCCTTGATTTTACACTTCCTAGGGGCACAGCACAGGGACCAAGATGGTTTTCACCACCAAGCTCAGTGGTTCTCAGACCTTGGTTGCGTCGGAATCCCTGGAGGGTTTGTTAAACACAGATCGCTGGGCCCCATGCAGGAGTTTCTTAATCAGTGGGGCCTTAGATTTGTATTTCTAATAGGTTACCGGGTGATACGAATGCTGCTGGTCTGGCGACCACTCTCAGAAGCATTGGCACAGCTAACTAGAATAAGAGGGGGAAGACTTGTGGAGTCTCCCTCTGTAGTGAGTGCTTAGGAGGAGGACTGAGGTGGGGTCACTGGAGTGACAGTGTTACTGGACAGACCCAGCACCTGGGATGTATAGTCTCAGCTGTGCCACTAGCCAGCTGGAGTCTCCGGTAATCCAGCTCTGTGTGCCTCAGATTTTCAATTTGTAAACAGGGAGAAGGCAAAGCTGATCTCATGTGAATCTGTGGCAATAAACAAGGGGCCATATAAAAGGACAATGAGCTTTCTGGGGCCAGGGGGTTATTGTCACAAGTCAGGTCTCCCGCAGGCTACTTCTGCCTGGGGTGGTGGTCTGTGAGCTCCTGCTGCACAGACTGGTCATGACACCCAGCTCATAATCAATTCATGGACCATCTTGACTTGGGATGTGTTTGATATTGTTGGCTTGAGCTGCTTATTGATAGTGGGATAGTGGAAAGGGAATGGGTTTTCACGTTCCACAGACCTGGCTTTGAATCCTGGCTCAGAACAAATTGCGTCCCCTGGGCAAGTTACTTAACTTCTTGGGTCCCTTGTTTTCTTATCTGTAAAACAAGGATAATATCTACTTGCTGGGCTGAGGTGAAACTTAGACGAAGCATCTGTAATGCGCTGAGCACTGTGCCTGGTGGATCAATGGTAGCTGCAAGGTTTTGACAATTGTCCCTATACAACTTGTCTCTTCTTTCTTTTGTACCTTGTCCTCCAATTCCACAGATGTTTCTGGAGGGCAGGCACTATTTTATATTGTTCTTCCTCTCCATCCCCAGGATCTCTAGCACAATGTCTTATATTTAATAGCTATTTGATAACTATCTGACAATTAAAAGGTGCAACCAATCATTTATTAGATTCCATTGAATGGGAATTTGCCATCATCTGTCTATATGGGAGATGGGCTGAGGTTTACTTTTTAATTATTTTCTTGAGAAAGAATTAGAAAAAATAGTGTGAAGAAGGTTTCAGGGAATGTTAGAAGAGGCCAGGTGGAGCTTCGCTTGTGTTTGCAGACTGGAAGAGCAGAGTTCCCCCGAGTCAGTAGGGGAAGTGGGAGGAGTCAGGAATCAGGCCTCAATTCACCAAAGTTAAACACCTCGTATTTGAGCTTAGGAACAGAGACCTCAGGAAGAAGGAAGATGATGATGATGATGATGGTGATGATGATAGACTGTATCTCAGATTTTGACACTGTGTCCTGCACTCTGATGAACGCTTTATGTGTATAACCTCATTTAAATCCCAAAGCAATCGTATGAGGGAGATATAATTATTTCCACTTTATATTTGAGAAAATGAAGTTCAGAGAGGTTAAGAGACTTACCCAAGGCCACACAGCCAAGAATGGCTCAGCCCAAGCTCACAAACTCCCTGACCACACTGACTTTCCAAAAAGACACAGGTCTAGAATGTTGTTTAAAATGCCAGCAGGTGCAAGCATTTTGACCCATTTTGTGTTGTATCCCAATGAGGGTTTTCAGAGGACATTTAAATGAGGCAAGGGTGGCTTGATTATATCGAAGAAGGGAAAAACTTTTTCTCTTCAAAGTCTAGTTGAATTACCTGCATTTTATAAAATTTCCTCCCAAGCTGCCTTTCAGTGAAGTCTAAAGTAGAAAAGCTTCAGCCACAAGGAAATGCGTTAGTAATAATAACCGAGAGCGGGCATAGCTGTTACCATGATTCTGCTGCAGATGTAGATTTGTGACATGAAAATAAGGGCTTTGGAGAAGGTGGAGTCTGATCAGCCATGTAAGTGCAGAAGGAGGTGGGAAGGGGAAGACTTCTTATGAGGAGGTATGGCTAAGGGGGATTCTTTGTAAAACTAAAAAATGATTAAAGATCAGGGCATTGGAATTAAAGCAGGATGTGAGTTTGTTGTTGCTGTTGTTTTGTTTGTTTAAGTGAGGGAACAGAAAAGTCTTAGCCAAAGAGAAATTTCTTTGTGTGTGTGTGTGTGTGTGTTTCTGATGATAAAATGGTAATACGTTTTCAAGGTAGGAAAAAGAAGAGAGAGGAAAGAGGGTAGGAATTGAAAAGTTTAAAGAAGAAAATAGAAATCTCTTCTAATCTCAGCCTTCAGAGATACGCCCTACTAGAATTGTTGGGTTTTCCTTCCAGTCATATCTATATTAAATACTGGTGTTATACTGTATGTGTAATTTAAAAATATGTAGTTGTATGTATAGCTCTTTTTTCACTTAACAATATATCACATGCATTTATTCCCCACTCCCCCATATATACTCCCCCCAACAGGTCCCACATTGTCCCTAGCATCCTTTTTGGGGGGACACCACTCTACAGTCTCTCACTCCTCTGGTGGGGCAGGGATGTTACCATAGCCCATGAGGGCAGAATTTAGAGCTACCACTAGGTAGCGCTGTGGTGCAGGGAAAAACCTGGTCACTGGGGGGGTGCGTCGGAGACCTATGTTCCACTTGGGCTCTGTCCTTCACTCGCTGTGACACCTGGAACAGCTTCCTTCCTCTCTAAAGCTTGGCTGCTTTATCCATAAACTGAGGGGGTGGGGATGGTCAGGGAGTCAGTAAGTTTGGGCTCAGCTCCTCTTGACTGTGTGACCTTGGGCAAGTCTCTTAATCTCCAAGTTCTCTTCCAGTCTGAAAAATTCTGTGATTATTTGCTATGTTAGACATGAAACTCTCGAGAAACACCAGTTGTAAGCAGAAAATTGATAATGCAAATTGAGAACTATTTTTCTAAGTTGAAATGAAGTCCCTGAGGGAGTCTTACAAGGTAACACGTCAGTTCTGCTTTGTGGACCTGGCAAACCAGGCATTCTGCACACATCATGCGTCTACCGTATGCCGGTACTTCTGTTAGAGCAGTCCTGTGACAGAGGCAGGGAAGTGATGTTTCCATTTTACAGATGAGTAAACTGAGGCTCAGAGAGGTTAAATGACTTGGACAATGTCTTATGAATCTAAGTGTTCTGACTCTGCTGCCGTTGTTCTTTCTGCCCCTATGTATTATGTTTCAAACTGCTCAGATGAGAGTAATAAACATGTCAAAATTATTAGAAAAGGCCTCTGGAGAAATGTTGAAAGGATTGGTGTGATTCAGCCTAAAGAAGAGAAGGCCACAGGGGGATATACTTTAAGCATGAAATTTCTGCAGTTTCAGAACTGAGTGCCTTCCTTATTTTGTCTGGATCTGAAATCTTCCCCCAGGGTGTCCTGCTTTCATGGACAAAGAAGTTTAAGGCGCGGGGAGTTCAGGGCACAGACGTAGTGAGCTCTCTGACCAATGCTATGAGAAAATACAAGGTAAGGAATCCACCTCCGCGTGGGGAGGTCTCCCAGT
This sequence comes from Stenella coeruleoalba, assembly GCF_951394435.1. Taxonomy (NCBI): domain Eukaryota; kingdom Metazoa; phylum Chordata; class Mammalia; order Artiodactyla; family Delphinidae; genus Stenella; species Stenella coeruleoalba. The sequence continues at coordinate 62,808,576 of NC_137162.1, read as the reverse complement.
TCTAGCCCCTTTCTCTTGCGGGGGTGAGGGGAGGATGTGGGGGAGGGTTATCTCCTACATGCCTGCCCTCGAAGGAGAGTCAGAGACGGATTTGATCTTAGGGAAAGGTCTCACTGTAGCACAGATGCTGCCGATTTGGATGAACCCACCTGTGAGCCTTGGCATGTGGAGAGTGTTCCGATCACTGTTGAAGGGTGACCTGCACTTCCCTGGGGCCTCCCCAGCTGCCACAGCCCCTCGGGGGTCTTGGTTAGACCTGATGCTGTGTGTGATGTTCCAACCGCCACCTTTCCTCTCTGAGGCTTGAAAGGTCACTTTCTCTCCTGTCTGGCTCTTGATCCCACTTTCCACTCTCTACTCATTGAGTATTTCTGTTTGTTGAATACATTTTATGATAATTTAAAGAACTCTAAAAATATAAAAGCAAGACGTGCTCCTTGCAGAGCTGAGAAGTACACAAATAAACCCAAATGACTTGCTACCCTGACAGCATGAGGAATATATTGATGTATACCCTTGCAGTCTTTTTTCTCTTTAAAGTTGCTCTCATGTTCTTTTGTACCCTTTGTTTTTCTCTTATTGTTTTCATTTCACTTTAAAATGCTCCCCCAGACCTTGTGGAACCATGGTGTAATAACCCGCGGTGACTTGGTAGAACGGGAAGCCCATGGTGGTGCCCACGGAGAGGACTTGGCTGAGGCTGGTTCAAATGTCCCCATGGGCAAGGACTTCGGTGTTTTCTCCTGGAAACACTATTGCTCCTAGGATAAACACGCTTTTCTCAGGGTCCCTCAAACATGGGCTGGAGTCCTGGTGATCGGTCCCTCGTATTTTCATTGCTCAGAGGCTTTCACCCGCAGAGCAGGAGCATGAGTTCCACTCTTCAGCTCCCAGCTGCTCTTTCTCTCCCCCGAACCTTGACAAAGGCCTTATTCCTTACAGGCAGACCCAGAAGGCAGGATCTAGAGATTGTCTCAACCAGGCACCTTCACTGCTTTTGCTTCCTCTCTGGGGAAACATAAACGGATAACACCTCCCTCCCACCCACTGATGCCCTCTGGGACTTGTGTTCCAGCAGGACTTAGATGTGGACATCCTGGCTTTGGTCAATGACACCGTGGGGACCATGATGACGTGCGCCTATGATGATCCCTACTGTGAAGTTGGTGTCATCATTGGTAACTCAATTTGACTTCCTTTGTGGAGGAGGGTGAAAGGGGTTGGTTTGGGGCTTAGTTTCGGGGAACTCTGAGTAAATGCTGTGGGAAGGTTATTGGCACTTTCTACTCAGAAGAAGCAACATAGGGAGATGGAAAATTAATATACGCATTCATTCAACAAGTGTTTACTGAGCGCCCGTTGTGTGCCGGGCCTCGTGCTCTGCATCAGATTCTCAGTGGTGAGAGTCCCAAAGGTTCCTGTGCTCATGAAGCTTTCAGCGCAGAGGTGGGTGAGAGACCGAAAAGGCCTAAACAAGTAACATAATTTCAGGTGGTGGTTAGTACGATAAGGAATATAAAGCAGGGTGATGTGACTGAGAGTGACTGTGGTGCGGTGGTCAGGCCGGGCCTTGCTGAGAGGTGACATTCGAGCCGGGACCTCAGTGATGAGGAAGACGGAGCGAAGCAGAGCTGGTGAGGAAGAGAGTCCCTGTGGCCTCTGAGGTGGGAATGAGTCCGGGGTGCTCGAGAAACCCTAAAAGGCTGAATCAAAGCGAGTGAGGCTGAGGGTAGAAGGCCTTTCACGTGAGAGAGTGGACAGGACTGGGCAGGTGGCCTAGGACACGGAGCACAGTCACTGGAAGGTCTTTGGCTTTTACCCCAGGGGAGACAGGGCACAGGAGGACTTTGGGTGGCGGATGGATAGTGGGGTGTGCATTTTTATTTATTTTTTAATTATAAATTTATTTATTTTTTGGCTGCGTTGGGCCTTCGTTGCTGCGTGTGGGCCTGGACCAGGGAGGCCGCAGTGCAGCGGGGGTGTCTGGTGGGTGGTCCCAACACCTGAGCTGGGAGGGGCTCTCCTGGAGGGGTCCATGAGAAGGCTGTGCAGGGGACAGTAAGGCCAAATGGACCGGGTTTATAGGCTGTTCTCAAACATCCCTGCAGCTTCCCTTTTCCTTTACCACTATTGGGGGAAGTTTTCTGAATTGCTTTTCCTTAATTTCCAACTCACTCTCCTCAGCCTGACTTTCCCAAAGGGCAGGATCTCTACAGCGGAGGGGCTTGATCTGACTTCCTGTTTCTGGAGCCCCACACCTCTGAGTGGGCCTGGCGCTTGTCTGTCATGGCATCTGCTACTGCCCACTGTGTGCATCTTAGCGACTGTGTCTGGTAACCTGCCAATTGGGTGCCATGCCTAAACAGTGTCTGTGCCTTTCTGAGAAAAGCGTTTTCCAAATATTCTGTTACACTCTGATTCTCTCCATCTCTTATTTCTCATGTTGGCTTTAAAATTCTGACACCAGAGTATCAGCCAGGGGAAGATACTTTAAAAAAAAATATTTTTTTAAGACAGCTTTATTGGGGAATTCCCTGGCAGTCAGTGGTTAAGACTCCGTGAGCCCACTGCTGGGGACCTGGGTTCGATCCCTGGTCGGGGAACTAAGATCCCGTAAGCCACGCGATGTGGCCAAAAACAAAAACAAAAGCTTTACTGAGGCATAAAATCCTCTCATTTAGTTGTATAATTCAGTGATTTTTAGTGAACTTATAGAGTTTTGTAACCATCACCACAATCCAATTAGCACATTTCCATTATCCCAATAGGTCCCAGACCTACTGGCTGCAGATTGTGCCCACCTGCAGCCACTCACCACTACTCAAGTGTCTGAGGTATTTCCTTGCAGTGAGTTTGTGTTTGAATAATGGCATGTTGCTTTCTTACGTGATAGCTCATCACTGTCAAAGATAAGGATGTAGCTTATGCTAGGAACAATTTGTGGCAGGCTATGAGTAAGGAATATTTTTAGTATCAAATAGAGAAGAAGCTAAGTAGCATAAGGAAAGGATTAAAAATATGACTGTGGGTTGGTGATTTTTTTTTAATATATTTACGAAGTTTGGTTAACTCATCCTCCTCTTAGTAAATATACTGTCAGCTTTCATACATATTCATCAGGGACTTCTTCACAATTGACTCCATTGATAACAGCAAACCATTAACACCCTGACAAGTGTAGGCTTGGCATGTCAGCTTTATTCCTCATGAACTCCCCAGCTGGCCAAAAGCTGCTTCCCTCAGCGAGAACCAGCCCCCGGAGTGGATCAAAAGCACTTTGTGATGCGTTCAGAGGACTCTTGGGCAGTTGAGAGTCCCCGCTGTCTCTGTCCAGCTGGGAGCCCTCACGTCTGTTTTCTCCCTGATCCCTCGTCCAGGCACGGGCACCAACGCGTGCTACATGGAGGACATGAGCAACATCGAGCTGGTGGAAGGTGACGAAGGGAGGATGTGCATCAGCACCGAGTGGGGGGCCTTCGGGGACGACGGGGCCCTGGAGGACATCCGCACCGAGTTCGACCAGGAGCTGGACCTCGGCTCTCTGAACCCCGGGAAGCAGCTGTGAGTACCCTGCGCTGTAATCTGGGCATCGACACCAGTAAATGTCCACTTACTCAGGTATGCTGTATCCCTGGGAGGCTTCTTAGCTGTGACTCGTTATCCATCACAGGGAGTTTATGAATCAAGGCTTGTATTTCAGTTTCACTGGACAGACGAGGAAAGTGAAAGCCAAGGAAATCGAGTGATTCGAATTCAGTCCAGAGGAAGGGGAGATACGGCTGTGAACTAGGTGTCCTGCCTTCTTGGCGCATTTGGATGAGTGGCCACAGAACAAACCAGTGCAGCCTGAGGAAGCACACACTCCTCGTCTGTGTTTCCCTTCCGCCCCGCCCCCTCCTTCTCCGAGGCCTAATCATGCAGCACCTGGTATGAGTCCGTCTCAGTCTCACGTCTTGCCGAGCCTTTCTCTGCTCCCATCCCACACTCACCTGTGGTATAAGTGTTCAGGGTCTGCCTCAGCTCTGCCTGTATGCTGAGCTCCCAGAAGGCGGCTACACCTGTGATTTTCCTTTCCTTTCTACACATAGGGTCTTACACATTATTGCAGTTCATTAAGTGTTTGTTAAAAAAAAAGTGTTGAATGAAAAAACGCTTAGAATTTTAAAAAATAATTTCAGACTTACAAAAAAGTAGTGAAAATAGTATAAAATTCCCCTTCACTCAAATTCCCTAATAGTAACATTCTCTCTCTGTGTATATGTATATACACGGACACATAAAATACACATATACATAAAATACACATATGTCTATATAAAATTATTTTTCTGAACATTTGAGACTAAAATTGCAAACATAATATCCCTTCACCCCTAAATACTTCAGAGTGTATTATCTGAAAAGAATTACATTCTCTTATATAATTAAAGTATAATTGTCAAAATTAGGAAATTAACACTTAATCCGTTCTAATCTCTCATTTACAGATCTTACTCAAAACTCACCTGCTGCCCCACTAATGTCCTTTATAAAAAAAAAAATTGTCCTGGTCCAGGTCCAGGATCACACATTACATGTTGCTGCCGTGTCTCTTTAGCCTCCTTTAATCTTCTGTAATATCTGTTTGGTTTTCATGATCTTCAAGCATGCAAGCCATTTATTTCACAGAATGTCCCTCAACTTGGATTTGTCTGACGTTTCCTCATGATTAGATTCAGGGGATGTATTTTTGGCAGGACTATCACACAAGTGGTGTGTGTCCTTCCCTGGGCATCGGATCTGGAAGCACATGTTGTTTGTTCCGTTACTGGGGATGCTAACTCAGATCACTTGGTTTAGGGGATATGAAAGAGGTTTCTGCACCATAAGGTTATTATTATTCCCTCTATAATGAATAAGTATCTGGTGAAGAGATACCTTGAGACTATGTAAATATCCTGTTTCTCATTAAACTTTCACTCTCTAGTTTTAGCATCTATTGATGAATTTCTAGATCCATCATTCCCTGTAGGTTATTAGTTGTTGTTCTACTATAAGTAAGAGCTTTCCTATCTCCTCCATTTATCTACTTATACTAATATGGATTCTTTTTTAATTTAATGGGTTATAATTCCTTCCTATTATATTTCTTTTGACATTCAAATTCTTTTCAGATTTAGCCAGTGGAAGCTCCTTCAAGCTAGTCCCTGTGTCCTTTTGACATGATTCCATCACTCTTTAAGTACTTCCTTGTTTTCTGGCACAGTAAGATGCTCTAGGCTCACCATGCACTTGCCCAGCCCCAGCCCTGAAATCAACCATTTTCCCCAGAAGCCCTGGTGAATAAATATTTTAAGTACCACCTAGAAACCACTCAACACTAGAAGTGCATACCTGGGGAGCAAATTTCTGCTTTGGATGCACCTGGTCCCCAGCACACACCCATTTCACTGGTGACACAGAGCAGCCACAGCCCAAGGAAGTGGTGCCCTTTTGGGGACTTTATCATCCTCATCCTATCCACTTCACTTAAAATAAATTCCACTCCCCCAAACCCAACCTGGATTTCTTTTGATTGTCTTGTTTCTGCAATGTTCTAAGACTTTATATGAAATAGATAAAGTTGATTAGGAAACAGGTTGCCCTTGATTTTGTATCTTATGTTTGCAGAATAAAAATTATATTTAATAGTTTACTTGGGAAACAATAAGTAATTGCTTGTTGTATGCAGACTGAGAGTCCAGGTGTAGGTAGCCTGGTGGGATATTTCATCCATATTATTGTAGAACCTCTCTGGAGCTATCCAAGCCCATCTTACAGACACAGCATGTTTCTGTCTTGGGCAGAAACATGTAGGAGTTGGAAGCATTTGAAATTTGGATTTGTCATGCTCTGGTTGGTGATCCTGGGAAAGTACCTGAAGTCTCTGAAGTTGAGATTCCTTATGCCTAATATGAGAATGGCACCCCCGTGGCCAAGGGTGATTTGAGATAAAGATTTTTGGAATCAAGCACTTTGTGATCAGGAAAGAATCTTCGGTTTCCTCTAGTTTAGTCCTCGCCTTTTACAGGTGAGAAGAATGTAGCTCAGAGAGGATGGGTGGGCTCCCAAGGGTACCCCAAGCTGGGACAGGGACTGAGGCCTCCTGACCTGTAAAGAGGCCCTTCCACTACTTGTGCTCCAAACCATGGGCTGTGGCTCATGGGCTTTGGGAAAGGATACTGCATAACCAAAGGCATTGCTGCCACTGATCTGTTCACCAAATTGTAGGTTTGAGAAGATGATCAGCGGCCTGTACTTAGGTGAACTCGTCAGGCTCATCTTGCTGAAGATGGCCAAGGCAGGCCTCCTGTTTGGCGGCGAGAAATCCTCCGCTCTCCACATTAAGGGCAAGATTGAAACACGGCACGTGGCTGCCATGGAGAAGTAAGCTGCTGGCAGGGTCCTTTCCACCTTGACTCTGTGGAGGGTTAGGGTGGGCAACCAAGGAGTGGTGTGCTCGTGGTGGTGGTGCACAGAAGGAACCAGATCTTCCTTCTTCACAGGACAATTTCATACCTGGACACAGCTTCAGGTGGATTAGCAATGCCTGCCATGCCTCACATGTGGCTTCTTGTTGGTTTCAGCAGCCAGGGAGTCTGCTGTCGGAGGTCTGCACCCTCCTCATGTTTTGTTACCTTTTTCCTCACTGAAGTGGTGACGTAACTTTTTTTTTTTTTTTTGGCGGTGTGCTGGCCTCTCACTGTTGTGGCCTCTCCCGTTGCGGAGCACAGGCTCCGGACGCGCAGGCCCAGCAGCCACGGCTCACGGGCCCAGCCGCTCCGCGGCATGTGGGACCTTCCCGGACCGGGGCACAAACCCGTGTCCTCTGCATCGGCAGGCGGACTCTTAACCACTGCGCCACCAGGGAAGCCCGGTGACATAACTCTTTTAGGGTCAAAGACCCCTTTGAGAATCTGATTTAAGTTCTGGACCCTTTACCCCCAAAATGCACATTTGCACGCCATTTTGCTTATAATATCAGGGCATCCTTGGACCCGTTAAAACCCAAGCATGGAATCCAAGTTAAGAATTCCTGCTGTAGCAATAACCTTCTCTACCTGGTGCTGTCAGGGACTGGCTTTGGCTTTGGCTTTGGTGATTGGGGGGCTCACACAAAGGTGTGCAGTGGGGAGCTGACTGGTGGTGGTGGCTGGCCCCAGTCGACCCAGGATCCTGTTCCTCAGGCTTAGAAACCCTGGCATTACCCTGAGCTTTGCAATCAGCTTGGATTCTGAGTTCAACAGGGTGACATCTGACTTCCAGAGTCTGTGTTTATGCAGAGCTTGGCAGAGACTGAGTTTCTGTCAAAGGCAGTATAGCACAGGATGCTTAAAGGGGTGGGCTCTGTAATCGAACTGCCTGAGTTCAAATCCTGCCCCTTGCACTTACCAGCTTTGTGCCTGTGGACAGGTTACCTACCCTGTCTGTGCCTCAGATCCCTCTTCTGTGCAGTAGGATAATGACAGTACTCCCCCAGGATTGTTGTGAGGGCTGAGTTAACACATGTCAAGTCCTTAGACAAGCACCTGGCACATAGTGTGCCATAAATAGTGGCTGCCGTGATCATTGGTGAAATCGTCATTATTATCACATGACTATGTGCCAGCCTGTTTATTTTCACAGTCCTGGGAGGTGGGAATGCTGGCTCTCTGAGGGGGACTCCCACGGGATGGAGAAGTGTGGTCCTCTCATTCCTATCCCCTGGCTAGGTATAAAGAAGGCCTGGCTAATACAAGAGAGATCCTGACAGATCTGGGCCTGGAGCCTTCGGAGGCCGACTGCGTCGCGGTCCAGCACGTCTGCACCATCGTTTCCTTCCGCTCAGCCAATCTCTGTGCAGCGGCCCTGGCAGCCATCCTAACACGCCTGCGGGAGAACAAGAAGCTGGTGCGGCTCCGGACCACGGTGGGCATGGATGGCACACTCTACAAGATCCACCCCCAGTGAGTGCTGGCCGCCGGCCCACACCCCCTGCAAACGAGTCCAGTCTGTCTGCTTGGAACTGAGTCCAGTTTTGTCTCTAAACTACGCTGCTTCTCTGGGTTGCTGGACCCAACTGCCTTCTGTGGTTCTGAGATTACAGGGGAAGGGGTGAATTCAGAGATTACATTCATCTAGCTGGCTGGGTTGCTTTAGGGGATCATTCTTAAAGGAATATTCCGCTAAAACCAATTGCCCGACTAGCAAAGCCGTGTATTTATCCATCTGTCTATCCATCTGTTCATCTATCTATCCATTATTATTATTATTAAATACGTGCTATGTGGTAGGATTGGAAAGTAAGATACACCCAGTTAAAAATGGGGAAAAATCAGGATGGCAGGGGTTGCCAAGTCCACATGAAAGATACCAGTAGGAAGACAGTATCGTTTGAGTCTACTTGGGGGGAAAACAATAACAGCAGTAAAAGACACTATTCAACTATTCATTCTTTCATCGCTTTTATCCTTTTGCCTTTATTCCTCAAAGTTTCATTAAGCACCTGCTACTTGTCAGGCTCCGTTGTAAGCTCGGTAACAGAGCAATGAAGAAAACCCAGTCCCTACCCTTATGGAGCCTAAGTTCTGTTGGGTTGGCAGACAGTAAACAAACAGGGAAATGAGAATTTCCCAGAAGGAGGGAGCACAAAAGTCCCTCTGACTAACAGAGGTGTTATTGGAAGTCAGGTGGGTACACCTGGGAAGAGCTAGGGAAAGAACCCTTCCCCCTTGGGCAGAGATGATGTTCAGCCAATACATTACGTGTGGACATGCCCTACTGCTTACAATATTAGTGATAAAATAACCACTTCTTTGAGCCTTCCAAGTGTCCCTTCCACTGTCCCAGCTGCCCTGGTCCCTACCCCTAGTCACCCCCATCTTCCCCCTCCATCCAGCAACTGAAGGGGTGAGCCTTGGCCCAGCAGGGCTCCCCGGGAGCCCGTTCCTCTGCTACACCTGTGTCTGTTCCTATTGGCTGGGCCCGGGCCTTGATGATTTTTACATATTTTGCCATCCCCCTCCACCTCCAGATACCCAAAACGCCTGCACAAGGTGGTGAGGAAACTGGTCCCGAACTGTGACGTCCGCTTCCTCCTGTCGGAGAGTGGCAGCACCAAGGGGGCCGCCATGGTGACCGCAGTGGCCTCCCGCGTGCAGGCCCAGCGGAAGCAGATTGACAAGGTGCTGGCTTTGTTCCGGCTGACCCGAGAGCAACTTGTGGGCATTCGGGACAAGATGCGGGTTGAGCTCGAGTACGGGCTGAAGAGGGACACCCACCCGCTGGCCACGGTCAAGATGCTGCCCACCTACGTCTGCGGGATGCCAGATGGCACAGGTGGGCCGTGCACAGCTCCCTTCTCTGATGGGCCACCCAGAGCTCGTATCAAAACTCCTTAAATCCAGTTAGGTCTTTTGTTTCAAGAGCCTTGGGTTCATGTCTGTAATGGAGGGAGGAGGGTTGGGGTAGAAGGTTAGTACTCTGCTCAATCTGTTTGCTTTGGCTGATCCACGGCACTGGCAGTGAAGATTACCTAAGTTAGGTTCCATGTGTGTGAAGACCCACATGCTGTTCCCAGGGGCTGCCATCTGGACACTTGGAGTGTCTGGCTTGTCTTCCACCCTCTTCTCTGGCTCTCTTCTCTCCTGGGGCTTGGCTCTCTTCCTCTCCCCTCTCTTCACTTTCTGCCCCTGACTTTTCCGATACTTGATCCTTCTCCTGGTCCTCTGTGCTCGTCTGACGGTAGCCACGAAACAGTGAGGTCAGTTCTTTAGACAGGTTACTCCACCTCTTTGAATCTCATGAGTCTCACCCAGATATAATGACCTTTGTAAAATGCTTCATGGCTTTAATTTGCTTTTGAACGTTTAATTTCATTTTGTGCTCACACCTACTCTGTATGTTATATAAAGAGAATGATTCCCATTTTATGGATGCCAAAACTGAGACTCAGAGAGGTTAGGTGACATACTCAAGGTCACACAGTTGTACTTGGAATCTCTCAACAACAAAGATCTTTTCTAGAGCCAGTATCGTTTGAGGCTACTTGGGGGGAAAACAATAAGAGCAGTAAAAGACGCTATTCAACTATTCATTCTTTCATAGCTTTTATCCTTTTGCCTTTATTCCTCAAAGTTTCATTAAGCACCTGCTACTTGTCAGGCTCTGTTGTAAGCACGGTAACAGAGCAGTGAAGAAAACACAGTCCCTACCCTTATGGAGCCTAAGTTCTGTTGGGCTGGCAGACAGTAGACAAATAAACGCCAGGTGATGCCATGTAATGACAGGGCTATGAAGAAAAATAGACCACCGTCAGGGGTAAGAGAACTGTCTGAGAGTGAGGTCGTTGGCAAATTCAAGGAACAGCAAAATGACCAGTGTGGCTAGAACAGAGTGAATGAGGCAGGGAGAGAGGTGAGGAATCACACAGAACAGACTGACATGCTCTGCAATGTCAGAGAACCGAGAGGCACTGCACTGGGGGGCCCTGGACGGTGATGGACGTCAGACTCAATACAGTTTCTTATTAGTCAGGTGGGGGTGTGAGAATCCAGGGAAGGGGCGAGCAGGACAGAAGAATCATTTCATGCTCAGGATGAACAGCTCCTCTAGGCCATATGACAGGATGGAAGCACCTTCCCGAGTCCATTGTAGTCAGGTAGCCTGGCCTGGATTCACCCTCAGAGCCTCCCTGAGCATAAGTATCATGTGTGGCCTTTACCAGACAGCAAGAAAAGCAGGCTGGCCTCAGATGGGCTCAGGGTGCCTGCCCAGTGCCCTGACACTGTGCTTGGTGACCGCCACACCCCTTTGGCCCATGAGCCCCAGGCAGGCAGGCTCTGGATCTGCTCACTTTCAGCATCACCTCTTCCTCCCAATGCCTGCACACAAGGCCCTGCTCGGTGCGTGCTGGTGGAATGCAGCCCCCACTTTCTCCACCACAGAGAAAGGAAAGTTCCTTGCCCTGGATCTCGGGGGAACCAACTTCCGGGTCCTCCTGGTGAAGATCAGAAGCGGACGGAGGTCAGTGCGAATGTACAACAAGATCTTCACCATCCCCCTGGAGATCATGCAGGGCACTGGCGAAGAGGTAAGTGCCGGGCAGGGGGATCCGCACTCCGAGGTGCCAGCCTGCCACCCTGTACAGTGCAGGCCTGGCATGACTCCCGCTCTCTGCCTGCAGCTGTTTGACCACATTGTGCAGTGCATCGCTGACTTCCTGGACTACATGGGCCTCAAGGGAGCCCAGCTGCCTTTGGGCTTCACATTCTCATTTCCCTGCAGGCAGGCGAGCATTGACAAGGTAAGACGGCCCAGCCTGGTGGGTCCATTTCCTCCTACACCTGGGGAATCTCGAGACAGCTCTGAGTCACTGTTCATTTTATTTCGGGGTCTCAGGTTCAGGGCAGCTGGGGAGACATGATCGAGAATTTGGACCATTTAAGTTTTTTCTATTTACTGTGTCCCCTTTTCATTATTATTGTTTCTTTGATTGAAGTTTACAAAATAATTTAGTGTACTATACAATAAAGGGACACTTGGATAAGGCTACTGTTAAAAGAGAGGTCAAATCATATTATCGAGAGATAAGAAGAGGTAAGGACCAGTTAAGGCCAGTTATAACTCTTAGTCTACAATATTACCTGGGTCTTCCTGTGTAAACAGGGAAATGCAGTAGGTCGTAGGGTTTTTCTTGTCTGATGAACAAAAGCATACCAGTGCCTCAGAAGAAATGCATTTCTTTCCTGATATTAGAATTTCAGGAGTTTATCACATAGGCACTTACCTAGTTGACATTGAAGAACATCACAGATAATGATTTTAATACATTACTCATAATAATTTAGAAATGTACATCACAAGATTTTTCTTGGAATTCTTGGATAAAAGCACCATTCACCAGCTTATGGAGAACAGAGTACTCTCTCTTGCTCTCTGATAGGCTTATGTCAACCAAACTTACAGGACTGGCATAAAAGCAGAACACCACTCCTCAATTTATAGAGAGAACTCTGGTCAGCACAGCAAGTCAGCCAGAGAGCTCATGACAATAATAAGAATGACACCAAAGATTTGTTAAGATTTTGTCTAATCCAGTCAATGTCCCCATGATGTACACACTAGTTTTGCTTTGTTTATTTTACCATTTCTTATTGTGGTAAAATAGATATAACATTTACCACTTTGACTGTGTTTAAGTGTACACTGGTACACTTAAAAAGTACAAGTGTACTGTGGCGTTAAGTACACTCACATTGTTATGAAACTGTCACCACTATCCATCTTTCGAACTCTTTCATCTTCTCAAACTGAAACTCTATACCCATTAAACAATAACTCCTCACTTGCCTCTCTCCCAGCCCCTGGTAACCTTTATTTTACTCTCTGTCTCTATAAATTTGACTGTTCTAGGTACCTCATATAAGTAGAATCATAACAGTATTTGTTATTTTGTGACTGGCTTATTTCACTTAGCATAATGTTCTCAAGGCTCATCCACGTAGAATTTCCTTCCTTTTTAAAGCTGAGTGATATTTTATTGCATGTATACACACTATTTTTTTTTTTTTTTTGCGGTACGCGGGCCTCTCACTGTTGTGGCCTCTCCCGTTGCGGAGCACAGGCTCCGGACGTGCAGGCTCAGTGGCCATGGCTTATGGGCCCAGCCGCTCCACGGCATGTGGGATCTTCCTGGACCAGGGCACGAACCCATGTCCCCTGCATCAGCAGGCGGACTCTCAACCACTGCGCCACCAGGGAAGCCCAGAAAAAACTTTTGACAAAATTCAACACCCATTTATGATAAAAACTCTCCAGAAAGTAGGCATAGAGGGATCTTACCTCAACATAATAAAGGCCACATATGACAAACCCACAGCAAACATTGTTCTCAGTGGTGAAAAATTGAAACCATTTCCACTAAGATTAGGAACAAGCCAAGGTTGCCCACTGTCACCACTGTTATTCAACATAGTTTTGGAAGTTTTAGCCACAGCAATCAGAGAAGAAAAAGAAATAAAAGGAATCCAAATCAGAAAAGAAGTAAAGCTGTCACTGTCTGCAGATGACATGATACTATACATAGAGAATCCTAAAGATGCTACCAGAAAACTACTAGAGCTAATCAATGAATTTGGTAAAGTAGCAGGATACAAAATAATGCACAGAAATCTCTTGCATTCCTATACACTAATGATGAAAAATCTGAAAGAGAAATTAAGGAAACACTTCCATTTACCATTGCAACAAAAAGAATCAAATACCTAGGAATAAACCTACCTAAGGAGACAAAAGACCTGTATGCAGAAAACTATAAGACACTGATGAAAGAAATTAAAGATGATACAAACAGGGGCTTCCCTGGTGGCGCAGTGGTTGGGAGTCCGCCTGCCGATGCAGGGGACACGGGTTCGTGCCCCGGTCCTGGAAGATCCCACATGCTGTGGAGCGGCTAGGCCCATGGGCTGTGGCTGCTGAGCCCGCGCGTCTGGAGCCTGTGCTCTGCAGCGGGAGATGCCACAACAGTGAGAGGCCCATGTACCGCAAAAAAAAAAAAAAAAAAGATGATACAAACAGATGGAGAGATATACCATGTTCTTGGATTGGAAGAATCAACATTGTGAAAATGACTATACTGCCCAAAGCAATCTGCAGATTCAATGCATTCCCTATCAAACTACCAATGGCATTTTTCACAGAACTAGAACAAAAACGTTCACAATTTGTAAGGAAACACAAAAGACCCCGAATAGCCAAAGCAATCTTGAGAAAGAAAAACAGAGCTGGAGGAATCAGGCTCCCTGACTTCAGACTATACTACAAAGCTAAAGTGATCAAGACAGTATGATACTGGCACAAAAACAGAAATATAGATCAATGGAATGGATAGAAAGCCCAGAGATAAACCCACACACATATGGTCACCTTATCTTTGATAAAGGAGGCAAGAATATACAATGGAGAAAAGACAGCCTCTTCAATAAGTGGTGCTGGGAAAACTGGGCAGCTACATGTAAAAGAATGAAATTAGAACACTTCCTAACACCATACACAAAAATAAACTCAAAATGGATTAAAGACCTAAATGTAAGGCCAGATGCTGTCAAACTCTTAGAGGAAAACATAGGCAGAACACTCTGTGACATAAATCACAGCAAGATCCTTTTTGACCCACCTCCTAGAGAAAGGGAAATGAAAACAAAAATAAACAAATGGGACCTAATGAAACTTAAAAGCTTTTAGACAGCAAAGGAAACCATAAACAAGATGAAAAGACAACCCTCAGAATGAGAGAAAATATTTGCCCATGAAGCAACTGACAAAGGATTAATCTCCCAAATTTATAAGCAGCTCAGGCAGCTCAATATTAAAAACACAACCCAATCCAAAAATGGGCAGAAGACCTAAATAGACATTTCTCCAAAGAAGATATACAGATTGCCAACAAACACATGAAAGGATGCTCAACATCATTAATCATTAGAGAAATGCAAATCAAAACTACAATGAGGTATCACCTCACACCAGTCAGAATGGCCATCATCAAAACATCTACAAACAATAAATGCTGGAGAGGGTGTGGAGAAAAGGGAACCCTCTTGCACTGTTGGTGGGAATGTAAATTGATACAGCCACTATGGAGAACAGTATGGAGGTTCCTTAAAAAAGTAGAAACAGAACTACCATACGACCAAGCAATCCCACTACTGGGCGTATACCCTGAGAAAACCGTAATTCAGAAAGAGTCATGTACCACGATGTTCACTGCAGCACCATTTACAATAGCCAGGACATGGAAGCAACCTACGTGACCATCGACAGATGAATGGATAAAGAAGGTGTGGCACATATAGACAATGGAATATTACCCAGCCATAAGAAGTGAAGTCATACAGAGTGAAGTAAGACAGAGAAAAACAAACACCGTATGCTAACTCATATATATGGAATCTAAAAAAAAAAAAAAAAGTGGTTTTGAAGAACCTAGGGGCAGGACAGGAATAAAGACGCAGACGTAGAGTATGGACTTGAGGACATGGGGAGGGGGAAGGGTAAGCTGGGATGAAGTGAGAGTGGCATGGGCATATATACACTACCAAATGTAAAATAGATAGCTAGTGGGAAGCAGCTGCATAGCACAGGGTGATCAGCTGGGTGCTTTGTGACCACCTAGAGGGGTGGGATAGGGAGGATGGGAGGGAGACGCAAGAGGGAGGAAATATGGGGATATATATATACATATAGCTGATTCACTTTGTTATAAAGCAGAAACTAACACACCATTGTGAAGCAATTATGCCCGAATAAAAATTAAGAAAAACAACAACAACTAGAAATAGAACTACCATGTGACCCAGCAATCCCACTACTGGGCATATACCCTGAGAAAACTATAATTCAGAAAGAGTCATGTACCACAGTGTTCATTGCAGCACTATTTACAGTAGCCAGGACATGGAAGCAACCTAAGTGTCCATCTACAGATGAATGTATAAAGAAGATGTGGCACATATATACAATGGAATATTACTCAGCCATAAAAAGAAACAAAGTTGAGTTATTTGTAGTGAGGTGGATGGACCTAGAGTCTGTCATACAGAGTGAAGTCAGTCAGACAGAGAAAAACAAATACTGTATGCTAACACATATATATGGAGTCTTAAAAAAGAAAAATTTCTGAAGAACCTAAGGGCAAGACAGTAATAAAGATGTGGATGTGGAGAGTGGACTTGAGGACACGGGGAGGGGGAGGGATGGGCTGGGACGAGGTGAGAAAGTGGCATGGACATATGTATACTACTAGATATAGAACGGATGGCTGGTGGGAAGAAGCTGCATAGCACAGGGAGATCAGCTTGGTGCTTTGTGACCACCTAGAGGGGTGGGATAGGTAGGGTAGGAGGGAGATGCAAGAGAGAGGGGGTATGGGGATATATGTATATATATATAGCTGATTCACTTTGTTATATAGCAGAAGCTAATGTACCATTGTAGAGCAATTATACTCCAATAAAGATATTGAAAAAAAAATTAATACACATGGGAAGGAGGAAGCTGTGTGCAGCTGTCCGTGGTCCTGAATGATCCAGGGCACAGGTGCACCTCCTGACTCAGGACACTGGGCCTTCAGGCCTCTCTCCCAGCAGTTCTGACAGGTTCATGAAGACACAGCTAAGAAGGAGGGGAGACCAGTGGACAGCTGGGAGCAAAGCCATTGATGGCTGGGGAGAAAAAAGAGAGACTTAAAAATTGAAGTAGAGTTGATTTACAATATTATATTAGTTTCAGGTATACAACATAGTAATTTAATATTTTTATAGCTTATACTCCATACAAGGTTATTACAAAATATTGACTATATTCTCTGTGCTGTACATTACATCCTTGTAACTTATTTATTTTATACCTAGTAGTTTATACCTCTTAATCCCTTTCACCTATTTTGCCCCTCTCCTCACTCCTCACCCTTCTGGTAACCACTAGTTCCCAGAAGAGAGACTTAGGTGTGGTACATATATACAATGGAATATTATTCAGCCATAAAAAAGAATTAAATTGGGTCATTTGCAGAGATGTGGATAGACCTGGAGACTGTCATACAGAGTGAAGTAAGTAGAAAGAGAAAAACAAGTATCGTACATTAACGCATATATATGGAATCTAGAATGAACTGGTTTGCAAGGCAGAAATAGAGACACAGATGTAGATAACAAATGTATGGACACCAAGGAGGGGAAGTGGTGGAGGGGGATGAACTGGGACATTGGGATTGATATATACACTAATATGTATAAAATAGCTAACTAATAAGAACCTGCTGTATTAAAAAAATAAAATTCAAAAAAAAATTAGAAATACTTTTTCTCGGTATTATAAAAATTATACAGGCTAATTTTAGGAAAATTAGAAAATATAGGCAAACAAAAAGGAGAGACTAAAAGGTACCAGTAATCTTGTACACAGAGGGAACCACTGTCAACCCCCTGGTGTGTGCATTGTTCCAGGCCTTTTTCCAGATTTGAGTGTGTGTGAGTTTTAAAATAATAATAGAATAATTCACCATCTATATTTGTTTAATGTGAGTTCACTTAACAGTGTATGGTGAGCATCTTTCTCTAACATCTAACGTCTCTTAAAGCATTATGTTTTTATGGTTGTAGAGCATTTCCTATATTGATGTACAAGATGATAGATCCATATTGTTGGAATGACAGGATGCCTCTAGTTTTTCCTGTGAAACAATGCTTTGATTAACATTTTGCAGCTTTATCACAAAGATGTGATTGATTGGGTAAATTAGAACTGGCCTTTGTTCTGTGCAGTCATGGCCAGGGAACATGCGTTGACCCTTGATAAATATGAATTGCTGCAATTATTCCTCAGCAGTAGACCTTGTCTGAGCATCACGCTCTGTGGCACCTCTGGGCCCAGTGTTAGGGCTACAGATGGAAGCACAGTCAAAAGCATTTGACTACCCGTCAGCTATAGTGCCTTGCATCTATTTGATGCTGAGATTGTGTAGTGGTCCCAGCAAACTATTGCGCAAATGAATTTGCCCTCCTTTCTTACAGGGAACACTCATTGAGTGGACCAAAGGCTTCAAGGCTACTGACTGTGAAGGGGAAGATGTGGTGGACATGCTCAGGGAAGCCATCAAGAGGAGAAATGTACGTTATGGTGTTAAGGCTCATGCCTGACCTTGCCCCTTCCCCGAGGCCCCTCTGCTCTGCCATCCTATACCCAGCCCTGTGACTCTGGCCTCTGCCCACATCAGGCTGATGTGCCCCTCCTGAGCCTGTTTGGCTTGCGCATCCTACTTATAGTAGAGCTGCTTCCTTTGCAGGAGTTTGACCTGGACATAGTCGCAGTTGTGAATGACACAGTGGGGACCATGATGACCTGTGGCTATGAAGATCGTAATTGTGAGGTTGGCCTGATTGCAGGTAAGTGATCAGGCATGTCCTATTGGCCTACTCCCATCTGATCTTTTAGAGGTTCCCTTTTAACATAGTGAAGGGCAGGGGGCCATTGTTCCATTACATAGAGGTTCTGAAGCCAGCTTTCTCCAAAGTAGAGACAGAGTTAAGGTTGGGATTCCAGGTCTCCTAATTCTCAAATCTTTACTTAACATCTTTTTCCCTAAGGGTCCTAAGCCAAGGTTTTCTTTTCTGTTGAGGAAGGAGAATAACGTAGAAAGAGGGGACTTTCAAATTAGCGCCTTGGGGCAGATTATTCTGGGAGGAAGGAGACCCCAGTTGGATCAGGTTGGCACGGGGCTGAGGGAGCTAGATTTTCATGTTGGCTCCAACGTGCACCTCCTCTGTTCTCTGACCTCTTCTGGCTGTCAGGATGCACAGGATGGAGAAGAGTTGGAAAGAAACCTAGGAGAGAAGAAGGGAGTGGCCTGAGGTATGATATAGGCCTTTTAAGGGTCTTTTGGAAAAGTCTGGCAGTGTTTAAGTGCAAGGGTCGATTCCAGGGGGATACTCTAACAGGTGAGGGGACAGGTGGTATTTGAACAGGTGGAGACAGGGGTGATGGGCATTCTCAGTGACAGGCACGGGTTAAGTAATCACAGAATCTGGGAAAGTTGTTCCAGCTGGTTGTCTGGGCTTCCTGCGTTTAAGTAGTACATAGAACAGGAGATGGGGATATATTGAGATGTCTTCAATGCCAACTAAGAGGTTTCATCTCACTCCAACACTTACCTACTTTGTGACCTTGGGCAGGTTGCTTATTCTGTCTGGACTTGAGTTTCCTCATCTGTGGGAAGGGATGGGCTAGATCTAGGAGGACAAAGAGGTAAGATTTGTTTGATTGATGATAATAGTTGCCTGGACTGTTGTGTTGAGAATAGTTCTGAGACCAGGTCATGGACAAAGGAGAAGAGGGTGGCTTTCAGATGCCAGGTGTCTACTTATCCAAGACCAGGTATTCCTCATGGTCCCTTCCAGCTCTGACTGCTAATTCTGTGACTGCTTGGAGCTTACTTGGTGTGCCTGTGGCTTATCAATAATCATGAGGAGAAGGAGGAGGAGGATAATGATATCACAGGTACCAATTCTATGTGGAGGAAACTTACGAACATCATCTCATTTTTTTTTCTTTATAACAAATCTATAAAGCAGGTATTATTTCCTTTTTACAGATGAAGTAATTGGCTCTCTGAAAGATGAGATGCTTGTCTAGGGTCACCCAACTATGAGTGTAAAGCTAGAGTCCACACCCAGTTGTATCTGACTCCAAACCTAAATTCCTATCTACTGTACCCTGCTGGCTCTTTAAGACGTAGTGGTGTCTTTTGAAGACTAAAGTCCTATCTTGACCTTTTAGGAACAGGCAGCAACATGTGCTACATGGAGGAGATGAGGAACATTGAACTGGTGGAAGGGGATGAAGGGAAGATGTGCATAAACACAGAGTGGGGAGGATTTGGAGATAATGGCTGCCTAGATGACATCCGGACCCAGTACGACAAGGAGGTGGACGAGGGGTCCTTGAATCCTGGCAAACAGAGGTGAGGAGGGCAGATGTGTGCATTTATGCAGGTTGTGCAGTATACGACTTCAGCAGATCTAAGGGGGCGCCATTTTCATGTTACAGACACCATAGTTTGTATATTTATGACAACTCTCCATCAGATGTTAGTGAAATGTCTTATTTGAACGAAAGCATAAAGTTATGACAAGTTTCCAACAAAGAGAAAGAAGGTGAGCCTCTTTCTAATTACCACAATGTACCATAAGGTCTAGTGGTGGCTTTGGAAGTGAGGCAGAGGTTGTCAAAAAGTCCATTCACTGTGGACTGGGTGTCCCAGAGGTGGGACATGGTGACTTACTGGGCCCTCTCAAGATGGGCTTCTAGTAGGTCCAGTTTAGAGGTCAACATCCTTAGTCTTTCAAGAGCAGGCTGCCAGGTTGGTGATCTCTGTTATTCTGGGGGTGGGGAAGTGGCTGCAGGTGATGGGTGGGAGTCCTGGTTCTCAGCCATGACGTTGTGTCCCAGCATGGGTCACAGTCACTTTGTGAGGTGTATTGCAATTGATAACCATACTAAAAATACTGAAAATAATGATGGTTTAAAAAAAACACAAAACAGAGTACATGTTCACTTGCATTCTCACATACCTTCTTGAATAGGAGAGAAAGGGGTAGACAGGGATAGAGCTAGCGTGTGGTGGATTGATCATTAGCCTGAGCCCATCCATTACGACAGGGATCGGCAAACTTTTTCTGTAAAGGACCAGATAGTAGATGTTTTACTGTCAGGCCATATGGTCTTTGTCACAACTAAACCCAGTGTCTTACTATATAATATAAGATGAAAATATACATTTATCCTGATGGATGATATCCAAGTGGAAAGTTTGAGCAGATAGGAAATGTAATGGGATGCCTGGGCCACAGGTGCCTCACTGACTGTTGAACTGAGAAAACTCAATAGGAAGAGGCTCGACAAGACCAAGACCAGCCCTGGTGGTCCCTCACCTTCCTTTGGCACTAGTCTTTGTAGGTGGGAGGCAGGTGAATTGTGGTCAGCCCAGCTGAACCAGGGACCAAAACACAAGGGACCTTAACAAAGGGCCTTACCTCTAAATCCCAAGTTGGGGCATCCAAGTTTTATGTCTGAATCCACTGGAAGCTCACAGTTTTGGAGTGAGAGTTTAAGGGGGTGATATACTTGAATTCACCTGCTGTCACCATTATTTGTCTAAGTGTCAGTTCTTTAGACGGATGAGGTCCTGAGCAGTTAAGAGAACACAAGTCCAGCACGTAAGTCTCAGGCACACTCAGATTTCCATGTGACCCTGCAGGCAGTGGCAGTCCAGCTCTGCATCATTGTTACTAATACTGTCACACATACCTGGGCAGCGTGCCTGATCAGTGCCTGTCGATTGCAAAGCTCCTTTTTCTCTTGCACCTTCCGCCTTGGAGCTCACAGCCTGATAGAAAGGGGGAAGGGAGCTAACATTTTGGACCACCCTTGGTGTGTGCATACAGTTTAAATGTGTTATCTCATGGAGCAAAAGCTCTAGTGGAACAGATTTCTTCAAATACAAAGCCAAGGAGAACTAGCTTTGGGGCCAGGAAAGGGACTCACTTTAGCTTGGTGTCTACTGTGCACCAGACGGTTGCCTCCCAACAGTCTTGTGGGGTCAGGGTTTTGCTCCCTGTTTTATAGATGATGGTTTAAAGTGCTTGCTCAGGTCATGCAACTAATGTGTGGCAGAGCTGGGACCTAGTTCTTGCTCAATATGGCTCCAAAGCCTGGTCTTCCCACATCATACTGTCTCCTGCATGCACTTCTCTGGGCCTGCTGCCCACTCTGACCCACTGCAACCCAGGCAGCTGGTGGATGCCAATGGCATGCCTTCCACACTCTGACTTGTGATCCTTTCGGATCACACCACTCACCAGCACTGATTTTCCTGCTCTCGCCAACCTTATCCCTCTTCTCTAAACAGATACGAGAAAATGACCAGTGGGATGTACCTGGGGGAGATTGTGCGGCAGATCCTGATTGACTTGACCAAGCAGGGTCTTCTCTTCAGAGGGCGGATTTCAGAGCGTCTCCGGACCAGGGGCATCTTTGAAACCAAGTTCTTGTCTCAGATTGAAAGGTGACTCGTGATCAATTTCACCTGCTTGGCTTGATGTGACAGGCCCTATGTTAGATGTGCCGCTGTCACACCAGGTTCCGGCAGATTTGAAATTTAAAAATAAAAAGAATAAGGGCCTGGCTGGGCATAGGGTTGCCTCCTGGGGTTGCTCTCTCTCTCCAGCTGTATGAGGACCACAGCACCCAGCTGAGGGTCCAGCAGCCTGTCTGGGCCCCGAGGTTCCTAAATGGTTACACAGGAGTTAACTTAGGCTAAAAAATGATCCTCTTTTGATCCTGAAAAGATGATGTGCTCACACTTTATTCTTTAAAGATGATGGGACTTCCTGGGGGTGGCAGACCTTCTTGAGTCTCAGCTTCTAAGGCATCCTGCTCCAATCTTACCATTGCTTGGATCATTTTCTTCTCCCTCCCGCTTGAGCATCTAGGGATGGGGGCCTGTGAGCCCCGCGGAGCGGGTTCTAGGACCCCAGGAATAGGTCCTGACGTCCTGCTCTGCTTGCCTGCAGCGATCGGCTGGCCCTCCTCCAGGTCAGGAAGATCCTGCAGCAGCTTGGCCTGGACAGCACGTGTGAGGACAGCATCGTGGTGAAGGAGGTGTGCGGAGCTGTGTCCCGGCGGGCGGCCGAGCTCTACGGTGCCGGCCTGGCCGCCGTCGTGGAGAAGAGGAGGGAAGACCAGGGGTTTGAGCACCTGAAGATCACCGTGGGTGTGGATGGCACCCTGTACAAGCTGCACCCGCAGTGAGTGCTCCAGAGAGGCAGGGGTGGGGCTGCTGAGGCTGAGTGTGGACCCTGGGGAATCTGACAGACAAAGTGCAGGCCCTGGGGGCTCTGCTTCCTAGTGCTGTGATGTGGGGTGTTCACCACCCTCTCTGAACCCCAGGCTCCTCATCTGTAACAGGCAGGCAGTAATAATCTCTGCCTCCTAGGCCTGCATCAGGGTTGAGTGAGTTCCTACATGAAAAGTGCTCTACACAGTGCTCAGTAAATACAAGTGATTATTATTAACACAGTCTCACCTGACCTCACAGGGAGCAATGAGAACTGACTATTTTGCACAGTACAGAGCATGTGACAAGTATGAGCTCAGAGTCAGGAGGCAGAAGGATTAAGAATGAGTTTGAATCCTGGCTTCACCACTTAGAAGCTGGGGGGCCCAGGGCCAGTTTCTTACCCCCTTTGACCCTAATTCTTTATCTCTAAAATGGTGACAAAAATCATACCTACCCCATAGGCTGTCAGGAGAATTAAGTCAAATAGTGTCTGTAGACTACGTGGCACATCGAAAAGATGGCAGTAAAAGCTTTTATTTTTATTTAATGTTTTATATTTTGTTTTGGGGATGAAGCTTATAAAAGCTTATAGAAATTTCCAATCCTGCTGAAATGTATACATGAGCATATTATTACTGTAATCCTTGATTCTTAGCCCTTCCTATGATGCTGACTAATTATCCAGAATAACTGACTAATATCTTTTCTTCATTTTCCCCTTGGGGGTCATATTTTTGGTGTGGTTCCTACAAGCCTCTTCCTTTGAACCAAGACCTGACCAAGAGACAGAAACCACATGACCATTTCAATAGGTGCAGACAAAGCAGTTGATAAAATCTAGCACCTTTCATGATAAGAGCACTCAACGAACTAGGAATAAAGGAGCTTCTTTAATCTGATAAAAGCATCTATGAAAAACCCACAGCTGACATCATACTTAGGGGCGAGACACTGGATGCTTTTCCCTTAAAATTAGGATGAAGACAAGGATGTCCACTCTTGCCACTGCTGTTCAACATTGTACTGCTTCTAGCACTGCCTCCAGATGGTTGTGTGGTTTTGCCTCTCAGTCAAGTTTTGATTCAAGGGAGAGGCTTATAGGAACCAGACCAAAAATGTGTGACCTCAAGCAGAAAATCAAGGGTGAGTCTACACAAGGCAGTTAGGCAAGAAAAAGAAATAAAAGACATCTATATTGGAAAGGCAAAACTAAAACTGTCTTTGCAGATGACATGATTTTGTATATAGAAATCCTAAGGAATCCACAAAAAGCTATTGGAAGGAGCTGAGAAACAAATTCAGCAAGGTTTCAGGATGCAAGATCAGTGTACAAAAATCATTTGCATTTCTTTGCATTAACAATGAATAATCTGAAAATGAAATTAAGAAAATAGCATCAAAAAGAATAAAATACTTAGTAGTAAATTTAATAAAAGAAGTGTAAGGCTTGTACATTGAAAACTACAAAACATTGTTCAAATAAAGAAAACCTAAATAAATGGAAAAACATCCCATGCTAGTGGATTGTGAAACTTAAGATTGTAAAGAGAGCAACTTCCCAAATCTTTTGTTTCTAATTGAAGTATAATTGACATGCAATATTATATTAGTTTGAGGTATACAACATAGTTATTTGACATTTATGTGATCACCACAACGTCTAGTAACCATCTGTCACTGTATAAAGTTATAGCAATATTATTGACTATGTTCTCTATGCAGTATATTATCCCCCGACTTACTTATTTTATAACTGGAGGTTGGTGCCTCTTAATACCCTTCATCTATTTTGCCCAACCCTCTAGTCCCCTCCCTTGTGACAATCACCAGTAGTTTGTTCTCTGTATCTGTAACACTGTTTCTGTTTTGTTTGTTCATTTGTTTTGTTTTTTAGATTTCACATATAAATGAAATCATGTAATATTTGCCTTTCTCTGTCTGACTTATTTCACTTAGCATAATACCCTCTAGGTCCATCCATTTTTTTTGCAAATGGCAAGATTTCATTATTTTTATGGCTGAGTAATATTCCGTTGTGTATATATGTACCGTATCTTCTTTATCCATTCACGTATTGATGGGCACTTGGGTTGCTTCCATATCTTGGCTATTGTAAATAATGCTGCCGTGAACATAGGAATGCATATATCTTTGCTAATTAGTGTTTTTGTTTCCTTTGGATGAATACCCAGGAGTGGAATTAGTGGATCATATGGTAGTTCTATTTTTAATTTTTTGAGAAGCCTCCATACTGTTTTCCATAATGGCTGCACCAATTTACATTCTCACCATCAACTGATGAATGGATAAGCAATCTATTTTCCATCTATGCAATGGAATATTATTCATAAAAAGGAAGAAGTACTGACACACGCTACAACTAAGTGCTGATGATGCTTCTCTTTTTCTTTCTTATAGCTTTTCTCGGATATTGCAGGAAACTGTGAAAGAACTAGCTCCTCGATGTGATGTGACATTCATGTTGTCAGAAGATGGGAGTGGAAAGGGAGCAGCTCTGATCACTGCTGTGGCCAAGAGGTTACAGCAGGCACGGAGGGAGAACTAGGAACCCCTTGGGGTTGGGCCGCATGTGCCTTGGATACTGACCAGCCTTTCCTCTGGCAGATGAGTTGGTCAGAGACCAGCAGGCAAGCTTCTGGCTGACTTCACCTTCTGGATAGCCAAAAGAGAACCCCAGGTTCTTGGGTACTCTTAGCATTTTGTTACTGGTTTTCAAGGGCATTAAATGACATCTCTGTTTGGCGTGTTTGGACCAAAGATGGGCCAACTTATAAAATCAAAGCATTGGGCCCAAGAGATCCCCTTTCAGCAAGTCTTTCAGTTGAGACCTGAGCTGTTAGTTCTCTACGGCTTTGGGTCCTGTGGCTGCTGGGCTTAGAAACAAACACACGATCTGCCCATGTGGCCTGGCTGGCTGAATTCCCCACTGGGATGCTTCAGCCATTGCTTGTAATAGATTGAGCCATCTACTTGTGGATGCACATTTGAGAGGGATTGGGGCTTAATCAACTGGAGATCGAATCTAACTTGTCATTAACTTGTCATGTTGACTTCAAGCGTGAAGAGAGAACAAAAACTTTGGAGTATTCAGCCCCAGGATGAAGAAGCGTTGATTGCCAGGGAGCCCTGTAGGAAACTTGTCATGCTTAAAGTGAGTTATATCAGCACCCTGTAGGATTTTGTTTCTCAGTAAACGTGTGTGATGGGGAGGGTGCTGTTTGGGGCACCTGTTATCATTTTACATGTGGTTTTTGTCACTGCTGATAATTGTTTTAAGGACTGTTAGGTATATGAAATCCAGTAAATGAATAAAAATATTTGATTTCCCAAGAATCTTTGCATGAGGTTTTAATATTTCATCTGGGAGGCTTGCTTGGTCACTTCACGCTCTGTTGGTGGAATGAGGGACCCATAGAGTCAGAAGTTGCTGACAGCATCTCTCTAGTTCAAACTTCTTACCAACAGGGGAAAAATATATGGAATATCTTCTATAATAACTTTGACAGATTATCCGAATTTCATTTAAATGAATACTGGTTGGGCATTTACCACATGATTCTACAGCTATTGCTTTTTTTTTTTTTTTTTTTTTTTTTTGCGGTACGCGGGCCTCTCACTGTTGTGGTCTCTCCCGCTGCGGAGCACAGGCTCCGGACGCGCAGGCTCAGCGGCCATGGCTCACGGGCCCAGCCGCTCCACAGCATGTGGGATCTTCCTGGACCAGGGCATGAACCCATGTCCCCTGCATCGGCAGGTGGACTCTCAACCACTGCGCCGCCAGGGAAGCCCAGCTGTCGCTTTTGAACAGCTGGAGTTGACCAGAAGTCCTTTCACCCTCCAAACTAACCTATGCCTCTCTGGAACTTGGCCCCTCCCACATGCCCCATCAGTCTCCATTCTACCCTCCAGAACTAAGAGGAATTGGCCTGTTCCTGACCATTTTCCCAGTGGACATCCCCTCTCTCTTTCTCTTCATTTCATCACCTACCCCACACCTCTCTGCCCTTTATCTGAACCACCCATAACTTTCTACCTTGTCACAGAGTTATCTGTATGCATTTCTTATTTGGCCTGGTAGATTGTAAGATCTTTGTTAGATACGTTTTTGTTTTGCCCCAGTGAACTCAGTGCTGTGCCATTCTTATTAAATACTTACTGGATGGAGGCACGATTGAAATAAAGTGTTCCAAGAAATGTTTCTTAGAAAAAGTGGAGACCATTATCATGGGAAACAAACTGAAAAGAATAATATTCCAGATCATCCAGGTTGATTTACTCTGATTTATGTACTTATTCCTAGTGCTAATTGTCACCATGTGCTGAAGCAGGATGTTCAGACAGACAGAATGGAGGAGGCTGGAGGAGGGTAAGAGAGAGGCCAGCTGAGGCCGGGGACAGATGAGGGGGCTGAGGTTCCCTGGGAAATATTTTTTCATACATTTATGAAACAGGTATGGAGATACTGTTGTGGACAGGTTCTAGATTTACCAAAATGAACTTTTTTGTATTTTAGAGTTATACCTCTCTGCAGAGATGTTGTGTAGATTTGTTAAAATTATGTTTTTGTATTTTGAGGTTATGCTTCCTTGGGGAAATGTTTCACCTTAACAGATTTTGTCTTAGTCAACCCCAAACCTTGTTGTCCTTGTTATCTTTCCCCAGTTCTCCTCTTCCTCGGTAAGACACCCCCAGCTCCAAGTCCCGCTCTCTCCTGGTTCTGCTGCGGGGTCTCTCCCTTTGCCATCCTACCTGGATGGATGATCTGGCCCAGAGATTCAGGGAGTTGCACCACCACATTCTCCTACAACCTGGTCTTTCAGCACATGTTTGGTAGGTTCAAGGTCACCTGGCCTACTTGTTTTTCAGTTTTGGTCTCTTACAAGAAAGAGAAGCCCCAAGGTATCTATCCCAAGGTATGTAGGCAATCTTGTACATTGTGAGTAATTGATAGCCTCATAGAATCCTAGAACCAGAACGGAACTGCAGAGAGGGCAGACATCCATTTTGCTGTGTTTGGACAGGCCAGCCCCTGAAACACCCGGGGCAATGGAGGGCTAACTTCTCCTCAAAGTTTACTAGGCAAGACCAGCAACCATGCAGCCAGGTAAACTGTCCTCGTGCAAATCCCACGGACATCCTCTTAGGAAGGGCTTCGTGATTATCTACATTTTCTACCCCTGTGGTGACTCTCTGCCAGTAACCTTTTGGCTGGAAAGAGCTGATGAATATAGATTTAAGAACTAGACTTTCCCCACGATTCTGACTCTCCAGAACAAATGACCTCATTCCCACTTGTCTGTCTTCAGACCTCTTGTTTCCTCTTCCTTCCATTAGCTGGAATGGGCACTCCATGAGAATAAGGACTTGGGTCTCAGTTTTCGTGTTCTCCCCAGAGCCTACCACAGTGGCTGGCATTGAGTAGCCATTGGACAATTCTCTAAATGAATGAATGAATAAATGCTAAAACAAGCATGTGAATGAATTATTGCTCTCCTTTGAATCACTCCATTCTTCTATCTCAGCCAGTGGCACTTGAGCCTTATACACAGTAGACACTCTATAAATGATAGTTCAACAAATGCTAAGCCCTGTTCTAGGCACTGAGGACCCAATGAAATGTAAGGTACCATTCCTGCTTTGTGAGAACTCGCAGGCTAACAGGGAAGGAAAGACATAAATATATGCTTTACGATATGGTAAACAGGAACAAGATGAACACACAATTCGTGACCATGTCCTGCATCCTTTAGATCGGGAACTCTCAATCTTTGTGTGTGTGCGCGCATGTATGTGTGCACACACATGTGTGTGCATGTGCACCATAAACCCCTTTGGCAATCTTATGAAACCTATGGATCCTTTCTCAGAATGTTTTTAAATGCATTAAATACCTAGGATTACAAAGGAAGTCAGTGGTAGTGAATTACAGTTATTAGAATATTAAAGTGGTAGTATGGTAATAGATGTGCTTATTTGTTAATGCCTTCTATGACAAGTTCCAGCAGGAACCTAATAACAATCATAATTTTCCTGATGAGTGTAAACAGTATTTTGAGACATTTGTAACAACAGCACGTATATGAAAACTTCCATGGTTCCCGCTGGAGACAAAGTTACAGGTGCTGCTAAAACTACTGTGGTTTGCTGCCCACATTCATAATGGATGGAGAGGCTAAATTTCAATTAGAGGTGATTGAAATAAAGTTGAAACTCTTTTCCAGAGAAGTTTATGAACTCCTTGCTTTGAGAGTCCCCCCTCCCCCCCCCACCATGGGGCCCAGGTTAATCATCTCTGATCAAAATGTTCTAATAGAACTGGCACATTTAGGGATAGCATCTTAGATGGCAGAGAGGCAGTATGCTTGGATTCAGAAGAACTAGGTGTGCTATTTAACCTTCCTGAGCTTCAATTTCCTCATGTGCAAGAGGAGACTTTATAACAGCCTAACGTGGTTATGTGAACAATACAAGCTAAACTGTGGACATGTGGATAAGCTATGAGCCGTTTGTACACGTGTGAGGTGGTGTGTTAAGGTCGGTAGCCGTTGTTGGGGGCCCGTCTTATCATGGGTATGATCAACATTAAGGTCCCTGCAAGCCTATTGTCCGAACATATGGCTGGCTAATGACTGGCAACTGGGGGAAATGCATTTCTCACAACCCCTTCCTTCTACCTCTGACATCTTGATATTCCCTCTCTTGCCATTTCACAGTTGAAATTCCTGGTGAACCATATTTTATTAGAGAAAGGAGGAGACTTGGGAGAGGTTGGGTAATAACAGGGGAATCTGGTAGCTCATATCTGGGGTGAAATAGGAGAGATGATTAGAGTAGAAGAGTTGGATTCTTTTCTGGTCCAGCCAGGGAAAGAATGAAGCTGGGAGAAAGTGAAAATACTAAAAAATCTTCCAGGTTTTGTTTTTGTTTTTCCTAATGAGAAGAAAAGAGATAGGGAGAAAGGTAGGTTATTGACAACTTGGAATCAGCATGGCTTGAGGGATTGACCTAAAGAACAGGGATGGACTAAGCACAAAGGACAGTTCCAGCGTCTACGATTCACATCATGGTCTATTTGTGGCCCAGTTCCTAACAAGTCACCTCTGTGGTAGCTAGCATGGTCTAAAGTGGCCTTTCACAAAATACGTTCACAGTTTAACTGGATGTTCCCAAGTTCACCAGTTCCTGGAGTCAGTCACCCTTTCCTTTAATACTTAAATAAGATGGCTTATTTCTCCATCCCACTTACTACAGAGAGGTCTCTCTCCCACCTTAGTATTTCAGCAATTCCTGGAGGGAATGCTTATATCTTCCCTTTACTCCTCTAATTCCTGTCTCCAGTTTGCTTCCCCCCATCTCAATTGATCCCACACTTCCTGCAGCTACTTCCTCTCTGTTTTGCCGGCTGTGTGGAACTGTCTCTTTTTGATTCCCCAAAACACCGTTAACTCAAGGCCAGTGGCAGGAACAGACTTAGCTAAAGGTTTGGGGATTGTGGAGGGGGACTACATCACACAATAGGAAACTATTTTAGTTTTTAATTTTTTTTTGGCCATGCCACGCGGCTTACGGGGATGTTAGTTCCCCAATCGGGCATTGAACCCGGGCCCTGGCAGTGAGAGCGCCAAGTCCTATCCACTGGACCACCAGGGAATTCCCAGGAAAAAAACTTAAATATGAAATACTAGATATCAAAGTTCTATGACCATCCCTGCCCCAGAGAACTTCTCACTGGCCATCTTTCTGCATAGGCTCTGCTGGCTACATGTTTTATGGATTCTTCCCACTTTCTCTGGAGACTTCTTTCTCCTCTTCTGTGAATTCTGGACTCCTCCATAAAATGAAAACTTCCTATAGTTTTATTTTACAGAGTAAGTGATTCTCCTGTGGTCTCAATCCACTCCTAGGGCAGCCCAAGGGACCACACCTTTACCAAACAAAAAGGCCTGTTGACGTGTTTGGATGAACACCTTTGAGAGAAATAGAAGGATTTTCTCTCTAAAAGGAATTATTCTGTTCTCTTAGAGTCAAGCTACAACGAGCGTTTTTCCTTGACATATAGTAAATTGCGTATATTTAAAGTGTATAATTTGATACAATTTGATGACATCATTACCACAATCGAGATAATGAACATTAACCACCAAAAGTTTCCTTGTGACCCTTTGTAATCCCTCCTTCCTGCCCCTCTCTTCCTCCTTCATACTTGTGTAACTACTGATTTGCTTTGTTTTTAATATAATTTCTTTTGCACTTTTTAGAATTTTATATAAATGGAAGCATACATTGGTACACTTTTTTGATCTAGCTTCTTTCACTCAGCATACTTATTTTGATACTCACTCATGCTGTTGCAAGTACGAAGTGTCCATTCCTTTTATTGCTGAGTATTCCATTGTGTTAATATACCACAGTTTGTTTATCCATTCACCTTTTCATGGGTATTTGGGTTGTTTCCAATAGCCAATAGTTTTTGGCTATTAAAAATAAAACAGCTATGAACATTGTATACATACAAGTCTTTATATGGATATATACTTTCATTTCTCTTGGGTAAATACCTCAGAATGGAAAAGCTAGATCATTTGGTTAAATTTTTAGGCAAAAGCCAAATTATTTTCCAAAGTAGTTGAACCATTTTGTTTCTTTAAGCTCCACTCATAAATGAAATCATATAGTATTTGTCATTGTCTGGCTTAGAATGTTGATTTCTTTAAAAGTACCTTAGTAGGTTGTCAGTCTCTTAGGACTGATGTTAAGAAAGAGCTGTTCTGGTAATTGTATTGATGTTGTATTGCATCTGTAGATCAGTTTGGGGAGAATGATCTCTTTAAACTGTTAATTCTTCCTAGTCATTAACATGGGATGTCTCTCTTTTGATTATGTCTTCCCTGATGTTTTCCAAAAAGCTTTGTAATTTCCTATATAGGTCTTGCACTTTTTTTTAATCTTAGGTTTATTTTTAGGTAGTTTGTAGTTTTGTTGTGATTATAAATTAAGTCCTTTAAAATTTTTTTTAGTTCCTGATTGTTTGGTTGCTGATGCAAAGAAATGCAATTAACTTTAAGAGTAAATTGCAAAGATCATGACCCTTTACCCCTAAAAAAGTCATCCTGTATTTATTGGGAACAACAACAATCTCTTACAAAACCACAGTGCAATTATCAAATTTAGCAATATCTTATTATTTCTAGTTATTTAGATTATTTTGAATTTTATGTATTGACAATCATATAATCCACAAATAATATCAGTTTTATTTCTTCTTTTCTACTCTTTTCACTTTTAATTTTCTTCTTGTCTTAATTTACGCCATCTAAATCATACAGTGCAATGTCGAAGTGAAGTGATGTTGGTGAGCATCTTTGTCTTATGCCTGATTTTTATAGGGTATACCCAAACATTTCCTCATTTAGCATAATTTTTGTGTATTTTCTTAGGAGTAACTTTTATCAGAGTAAATAAGTTCTCTTTCGATCATAGTTTGTGAAGACTTTCTTTTCCCATGATCAGGTATTGAAATTTATCAAATTATTTTACTATGTCTATTGATACATCTTAATTTTTTCTCAATTGCTTACAATAATGAGTACTATCTATTAGTTTAATAATATTAAACCATCCCTGCAGCCCTGAGATAGACCCGTCTTGGTCATGGTTCATTACTGTTTTTATAACTGTTAGATTTGATTTGCTAATATTTTATTTAGAACTTCTGCATCTTTATAAGTGGAATGAGCTTATAAACTTTCTTTTTTGTACTGTCATTGTCTTGTTTTTGTAGGGTTACACTAGCCTCATAGAATGAGTTTTTATTCTCTGGAAGAATTCATTGAAAGTTTTGTGGAACTCACCTATAAAACCATTTGGGCCTTTTATTTTCCTTGGGGTAAGATTTTTAATTACTGCTTCAATTTTTTGAATAATCAGATTATGCAAGCTTTCCATTTTTTCTTAATCAAGTTGGTAGATTGTATTTTTCCCAGAATTTATCCATTTTGTTTTCTTTTTAAAATATATTTGCATACATTTTTTAGATTTCTATATAATTCATGTAACATAACATGCACCACCTTAAAGTATAAAATTCAGTGGTTTTTAGAGCGTTAACAAGTTGTGCAACCATCACCAGTATATAATCCCCGAACATTTTCATCATGCTAAAAACTCCATACCCATTAGCCGGTCACTCCCGTTTCTTCTAACCCCCAGCCCCTGGCAACAACTAATCAACTTTCTGACTCTATGGATTTGCCTGTTTTGAAATTTTCATGTCATGGAATCACACAATATGTGCCCTCTTGTGTCTGACTTCTCTCACTCAGCATAATGTTTTCAAGGTATTCATTCATGTTGTAGCATGTATCAGAACTCATTCCTGTTAAATGCCAAATAATTCCATTGTCTGTGTATACAACATTTTGTTTATTCATTCATAAGTCGATGGACATATGCTTGCTTCTACATTTGGCTATTATGAATAATGCTACTATGACTTTTTTTAATAAGTTCTTGTGTGAACATATGATTTTGATTCTCCTGGATGTATATCTAGGGATGCAATTGTTAGGCCAAATGGTAATTCTAAGTTTAAAATTTTTGAGGAACTTTCAAATTGTTTCCCAAAGTGGCTGTATCATTTTACCTTCCCACCACAGCAGTGTGTGTGTGTGTGTGTGTGTGTGTGTGTGTGTGTGTGTGTGTGTGGTGTGGTGTGGTGTGGCATCACACCACCACATCCTCACCAACGCTTATTAGTATCAGTCTTTTTGATTATAGCCATCCTAGTTGGTATGAAGTAATATCTCACTATGGTTTAGATTTTCATTTCCCTAGTGACTAATGATATTGAGCATCTTATTATGTACTTGTTGGCTATTTGTGTATCTTCTTTGGAGACATGTCTACTAAAATCCTTCGCACATTTTAAAAAATTAGTTATTCCTCTTTTTATTGTTGAGTTTTAAGTGTTCTTTATATATTCTGAATTCTAGACCATTTTCAGATGTATGGTTTACAAATAATTTCTCCCATTTTGGTGAGTTGTCTTTTCATTTCCTTGATAGTGTCCTTTGAAGCATATAAGTTATAATTTTCACAAAGTCTGATTTATTATTTCTTCTGTTTGTGCTTTTGGTGTTATATCTAGAAAACCACTGCCTAACTCAAGGCCAAGAAGATTTACCCTTATGTTTTCTTCTATGAGTTTTACCTAATTTGCCTTAAGCCTACCCAATGAATTCGTTTTTCTTTCTTTCCTCCTGTTTCTTTCTTTCCTCCCGTTTCTTTCTTTCTTTCTTTCTTTCTTTCTTTCTCTCTCTCTCTCTTTCTCTCTCACAAAATACTATATGAAAAAGGCATATCACAAGACATGACTAGTGGGAGAGCACAATAAATTATCACTAGCATAGATTAAGAGAAAATGGTTTTTGCTATTTTTTATATTGATTTCCAGTTTTACTGGGTAGTGATAAAAGAGAATGTCTTATATTGTATGACAACATAAAACAAATTGGTATTTTAAAAATTGTTATTGAGATATAATTGACATATAGTATTGTACTGTATTAGTTTCAGGTGTACAACATGACTTAATAGATGTATATATTGCAAAATGATTACCACAATAAGTTTAGTTAACAATTTTTTTCTTGTGATGAGAACTTTAAAAATTTACTCTTAGTAACTTTCAAATATACAATATGGTATTGTTAACTATAGTTGTCATGGTGTACATTACATCCCCAGGAGTTATTTCTCTTATAACTGGAAGTTTGTACCTTTTGACCACCTTCACCCATTTTACCCATCCCTTTATGCCCCGCCTTTGGTAACCACCAATCTTTTCTCTGTATCTATGAATTTTTAAGATTCTACACATAATTGAGATCATATGGTATTTGTCTTTGTCTGATTTATTTAGCTTAGCATAGTGCCCTCAAGGTCCATCCATGTTGTCACAAATGGCAGGGTTTCCTTCTTTTTATAGCTGAATAATATTTCATTACACATGGATACCACATTTTCTTTATCCATTTATGCACTGATGGGTACTTAGATAGTTTCTGTGCCTTGACTGTGTAAATAATGCTGCAATGAACATGAAAGTGCAGATTATCTTTTCAAGATAGTGAAATGGTAGTTATCCTTCAGATAACTACCCAGGAGTGGAATTGCTGGATCATGTGGTATTTCTATTTTTAATTTTTTGAGGAATCTCCATAGTGTTTTCCCTAGTAGCTGAACCGATTTACATTCCCATCAACAATGCACAAAGGTTCCCTTTTCTCCATATCCCTTCCAACACTTGTTATTTCTTGGGTTTTTTGTTTTGTTTTGTTTTTTAATAATAACCGTTCTAATGGGTGTGAGATGGTTTTGTAGTTTTAATTTGCATTTCCCTGATTAGTGTTGTTGAACATCTTTTCATGTATCTGTTGTTGATTTGTTGTTGTATATCTTCTTTGGAAAAATGTCTATTCAGATCCTCGGCCCATTTAAAAAAATTTTTTTTTCTATTGAATAGTATGTGTTCTTTATATATTTGGATATTAACCCCTTATCAATACATGATTTACAAATACTTTCTCCATCCTATAGGTTGCTTTTTCATTTTGTTGATGGTTTTTCCTTTACTATACAGAGCTTTTTAGTTTGATGTAGTCCCACTTGTTTATCTTTGCTTTTTGTTGCCTTTGCTTTTGATG
Source organism: Stenella coeruleoalba (assembly GCF_951394435.1). NCBI lineage: Eukaryota > Metazoa > Chordata > Mammalia > Artiodactyla > Delphinidae > Stenella > Stenella coeruleoalba. The sequence continues at coordinate 62,773,458 of NC_137162.1, read as the reverse complement.
TCAAATCCAAAAAATCATTGCCAAGACCAATGTCAAGGAAATTATACCCTGGTTTCTTCTAGGACTTTTATAGTTTTAGAACTTACATTCAAGTCTTTAATCCATTTTGAATTTTTTGTGTATAGTGTAAGACAGTGGTCCAGTTTCATTCTTTGGCACATGGCTGTCCAGTTTTCTCAGCAGCATTTGTTCAAGAGATTGTCCTTTTCCCACTGTATACTCTTGGCTCCTTTGTTATAAATTAATTGACCATATATATGTGGGTTTATTGGTCTGTTCAAATTCTATATTTCTTTATGATTTAGTTCTGGTAGTTTTATGTTTCTAGGAATTTATCTGTTACTTCTAGGTTGTCCAGTTTGTTGGCATATAATTTTTCATAGTAGAATCTTATGATCCTTTGTATTTCTGTGGTATTAGTTAAAACATCTCTCTCATTCCTGATTTTATTTACTTGAGTTCTCTCTTTTTTTCTTGGTGAGTCTAGCTAAAGGTTTGTTTATTCTGTTTATCTTAAAAAAAAACCCACACAGCTCTTAGTTTCATTGATCTTTTCTATTGTCTTTTTAGTTTCATTTATTTCTGCTCTGATCTTTGTTATTTCCTTCCTTCTATAAACTTCAGGCTTAATTTGATTTTCTTTTTCTAGTTCCTTGAGATGTAAGGTTAGGTTGTTTATTTGAGGTCTTTCTTGTATCTTAATGTAGGCGTTTCTTGCTATGAACTTCCCCCTTAAAACTGCTTTTACTGCATCCCATAAGTTTTGGATTTTTTAAAAATTAATTCATTAATTTTGGCTGCATTGTGTCTTCATTGCTGAGCGCGGGCTTTCTCTAGTTGCAATGAGCAGGGGCTACTCTTCGTTGTGGTGTACGGGCTTCTCGTTGCAGTGGCTTCTCGTTGCAGAGCACAGGCTCTAGGTGCATGGGCTTCAGTAGTTGTGGCACGTGGGCTCAGTAGTTGTGGCTTGCAGGCTCTAGAGTACAGGCTCAGTAGTTGTGGCACAGGGGCTTAGTTGCTCCGCAGCATGTGGGGTCTTCCCGGACCAGGGCTCGAACCCGTGTCCCCTGCATTGGCAGGCAGATTCTTAACCACTGCGCCACCAGGGAAGTTCCCCCATAAGTTTTGGTATATTGAATTTCCATTTTCATTTGTCTCAAGATATTTTTTGATTTGTCTTTTGATTTTTTCTTTGACCCATTGGTTGCTTGGTAGCATGTTGTTTAATCTCCACATATTTGTGAATTTTCCAGTTTTCTTCTTGTAATTGATTTCTAGTTTCATACCACTGTGGATGGACGAGATGCTTGATATGATTTCAGTCTTCTTAAGCTTGTTAAGACTTGTTTTGTGGCCTAATATATGATCTATTCTGGAGAATGTTCCTTATGTGCTTGAGAAGAATATGTATACTGCTGCTTTTGGATGGAATATTCTGTATATGTCTGTTAAATCATTCTTTTTCTTTCTTTTTTCTTTTTGTTCCTCTGATTGGGTGAATTCCACCCCCCTAACTTTGAGTTTGCTAATCCTTTCTTTGCTTCATCTAGTCTGATGTAGAACTCTGCTATTGAATGTTTCAGTTCAGTTATTGTATTCAGCTCTGTGATTTCTGTTTGGTACTTTCTTATATTTTCTTTCTCCTTGTTGAAATTCTCACTTTGTTTGTGCATTGTTCTCCTGACCTTGATGAGCATCTTTAGGACCATTATTAGAACTCTTTATCAGGTAAATAACTTATCTCCATTTCATTAAGATCTTTTTCTGGAGTTTTATCTTGTTCTTTCATTCGGAACATATTCCTCTGTTTCTTCATTTTCTTTGACTTCCTGTGTTGGTTTCTGTGCATTAGATAAAACAGCCACCTCACCCAATCTCGGAAGAGTGGCTTCCTGTAGGAGATGAACTTTATCCTTCAACCCTGCCTTAGTTCTCGGTTGTCTCTCAAGCCTTTCTGATTGTCCAGGCAGCCTTCTTTGTTCTTAGTGGCCCCCAGCAGTTGAGGGTGTGCTATGACCTGTCTGTGACTCAAAGGGGAGGATCTTAGTCAGCACGTAGATGTAGGCTGATTGGAAGCCAGACCCCCAGGCAGCAGTTTTTAAAGTATGCAACTCTACCTCTTTCAGGGGAAGACTGGGAGATGGGCATTTCTATGTGCTCCCTCTGCACTGAGCCCTGGGGTAGGGGGGATAGCTAGTTAAGAACTGCTCCTTTGTTTGCTGTTGTCCCGTTGACCTGTGAACACAAGCGCTGCTGGCCACCAGAGCCGAGCTGTCAAGGGATGTCTCCTCTGGGCCACAGCCACAAAAGCCAGGATACCAGACGTGCACACAAGCTCCTTTCAAGGAGACACCAGAAACCTGGGGCTAGGGACTTTCCTGGCGGTCCAGTGGTTAAGACTCTGCGCTTCCAATGAAGGGGGTGCGGGTTTGATCCCTGGTCGGGGAACTAAGATCCCACATGCAACGCGGCACGGACAAAAGATGAAGGAAGGAAGGAAGGAAATAAATAAATCTGGGGCTAGGCAGAAGGAGAGTGCAAAGATGGCACCTGCAAGTCTCCTCCAGGCAAGACTTCTCTTTCCCAAATTTATAACATTTCAGAAAAATCTTTCTCTGAATTTCCACTCTAGCCCACAGTCTCCTCTACTGCCCAGCACATAGTAAATATTCTGTGAAGGAACACTGGCAGGTGGGGAAAACTAGCTGTGCATGTTTTGTGACAGGTGCACATAACCTGTGAAGGTTGGCCTCTGCTCTGACAAGTCGCATCTCTATCAGCCCATGCCCAGACTCAGCAAATGCCCTCAGAGACAAAAGCAGTCACTCATCTCCACTCACCTTGGAAGAGTTCTTTCTGCTCTGGAATTTAGTTCCACTAGACTTCTTTCTATCCATAGCTTTCCAGTGTCTCTAAAAAGAGATATGATTTTGTTAGTTTATCCATTTGTTTTGTAATTGTTACAGTGAATACAATGGTCTGCTGTTACCTTCTACATCCTAACCACTGATTCTAAATATTTTAAATTCCCGTTATGATTTCTTATTTCACTTATTAGTTATTTAAAAGAGATTTTAAGTTTGTACTTTCATAATTTCCAAAACTATGAAGTTTTAAAATTTATCATTTTGTTATTAACTTCTAACTTAATTGTGTGTTGATCACAGAATATGGCCTGTATCAGGGGTTGGCAAACTTTTTCTATAAAGGGCGAGATAATAAATATTTTAGGCTTTGTGGGCCATATAGTCTGTGCCATTGTAGCACAGAAGTAGCCATGGACAATATGTGAATGACTGGTTGTGGCTGTGTTCTAATAAAACTTTATTTACAAAACCAGGTGGCAGGCTGGATTTGGCCTGCAGGCCATAGTTTGCTAACCCCTGGTTTATGTTATATTCAGAAATCTATTAAGGATTGCTTTGTATATATTTTATGTGTGCTTAAAAAGAATATATATTTTCTGATAAAGAGTTATATATATTTATTAAACTTGTTAATTATGTTGTTCAAATCTTCTATATCTTTGTTGATTTTTTTTGTTTGCTTGACCTAACAACAAAGAGAAATATATTTAAATTTCCTCTTAAAATATGGATTTGTCAGATTCTTTCAGCAAGTCTAACAATCTTTGCTTTAACTCTCGAAAGGACAAGGTATTAGAATTGGAAATGCCCGAGGCTAGTTAAGCCTCACCTGCTTTGCCAGCTCTTTACCCAAGCAGGGTTTATATGCTGACCTTACTCCATGGACCGCTGTACTGGAGTCTGAGATATTCCTGCCCGTAGTGAAGGAGCAGGAAGCAATTGTCTTAGGTTATATGCAGGGAGAGGCAGGAGCAAATTTTAAATAACTCTTCTCTAATCTTCGCTATTTTTCACCTATAAAAATAGACATTTCACATGGTACAGTTGATACACACGGATATGGTTGTTTTGTTTGTTGCAGTGGCAATAAAAATGGGATTCTACTCTACACATTACTCTGTATCTAGCTTTTCTGGCTTAACAATACATCGTGGATAACAATTACAATTTATGTCTTTTTTTTATAGCTCTTTACAAGCCTAAATAAAATAATAATCACCAGGTACCCCAGTGCTAATAACAACGTAGTATGTTTTATAGTGAACTGTGGAGGGACAGAGGACAGGGCTGGGCACAAAAATAAATCTGAGGGGGCAGAGGAAAGGAGATTGACATTTCCCAGAGAAACTGACAGGTTAGCCAATGTCCCAGGTCAAATCCATCTTCTTGGAACCACCCGGCATTTCCTCTGACACCTAAAGCACTTGGCATAAAGCAGGTACTGCTCACATGGTGGCTGCTTGGCTCATTTTCTTCAGGTATGTGTACGCTTAATCTGTGTTCTGTCAGCTCTTTGAGGGTTTCATAGTTCTACTCTGCCCCCCCCACTCTCCACTATTCACCCATGCCCTTTGCCTCTTGTGCCTGGTACGTAGAAGGCAGCACTTACTGGGTGAAATTGGAAATCCGTCTCTCCTCTCGAAGAGGGCTAGAGCTACTTGGTCAATCTCTGGGCCCCGGATTCTAGTCTACCTAGATTTCTGAGTCAGCTGGTGAGGACAGCGAATGCTTCTGGGGGGAACACAGGCTGGACTGTCCTGGGATTGAAGCTTGGATCTGAATGGTCAGACAGTGTCTGGAGTTTTGCACAAAAGAGAATTGAATGTGGATCAGCTGGGAGGTTCTTGTGATAGCCCTGGTGCCCTGCGCCTCCAGGGGACTGGAACCCTGTGGGAGCACATAGCTGGCATTTTTTGCTTGAGATTAGGAAGTCTTTTGCTTCCTCTGTGTAGAGGCTTGAATTCAATGGACTGTTGTGGTAGGATGGAGTCTTTTTTTTCAGTATAAATGAGAGATTTGGCTCCAGTTTTTACGAGGTGGTGGGCAAATGAGCTGTCTCTCTGGCGTTGAGTGGAAAGCCGGTTTAAGAGCATGTGGTCACATTTTTGTCCGACATCGTCAAGAGCATAGAGAATCTGTGATTCCAGCCTCAGAAGAGGGAGCTTTTATCTCTGATGTGATTCTCCAAAGACCATCTTTATGCAAGAAGTGTCAGAGCCCCATTTCATAGTAAGTTTCTTTTGATGTTTTATTTTGGTTGAAGATAAATTTCTTATCATCACTCAAGGACTGACATCATCTCCAGATGGTGGTGTCCAGAGAGCCTTCCCAGGCCTGGGAGGTGCTGAGTGGTGGTGGGATGACCAGGCTGAGCGGCAGGTCCCTGTGTTGTATTTCTTCCTGGGCTTCAGTCTGGCTCTCCCTGGGCTAATCATCTCTCTGCCCTCTTCCTTGTGTTGCAAAGGATGTTGGGAGAGCATGAGAGTGCAAGTTCAAAAGAGAATTTAATCTGCTCTTTCACACTCTGCCACAATTTGTTTTCTCTGGGCCTTTTGTTAGCATAGTCTTTGGAGTAGAACTTGCCTAGGGTTTTCTTAGGTTTCTCAATTTTGAGAAGAAATCGTGTAGTGCCCAACTGCAAGTAGACTGAGAAGGGTGGACTGGGATTGGATGTGCAGAGTGGTGAGATGAATGGGTGAATGAACATACAATTGGTTGGATGTGATGAGGAACCTCAGAATGATACAAGAAACATGCTCTGAGGACTGTTTCTTCCAGAAACGAAGTAGATCCTGGCTGTAACGTAGTTACATAAGCATTGATAGTTTAAATGCATAGTCCCAAAACGTGTTCCTAACCAGCCAAGTCATGAATGCACGACCTGAAATAAACCACATGCTAGAGGTGTCAATGAGTTAGGGAGCATGGGAGGCTTGGGCCAGAGTGAGGAATCAGACCCTGTAACCTTTGTTGCACATTCTCCAGAATGTGGGCCGGTCCGCAAGGCCACCCTCATGTCAACCAGCCCAGCTGAAGGGCACGTGTACTTGAAGTAGTTTCTATCATGTTCACTCTTGCTTTAATAAAAGCATTCATAAGTCCGGGGTCTTCTCTTATATTTCGGTCGGTCAGTGATTGTGTCTTCACTAAGAACTCTGGATAAGCATGATTATCATCCTTGGGAGGTCATGGGAAAGAAGATTTTTTTGCAAGAATCCACAGAACTAAGGCTGATGAAAGTCAGAAGGAGGCAGATTTCATCTCAGACATGACCAGCCAACAACGGAAAAGGCTACTTTAAAGGGTGAGATATCACCTACCCAGATCTTGTCTTGCATGGAGATAGGAATAGGACATGAGGTGCCAGGTTCTTTCCAGTTCCCCAGGATTATGCTTTTACCTCCTGGAGTCTCATACCTGGGGCAGTGAATCTCTAAATTGCTAAAATGTTGGTATTTTATCCCCCATCCTCAACCCCATCAAGCCACTTGTCCCATTTCTCTCTGCAGCTGCAGACCCCTACCAGGCCTACTCTCAGAACATCATCTATGAATTCCTCTGTGAGGACCTATCATACTTTTAGTGGGTGAATCCACTTGACTGTAGGCATCTGGAACATGGCTCTCCACTTCAGCAGGTTGCAGAATGGCCAGGAGGACTTGTTAAACACCGATGGTTGGCTCCATCCCCAAAGTTTTCAATTCGATAGTTCTGTGGCAGGGCCTGAGAATGTGCATTTTTAACAAGTTCCCAGGTAATGCCCCTACCACTGGTCCTCACTGGTCCAGGGAGCAGACTTTGAGAATCATTGCCCTAGAGACCCAAGCCAGCCCACTCTCAGTAAGGCCCAAATCTGGAGGGATGGATTAGTAAGTGTTAGGGCACATCCTCCTCCTTCGTTCTTCTCTCCTGTTCTTTTATCAAGGCCCACTTCTCCCTGGCTCAGGGGCCTCAAAGGAAACTCTGACAGAGGCTGATGCATCCCAGACCCAAAGTCACTTCCCCTGGGAAGCTGTCCATGCACTTCCGGGATCAGGTGTTGTGCCTCCCCTTACTTCCTCCTGATGTGACCACGCCCAGTTCACAGTTTGTAACTATAATTCATGTGACTTCTTTTTATTTTATTTTATTTATTTATGTTTTGGCTGTGCTTTGCAGCTCGTAGGATCTTAGTTCCCCGACCAGGGGATTGAACCTGGGCTCTCAGCAGTGAAAGCACCGAGTCCTAACCACTGGACCACCAGGGAATTCCCTCTTGTGACTTTTTTAAAAAATTAATTAATGTATTTATTTATTTCTGGCTGCATTGGGTCTTCGTTGCTGCACGCGGGCTTTCTCTAGTTGTGGCGAGCAGGGACTACTCTTAGTTGCAGTGTGCAGGCTTCTCATTGTGGTGGCTTCTCTTGTTGGCGGAGCATGGGCTCTAGGCAGGCGGCCTTGGGTAGTTGTGGCTCGCGGGCTCTAGAGCGCAGGCTCAGTAGCTGTGGCACACGGGCTTAGTTGCTCCACGGCATGTGGGATCTTCCTGGACCAGGGCTTGAACCTGTGTCTGCTGCATTGGCAAGTGGATTCTTAACCACTGCGCCACCAGGGAAGCCCCCCTCTTGTGACTTCTTAATTAACCTCCCTCTCCTCCAGAGACTGTAAGCTCCATGAGGGCAGGATTTAAGAACAGTAGGAAAGAGGTGGAGGGACAGTGGTAGATCACCCACAGGACCGTGGAAGAACAGGGGTATTTTTCCTGAAAGAAGCTCCTAGTGATGGGAGGAGGAAGGAGGTGACCTGGGACAGTCACTAGGACTTTTGGCTCAGGTCTACCCCAGCTCAGTCTGGCACCAACATATGAGGTTTACCTTCTCTATTTTTTCCACCAATCTGGTCATTTAATATCTCCCCAGATTTAAAAACCTGAGTTGGTGTTTGATTCCACTTATACGAGGTACCTAGAATAGTCAAGTTCATAGAGTCAGAAAGTACATTGGTAGATGCTAGGGGCCGGGGGGTTGGGGGTGGGTAGGGGGAATGGGGAGTTAGTGTTTAAAGGGGACAGAGCTTCAGTTTAGGAAGGTGAAAAATTCGGGAGATGGATGATGGTGAGAGTTGCACAACAGTGTGAATGTACTTAGTGCCACTGAACTGTACAGTTAAATAGGATTAAAATAGTATGTCTTATATTATGTAACTTTTACCACAAAAAAACATTAAAACAAAATGAAAGAATGGAATGAATCTTATACAAGTTTCAAAACTTACAGTTCAATTTTTGTGAACTTGTTTAATGAATACAGTATTGAATTTGGGTTAAACATATTCACATATGTGTTTCTCGTGCTTAATTCTGTTATTTACAGGGTGTTTTCCTTCTACATACTTTAGACTATAAATGCTTTACTTAAATAAATAAATAAAATTAAATAAAAATAAAAACCTGAGTTAGTTTTACTAATCCTGAGCTACTTGCCAGCTCTAAGCCTCAGCTACTGTACCCGTAAAATGAAAAAGTAAAGCCCCAAGGTGGGAGAGATCCAAGTTCAAAACCTGGCTCTGCTGCTGCTGCGTTTCCATGAGTACCTGACTCAACCTCTCTAAGTTTCAGCTTCCCTGGGCATAAGGAAATAGTTTTCTACTTCCTGACGTTGTTGGGAAGCTTCTGGAGTCAATACACAGGAAGTCTTTAGCACAGTGCCTGGCACGCGTGAGGGCTTAGTGCACACAGGTTGCCGTTGTCATCACCATCTTCACCGTCCTCTTCACCATTGTCACCATTCTTGTCCTCCCCACCCAAAGCTTCTGTTAGGGCCCAGTGGGACAAAGAACTTTATAACCATAAAGCAGCCTCTGAATGTCAAGGACGCCAAGGGCCCCAGCCCCTGACCGTGAGGCTGCAGTAACATCCCCTTCATTGGAAACAAGGCCCACACCCTTGCTTCCACAGGATGGTGGAGCAGGCTTCACCCCTTCCAGTCCTTTGGTGACCTTGATACTGTGACAAATGCATCTTTTGTCCCTTTCTGTTTTCAGGACTCTAACTAACCAACCAAAGAACTGTTACCCAAGAGCATTGTTCCCAAGGAAGAAAAGAGCCAAACACCCACACACACCTGCTTTGTGCCAAGAATCTACATTCGGGTTGCAAGGCAGCATATGTTGTCCTTGAAAGTGAGACCAAGTGAAGAGCCAGTAGAGGTGTCTCAAGTCATCCCAAGGCGAGTGAGTAAGCGGCCAAACCCTGGTGGTCTCACTCCTCCCCAAGCCACACCCTCCCTGACCTTTGCATTAGGTACGTTCCTGTCTTTCTCTATAAAACAGGATGAATAAAGAGATACTCAAGTCTCATGATCTCAAAGGGTAGATCCTCGAGTTTAAACCCACTTACTTGACTGAAGAGGCCCAGAGAGGGACAAACACTTTGCCAGGTTACGCAGTGATTTTTAGCTGGACCCAAACTCACTTCAGTTAGGTCTTTCTGTTTGAAGTAACTGGGATAATGTTAACTACAGTGTGATTTTTTTTTTAAAGGTAAATGCTGTAGTGGTGTTCACCATAGCGTAATAGACTGTAAAAGGCCTCTCTCCCCTGAGTACCATTTGCCCTTCTTATTAACCTCAGTGTCTGAGCTGATGCTCTGCTGTTGAAGAAGAGTATAGTACAGGGGTGGAGAGTGCAGGAGCTGGAGCCAGCTGGATCTCCAATCTCAGCTCTGCTACTTACCTGCTGTGTGAAATTGGGAAGTTACTTGACCTCTTTGAGCCTCAGTTTCCTCATCTGTAAAATGGGATAATATTACTTATGATGTGTTCTAGTGAATTAATGTCTTGACTCATCTGTAGCAGTGCCTGACAAATAATATGCCCTCAATAAATGCTAGTTACAATTACCTCCAAGTGAGTTGCTTAAGGGAAAGATGGGAAGTCAATTGATTAGGGGGTTCCTGCTCTCTGATACAGAGCCGAAAACGATTCAAAGAAAGCATAGCTGGAAACCAACAGCCATTGGTAGATGCAAATGAATAGTGGATTTTTCTGTTATTAAAATGCTGGGATATCAGGATCCCTAAATTCAGTTAAATGACACAAGACATGAAGCTTTTTTTTTTAATTGAAGTAGAGTTAATTTATAATGTTGTGAAGCATCTGTTTTGAAATTGTGTTATGTTTGCCAGCTTTTTTGGGAAGGGCAATGTTCGGTTTACACAGATGCTTTAAATTCTGAGGAGGGAGTTGTAGGCAGACCTGTGTGAGTCCCAGAGAGAGGGCCGATGGGCTCCCAGGGGAATTGAGTGATAGAAGAATGCTGGCTCCCAGCAGGAAGGAGGGTGTGCATGCAGAAGGAACCACGGCGGTGGGCCAGTGGAAATGACACCAATTTCTACATGAACTCTGGGCCAAGCAGTCTTTTGACAAAAAGCAACGCTAGTTTGAATGACCTTCAAACTGAGTGCCCTGGGCCAGTCCCTAGGGTTTCTTTTTCCCCTCACTCCTGTCTCCTGGGTAACAGCAGATAGGAAGCCAGCGAAGAAGAGGATGAGAGCATAATCTTCTCTGTCATACGACAGACCCATGGGGTCTTTAAGAAAGAAATACCAATGGGAAATATGTAAGTTTATTCTCTGTTAGGTTGCTTTGGTGATCCAGGGCAGCATTTGAACTAGACTTGGGAAGCTGCCCTGGTATCAGAATGTGTGTGTGTGGAATTTGTTGATGAACAACAGGTTTGAATGTTAGTGGGCAGCTCAGCTCCTGCAGGCTCTCCTTGTAGAGGGCCTGGAGCTGGGGCGTGTGTGATTCTCCCCACCCCAGCATTCAGGATGCTGAGGCGCGAGGAGGGGTGGATGACACGACATAGACTCTGGAGGAGAGGCAGCCCGTGGAGTGGGAAGAGGGCTCTGGACTCTGTGAGAGCTGCACCCGTGCTTGTTTTCCCATGTCCTGCTGTGTGACCTTGAGCAAGTTACAGCACCCCTCTGAATGTCAGCATCTTCATTTATAACTTAGGATCATATGATCCCCCTTGTAACGGTGTTACCAGGATCAAGTGAGAAAATGTATAAGTGCAAAAGCAACTCTTTCTTCTTATGGCATCATCAGTGATTATTGGGCAACAAAGTTTCTTTATGGCCAGCTGCCATTCAGGTCATGCTAATAGCTCCCTTGAGGGGTCCAGGTAGCTTTATATGATCTTCACAATGACCCACTGAGGTAGACAGGAGAGCAGTTGATACCAGGTGACACTCTGAAGCTTGGAGGGGTGAAGCATTTTCCCTGAGACCATTTAGGTAACAGGTGGTGGACCCAGGACTAGAGCGAGCCAGCTCTCTGACTCTTAACTTAGGACTCTTCTATGATAGCCTGCTCTTGGAGGGTTCAATCACCTATTGCTGCGTTAAAAAACCACCCCCATGGGGCTTCCCTGGTGGCGCAGTGGTTGAGAGTCCACCTGCCGATGCAGGGGACACGGGTTCGTGCCCCGGTCCGGGAAGATCCCACATGCTGCGGAGCGGCTGGGCCCGTGAGCCATGGCCGCTGAGCCTGCGCGTCCAGAGCCTGTGCTCCGCAAAGGGAGAGGCCACGGCAGTGAGAGGCCCGCGTACCACAAAAAAACAAAAACAACAACAACACCCCCATACTTTGTGGCTTAAAACAATAAGCTCATGATTCTGTGTTACAGCAATTTGGGCTGAGCTCAGCTGGGTGGTTGTAAAGGAAGACATTTCACCTGTGTCTGTCCTTTTCCTTACTCACACTGAGCACTTCTGGTCACCAAATGGATGGGGTTTCTTTCCCAAACCAAGCAATTCTGTGACACCAGAATTATAGAATGTCCTCTAATTTAACTCAATTCTGACACCATCTACCGACCCCACAGGTTAAAGGCTCAGTCCAACAAGACTGTCTCCCCACCTCCACTTCAATGCCAGTCACAAATCCAGGTTGTCACCTGTGTTTCTGACCAATTGACTGTAGATCAGAGTTTCCCACAACCCCCTCCTCAAGTTTGATTAAATTGCTAGAGCAGCTCACAGAACTCAGGGAAACAGTTTACTTACTAGACTACCAGTTTATTATAAAAGGATATAACTCAGGAACAGCCAAATGGGAAAGATTCATAGGGCAAGGTATGTGGGAAGGGGCATGGAGCTTCCATGCCCTCTCTGGGTGCACCTCCCTCCCAGCATCTCCATATATTCATCAGCCTGGAAGCTCTCTGAACCCCATCCTTTCGGGTGTTCAAGGAGGCTTCAATACATAGGCATGCTTAATTAAATCCCTGGCCGTTGCTGATTAATTTGTCCTCTAGCCCCTGTCCTTTCCCCATAGGTGGGGTGAGGGTGGGGTGGGGAGGGGGCTGAAATTCCAACCCTCAAACCACAGAATTGGTTCCCCTGGCAACCAGCCCCATCCTCATTAACATAAACTCAGGTGCGGTTGAAAGAGGCTTGTTATGAATAACAAGACGCTCCCCTTTATCACTTGAGCTGTTTCAGGAATTGGAGCTGTTTGAGGACAAAAGACCAAATGTTATAACCAAAGATTCTCCCATAATTTTTTATCACTTAGGAAATTACAAGGGCTTTAGGAGCTATGTGCCAGGAACAGGGTTGAAGACCAAATATATATTTCTTATTGTAAATCACAGTATCACAGTGGTTCTGCAGATCTGAGGCAGATGTGACTGGTCTTGGCCGGGCTCACTCCTGTATGTCAGTCAACTCCCTGGTTGGCTGGGGGCTGGCCTCAGATACCCACCTGGGATGACTGTTTCTGCCCCATTGTAGCCTCTCATCATCCAGTAGGCCAGCAGGGGCTTCTTCCCATGACAGCAGTGGCAGGGCTCCCAAGGGCATCAAGAGAGAGTAAGTCCCTCATGTGTAGGCACTTTTCAAGTTTTTTCCTGTGGCACAGTTGCTATTGGCCAGTCGGCCAAAGCAAGTCATTTGCCAATCCCGGGTCTTTGTGGATGGGAACTGCCCAAGGGCCCGGATACAGAGAGACCTATCCATGGTTGCAACAATCTACCATGTGTACAGTGATGGGGGGAGAAGGTGAGTGCCAGGGCTCTGGTCTTTATCCAACCTAGGATTCTGTGCCATGGGCCAGAGGTTGGTGTCCTTACTCTGAGAAGTCTTCTTGGATTTCTAAATATATATCGTTCAAAATATAGTTCCCCACTCTTCGCCTGCCACAATGCACTATAATTGCTCTTTAATTGTTATAAGCTCTGCAAGGACAGGGACCATGTCCGTCTTTTCCACTACAGTGCTCCTAATATCTAGTACAAATAAATACTTGGTGAATGGACATTTGTATAAATTCTCTTTTGAGAATTACAGAGAGGTGTTTTCTCATGCTTCATTGTGGGGCTATATCTGGCAGCTTGATATCCCGACCCGGGCTTCTTGGGGTTAGAATGATCTCTGGCCCACTGTGAGTTGGTAAGTGCAGATAAAATAAAACATTAATAATAATAATGGCCATTTATTTAGTACTGATAGTTGTCGCTTATTAAGTACTTACTGTATGCCAGGCTCTCTGCATGACTTCATCTGCAGTGCCCATCAGGAGAGTTCTAGACTCTACTAGACCTCCAGATTCAACGACTGCCACAGGCCACACTCGGCCCCATTCTGCGTGCAAGGCTGTAAGACAGGAACCACAGCCTGCCGGCAGGGCAAGGCGGAGCGCCTCTTTTCTGAGGGAGTCCGTGTAGCAGTCCACAGACAGGAGGAGACAGGATCTCACTGGGCAGGTGCAGGATTCCTCTCTTGCTTAAAAGCCTCCTGCTCCACAGGAACCAAATTCTCTTGTAGCAGTTCCATAGGGACATTTTCCAGAGTCCCTGCAGGGGACAAGTCAAGAGTCACCTCTCTCAGGAAGCCCAAAGCTATGGCATTCCATCTAGTAGTTATAGTTCTTCCAAACCAGAAGCGGTCTACCAACTAGGGGTCATCTTAACCCTAGGAGATGTTGCTCAGAAATATATTTGACATACTACCCTTACCAGGTAAGCAAGGGAACAGAGCTAAAGCACTAACCTAAGGCCACATTCTAATGCACAAGGGAGAGTTCCCTGGTGGTCTAGTGGTTAGGATTCCTGGCCTTCACAGCTGTGGCCAGGATTCAGTCCCTGGTGAGAGAATTGAGATCCTGCAAGCCGTGTGCCGTGCGGCCAAAAAGAAAAAAAGGTAGAAAAGGGTTACTAATTTTCACCTATTGTTACCCCTGCTTTATAGACAAGGAAACTTAGAGAAGCTCAGTAAGTGGCAGAGCAAGGATTGAGCCCAGGTCCCAGGCTGCATTGCTATTTTAACTGTTAGCCTATCTAGCATAATTAGGAGGAGAACATCTTTTTATAAAAACAAAGTTAAATCATAATTTACCAAGCAAAATCTTTGTTATGCTTAGATCATGTTCTACTTTGGACTGTGCCAGCGACTGGAATTTCATTGGCACTGGGTTGAGGGAGCCTGTTACCTCCTGTCAGTGTCTGTGGAGCAAACTAATAATGGAGCTGGGGATAAAACCAAGCAGGCTTTACACTCCCAGCCAGGTCCCTCCAAACCTTTTTTGGTCATGCACTCTATCAGTAAAATACTTTTGTAGGCATGTTCCCAAATGCATGTGTTTTAATTATTTTGAGATTATATACATGTATGATTCCATATATGTGGAATGTTCCAAATAGACAGATCCATGGAGAAGAAAGTAGATTAGTGGTTGCCAGGGGCTGGGGACTGCTGATGGGTACAGGATTTCTTTCTCTCTTTTTTTTTGGCCACGCCACTCAGCTTGTGGGATCTTAGTTCCCTGACCAAGGATCGAGCCCTCGCCCCCTGCAGTGGAAGAGACGAGTCCTAACCACTGGACCGCCAGGGAATTCCCTACAGGGTTTCTTTTGGGGTTGATGAAAATGTCCTGGAATTAGATAGTGGTGATGTTTGCACAACCTTACGAATACACTGAAAGCACCGAATTATATACATACTTTGAAATGTGAATCTTTTGGTATGTGAATTATAGCTCAATTTTTAAAAAATTATATACATTTAGTAATGTACTAAAAGAATATACACACTATAAAGAATAGCCTAAAAAAGTTATAGAGTGAGATTTAAAAAGTTGTAAATAAAAGTTCTGATAGTATCTTCCCTCACCCCAACAAATTGCCTTGTGCTCTCCCTGTGGAGTCGCTGCTCTAAACCACCTCTGAACAGGCTGTGCCTCCAATTATAAGCCACTTATGTTCTCAGTAAAAGCCCGTTTGCTTTCACAGCTGTTTTGAATTTCAGTACATTTGCTAATCAACCAACAAGAATGATGGTTAACTAACACGTGCTAGGTGCCAAGCACTGTTCTAAGTGCTCTGTTTATGTACACACACCTCATTCCTATGTGGCTCTGTTATTACAGTTATTATCCCCATTTTACAGTTGAGGAAACTGAGGTTCAGATAGGCTAAGTAACGTTTCCAGAGTCAAGGCTATTATGTAGCTGAGTAGGGCTCCAGACCAATCAGCATGACCTCGAGGCTGTGTTCAACACCTACTATGTGCCTAGAACTGGGGACCCACAAAGTCTGCGCACCCTGGGAACTTATTCTCTGATGGGAGAGGGTGGCGATTATCAAGTAAATATCAGACAAGTACTGATATTTCTCAGTTCTCTGAAGGATGTACCACAGCCAAGTTCTGTGTCTTTTCTCATCCAGAAATTCTCGGGATGAAGGAATTAAGTATGAACTTTAAATCAAATTTTGTTTCGGTAAACAAATAACAAAGCAGCCTCACAAATTTTGTTGATGCCTCTGAGCTGGGCCACGGAGACTTTGGGGTGTCAGGGGTGCCAGGTATCCTGCCAAAACCAATTCTGGCAGAATTCACAAACTTTGAATCGGGATTCAGTGGCTGGATGCCCAGCTTACGCCAATGTTTAGGAGCTTGGACTCTTGGCTTACCCTCTGAGAACTGAAAAAGCCTCAAATAGTAGGGAGGCTTTTGGATTTGCTGCCGCACACTAATTGTTAGGCAAATCACATCATATTGTAAGCTGTTCATGATATGTAGTGACAATAAAATGGCTACGAATTTTCAGTTAGGCTATTTGACATTTATTGAATAAGGATTCTTGAATTAGCCTTTCTGTATATGAACTATAAAATCTTTACCCAGTGTAGCTAATAAAAAATGATGAGATCTTGATTAATTTGACATGAAAAGATTTTCATAATATATTGTTCCTTGGAAAAAAGTAGTTTTTAAAGGTATATTGTAGACAGTGTGTGTAATATGCTCTCACACACAAGAGGGGGACAGTATATATTAAGATTTGCTTGTATAGGCACAAAATACTCCTGGAAAGATATACCAGAAACTTACACCATTATTTGCCCAGTGAGGGCAACTGGGCGGCTTGGGAACAAAGGTTCAAGGAGGACTTTTCACCATATGGCTTTTTGCACCTTTTGAATATTAGAGTGAATGTATTGTTTCCAAAATAAAAGAAGAAAAAAACGTATATTATAGCATGGTTCCATTTTTGTGTTGTTATTGGTATGTAGTCATCTGGAAACATAAAGAAGGGATATGTACCAAAATGTTAATAGAGCTTGTCTCTACAGGAATAAAGGTGATTTAAAATTTTAAACTACTTGCCTGTATTTTCTGGCTTTTTTTTTTTTTTTTTGCGGTACGCGGGCCTGTCACTGTTGTGGCCTCTCCCGTTGCGGAGCACAGGCTCCGGACGCGCAGGCTCAGCGGCCATGGCTCACGGGCCCAGCCACTCCGCGGCATGTGGGATCTTCCCGGACGGGGGCACAAACCCGCGTCCCCTGCATTGGCAGGCGGACTCCCAACCACTGCGCCACCAGGGAAGCCCGCTTTCTAGCTTTTTTGTGATGAGTGTGCATTGCTTTTTTTTTTTAATTAATTTATTTTATTTTTGGCTGTGTTGGGTCTTCGTGGCTGTGCGCAGGCTTTCTGTAGTTGTGACTACTGGGGCTATTCTTCGTTGTGGTGTGCGGGCTTCTCATTGTGGTGGCTTGTCTTGTGGAGCACGGGCTCTAGGCGTGCGGGCTTCAGCAGTTGTGGCTCGCGGGCTCTAGAGCGCAGGCTCAGTAGTTGTGGCACACAGGCTTAGTTGCTCCGTGGCATGTGGGATCTTCCCGGACCAGGGCTCGAACCCTTGTGCCCTGCATTGGCAGGTGGATTCTTAACCACTGCGCCACCGGGGAAGCCCAGAAAATTACTTTTTTACCCAGAGATCCTCCCTACCGTGTTTAAATTAGGGGAAAAGAGCGACGCCGTGATGATGATCACACCTCTGAAATGCTGGCCTTTGGAAGCTGTCTTGGCTAATTTCCATTCCTACGTGATTTCCTCCCCAGAGCAGCACCCAATTCCAGACCTCTGTGTAAGCAGAGGAGGCTGTAGTTGGGATGAGGCACCACCTGCAGACTAGGTTCCCGGGAATTTCTTCTGGGATGATATCCTGCCAGAAACCTTATGACAGTTTACTTGGGATTACAGACCCTTTTGGAAGTAGGGGCCTGCACTCTGCCCCTGGTCCTCAGTATCTGGTGTTTAGCTCCCAGATGGGGAACAGGAGCGAGGCTGGTGCACCCCTGACACTGCCTCCTTTGGGCTTTGCTTTTCTCCAGGCATCACTGCCCCTGCTGCTGAGAGCGGAAGAGAAGAAAGGACCTAGGCACAGCAGGTGTCCTCCCCACCATGGGGCAGGCCTGCCAGCGAGGATGGGTAAGATCTCCTCTAGCTTTTCTCTAGCTTCACATGGTCACAGGCACCCCTGCCCGCTCAGCCCACTCCCTCTGGCAGGTGTTACATTAGGGTCCATTTTATAGGAGGGAAGCCCCAGACCAAGAGCACTGCAGGGACCTGTTATGGAACAATTCAGGAGCCCTTCAGATCCGGCCTCTAATTCTCTTTGCAGTTTAATTTTCACCGGGGCCAGAAAGGTCCTGACCAAGGGGAGCCCAGAGGATCATTCATGTAACCCCTCTGCTTAATTGCTTCTTAGACAGTCATGCTGCAAAGTCACAAATGTGCGATGAAAACAAGAGTGTGGCTTTTTCTAAGAGAAACCTTCCTTGGCTGCATTCTACGTTGCCACGTAGAAGCTGAAGCCCATTCTTGCCTCTTACAGAGAGCTTTGCTTCTCCTCTGCGTGTTGAAACACACCCTGGAAAATGTTTACTGGACAAATTATGTTCTGAGTGGCTGCTCATTTTAAATTAACCTGTGCTGCAGAATGCCCCTGTGGGCAAGAACTACAATTGCTCCCTTTTTCAGTTAGGGAAGTAGAGGCACAGTGGTGTTTAAGCCCAAGGGACAAACGCAAGGCTAGTGCCCTGGGGACAGAACTCTCTCACAGCAGTGTCTCAATCACTGCCGTGGCCCAGCCTGTTTGCTCTGTGAAGACTTTCCCCAGGTCAGTGCTTGGATGTCAAATTAGTTCCCAAATAGCATCTGAAAGTGGGGAGGAAGTGCTAGCTCAGGAGGGAGCCGCTTTGGCCTCCAGGTGAGAAGCTTGGGCACACAGTGGGTTGGGTGGGGTGGGGGGACTTTCCCTCAGTCCCGCAGGACTGGTTTAAAATGCCCCCTTCATCATCTCTGAGAAGGGCTTTGCAAAGTGTAACCCAGACACATCCTTCCTACCTTACAGGGCATTGAGAGAAGGACTCGAATCCATTTCTAACCCCCAAGTGGAAGCTCAGTCTCAAGAATCCAAGGCACCTGTTTGGTTATAGTGGGGAGACTCTCTGTGGGTCCCGGGCCTCCGACGCCTCTTCCTTCTCTTCTTCTCCTTTACTCCACAACCAGGGCGAGACAAGTTTTGCCCGCTCTGGGGAAGGAGGAGCACTTCCACACCAGGAGGTTCGTCTGGGATGTCATTGCCACATCTCCTGGTCCCCACTGTCCCCTTCCTGTGCCCCCGCTTGGCTTTGCCAGCCCCAGGCAGAATGCCACCGAGCCTTTAAAGCAGGCCAGGACAGCCTTGGAGAGGTGGCACAAAGCAGCCAGTGTCAGAGGCGCCACGTGGCAGTCAGCAGGCTCGGGCACTGGCACTTGGAGTTCAGGGTCAATCTGTGGGTCTAGGGCTGGTCCTTCATGGTACTTGGGGGTCCAGAGAGAGGAACACGGGCTCTGGGGTCTCAGACCCAAGCTGAAAACCTGTGAGTTGGAGCTTGGTTTGACCCCTCAAGCAGGCCGGTGTAAGTTGGCGTTGTTGCCCTGTGCCTCCGTATAAATCCATGATCTTTTCTGCAGCTGCTGCCGTTTCAGGAGCAGTACCCCGTGCCAGGACTTCACTTTACATGGTCTCCTTTAATTTTCACAAAGGCCCAATAAAGTAGGTATCATTCCCATTTTACAGATGGGGAAACTGAGGCTTAGAGAGGTTATATTACTTGCCTAATTTTGCACAGCTGGTCAGTGGCAGATCCAGAACATAAACTCAGGTCTCTCTGACTCCAAGCCTGTACTCTTTCTATCTCCACGTCAGACTCAAGGCTCAGGGCCAGGCCTGCCGCTCAGACCATAACTGCCTTAGGACAGTTATATTTCAAATTGTTCCAAGCTTAGAAATGTTGTGCTTTGAATATTGAATTCCCACTCTTAATCTAAGGAAGGGCTAGAAATTATATGGTCCATTCAGTTTCTTTCTCCTTGGCTCCTTGGCTATTCCAAGCCCCAGACAGTACTTTTCACTGTCGCCTTACTCTCGATTCTAGGCCTGTAAGTATCTGCAAGGCTTCACGAGAGCCCTTTCAGCAAGAAGTTTGCTCTCGCGGGGTATCAGTATAAAGCCTAGACTGTTGGGGCCTTGGGCACGTGGAAAATTTGCCTGGATTGTCCTGGTCATTTTATGCCGATTCTTGCTTTCCTAGCTTCCCTAGGATCGTGATTTCAATGGAGCTTCTTTGATTTGGGGCCCGCTTAGAAGAGGGCATGGCTTTTCAGTTCATGAACAGCAAACATTTACTGAGCACCTATTCTACGCGAGGCAGGACAAGAAGTGCTGAAAAGATAGGGGCTGCCCTTCAGGGAGGATGCGTAGTTTACCGCTGGTTTTCGCAGGGACTGGTTGCATGTCTGTGAGCTGCTACGCAACCTTCTAGAAACCTCAGTCTCCTTCCTTGTAAAGTGGGATTTCCTCTTGTGCTCTGTCACTCTGGTTTCCACTCCTTCTCACCCACTGAGAGTGGTTTTGTAAGAGTCCCAAGAACAGCAAGAGAGGGCAAGCCCCAGCACAAGCAATTTTTCAAGCCTCCGCTTTCATCCTGTTGCTGTTGTGCTACTGGCCAAAGCGAGTCACACAGCCAATCCCAGAGTCACTGTGGGAGGAGACAACATGAGAGCATAGATACAGAGAGGTGAACTGCTGTGGCTGTTTTCTGCAAATAATTTACTATATCCTCCTTATCCCTTCAGCTGCCATCATGAAGAAATCCACATGGGCCTGTCTCTTGATTGGCATCAGCTCTCCAAATCTATGAGGCAGGGCAAGTTGTAAAAAGGTTATGGAAGGGTGGGGTGCTAACTCACCAAGGATGCTAACTCATCAAGCTGGTCGCTGCTTGTTGCCCACATTCCCTCCATGTTCATCTGGGAAGCAGCTCACCCTGCAATTTGGGGGACACGGTGGGGCGGGGCCAGAGGTCCAGCAGAGACAGACCCCTGTGTTCCCATAGCTCCCTTACACGCCTCTCTAGCAGTTCAGCCAGCTGTGCTTTCATTATTGATGAGCACATGCATTTTCTCTAGAGGACTGTGGATTCCCTGAGGTCAGAGCCACTAGCACAGTGCCTGGCACATTTGTAAGTACCTAATAAACGCTGATGTGAATAGATCTGTGAATCGAAGATTTCTGAGCTCTGCTGCATTTCATCCAGAGAATCGTTTGTCATTGTAGAATTTGCTTAGGTATTTCAATGTTACTTGTAACTACTTTTGCTTTCTGAGCGTGGTTGGTTAACTATAAGCACCAGTATGCTGTGAATGCAAGGTGCATGCCTTTATAACACCTTATCTTGTCCTGTCTTGAAGGGTACAGCAACTGGAAGTCCAATTCAGCCCCCGCTCGCTCAAAGTAAGGTAAG
This sequence comes from Stenella coeruleoalba, assembly GCF_951394435.1. NCBI lineage: Eukaryota > Metazoa > Chordata > Mammalia > Artiodactyla > Delphinidae > Stenella > Stenella coeruleoalba. Next base: position 62,752,480 of record NC_137162.1, on the reverse strand, counting down.
AAACCTAAATGTTCTTTCTGTTTTCTTCTGGAACGTTTTCTGTAAGAGAAACATATTGTACGGCACTTCTCTTTGGGAATTCTGATCATGGTTTTAGTGAGCAGCCCTGCAGTAGATTCTGGGGTGAGGAAGAGCGCTTACCTCTAGTTGCTCCCGCTGGGCCCGGCGCACTGCCACAGGGCAGGGGCTTCCTGAGGGACCTTTGTTACTAGGCTCCCTTTTTAGCCTTTTCTTAGAAGCAAAATGCTAAGCCTCAGAACTACACACTCCAGCCTTGGCGCTGCGTGGCACGCCGACTGTGGGAGAGACTCTGGGGGAGGGACTGGAAAGGTCTCTTCCCGTTCTTGTCTGGTCCAAAGTGCAAGGTCAGGGGCTTCCCTGGTGGCGCAGTGGTTGAGAGTCCGCCTGCTGATGCAGGGGACACGGGTTCGTGCCCCGGTCCGGGAAGATCCCGCATGCTGCGGAGTGGCTGGGCCCGTGAGCCATGGCCACTGAGCCTGCGTGTCCAGAGCCTGTGCTCCGCAACAGGAGAGGCCACAACAGTGAGAGGCCCGCGTACCGCAAAAATACAAAACAAAACAAAAAAACCAAGAAAGCTGAAGAACTCACATTCCCTATTTTCAAAGCTTATAAAGACAGTGTGGTACTGGCATAAGGACAGACATATAAATCAATGGAATACAATTGAACGTCCAGAAATAAACCCTTACAACTTCACAGTCATTTGATTTTTGACAGGGATATCAAAACAGTTCAATGGAGTAAGAACAGTCTCTTCAACAAATGGTGCTGAGACAATCAGATATCCACATGCAAAAGAATGAAGTTGAACCCCTACCTCATACCATATGCAAAAATTAATTCAAAATGGATCAAAGACCTAAATGCAATAGCTAAAATTATAAAACTCTTAGAAGAAAACATAGGTATGAATCTTTGTGACCTTGGATTTGGCAGTGTTTTCTTAATACAACACCTGTTATGGAGTGAACTGTATCCCCCCCAAATTCATATGTTGAAGTCTTAGCCTCAGAATGTGATCATATTTGGAGATAGGATCTTCAAAGAGGTAATTAAACTAAAATGAGGTCTTTAGGGTAGACTCTAATCCACTCTGACTGGTGTTTCTATGAAGAGGAAATCTGAATACACAGAGACGTCAGGGATGTGTGCACACAGAGAGAAGTCCGTGTCAGGAAGGCAGCCATCTGCAAGTCAAGGAGGGAGGCCTCAGAAGAAACCAGACCTGCCAACACCATGCTCTTGGACCTCTAGCCTCCAGAATTGTGAAAAAGTAAATTTCTGTTGCTTAAGCCATCCAGTCTGTGGTATTTTGTTCGGGCAGCCCAACTAATACAATACCAAAAGAATCCCCAAGGTGGAAACAACCAACTGTCTATTAACTGATGAGTGGATAAACCAGCTGTGATATATCCACACAACGGAATATTATTCAGACGTAAAAAAGACTGAAGTTCAGATAGGCGCTACAACATGAATGACCCTTAAAAACACTGTGCTAAATGAAAGAAGCCAGTCACCAGAGACTGTATGACGCCATTTATACGAAATGTCCAGAATAGGCAAATCTGTAGAGACAGAAAGCAGATGGGTGGTTGCCCAGGGCCAGGGAGCGCGGGGGCTGGGGTGGGAAGTGACAGCTAACGGATATGGGTTTCTTTTGGGGATGGTGAAAATATTCTCAAATTGATTGTGGCAAGGATCTTACAACTCTGCAATTGTATTAAAAGTCATTGAATTTTATACTTTGAATGGGTGAATTGTATGGTAGTGAATGACACTCAATAAAATTGTTGCCCCAGAAAAGCATTCCTTTTTTATAGCTGAGAAGTATGATGTATGGATGTACCACAATTTGTTTAACCACTCGCTTGCTCAGGGACATTTGGGTTGCTTCTAGTTTGGGCTGTTATTAATAAAGTGTTCTGAATATTCGTGTACGAATCTTTGTAGGGACACGTGCCTCAACTTTTCTTGGGTAAATACCCAGGAATGGAATTGCTGCATCATGGGGTCGGTGTATATCGTACTTTATTAGAAACAGCCAAACAGTTCCAAAGTAGTTGTATCGCTTTACACTCCCATCTGTCTCATCCATTTTCATGTCGAACATAGACATTTAGGTATGTTTTATAATATACCTAGCGAATTAGTACAGTCGTATGCACTGATAGTTGTAAATTAATATACATATTGAGATACATGATCCAAACATTTTTACTACAGGGGTTTCTGAACAGGCAAGTTCTGTAGCCTGGGGCTAAGAGAGAGTAGATACTGTGCTAAAGGCATTGTATTTGTTTCCTAGGGCCACAAGAACAAATTACCACAAACTGGGTGGCTTAAAATAACAGAAATGTATTGTCTCACAGTTCTGGAGGCCAGAAGACCAAAATCAAGGTGTCAGCAGGGCTGTGCTCCCACCACAGGCTCTAGGGCACTTCTTCCACATCTGGGGGCTCCAGGTGTTCCTTGGTTTATCTTCACATGGCATCTGCCTCTGCCTTCAAGTGACGATTTCTTTTCTCCTCCCTGTGTGTTCTCTTCTGCCTCTTAATCAGGACAGTCGTTGGATTTAGGGCCCACCGGTAATCCAGGCTGATCTGGAGATCCTTAATTACGCATGCAAAGACTCTTTTTCCAAATAAGGTCACATTCACAGGTTGTGAGGGTTAAGACATATCTTTTGGGGGGTGCTCTTCAACCCACTACAGTCCTGTTGTAGCAGAACGAATCAGAAGGAGAAGATGGATTCAAGAGAGTTTGTAGGTTTGATTTGTGTTGTGTTTGTTCTCAAGACACAAGTATAAGTAGACTTGGTGGGGTTTGGTGACAGATCAGATTAGACTAGATGGGGTTTGGGAGGGGAAGGGGCTCACGGATGGTATTCAGGTTTTCAGCTTGGGTGGCAGGGAGACGGTTCTGCCTGGAACACTCTTCCCAAGAGAGAAGAGGAAGCACAGGCACGGCATACTCCCTCATTTTATTCTGGTCTCTGCTCAAATGTCACATCCTCAGAGAAGCCTCTCTTATCCATCCTATCTAAAGTGATACATTCTCTGTTGTTCTTTATTGTAATTTAAATTTTCTCTCTCAAGTTCTAAAAATTGGGAGGTAGTCAATGTGGGGATGATATGGGGCACCTCGGTGACAGTTATCTCATAATCCAAGATGGTTCCTGGATCTCCAGCCTGTCTGTCTGTACTTCAGCCAGCAAGAGGGAAGAAGGAGGGATGACAGAGGGAAAGCTGCACAATCTTAGGAATGGCTCTTGGAAGCTCCCATGAGACCTCACTTTCTTCTTGTTACGTCCTCCCTCCTGATGCACAGCAAAGCCAGTCTACTGACAGCGGGTGGCAGTGAATGAAGTACAGCGTGTACAGCATCTACTGCAGGGCACCAAGGGGCAGCTCGTGCTTGAAAGACTTTCAGGCAAGGGTTTTTTAAAAGGAGCACTAGGGGTGAGGGTTGCAGGGTGTGTGATCAGTTAGCAGACATTCTTCTGATTGGTTGGTGGTGAAGTAACAGGGGGATGTTTCAGGAATCTTATTCATCAGCCTTCTGGTTCCAACCAGTCAGGGGTCTACGTGCTTGTGGTCAGCAAGTCACCACCATCCACTGAGTGGGGGTCTTAATTTCTGCAGAACCACTCAAAGATATGCTTCAGATGTTATCTGTATCCCTTCAGGAGGAACTAGGAAGCCTGTGACTATTGTCCTAATTATTAACTGCTCTTTGGAAATCAGGGAAGGCCAAACAAGAAGGGGGTGAGGGAGCATGGAGGGGCTGGTACCTGGGAAGACCCTGCAGGGGCCTGCTCAGTTTCAGTCCCCACTTTTCGTTAAATTTTATTTTTATTTATTTTTATTTTTGGCTGTGTTGGGTTTTCATTGTTGCACGAGGGCTTTCTCTAGTTGCGGCCAGCGGGAGCTACTCTTTGTTGCGGTGCCCGGGCTCCTCATTTCAGTGGTTTCTCTTGTTGTGGCATGGGGGCTCAGCTGCTGTGGCTCATGGGCTGTAGAGAACAGGCTCAGCAGTTGTGGCGCACGGGCGTAGTTGCTCCGCGGCATGTGGGATCTTCCTGGACCAGGGCTCGAACATGTGTCCCCTGCATTGGCAGGTGGATTCTTAACCACTGCACCACAAGGGAAGCCCCCCCCCCCCCCGCTACCTTTTCTTTGATATTCCTCAATCCTGAGGGGAACAGGGGTAGGAAAAGAAAGGGAATAAAGTTCTGGATAGAGAGGTTAATCATAAACTTGGCAGGGGAACTCAGTTTTAGGGGGACTCAGCTTTACTCTCTGGCCAAAACTTGGTCCCCTGGCCGCATCTAGTTGCAGGCTGACTAGCCTTTATTCTGGGGCGCGGGGCCAGGGCACCTAAACATTAGAGCATTTATTAGTTAGGACACAGGGGAAATGGAAATTGTAGGATGCAGCTGTGTCACATACACTTTGATTTATTTTTCCTCCTAGCGCCTGACATAAGGTACATTTAATTTGTGATTTGTTTACTGTCTGTCTCTCTCCACAGAATGTGGGCAGAGACTCTGTTTTGCTCACCTGTGCATTTCTAGTGAACTAGGAAGTGCAGGGCACCTTAAGTGCGTCAGAAATATTTGTTGAGTGAATAAATGACAAGGGGAGGAATCGAGAAGAAAGGAAGTTTAAGAAGAAGAAATAACTGTGATGGGAGACAAATTGAGTTTCAGGTGCCCATGGGATCTAGGAGTTGATATTTACAGGCAGTTGGAAATATGGGTCTGGAGCTCAGGAGAGAGGTGGAGGCCGCAACTCTTGACAAAAGTGATTCTTTGGGTAGGGCACGTTGGGATGGACCTGCAGAAGACTGAGAGAGGAGGAAATAGTCAGCTCAGCTGATCCACCAAACTAGATGCCCCCCCCCGCCCCTGCACTGGGGGGGGGGGCAGCTGCTTCCACACCTCCCTTATAGGCCCCTCTGTCACGGGATCAGCCTCACCACTTGGTTTGAGAATGCCCTTTGTAAGAGTGAAACCCCTTGGAGGCGATTCTGGGCGCTCCAAGGAGCTCCAGTCCTTTACGTCTCAGCATAGAAAGAATTCAGCGAGAGGCAAAGTGATAGATAAGAGGTGATTTATTAGAATAGGATGCTTGTGAGGCTTACAAGCAGGTGGACAAGAGGGTGCCACACCCTGAGAACTTACTGGGTTACAGTTTTTTTTTAATTAATTAATTAATTTATTTATTTATGGCTGCTTTGGGTCTTTGTTGCTGTGCGCGGGCTTTCTCTAGTTGCGGCGAGCGGGGGATACTCTTCGTTGCGGTGCCCGGGCTTCTCATTGCGGTGGCTTTTCTTGTTGCAGAGCACAGGCTCTAGGCGCACGGGCTTCAGTAGTTGTGGCATGCAGGCTCAGTAGTTGTGGCTCGCGGGCTCTAGAGCGCAGGCTTAGAAGTTGTGGTGCATGGGCTTCGTTGCTCCGCGGCATGTGGGATCTTCCTGGACCAGGGCTTGAGCCTGTGTCCCCTGCATTGGCAGGCAGATTCTTAACCACTGCACCACCAGGGAAGTCCCTGGGCTATAGTTTTATAATCAAAGGAAAAGTGGGGATGGGGAGAAGATCCCCTTCTTCCTCATTCGTTGGTAGATGTCATGCTTCCATCATCAGCTCCTCCTCCAAGTTGGGTGGGGGAGTTTTCTTGTCCCTACGTGGTCAAGCTGGGACTGTCATGGCACTATGGAAAAATTACTTCAGGTCTCAGTACAATGAGGGTCTTTCCCTTTGAAATGTCACCTTTCCATAAATTATTGTTTTTTATGTGTGCAGAGAGCATGTCCTAGGGTCATTAACTTACTGAGCTCACTGGGCAGGATGTGGGTCTCATGCCACTATTGTTTTATTGTTTGGGGGCATGTCTTATGCTTCTGTTGCATGGTTTTGTTGCTAAGCAAGCCTGCTTGGCTTTGTGGTTAAGAAAACTTGCTTTCTTGAGTGATCCTTAACTTACAGGGGTCTCCCATATTTTTTTCTTTACTTACAATTCCCTAGTGGGATTAACTATTTAATTACCTGCTTTGTCCCTTTACTCTGTCCCTATCATTAGGGTTCTGCAGAGCCAGGATCCACGTGCCATGTTTTATAAATCTAACCAAGAGTGGCTCAGTACACTAGGGGAGAAGCTCCCCAACTCAGGTGCTTGCACCCATCTGTGACTGAGCCGTCACTGGCCCTGGTTAAATAAAAGAAATAAGGACAATATAGTAAAATGAATATTTCACCTTGTTAGAGCAGCAGGGTGGCCTTGAGTCAGACTGCCTGGGCTCAGATCCCAGCTGTTCCATCAGTAGCTCTGTGACCTTGGAGAAGTCACTTAATCTCCCTGTGACTCGGTGTTCTTGTCTATAAAATGGGGATAAAATTAGTTTTTACCTCATCGGGTTGTTCTGTGGGTCAAGCAAGTTAGTGTAAGTAAAGAATTTAGAACAATACCTGGTATGTAGTAAGTCCTACCTAAGCACTAGTATTATTATAAAACCAAAGGATTTTGTTTGAAAATCAGCCCTTATGTTTACTTCTCTGGGTTAAAATAGTTCTTCCTTTAGGAAATTATGGTAGTGGGAGATGGAAATTACAATGAAAAAAAATCCTTTCTTAGCAAAATGAAAAGCCAGTGCCTAGGTTTTGTGTGTATGTTTAATTTGCTGGCCTGTGCAATCCCATAGCCTGGGAACCCTGCCTAAGGGTTGACACGGACTCTCCTATGTGAGCATTTCCCTCCATATTTTGGAGCTAATTCTAAGGGGTAGGATTGAGGAGGACCTTCTGTTGGACCTGTGAGCTTGGCTGTGTGTGGGCACTGGGGAGAACTATCCCAGGAAACTCGGGGTAACCAGCAGGGTGATTTAAGATTGCTCTGTTCCAACACGATATGGGCATCCTTTGGGGCAGGAGCTGGCCTCAGTTAAGGAGCAGGGCTGAAGCCAGGCGGGACTCAGCAGTCTGGTTAACCCTTCTTCCTGCGGGCCATTATTCTTTATGCACAGGAGGCGCCTCAGGTTCCGAGGCAATGGAATGAGGATGGGATGTCCAGGAATTGACAGGACCAGACTGGGCTTTCCTTTGGCTTCCCTGAGGGACTGTCACCCCTAAAGGGGAGTAGAAGACTTCTTGGGACAGAAGCTGAGCAAGCTGTCTCTAGGGGGTCAGGCCCTTTCTGAGCCAGGTAAATAGGTCAGGGTTGAGCAAGGGGCAGGCAGGCAGGGACCTTAATGAAACCTGAGAGGGTTGGGACTTGGGTGAAGCAAGAGAGGTGCTTAGGGTGCAAGGCCTCTCAGTCCCGGCCCTAATACCTGAGGCCTTTGGTCTACAAATTCCAGTTATCAGTTGAAAGTTGAAATGCCTACAGGGGCCAGTCAGCTGTGTGTACCAGTGAACAGGTGGGCTGGGTGGGGCCTGGGCAAGCTGCAGCACACCTACCTTGTCTGAAGGGGGCAGTGGTGCTCAGTGCCAGCTGCTTATTGCCAGTGATAACATGGGCTCTGTGTGGCTAGACTTTAGGCGCCAGAAACCTGGATTTTAAAGTGACATGGGCTTCCCTGGTGGCACAGTGGTTGAGAATCTGCCTGCCAATGCAGGGGACGTGGGTTTGAGCCCTGGTCTGGGAAGATCCCACGTGCCGCGGAGCAGCTGGGCCCGTGAGCCACAACTACTGAGCCTGTGCGTCTGGAGCTTGTGCTCCACAACAAGAGAGGCCGCTACAGTGAGAGGCCCGCGCACCGCGATTAAGAGTGGCCCCCGCTCGCCGCAGCTAGAGAAAGCCCTCGCACAGAAACGAAGACCCAACACAGCCAAAAATAAATAAATAATTTAAACTGACATGTCATTTTCAAGTGTTGGCTCATAAAACATTCGGTGGGCCAAATAAGATGTTTTAGCCTGGTGGTTGTCGATCTATAACTTCTGTTGTGATGTTGGAGGGCAGCACTTCGGGCGAATGCGAGAGGAAAGGAGGCAGGCTGAGGTGATTTTCCAACCCCAGACACTCCTCACAGCCTTCTCACGCAGGAAGCAGAACTGTGCAAAGCTGATGAGAAAGTCACGATGGACTTGCGTCCAGTGTGCTCCAGATCTGTAGGACCACTAGGACCCTGGAGGAACCACTGGTCGGCAGCATCCACGAGAGACTGCTGAAAGTCTCCATGCTGAAATCCATTTCAGACATTTCCTCCAGACGTCCCCGTAGAAAGTAAGGGTCTAAATCAGTCATTCTCATTCCTGGTAGTCCCTGGGACTCACCTGGGGAACTTTCAAAATGATGTTTGGGGCTTCCCTGGTGGCGCAGTGGTTGAGAGTCCGCCTGCCGATGCAGGGGACACGGGTTCGTGTCCTGGTCTGGGAAGATCCCACATGCCGCGGAGCGGCTGGGCCCGTGAGCCATGGCCACTGAGCCTGCGCGTCCGGAGCCTGTGCTCCGCAACGGGAGAGGCCACAGCAGCGAGAGGCCTGCGTAGAGAGAAAAAGAAAAAAAAAGGATGTTTGGACAGCACCCCAGGTCAACTCAGCCATCATCTCTGGGGCTGGGGCCTGGGTATCAGCATTTGTAAAAGCTCTCCAGTTCATTCTTTTTTTTTTGGCCGCACCACACGGCTTGAGAGGTCTTAGTTCCCTGACCTAAGTGATTGAACCCGGGCCCACGGCAGTGAAAGCACTGAGTCCTAACCACTGGACCACCAGGGAATTCCCAACACCACGGATCTAACTAATATGAACACTGGGTCAGGGTCCCTTCCTGGTGCTTCTTTTCAGAATGTGCTGTGCACAACAGGCCCCCCACTGTGTCAGGAGTCCAAGATGCTGCCCTGGTGTGGGCACTGGCCTTACTCTTTTCTCTTTTTGCTTTCTCTTTCTCTTTGAGACCTTAAACAAGCTCTTTAAATTCCATAACCCTCATCGACTGATTAAGTGGGGATAATGATATTTGCCCTTCTAACGTCACCAGCCTGTTATCAGGAGAAATGAGGCAATAAATGAGAAACTACTCTGTAAACTGTCAACATTATGCAAGCATTGCTGTTTCAGGTGTGCTGCCAGATGCTGGGGTACAGCTTTCATCCGCTGCAGAGAATTTCTGGTGTAAAGTTCCTAGTGCCATGGGTCTGATGCAAATTGTTTCATTCTGACTTAGCTGCAGCCCTCATTCTCTTACCAGCAGGGGTGTTTTGTGGGTTGGCAGCCCAGCACTGTCTGACCCTCCACCCGCCATCCCAACTCATACAGGAGGAAGCCCAGTAAATGAACAGAGAAACCCAGGGGACTTCTGGGAGAGGGGAGGGCCATCTCGAGGGTGAGGCGAGACCTGTGGAACTAGGTTTCCCATGGTCCAGGTCTTTGCTGCTTTTCCTCAGGGTCTGTGGAGTAATCAGCAAAGGGACTTGGCTGGGGTCCAAGAGATACGTGACAGCAAGAAAAGAGGCAGAGTAATAAAGAAGTGCAAGGGATGATAACTGGCATGGCAGAAAGGGGAGACAGGCCCAGCTCTGAGCCCAGTGTGGGACATAGCAGTGCAGAATGGACTCTGGCCTCAGGAAGCTGTCTGATTGGGGCAGATAAGGCCACCCCCCCAGAAGACAGTCAAAAATATCAGGCAGACTGTTATGACTCAGTGTTACTTATCTGAGAACCAGGCTGCAGTGAGGTAGTGGGGAAGGATGGACAGAGCACTGGCTGGGCAAGATGGCCCACCTGCTGCTTCTCACATTCTTAGTCTGTAAAGAAGAGTCTTGGTCTAGATCTAGATGGACTCTGAGCACAGTCCGAGTTTGCCCTGTGGAGGTGCTGAGGCCTGGGAGACTGCAGTGAGTAGCCGTGGTCAGGGAAGAGTTTACGGGGAGGGTGGGAGAGCTGGGCCTTCGGCGAGAAGGACACCGGTCAGGTGGAGGTGAGTGGAGAGGGCCGAGCAAGCAAGGAGATACGGGCAGGGGCTCCAACAGGATGGACGTGGAGTGGGCCAAGAAGAGTGGGAAGTGGCTTTGCTGTGGCCAACAGTGGAGGAAGAGATAAGCGGGGAAGAGTGGAGTCAGATTACAGAGGGCCTCAGACACCAGGCAGAGACGTTTGAACCACTCCATCAGGAGGGAGGGAGCCACGCAGGGGTTTCGGGCAGGGTTACGCTGTGATTAGGCTGCTTTTTAGCAGGAGTAGTGTGGCTGGGACCTCAGAATGACTTGGATGGCGAGAAGCCAGGAACCAGGAAGTCTTGCAATATTTCTGGCGTGGGCTGCTGAGGACTGAGGGTTGGGAGGAGGCGGTGGGGCAGGCCTAGGGATATTTCTCAGGGAATACTGATAGGTCTTGGGACATGGCTGCATTCAGGGGGTGTGGAGGAGTGAGTCACCTTAAGAAGCAGGTTCTCTCTGGAAGGCAGGGAAGAGAAAGCACTGGCAGCCTCCCTGCCTGCAAACAGAACATCTCCGGGTAGCCAGGCCGTTGGAAGGGTTAGCTTCTCCCTAGCTCCAGTTCAGATAAGACATCTCAGTTGCAGTGGGGGGCTTGGTGATGATGCTGGCTGGGCCTGTGTTAAGGGGTATGTGTGCTCCTGATCGCTGCGCTGGGCTCATTCCACCTTCGAGTGCCAGGCCGTGGGCTGAGTGTGAGACAGAGCAATTAACAAAGCACAGTTCTCGATCCTGCTGAGTCTGGCAGAATCACACTCGCAAGACGCAAACGGCACTTGAGAACAACCAAATTGTTCCCATGCGCCCAATTTTGCTTTATGGCCATGCAGGTGGTATAAGTGTTTGATGGATGCCAGGAAACCTCTCTGTTCCTGGTTTATAATGATACTATCCAGGGGGCAGATCCAGGTTTTGTGAAGCTTTAAAGCTTGAAATAATGTTGGGGAGCCTCTTTGGAAAATAATTCAAAATTACAAATATAAAATTGATAGGGCCTCTGAGGGCCTAGAATTGGGGGAATGCAAGCAAGAAGCCCTGAAGTGTAAACCTCATCAGCTTCCCAGTCAATCTTATGATAATACCTACCATTTATTAATTGTATATTATAAGCAGGTATTTTATTTGTAGTATTTCACAGCAACCAAGGGAGGTAGGTGGGCATTAGTATCTCCATGTTATAGATGAGGAAGCAGGCTCAGAGAGGTGACCCTGGATGCCACAGCCATAAAGCTAGGGGGCAGGGGCTGTGCTCTGGACTGAGGGCTCTGGCCTCAAGGGCCACAACTGAGACCCTCTTCAATTGGTGATGTCAAAGCCATGCCCCTGAGGGCCGTTCTGGACCTAAACCACCCCCTCCTGACTCCACTGTACCTTTCTTAGGCCTGGCCAGGGGCCCCCAGGATCCAGGGCTGGGGTAGAGGTTATGGGGTTGGACACTGGCCATCTCAGGGCACCATGTGGTGCAGCCTTGGTTTAAGTATCATGGCCTATTTAGGCAGAGGCTACATACGACTGGGAGGACAGCAAAACCCAGGGGTGCACTCGTTTTGAAAACACACAGACCCAAAGTCTAATCCTGGATCTACAGCTTTCTGGTTGTACAGCAAGACACATGGCCTCAGCGAGCCTCCACTTGCTTACCCGTTGAATCGGAATAGCAACCACTTCTTTGTATTTTGAGCTCATTCCATGTCCTTTTGTAAGGCAGTAAAGCTCCTGGTGGTGTTTGGCACACAGAAGCAATTAATCTAAGAATCCTATGGTAGCCATCAGTCCTAGTAGCAGCATAAACACCTCTGATTCCTCACTTCCCTTCCCCCCTTTAAAGTCGAATGGTTTTCTAGGGATTCCTCCCAGCCCGGCTAACTTCCTCCGGGAAGTGAGAAAGGTGGCACCTAGGATGGGCGCCCAAACTGTGCCTCAGCCTCCAGCGAGCCTGGGTGCTCAGGGGGCCGGGGGAGGGGGGGGATGGGGACAGGCCGGGGCCTGCAGCTCAAGTCCCGCCCAGCGGGCGTGCGCCCTTCGGGAGGGCCGGCCGAAAGAACCGGTGACTCAGGGGCGGACGCTGTGGGGCGTCGCTCTTGGTTTAGCAACACAAATCCGCCAGCCGGGTATTAGGCCTGGAGGCGCCGCAGCACGGGCGGGCCAGGGTGGGGCGGGGTAGAGTGGTATGATGCTCCGTCGGTGAGGGCCCAGGTGGGGCTCGGCGCTCGGCCCCTTGGGCCCGCGAGAGGCGGTTGGCGTGGTGACCCGGTGCGAGGACCGCGAAGCCTCCGGGATCTCGCTTCCGCCGCCACAGGCCCCGCTCGCTTTCCACGCCCACTTCTTCGAGCCCCCCTCCGGGCGTCTCCCCTTCCACGGAACTCCCAGGGGCGAGCCCTAATTTCCAAGGAAGGGGACCGCCGCCTCTAGGCTGCCCCGTTCGGCAGCAAACCGGGCTGGGCAATGCCTCCTCTTGCGTCCCGAGCCTCCCCGCCTGCGCCCCGCCCGAGCAGGGCGCCGCCACGCGTGACGGTGCGCGCGCGACAGAACCTCCCGTCCCTGCGCCGGCTCCCTACGTGGGGGACGTGCCGGGAGATGCCGGGCTGTGGGGGATTTCACGGCGTCGCCCGCCCCCTTTCCGGCACGGGGAGGAGCAGCCACCGAGCCCCCCCGGCCCTGGCCCGGCCGCGACCGCCCGGCGCTGCAGAGGCGCGCGGCAGCCAATGGGCGCCGAGGAGGTGGGCCGGCTGGAGGCTGTCACCCTCGCGGGGACGGGAGCGCGGAGACTGGGAGCGCGCGAGCCGCCGCCGCGCCCCAGGTCGTGGGGGAGGAGCGGCCGGAGGAGGAGGAGGAGGAGCCGCGGAGCTGCAGCCCGGGGACCACTGCTCACCCAGGCTGCGGAGGACAGACGCCCGCCCCAAGCCTGCCGCCCCGCGTCCCCGACCGCCAGCATGATCGCCGCGCAGCTCCTGGCTTATTACTTCACCGAACTGAAGGATGACCAAGTCAAAAAGGTGAGCCCCCGCCGGCGCCGCCGCCCGGCGCTCTGCCCGCAACGTTGCATTCCGGTATCCGCTCGCCGCCGCAGCCGCCTCCATCCTCCCGCGCCCAGCCTCCCCCAGGCCAGCATTGGTTGGACCGCAGGGCGGTGGGGAAGGCTTCGCCCTTTGATTCTTCCCGGGATCGTATGCTGCGTGTGTGTGTGTGTGTGTGTGTGTGTGTGTGTGTGTGTGTGTGTGTTGGGGGGTGGGGGGGAGACCCCCGAGACTGGGCTGCCTGCTGCAGTGTCCTTGAAACGGGATGTGGATGTCAAATGGGCCCCCGGGCCGTGCAGGGAGGGTGACCGTGTGGCAACTGGTGGGTTGGTCCACAGGGCCTGTTTGGTACGGTCCAAGCGCCATGGGCGGAGGAGTGATCACAGAGATGCTGGGGAGGTGAGCGCGCAGCAGGCGGGGGTGCTGGCTGGAGGCCATGCATCCCATATTTGGGGTTCCCGGTGGAGGGCGTCGGGTGCCCGGAAAAGCTTTCACCCCGGCTCTCCCAGTTGTTGCGGCTGCTCCTTAATCTGAAGACGGGGCGACCGGCACGGCTTCCTGGAACAAGGAGAAGCGTGGAGGCCACCGGAAACTTTGCTCATAGGCCTCAGGTCTGGAGCGGCATGTCTGAATGGAATTTTTTTATCCCTCTCCGTGACCACTCTGCTCTCTTAAGCTGTAATTTCCAGCCAGCCCAGGGAGCTCAAATAAGAGACTGGTCTTTTGAGTCGGATGGAGGCCTTGACATGTATGCTTGTGGCATGTGTGTACTTGCACAAGGACACATTTCCCTACCCTGAGGTATTGCTGCCTTTAACTTATGTCTAACATAAAATCCTGTCTGCTGGCAGGTGTTAAAGGTGTATCTCTCCCTTATACCCGCTTTGGCGTCAAGTTTTTGAGAAACAGCCTAAGCTGTAGGGAAAGACGCCCATTTTATCATTGCCACGCCTGACAGATCTCCTGACCCATCCACACCCAGAATGGGTGACATTATTGCTGGGATAAGCTGGGGTGGACAGCAAAGTCAACCTGACTTTGGAGTTCAAACAAAGGAGCTGTACCTACAGGTGAGAGGCAGGAGCCACAGGTCTGCAGCCACAGGATGTTCAGTGCTCTTCTTAACCACCCAAGACAGCCCCCTCCTCTGGCACAAGAGGAAACGGGCCTGCTAAGGGCAGTGACCTCATCAAGGTCACCCGAGGAGTTAGAGGGAGAGCCAGGGCGGGACCCAGGTCTCCGCCTCCCTCTACTGGGAACTTGACTGAGGCTCCTCCTGGAAGTCAGCTGAGGGGGAGGTGCTGAGACAAAGGCATTGGGGATGCTGCTTGGATCCTGGGTCCTGCGCTGAGTGGGGACCAGAGTTGGGTAGTTAGGAGAGAGGCCTGGGAATCTGCCACGGTCCCTCATGGCTACAAGTGGCAGTGACTATAGAGTTGTCAAACCGTGGGACTCATGCTCACTCCCGTGGAGCACCCTGGAGCCTCCTTCTGACCACTGAGCTTGGGGAGCTCTGCACGTCAACATGTGCATTTCACCAGTTTTCTTCAGTGGTGTTGTGTATCCTTGATGTTCTTCCCATTTCACAGTGGGGGATTTAAGGCATAGATGAGTTCACTGCCCTCTCCCTGCACACGGTGCCCTCTGTAGCTCAAGACAGCGGATCACTGAGGTGGGGACCCGAATGACCTTGTAAGCCTCCAGCATCCACAACCACCAACGTCTGTGTGGCCGCCAGGGGCCATGCTGGGTTGAGGTTTGGACTGCCCTCAGTGGGGCCTATTTTATCAGGCACGCAGTATCTAGTGTGGCCCCAGAGCCCTCCACTCTCGTGGTGGCCTGATTCACACTCTATCCACCAGGCTCCTGTAGGCATCTGACTGTGTGACTTCTGAATCGATTGATCCTCAAGTCCCTCCTCTGAGACTGGCATTCTGAAATTCCCTCCCCGCCCTCCTCTGGCGTCAGAACCTTGCTGGAGGTGGGTCTTGAGGCCAGAGCTTCCACCAGATAATATTATTGGTCAAGGAGAGTCTTGAAAACAGGCTGGCTTTCTTGCACCTCATGGAGGAGTTCTCAGGCTGCTTTCTATGGGGGGAGTATGTGGATTCCTGCCAGGGGGTCACCTCGGCCTTCGTGATGGGCATTGTGACTCTGCCATCCGTGATTGTGGTTCTCAGGAAGCTTCCTGGGCCTCCTGAGCACATAGTGGGCACTTGTTCTGATGGCCTAGTCAGTTTTCCCGGCCCCTACTCGAGCAGATCCTGGGAGACTCCATGTGCTCTCCTGGGACTCAGGACTTTTTAGAGACCAGCTTTTCCTACCTACCACTTACCCTGGGACTCCAAGGTACGTCCTCCACTTGCAGGACTCCAAGCCCTGTTCCTCCTGCGGGAACTGGGCCCTACCTGCAACCTGATGAGGACCCAGTGCAGACAGCCCCCACCCCGCCGCACCTGCCAGTGTGGGCAGCCATGGTGATTCAGCCCTCCAGCCCTAGGTGGCCTCTGGAGCTCTGGAGACAGCGCTGGCATCCCACACTAATCCTCATCCATCTACTTGCCCTCTGGCCTGGGTGTAGAGGGAAGATGGGGATGGTGCCAGGGAAGGTTTGTGGGATTGCTCAGGATACAAAAGTGATCGTGAAGGGGTATCATTTCTCCCCCCGTTGCCTATGAGACACATCAGTAATTCAGCCTCATAAATATATCCTGGGTTGAAACAGGCCAAGCATCTGGCTTCGCAGCCTGGAGTCCCATCTTCCAGACTGCATCTGCATAGTGTTGGATGATGTGGTGCGGTGAAAAGGGTGTTGTGGCATTAGACTGAAGTTAAGTATAAAACATAGATTTCCCTTTTACTCTTCTAGTGCTTTTAGGAGGAAAAGGATGCACATGTGTGCTTGTGAAAGGTTCCGTTCATCAGAATACCAGACATCTGTTAATTCTGCAGCTAGAGCCTGGGTCTTTTTTTTTTTTTAAATTATTTATTTTATTTATTTTTGGCTGTGTTGGGTCTTTGTTGCTGCACGCAGGCTTTCTCTAATTATGTCGATGGGCTTCTCACTGTGGTGGCTTCTCTTGTTGCGGAGCTTGGGCTCTAGGCATGCAGGCTTCAGTAGTTGTGCATGGGCTCAGTAGCTGTGGCTCGCGGGCTCTAGAGCGCAGGCTCAGTAGTTGTAGAGCCTGGGTCTTTTGACCTCCAAGTAACTTTTACTTTTAACTTTTACATGCCTCTCATCTTGCGTGCTTCCTCCACTTGGGTTAGCCATTAAGAGCTCGAAGGAGGGTAAAGGATCACGTAGTGCTCTGTTCCTTTAGGAAAGGAAGCTGGGTCCAGCAAGGTCAGAACTGGGCCTCTAAAGAAAAACTAGACGTCCTTTCCTTCAGGGTTGACAGATGGTGAGCAAATGCCAGTGGATTTTCTCTGGGAGGGATCCCCATGATCCTAAGGAATCCCCATAAGCAGGTGAGCAACAGGTGTGATTTGTCCAATGGCTGAACCCAGAGTCCTCGAGTGGTTGGCTCAGGAAGGCAGAGGAGAGTATGCTTAGCAGTTAAAAGGCTACCAAGTTCTTTTTCCTTGGAGCCCATGTATTCCAGCGGCAAAAGCAAGCATTTAAAAAATGCCCATTTCCGTATTGCTCGGGGGGTGAGAGAGATGAGAGTTAGAAAATTATGAAAACTATCTCATGCACCTTTTGATCTGGTGTTATACAAGCATCCAGTAAGAGCCTCACTCCCTGGGGAATCTTCATTTCATAATCCCTGTCCCCTCTGCCTTGGATGTTCCTTGGAGTTCTCCCCCTAAGAAAATGCCCAGCACTTCATTTGGTTTGATAATTTGGGATTGTCGTGAGGGAATAAACTGGGAAAGTGGGTGGGTATGCAGGACTTTCACATCTGGCCGTGCTGCACTGTCCTCCCACATTCCTCCTGTTTTCTGGAGAAAAGACTGATTTGTCTCCATGTGTGTCTGCAGTCAGGGGTTCCTGCCTGATAGAATTAGCCACTGGAGTCAGTGCTGAACATGCCTGAGGAGGCCCTGGAGGAGATGCTGGATAGAGAGGCATCCATACAGCTCCGTGTCCAGGAAGCAGTCATGGCTAGACAGCAGGCACCTGCTTATTGATTTGAGGCCCTTTAGAATCAAATCCGATCATGGGAACTCAATCATTTCTTCAGAAAATGTTTGAGTCCTTTATTATGTGCAGAGTATTGTGCTAGGATGGGGTGACAGCTATAAACCTGGTAGAAATAGTCCCTATTCTCATGGAGTATAAATAATTATTTGCTGTCTTATGATAAGTGCAAAACAGAGAATGCTATGAGAGCTATAGGGGCCAGTGGTCAGATCTTGGGTGGGAAATCACTAGCCTAAGAGTTGCTTAAAGCCAGGCTGTAAGGAATTCCCTTGTGGTCCAGTGGTTAGGACTTGGCACTTTCACTGCCGAGGGCCTGAGTTCGATCCCTGGTTGGGGAACTAAGATCCCACAAGCTGTGCAGCACGGCCAAAAAAAAAAAAAAGAAAAAAAATCAGGCTCTAAATGTACAAATGGAAATATTATACTTAGAAACTTCGTAAGGGAGAGTTGAATAGATAGTTACCAAAATGTAGCTTTGCTTTCTTTTTTTTTTATTATAAATTTATTTTTATTTATATTATTTACTTTTGGCTGCATTAGGTCTTCGCTGCTGCACTCGGGCTTTCTTTAGTTGCGGCGAGCGGGGGCTACTCTTCGTTGCGGTGCACGGCCTTCTCATTTCAGTGGCTTCTCTTGTTGCGGAGCACAGGCTCTAGGCACGTGGGCTTCAGTAGTTATGGCACACGGGCTCAGTAGTTGTGGCTCACGGGTTCTAGAGTGCAGGCTCAGTAGTTGTGGTACACGGGCTTAGTTGCTCCGCAGCATGTGGGATCTTCCCGTACCAGGGCTTGAACCTGTATCCCCTGCACTGGCAGGCGGATTCTTAACCACTGCGCCACCAGGGAAGTCCCTTGCTTTCTCTTTTTTTTAATGCGTTGTTGTCGCTGAGCATCCCAAGACACCTTCTGGGTGCCATATCAGCTATCAATTGTGTGTGTAGCTATATGTGTGCGTGTATGTATATATGTCTGTCTATACCTAACAATACACATAGACACACTAACGTGCACATGTGTGTGTGTATGCTTTCATCTGATCTTTCAGAAACCTGAGCGATGATGTCACGATAGGAAGTATTATTCCTGAGCTCCCGGGGCAGCTCCCTCCCCCTCGCAGCTCCTCCCCTGGACATCCTGCTGCCTTGTGTACAGTGGACAGAAGGCAGAGATTTTATTCCCCATTTAGAAACAGGGACTGACTGGAGGCCCAGAGGAGATGAATGACTCTCAAGGTCTTAGAAAATCTGGAATGGGATCCATAGGGCCATTCTTGCTCCCCCCACTTCTTTCCTTTAGGAGAAAAACCCATCTTTGTTGATTTGAACAATTTAACTTAGAACCTGTATTTTAATTCTCTCCCCCACAAATCAATACATATGAGTTAATTTTTTATTATGAAATATTCGGGGTGTGTAAAAAATATTGAAATTAACATAACAAACACTTGTGTATCCACTCCTCAGCTTGCGAGGTAACAGACACAATTACAATTACATTACAGACACGACTAAAACCCCTTCTATGCCCGTCTTCAAGTCACATTCATTTCTCCTCCCAGAGATGACCTCTGTCCTGAGTTTGGTGTTTTATCATTTCCTGCATGTTTTAATATTTTTATTACATATCATGTATCTATGAACAGTATGTAGTGTTACTTTATATGGCTTTAACCTTTTGTAAATGGTGTTATCCTGTTTGTATCCTTCTGCAACTTGCTTTTTTTTAAGCTCAACGTTGTATATTTGACATTCTTCCATGTTGATCTGTATACCTCTGTTTCATCAGTTTAAACTGCCGTATGCCCTTACATTGTGTGAATACACCAAACTAATTTATCTGTTCTTTTGGTAAGCCTTTGAGTTTCTGATTTTTCAAATTACAGACAGTGCCCCCATGATCCTTCTGTACACACGTAAGTTGCTCTAGGCTGTGTTTCTAGGGCTGAAATCGCTCAGTGGAGGAGTGAGTGCATCTTCCCACTTTTAAGATTTTGCCAAATTTCCTCCGTGGTCATGTCAGCTCCCAGTCCAGTCAGAAGTTTGTACAGGTTCATATGGTTCCACAGCCAACCCTTGGTTACAGTAAAACCTTAAAATTTTTTAATAGGTAATTTTGAAAAAAACTGTTTCTTCCCAGCCATTTCCACTCACATACAACATTTGAGCTTGGCTTAAAATTAGCCATTTCCTAGTTTACCTTATGAAGGGGAGCCCTTGCTGCCCAGTGTTACTGAGTGAGGTTGACAGCTCACTGTGAGCAGTGCCCACCCCATTGGCTGTTAGCACAGTGCCCAAGTGGTGGCGGGGTAGGGCGTACAGAGAGAGGCTCGTGAAGGCTCTCTGTGTCCCCTTGTGCTCTAGCATGAATTCGTTAAACTTTTCTGGGAATTAAAACAAACAAGTGTGCTTTTGCCTGTACACACTCTCTTCCTGGGTGGATCTGACTGGGGCAGGGCTGGCTTATCTGTCCCCTAAACGTTTCTCTATTACAGAAAGCTCATGCCGGCAGCCTCTCTCAGACTATCTTCCGTAAAAGGAGAGGGTGGCTGTGCGCCACCTGCCCCCCGCCCCCCACCAAGGCACACTGCAGTGTGAGGTCTGCAGCCCAGCCCTTTGCAAATGCGGTCCCTGGGGAGGCAGAAAATGTCAGATCACGTTCATCTGATTGCATGCTTGGTTACAGGCTCTCAGACGCCGAGGCCTTGAGGGGGCCTTGGAGGGAAGGGTGCACTGAATGCCTACTAGGGGCCTCTCTTTCTTAAAATGGGTCTTATTTAATCATCAGTAGTAACAATACTAATCGAAGCCAACATATATAATGCCTGTCACATTTGCTGCACCAAAGGCATCCTCACAGGTCCCCCGTGAGGTGGGTACCCTTATGATCGCCACTTTTGGATGAGGACTCTGAGGCTCAGATATAAACAGAAGAGCCAGCATTCAGACGCATTAAGTCTTCTGGCAGAGCCCCTGCTTTTTTTTTTTTTTTTAATTGAGATATAAGTCACATACCATAAAACATAGCATTTAAACAATTTTTTTTAAATAAATTCATTTATTTTATCTTTGGCTGCATTGGGTCTTCGTTGCTGCACACGGGCTTTTTCTAGTTGTGGTGAGTGGAGGCTACTCTTCGTTCTGGCGCGTGGGCTTCTCATTGCGGTGGCTTCTTTTATTGCGGAGCACGGGCTCTAGGCGTGTGGGCTTCAGTAGTTGTGGCATGCAGTCTCAGTAGTTGTGGCTAGCGGGCTCTAGAGCGCAGGCTCAGTAGCTGTGGCGCACGGGCTTAGTTGCTCTGTGGCATGTGGGATCTTCCCGGACCAGGGCTCGAACCCGTGTCCCCTGCATTGGCAGGCAGATTCTTAACCACTGCGCCACCAGGGAAGCCCAACTTACCATTTTAAAGAGTGCAAGTCTGTGGTGTCTAGTATGTTCACAAGGTTGTACAAACGTCACCACCATCTATTTCCAGAACATTTTCATCACCCTCAAAAGAAACCCCATACCCATTAAGCAGTCACTCCCCATTGCTCCCTCCACCCTGATATCTACTTTCTTCTTTTAATGGATTTGCTTCTTCTGGACGTTTCATATGAATGGAATTATATAATGTGTGACCTTTGTGTCTGGTTTCTTTCACTTAGCATGTTTTCAAGGTTCATTCATACTATAGCATGTTTGAGTACTTCAGTTCTTTTTATTACTGAATAATATTGAGTTGTTTCTCTATACCACATTTTGTTTATGCATTTGTTAGTTGAGGGACATTTGGGTTGTTTCCACTTTGCGGCTGTTATGATAATGCTGATGTGAACGGTTTTCCCTGTGTGGACATACGTTTTCATTTCTCTTGGGTATGTGTGTAGGAGTGGAATTGCTGGGAGAGCCCCTGCTTCTGTCCACCTGAGGAAGGCATCATCTCCATTTAGAAATGAGGACACTGAGGTCCCCACGTAGTGAAGTGACTTGCTGACCACACAGCTCATGAGTGATAGGGACAGAAACACTACCAGGTCCCCTGACTCAGAAACCCATGTTCTTTCCACCATAACACATCCAACTCTGATTTTGCTGTTGAGGGAAACAGATTCAAGGAAGGAAAGAGGCGGGGCCAGGGCAGAGCTGGGCATGAGACCCTCCATACTCCCCCGATTCCCATTCCCCATCCTCCCCTTCCTCCCCATCCTCCCCTTCCTCCCCTTCCTCCCCATCCTCCCCTTCCTCTCCTTCCTCTCCATCCTTCCCTTCCTCCCCATCCTCCCCATCCTCCCCTTCCTCCCCATCCTCCCCATCCTCCCCATCCTCCCCATCCTCCCCTTCCTCTTCTTCCTCCCCATCCTCCCCATCCTCCCCATCCTCCCCTTCCTCCCCTTCCTCCCCTTCCTCCCCATCCTCTCCATCCTCCTCATCCTCCCCATCCTCCCCAGCATCAGCACACTGGTTTGTGCCTGCCATCCCCACCCCTCCACCCCTCCACCCCCAAGCTGCTCAGTGTTGACCAGCTCCCTCCACTTGGGCAGGAAATTGACCCAATAAAGTCTTTTACAGTGAATGTTAGGGATTTTCTCTGGTTTTCAAATTTTTCTCTGTACCCTTTTCATTTGTCCCCTTCCCTCCATCCTGTTTGCAATTAAAAGAGGACACTTGGGGAGGCCAGTGCTTTCCCTGAAAGACCTCCCCATGCTTCCTATAAGGCATTATTCTAGCTTTCTCTCCCAGCTTCTGCCTGGCCCTACTGTAAGCAGCTGATTTCCTTGACTGATTGACACGTGGGGTTTGCCTTCAGCCTTGTTGTTCAGTCTGATCTCATTTCTCTAATGTCCCCTGGTGCCTTCCGGGACCCTCTCTGGGTGGGTGGGGTGAGTTGAGTTGGAGACCCGCAGGCCATCCTTGTAACAAAGACACCAAGTCACATTTGCAAAGTTCTTTTCCACTCTCAAAATACTTTTACATGCTTGAGTTAGTGAAGTCCTTCTGGCAAGCTTGGGTGTAGGTGTTTCTTTCTGCATCTTACATGTGGGGCAGGCAAGCTTCAGGAAGTGGAAGTGATCTGATCTTTGGTGGCCAGAGAACAGAGGGCTGGGATGGAGACACAGGTCTGTCTGACACTAGTAGGCAGCTGTCACTGTCATGCAGATCCAGGACTTCGGTCCAGGGCTTCAGGCTTCTAAAGCAGTGCATTGCAGTGGGCTCCCAGCAGAAATCATCACCCAAGGCTCCCACGATGGGGATGTGATTGGAGTGCTAGAGCCGTGCTGTCCACAACAGTAGCCACCAGCCACATGTGGCTCTTGAGCACCTGAAATGTGGCAAGTCTGGTTTGAGCTGTGCTGTTGAACATAAAATACAGGATTTTGAAGACTCTGTATGACAAAGATACATAAAATAGCTCGTTGATCATTTAAAAAATATTACATGTGGGAATAATATGTTGGATATATTGGGTTAAATGTTATTAAAATTAATTTCACCTGTTTCTAAAAATCTGGCTACTAGAAAATGTTAAATTACATATGTGGCTTGCATTGTATTCCTACTGGAAGCACTCTGCTAGACAGGAAATTTTATGCTTCAGAAGTTCAGGCAGAGGCACTCTGCATTTAAGGCAGTGGGTTCCTGCGGTCCTTGGGCCTCAATTTCCTCATCTATAAAGCCAGGAGCCTGGAATCCTTTATCTCTCAAGGATCCCTCTAGCTTGAGCAGTGTTGTTAGGTGGACATCAAGCTCTCTGGGGCTCAGTTTCCTTATCTGTCAGATGGGGTAAATGATTCCTACCTCACTATCTGCCCATTTATCAAATCAGAGAATGGATATGGAAACACTTGGAAAGCGTACTGAACTGTACAAATGTCAGATGTTATCATCGTTGTTCACCTGGAACACACCTGTAGGCACCTGCCGAGGCATGGTGGGGGAGTGTAGCTTCCTGGATAACAGAGGGTAAGCGGACAGAGCCCTGAGCCGGGGCAGGGATCCTGGGTACCATTCTGCTTTGCCACCATGGGATTTTGAAAAGCCTGTGTTCTGAGGAATCTATGGTGTCATGGAGCTCCTATGCCCACCATATGAAGACGAGAGGGCAGTTTTCATTGTTGCTTTTTTACTGATGGAAAAACACAGAGATGGAAGTGACTTGCCCAAGGTTATAGAAGGAATCTGTATAGCTGGAGGAGGCCTGAAGCCCTTCACTTTCCAGCCCAGTCTGCTCCCATCACTGCAGTATTTGCGAGCCATGGCTCTGGGGTCTGGTTGTCTCATAGTGAAAGCAGAGCTGTCCGTACTTCGGACCCTCTCTTCCCTCTCGTCTGGAGGCACCTGGCACATTGGGAACTGTGAGTCTGGTGCCTGGCCCTGCCAAAGCCATTGACCGTGAGGCCCAGAACGAAGCCTGTTGTTCTTGCCCCGCCACATTCCAGGGCTGTTCTGTTCCCCTTGAGGGACTGGGTACCTCCTTTATTTTTAGCTAGTTCAGTGTGACAGCTTTGTTCTTGTCTGGGCAAGGGCCTGGTCTCTCACCAGCGGAAAGTGCCTCTTATCTTGAGCCAAGGTCACCAGGAGGACCTTGGGCATGACCCCACGGCCTTCTGTGGTCCTCCTAGCAAGAGGAGTCTGGGGAAGTAGGGAGGGAGCACCGGGGCTGGGGTCTGAAGCCAGAGCCACCCTGGGTGCTGGATGCTCGGGCCTTTCGCTTGGCTTCACGCCCCGGGTTCCTCCCATGTAAAACAGGGCTGATAGTGCCCACCCTGCAAGTGTGCAGCTTGGATCAGGGCAGGCGGAAGTGCCCAGCAGGGGACCCATCCTTGCTGACCGTTACATCACAGTTCCCAGAACCTCAGTTTCCTCATCAAGAATGGGGATCCCGTTTTCCTCCGGATTTGCTCTGATTAAACAGAAGTGTTGTATGTGTGAACAGTCCATGGTGCTTCATAGGTGCTGCGTCCATGCTCACTGAAATGGAACTCACAGTTCAGAGGCGTCCATTAAATGATAGATAAGGCACCGAGAGCTGTGTCTGAATTTTGGAAAAGGACTGGAGAAGGGAACCCTCCCCTCATAGTGTGTGAACATGCCGAAGGGACCCTGATGCGCTGGGGATGTTCGCACGCACAGCTTTCACTGAGAAGCCTCTAACGTGGGATTTATTTTCCCAAACACATTTCCTCTTTCAGATATTCCACAGTCTCTGGGAGCCTTGAAGAGCGGAGCCTCCTGATTATCTGTAGAGCGTTTATATGTCCCCTTGGGCCTTGAGGTGCAGATGTTGTGAGGCGAAGCAGGCGTCTGAGAGCGCCTGGAACTCTCCATCACTCAGGGAGGGGCTGTTGGCTCCACGCAGGTCGCCCTCAGGCTGAAGTGAGGGGCTGGTGCTGGAGAAGGGCTGGGTCATTCAGGGAACAGGAGTCTCCGGCCTTATCTGAGCCAGCAGACCCTTCCGAGAAGACCTCCCGGGCCAAGCGTCTCCAGAGGCCTTCCTGCCCCTCCAGGAGAGCAGCCACTCAGCCCAGCTGAGAAGCCACCTGAGGGGGTGGGGACACAAGGAAGTTGGAAGCGTGGCCCCTGCACCCCTGGCACTCGCAGTCTAGCTGGAGGCGTGCACCATGCACGTGTTGCTGCGGCGCGGGCAGATCGCTCCTACGTAGCACGAGGGCCGAGGGGATGCCGAGGAGAGCGGCAGCTGGTGCTGGGCGGGCGGATCATGGTACCCCCTTCGGAGGAGGTGGGTGTGGAGTGGAGTGCAGAGAGGCAGTTACAGGCCAAGCCAGCCGAGTAATAGAGGGGGATCTGTGAGGAAGGACCGTCGGGGGTGCAGAGGGCAGGAGGGTGCCGGGAGCAGATGATCCTGGTAGGGAACCCACAGGGTCCAAAATGTCTCTCCTTGTGGCCAGTGCCCTCTCTGCTCAGGTACCAGCTGCCAAAAGCAGGATAGAAATGTAGGTTCCTTGCGGCCGACACCCTTGGCAGTGAGGTGGGGCTGGGCAGGCAGGAAGAGGGTTGGACCTGCAGGAGGAGGGCTTGGGATGGGACCCACCACGGCGGAGGGTCCCATCAGGCCAGGACCTTTGGGCTTGCTATGGCCTTTGAACTTCCTTCCCAGGATTGTGTGAAAGGGGAAATGAGCAGTTCAGATCCCTGGTAGCTGCTGGAGGGTGAATGAGGCTTCCAGAATAATCAGGCCGGAGCAGCGTGCTTTCTGCAAGGCAAGGGAGCCATGCTGCTCCTGCAGTGGATGGAGCTGTGGCATTACTGCCACCATGTTCCCACGTCTCGCTGCTCTCGGAAGCCCTGGGCCTGGGTTCGCCCTGGCCTGAGCAAGAAAGGTACTGAGGAGGGACCACAGAACCAGGAACTTGGTGTCTACTCCGGTTTTCTTGCTGACCAGCGGTCACCGTGGCCAGTCGAATAACCTCTCTAGCCTCTAATTTTTCCTTAGGGCATTGAATGTGATGGCACCTGCCCTGCTTCTCTGGACAGGATAGTTTAAGGACCAGCGTGTGAAAGTGCTATGCAAAGTAGAGAGGCCTTCCTAGGTCAGAGTCAGGTGAACACACCCACATTACAGATGGAAAGACTGAGGTGCCTGCAGGATGGCAAAGCTGGAGTCTGGCGCAGGTGTTTGTACTACCCAGTCCATGTCCCATCATTGAGCCAGGTAGGGTCCTGAGAAAATCTAAGTATGGCTGGTAGTGTGAGTCTTAGAGGCAGTTCCCCGAGGAAATAGAGGAGGAGTTAAGGTTTCAAGGGAGAAACTGCTTATAATGTGATTCCATTTTTTGTAAAATGAAATACAAAAAGACCCAAGCCCTGTATGTATGAATGTTTGTTTAGGTAGGAAAACTGTCCTAGAACATAAAGCTCTTTTAGCAGGGATTTCTCTGGGGAGATGGAGGGAAGAACTCAGACTTTTTACTTTTGTGCATTTATGTATTGTTTGAATTTTTTTAATAATGAGTGTATATAACTTATTGTTACTATAATGTACTGTTAGTTTTTTTTTTTAAGTAATAAAACAATCCAAATGTTTCAGAGGACTTTTGTGAGAATCTTTTATTTGCTATGGTTTCAGGCAAATGACCACCTACCTTTAGTTTTCTTTTCTACAAAATGGGTCAGTAATATTTGGTAATCAATGCATTTCTCTAGGTATTTAGGTAAAAGGAATTAGGGATATGTGATTATGAGTTAGACAAGGGAGTGAGGGAGATGGATTCCCTTTCTGTCATTTCGTTGGAAGGGTGGGAAGAATTCTTGGTACATAATTAAAATTCTCCGAATAGCTCTCTGAGGTGAAAGTATAATTATCCTCATTTAAAAGTGAGGAAATCAGGACTCAGAGAGGTTAAGTAACTTGTCCAAAGTCACACAGCAAATAAATGGCAGGTCCTAGATTTGAACTCAGTTGTCTTCATCCATAGCCCTGTGTTCTTCCCGCCATGTAAGAAAAGATAGAAATCTGTAAGAAGAAGCCCCAAATGAGGGGTTAGAAGACCTGGAATGTAGATCTAGCTGCCACTGATAAACCATGTGACTTTGTGTGAGTCATGGGGCTCAGTTTCCTCGACTACCGCCTACTTTGCTGGGTTTCTGTGCCAGGAGAAGGGGAGCTAACACATTAGGCACCACTTCATGCCAGACCCCCGGCATCCATGAGCTCATTGCTTCTCTTTGTATGCCGTCCAGGTGGGATAATGTGTGTGAAAATTGTGTGTGTAAATAGCAGAGCCCTCTGCACACGTGAGCTCTTATTAAAATAATATTAACCCCCCTGGACCCATTCATTCCTGAGTCAGTCTCCTTAAGAAAGAGAAGTGAATCTGATGTTGAAATCTCTGACCTACCCTTAAGCAAGAGTCCTTCTTAACGGTTCGCTGCCAGCTCCCCAATTTCCTTTCCAAGTAAAGTGTCTCACTTGGAACGTTCACTTCGTAGGCCTGTGCCGATCAGCTTCAGTCACACCTGTTGCTCTGCCTCGTTCTTGATCCTCACGGAAGAATGGACGAGAGAGGGAGTGAAAATTTTCCATGGCTGTTCCCCCTCCCACAGGAGGTTAGAGTGCCTGGGTCACCAGTGGTTACGGAGCCTCCTGCCATGACCAGCCTGTCCACTTGGGCATGTACAGTCTTGAATTGTTTTTTTCATACGTGTCTGTTGGGACCAGGAGGTGGGGCTGGGGTCGGGCACAGAAATGTTTGAGTTTAGACCAGTGCGGGGTCGCTGGGCTCTTCCACTGGCCGGACAGCTCTGGGCCAGCGGGGCTTGGTGAGGTTGTGTTCTCTTCTGACATCTCCTCCTGCCTCTGCTGTGTTCCTGCTTCTGGAGCCGATGAGAGCTTCCAGGCCCTCTTGGTCCGCAGGAAGGACAGCCCAGGTATTTGCACAGTAGTAGGGCACCAGTGCCTGCCCTGTGCAGCCTCCTCGGCTCCCACCCTCGGGAGAAGGGCTCTTCCCCTGGTGGTGGGTGGTGGTGGTGGTGGTGGTGGTGGTGGTGGTGGCGGCGGCGGCGGTGGCGGCGGCGGCGGCGGCGGTGGTGGTGGCGGTGGCAGTGAAAGATGCCCTGGGGGGCTGGACAGGGGCGTCGCCAGTCTGAGCCGAGAGTCTGTAGGACCCAGCTCGCCATGTGGTGTCTGGGACCCTGGGACCTCCCCCATTTCCTTCCCAGTCTGACCGAGTCCTGAATACTTGTGTCAGACACCATGTGTGAAAGGGAGCCCAGGAGGTTCCTATCACAGACTCCTGGAAGCCTCTGTCTCTGTCTGTGACAGACATCCTATGAGAGATGTTCCAAAGGCTTGCAGCTTGAAGCCCACCAGAAGAGGTGCTGTGCCCTCCTGTCACCAAAATGTAGCGCTGGGGGTTGGAGGCACAGGTGGGATTCTTTGGGCACCAGCGTTTGGCCAGAGCAGCAGAGTTTGAGGCAGCGTCCTAAGAGAAGAGCAAGAATTGTGGAAATGTGAAAGGGAGGGAGAGAGAGGGGAGAGGAAAAGATCTGGAGTTGCTATGGAGAGGGGACGGAAAGAGAAATGCTGAAAGAACCACGGACTTTGGCCAAACCTCCCAAAGCCAGAAGTTGTCCTTCTCCGGCCCTGCATCCCTCCTCCATCTCTCCCTTCCTGGGCTTCCGGGCCAACCTCCTATAAGAAAAGCAGCTCTTATACTGGGGTTCTTGCAGAGATCTGGAGCAAATGGGCAGGAGGACACCCTTCCTTTCTACCCCCTTCCACCTACCACTCTTTCCCAGCTTCTTTCCCAGGTGGACAGGGGCAGCCCGGCCAGCTGCGAGGCAGAGCTAGTCTGAATGAGAGGAAAGAGGCCCCTTGTTCAGTGAGGTGCTGGGCACTTTGGGCCCCTGGGAGTATTCTGCAAACGTCTCTTGTTCCAGCGCTTCCTGGGCTGCTTAAAGGGCCACAGTCCATATGGTGTGGATCTGCTGAGTCCTGCACCAGGTGTCTGCCTGGCTGGGCAGCGTTGGGGGGTACCTGCAGCCCAGCCCCAGGATCTGTGCCGTTCAGAGGCCCCTCCTGAGCTCCTGAGGACCAGAAGGGGTGCCCCTTGGCTTCTTCTCATGCACCTGAGATCCAGGAGGCTTCAAAGTCAGTTCCAGCTCTGCCCTAAGCTATACCCTCTTTCTGGCCCCAATTTCCACATCTCTTCTGAGAAGAGTTGTACCACGTGATGATTCATGAACCTGAACCAGCGGGGGAAACCCTCCTTCCTTCTACGCTGGGGGACCAGGTCGTCTTCTATATCCCCAGCCTGTTCTCTTGTTTGAGCTTCTTGCCTCTATTCGGGTCTGATTGGCTGTCCTGAAAACGTCTGGCTTCTGGGCTCACTGTCCCTGTGCTGAGCTGTGCCTCGAGTTAGGAGGCAGGCTGGCTGTGGAGCCCTGCTTCTTCTAGAAGTTTCTCCCTGTCCAGCTGGAAAATCTCAGCAGCTTTGCTTGGGCCTGATCTCCACACGGTAGGGGGACTGGCCTTCTCCAAGGGATGGGGACGGTTGTAGGGAGAGTGTTAGGCTCTCAGGTATGGGACTGACTCCCTGGCTGTGTGCTTCGAACTAATCACTTAGCTTCTTGGAGCCTCAGTTTTCACAACTGTAGAATGGGGATTAAGAATGTCCCCCTGGGACTTCCCTGGTGGCGCAGTGGTTAAGAATCCACCTGCCAATGCAGGGGACATGGGTTCGAGCCCACATGCCGCGGAGCAACTAAGCCCGTGCGCCACAACTACTGAAGCCCGTGTGCCTAGAGCCCGTGCGCCGCAACTAGAGAAAGCCTGCGTGCAGCAACGAAGACCCAACGCAGCCAAAAATAAATAAATTTTAAAAAAGAAAAAAAAGAATGTCCCCCTGACAGGGTCGTATTGAAGGTTAAATGACATATTGGATGTGAAAGCACTTGATATAATTATAAAGTATTATTCTAGCATCTGGCATTCACTGAATTCCTCTTTTGTGCCAGGCCACTGGGTAGTTCCACAGGTCTCCTCCGTCTTTCCTTTCCTGGGGAACTCACATGTTATCGGAGGAGATAGGCATGTCAGTAGACAGATAATCGTGATGTAGGGTGAGGAGTGTGGTAGTGGAAACACGTCCACATGCCAGAGCAGCGCCGTGACTGCTGGTACTGCTCACCCGTCCCCGCCCCAGCGCACAGCTGAGCTTTCTGAAACATGTGTCACTGTTGAATACTCAGAGTCACGTTTAGAGTCTGAACCTGCTCGCCCAGTGCACGAGACCCTGCAGGCTTAGCTCCTGGCAGCCTTTCCAGCTGCTTCACTTCTTGCACTGTGTGCTCCGTCATCCCACAGACCACCCTCCCTCCCTCACCTTTGGCCTTCACACACGCTCTTGTCTGTGCCTGGACGCACTCTCTGACATCACCCCCGCCAGCAGCCTTCTCCAGTCTGTGCTTCGTAGCCCCCGTGTGCTTCTGCGGCCGCTCGTGCACGTGTGACTGCCTCTCCTGACCAGCACGTGGGCGTGGTGACAGCAAGGGCTGCGGATCAGCGCTGCCAGCCTTGGGGGTAGAACAGAGCATGTCTTCTAGGGCTGTGTTCTGGCCATTTATCTTTCAGCTCCTGGCGGTTTCTGATTGCCCTTCTCCACACGGCTTTCTCACGAAGGGGAAAGGAAAAGGTAGTTGCGGTAGAAGAGATGCGGGTGGGGGCAGGGTTGTCTCTGGCCACAGAGGACACTGAGGGACTCCTGCCAGTGCCCTGATTGTCCCTGAGACAGGAGACAGGCAGGGCCTGGGGGAGCACGAGGCATGGAGTCCAGAGCGAGAAGCCTGCCCAGGACCAAAATATGCAGAAATGACTCTGTGTCCTTGAGTCGGACGTTTCCAGCCACCCTGAAAAGTAAGCATGAGAAGCCATTCTCAGAAGCAAATCACGTCAAAGGTCTTTTCATCCTCATTGGGTCATAAATCTGTCTGTCCATCTGCCAGAAACTTGCCGTGTGTGAGGCTGCTTGTGAGACATGGGGAGGTCAAGGTGAATGGAGCAGACACTGTCCAGGTGACAGGCATAGAAAGTGATGATCCAGGCTGGACCGTGCAGAGAGATCGGTGCTGAGGGAGGCGGTATCTGCACCCCGAGGGTCTCGACGTCTGCAGGAGGGGTGACATTTGATTTGAACCTTGAAGGGGAGGTGAGCTTTGAGTAGCTGGGAAGAGAAGGAAGGGCATTTCAACAGGAGGGCCAGGCACCTCCCAGGAATGGTAGAGGTGGTTTGGCTGGTGTGCAGAGAGCCCGGAGCCACACCCGCAGAGTGTAGGCGCCTCCAATGTGGGGGGCTTTGCAAGGTTTTGAGCAGGGGAGTGAAGTGACCAGGGTCCCAGTTTAAGAAGGTGAAATGTGGGGGACTTCCCTGGTGGTGCAGTGGTTAAGAGTCCGCCTGCCAATGCAGGGGACACGGGTTCGAGCCCTGGTCCGGGAAGATCCCATATGCCACGGAGCAACTAAGCCCGTGCGCCACAACCATTGGGCCTGCGCTCTAGAGCCCGAGAGCCACAACTACTGAGCCTGCGAGCCACAGCTACTGAGCCCGCGAGCCACAACTACTAAAACCTGCACGCCTAGAGCCCGTGCTCCGCGACAAGAGAAGCCACCGCAGTGAGAAGCCCGCGCACCGCAACGAAGAGTAGCCCCCGCTCGCCACAACTAGAGAAAGCCCACGCACAGCAACAAAGACCCAATGCTGCCATAAATAAATAAATAAATTTATAAAGAAAGAAAAAAGAAAAAAAAAAGAAGGTGCAATGTGGCCGTGGTGTAGAGGTTGGGTTGGAAGGGAGAGAAATTGAAGATTGAAAACCATGACACTGATTACGCATCAGGCGTCAGGAATACAGGCACATGGTTGTCAGGGCTTCCTAAGGCAGGGAGTGGCAGAAAGAATGAATGGTGAGACAGAGAGACTTCAGTGAACTCCACAGGATCAGGCACCATGAGGACAGATGTCTAACCAAGAGCCAGACATGTAGTAGGTGCCCAGTAAATAGAGTCAGCGGGAAGATACTATGAAGGAAGAACAACAAATGACAGCAACAGGGCCTGAGGTTAGGAGCCCAGGATCCTTGAGGAGAGTGGGGAGCCCAGGAAGTGGAGCGGGTTGGTTTGGTCCTGTTGGGTCAGGAGCGGTCTGATCAGGAAGTGTGGGCACATGGACCCTGGCACACGGGCGTGGGAACTTGGGCTGTCTCATACCTGCTGGGGGTAGTGAGGTTAAGGTCTCCGTGCTCTGGGCCTGCAGCCCTATGTCCTGAAGGGCTCCAGCCCTTCCTCCACCATTTCCACCTACCTAGAAGTCGTGCCCAAGGAAACCCACCAGCGCCACTGCCTCACAATGCTAATAGCTAATGTTTACTGAGCACTTTCTGTGTTCTAAGTGCTTCTCTGTCTCCTTTGATCTTGTCTCCTGTCTCAGGGACAATCTGTGAGTTACGTTCTATTTATCATCTCAGTTTTTCAGTTGAGGAAACTGAAGTTCACACAGCTGGTAAGTGATGGAGCTTGGATTTGAACCCCAGGTAGATGGCTCTGGAGCCCTTGTTCTGTGGCACTGTCATCCACGTGAGGATGAGCCAGCCACCTCTCACAGAGGGAAGGAGTCACGTGGAGGCTTAAGGTGCTTTTGGCACGTACCTGGGGATTGAAGGGCAGCTTCCATGTAATAGTCAAGGATTGGAAGGGACCTTGGACGTGTCTGGTTCATTTTACAGGGGGGAACCGGGGCTCAGAGCATTTGCAAGCCTGCTCTGAGTGACATGGTTGATTGCACTTGAATGATGAGCCAGCATGGGTGTTCCAGTGCCCACGGGAGCTGGACTGTCTTAGGCAGGTGGGAACCTCACGCTGCCTGCCTCGTCCTACCCCAGCCAGACTTGAGCTGAAACGACCTTCCTCAGCCTTGGCCTCACTTTCTTTCCTTCTCATCCTTCTTCCAGATCGACAAATATCTCTATGCCATGCGGCTCTCTGATGAAACTCTGTTAGATATCATGGCTCGTTTCAAAAAGGAGATGAAGAATGGCCTCTCCCGGGATTTTAATCCGACAGCCACAGTCAAGATGTTGCCAACATTTGTAAGGTCCATTCCTGACGGTTCAGGTGAGTCTCTCACCCAGAGATTGGGCTCTGAGGGCTGAAAGCTCTGTGAAGCCACCCTTCCAACTTACATTCATTTGTTTGTTCATTCATTCATCTTTCATTCATTTACTCATTCATCCAGTTATTCATTCATTCACCATTCCATCCATCTGTTCTCCCATCCATCCATCCATCAATGCAATGTATGTCCATTGAGATCCTACCATGTGCTATAGGGGGTACTGTGGTTGGACCATGCTGACCTGCCTTTGTCGGCCTGTCTAGTGACTTATGGTAAGAAAGTGTAGTGTCTATGGATCTTACAGATGCTGTGTGAGTTACTCTTATGCCTTCAGAACATGAATGGCTCCAGAACAGATGATTCTCCTTCATGTTAGGAGAATCTCTCCATCAGGGCACCAAGGCCTCCTTTTAGTACCCCAGATAAGTAGCGATCCTAGCGGCCAGGTGCATCTCAGACTCAGGGGGGAGACTCAAGTCCCCATTTGTACAAATTTCATAGATGCTAAGTCAAGGTAGCCCCTCAAGCAGAGAAATGGTGAGAGGAGTAGGACTGGAAAAAAAAAATTATCCTGTTGGTCTGCATTGTGTGGCTCATGCCCCACAGTGGGGATCTGGGGGCTCCCTGAGGATTGTCAGTACCCCCTCCCCAGGGACTGGCCTCAGCCCCTGCTCTTGGCCGGGTGGAGGCTGGGAGGGCACAGCCTGGCCTTGGCCTGCTCAGTGGAGGTCGTTCTGTCTGGCTGACCCAGGAGTGGGTGCTGTGCCTGCCCCAGCTTAGCGCACGCACAGGAATCCTGCTCTGAGCCGTGTTCTGTGCTCTAGGCGGGGGCTCGCCTGCTTTGTGAGAGGGAGGGAGAGAGATCATGAAAGTCAGGTTTCTCTTGGGGTTGTGAGTACATAGCCTGAAAGTATGGCCCTTACAACACTGTTGTGTTTCTTCCCTACTCTGGGGACTAGTTTAAAGCTGCGATTTGGGGCATCTGATATGGAGCCGACAAAATGGACATCAGGAAAACTGCAGCTGTTGCAGCTGATGTTTATGAAAGGTGGGCGAGCGCACGGCTTGTTGGAGGACTGGCTGCAGTGGGAAGGCCCTGCTGTGCCTGCAGCCGGCCTTTAAAGTCCTGAACAAGATTGGGACGCCTAGGAAGGGCATGTGCTCTGTTTGCCCTGTGGCCACAGTTGGGGTTTACTTCATGCACACACACTGGTACTTATATCTCTGATGTTTCTTGACTGTTTAAAATCTACTCCACTTTTATCCTTTTGTTTTCCTTGAGGTCTTGGTGACCAGCAGTTTAGGTTTTTTTTATGACTGCCGAAGAGATTCTAGTCATCAGAGTGACCAGACCGTGGTGTCCCCTGGGTTTTGTTCTGATGCCTCCGGCTTTCTGATTCACTCCTGCTTTTTCCCAGCCCCGAATGGCATTCACATCCAGGAGCATTTGTGCCTTTACAGGGTTAGCTGAGTTCTGTAGGAGAGGCGTGGTCAGCTGCTGTCAGCTGAGAAAAGACGAAGGGGAGGCGAGGTGGGATGGGCAGCCCCCCAGGGCCCTTGCTCTGGCTTTGCTTGGAGAGCTCAGAAGGCTACCTTATGCCTGGGGAGCACCTGATCCTGTGTGACTGGCCCAGGGCCGGCACATCCCATGAGAGATGCCTTCTCTTTCCTCCTGAACGCGGCTTGCAAGCCAGCTCCCCTTCCCAGGACTGTGTGTCAGCAGGGGGTGCCCTCCTTCACTCTTTCACACACCATTTCCAGGGTTGAGGGGCTCAAAGTGTGATCCACATACACAAATGGCTAGTAATCTAGTCATTTGTCCCCATTAGTTACTCTTTAAAACAGGGCCCAAAACTCATCCTCATTTGGGAAAGACAACATTCTGCAGCCCCCTCTTAGAGATTCAAAGCAGACACCAACGTATTAAAGGCCCTGAGCAGTTCTGCAGGAGAGAAACCTGTTTAACCCGGCTACCTTCCTTTTCCCCAAACCTGTTTGATTTTTCCCCCCAACATCTATTACTATATTTCATCTATTTTGAGACACCTTGTTGTTTGAGTCCTCTGAAATCAGCAATGCATTGTACAATAGTTGCATCTTTAAATTATTATCGGCAGTATTTTTTCCTCTTTTCGTATTACGCAAAATAATGATGTGTCTGCAATCAGTGGTGTCTTAAATGTGATAACATATGTGGTAATATGCCCACGTTGGGAAACACTGTCCTAGGGTTTGCGGAACTGGAGCCAGCAGCCTGGGCCCCATGCTTCCTTCTGAGCCTCTCATCTCCAGCGTGGTTGGGGCCAAATGTTTAGGGCCTCTTGGGAGCCCAGAACAGTGCTGAGAACAGAAGGAGGAGGGGGGAGGAGGAACCAAAGCCCTGAACCACAAGGACCCGCCCTCCTATGCATGAGGCCCTGGGTCCCCCAGCCTTCCCCTACCCTGCCCACCTCTGTCCTCCCTGGTGACTGTTTCTTCTACCCTGCGTTAGTTTCCAACGCTGCTGTAACAAAGTACCACGAACTGGGTAGCTTTAAATCAGAGTGAATTATCTCACAGTTCTGGAAGCTAGAAGTCCAAAATCAAGGTGCCAGCAGGGCCATGCTCCTTCTGAGACACTGGGTTAAATCTTTCCTTGCCTTTTGCTAGCTTCTGGTGGTGGCTGTCAATCCTTGGCATTCCTTGGCTTGTAGTTTCCAGTCTCTGCCTCTGTTGTCACATGGCATTTTCCTCTTATAAGGATACCAGTCAGATTAGGACCCACACTCATGACCTCCTCTTAACTTGATTACATCTGCAAAGACCCTATTTCCTAATAAGGCCACATTTACAGGCACCCAGAGTTAGGACTTCCGCATATCTTTTGGGGGGGCCACTGTGCAACCCTAGTAATACACCCTATACTTCTTCTCCCTATGACTGTTGCTAACGTTCATGGGTGGGCTCGGGTCATGTGCCCAGGGGCCCACACTCCCCTTGGAATGGTCACTACAGCCCCACACAGACATTGACATTGATACCAAGGCCTTGGGCCCCTGACCCCAGTGCAGCCCCTGCCCCTTTGTGATGGAAGTGCCTCCAACCAGGAGGTCCCCTGGAGCAGCCGGGATGTGGGTTTCCTTCATAGTAAACCGTGGTGCTGTTCCCTTTTCGCAATGTTAATTACTGCTTCAACTGTATAATTAGTCAGCGACAGAATGAGTGGTAATCCCAAACCACCAAAGGATAACTTGGACTCACTGAGGTTGACAGATGCCCCTGGCTGTCAAGTGGTGATGTGACTTCCAAGTCAGAGGGAGAAACAAACCTTTCCTTTCCCGCTGACCTTGACCTTCATGACTGGACTCAGAGTTTTGAAACTCTACTGATTTTTCCGAAATGTTATCAGCCCATTTTTATGAATTTTTTTCCCCTTTTGACGATTGTTATGGGCAGTGGTTTTTCTTTAATTGCTCTCCAGTAATCTACACACTAGGTTTAAAAAAACCCCCAAAAACCCTAAAGTGGCTTTTAGCTGATGCATATCCTTTCTGGAGTGGGAAAGGTATGAATAATATATAAAGAAGAAAGATATTGAAGCCTTTTTACTCCGATGACTTGGCTAAACAGAAACCTCTCTTCAGAGCTGCCCAGTCGGGGATAGGTGCCTAGCTGCGTCCAGCCTCCCTCAGAAGGCCTGGCCAACACTTTGTCTCACTTGTGAAACCTCCCCTTTTTTCTCCTCTTGTCATTTATCACTCAGGATATTGTATCCATAAATACCAATTAGATCGTAAGCTTCTCGAGGATAAATTGAGTTGAACATTTCCTTGTTTCTGTTTCATGGTTCCTGGCAGGCTCTTTGCTCAAAGGTTAAGTTAAAAATGTTTGATTTGCAGTGTGGTCACAGTTAAATTCTGGGGGCTTAAAATATACTACTTTCCAGCCAAAGGAAGGAAAATATTTCCTTTTTCCGCAGCATTTGGGCTGGTCATTTACCTTTCTCTGCCTGTTTCCTTATCTGGGAAGGTGGTTGGATTGTCTCAGAAATTCTCTCCATTCATGAAATCTGAATGTCTAGCGTTCTGGGTGGGTTTCTGACGAAGGTATAAACTCTCATCAACTAGCTGGATTGCAGACAGGAGGGAAGGCTTTGTGTCTCATGTACAGAATTAATTCACGGAGCAGAGCAAAGGCAGGCATTTCATGAAAGCAGAGTTTTTGTTTGCCCTGTATTCCAGCGCAGGTCTGGACTCAAGAGAGACATCTGTCCCCGTGTTTGTTTTCCATTATTTGCCGGTAATAATGGTTGTCGTTAGAAAGTGGAGAGTTGCCGGGGGCCCTTCAGATGTTTTGTTTAATGAGCCTTCTCTAGAAGAGCAGTTCTTCTGGCTTCAGTGGAAATGGGAAATGTGGGACGAAGTCTCAGCAGCGGCCGGCAGGAAGGTTGAGGCCAAAGATTTGAAGAGGAAGTTAGAGGGAAGCCAACTGCTGCAAAAAGAAGCTGAACTTGAATTTAAAGGAAAAAATAGGCTTCCCTGGTGGTGCAGTGGTTGAGAGTCCGCCTGCCGATGCAGGGGACACGGGTTCGTGCCCCGGTCCGGGAAGATCCCACATGCCGCGGAGCGCTGGGCCCATGAGCCATGGCCTCTGAGCCTGCGCGTCCGGAACCTGTGCTCCGCAACGGGAGAGGCCACAGCAGTGAGAGGCCCGCGTACCGCAAAAAAAAAAAAAAAAAAAATCTAACTCAAAGTTACATAAGCAAGAAAGGGAATTCTAGGTTCACATAACTGGGAGATGGAGTTGTAAGTTGGCTTCTGTTGACAGGGACTCATCTGTCTCTTATCCTTTTAGTCTTTGTGTCAGCTTCTTTTGTAGGCCACCTCTCCCTTATGGTGGCAGAGACAGCCCTGGCAGCCCTAGCTGACACCTCACCTAAGAACTAGAGGTCCCAGAGGTGGTCTTGGAGAGGGTAATGATTGGCTGACGTGGATCACGTGCCCATCCTGAACCAATCATGATGGGCAAAGTGGGGGACTCTTTGGAGGGTAGTTATCTAAAGAGATGCTAGACAGCAAACAAAGCTTACCGGAAATCTTGCTGCCCTTTCCAGAAGTTGTTCCTTGGTGTCCTTTGCCTGGCAGAGGATAGGACTGAACAGACCATGCATTTAACCCAGGTAGTTCTTATCAAACTAGCAGCAAACACGTACAGATTTGCAGGACTCAGTACTGGGGGAGGGAAGTAAGCATGTTAAATTGCCCTGGCCTTCAAATTGCTTATCATCCAACTGAGAAAGATAAGACATATATACATAAAAAATTAGGAGCATCCCAGTATTTGCAAGTACATGAGTGACTAAGAAAAGGGAAGGGCCCTGGGCTTGCCACAGGCGTGACTGTGAGCAAGTCATTCACCTGGTTTGGTTGGAGCTTCCTTATCCATAAACCGAGAAGGTAAGTTAATATTTGTCTCACATTTCCTGAGGTGCAAATGTGATTTACAGAAGAGAGGCCAACTGCCATTTCTTTTAGCAATCACAGACACACCCTGGAATCAAGGTCACTGCTCAGGGACAGATCAGGAGCTGCACTGGGCTTAACAGTGACCTCTTGTAAAATGCCTTCAGGGAATGGCCCCCGTCAAACCCATCAACTCCCACTAGCAGATGTGTGGAGTATGCAGTATTTAGCATTGTCGTGACATCTTAAGGTCGCCTTTCTGATCTCCTTCTCTGACCCTAACTCCTTGGAACCCTACTGACCTGTGTTTGTGTTTTTTTTTTTTTAAAAAGGAGCAGTGGAGAGCTAGGGTGGGGCAGGGGTCTTGCAGAGCCACAGAAGTGTGGGCCAGCCCTATGCACCCTAAGGCCAGGTTCCTTCCCGACCTAGAGGCAGCTGAGACAATTTTCACTTACCTTGCTTGAAAACTTCAGGCCTGGGTCCTGCAAAGGTGCTGCTTGAAACCTGATCCCTTTCCGCATGAAGGGCTGAAAGCTCTTACCCGTTGTGTGTTGACACTGACACCAATAAGCAGGAGATGCCCCACCATCACCTGGAACTTGAGCACAAGAACCTGCTTTTACTTAGGCCTTTCATTCAACTGAAAATGAGACATTTGACTGGGCTGGCAACTGAAAAATTTCCCAAGCTATTGTTTTTAAGTTATGATGAAAGCCAGTGTAAAACATGAAATAAATAAATGGTTTTATTTTTTGAAAACCATTAAAACAGTAAATAAATTAATTAAATTAAAATGTTAACAAAATAAAAAGTACCCATATTTTCATCCTAGCACGGTGTTTGCTTTTGTGCCTAGTATTTCCCTATGCACAGGTGGTTTATAGTTGCTTACGGGAAGTTTTCGTTATCTTCATTAAAGATCAAAGCAAAAGAACAGAGTCAGAAGCTGCGAGGAATCATGGATGTTGACGAGACCCCCAAAGAGAGATGTAGCTGTTCCTGATGTGCTGAAGTATCACTTTGATGCTGACCTTGGGGATCCTTGTCCCCGAGGTCTGTCCGGGAGGCTGTTTTATCCAACGGTTATGAATTTGGGCTTTGGATTCAAATTCTGGCTCTGCCACTTACTGGCCGTGTGCTTTGGCAAGTTACCTAATCCCTCCCAGCCTTTACTTGCTCATCTGTAGAATGGGGATCATAGTAGTACCTATTTCATAGGGTGGAGAGGATTAAAAGTAAAATGAGGCATATGAAGTACTTAGCGACTGGAGTACAGAAAGGCTCAATGAATGATGGTTAAATAAAGTGCTTTTGGTGTTCTAGTAATTCTTCCTCCTGAGAGGAAGCACCTCATACCAAATTCATTTTTTTAACTGAGTAGTAGCGTAAGCACCACAGGGGTTAGGATTCTGATAGGAGCCCAAAGAAAACCCTAAACTGATTTGAGCAACCTGTAACATCAGGGTCAGAATTTCCCACAAAGCTGTGACAGCTGCTTCCCAGTATTCTCCCTTGGTCTCTTTCCTTTGGACCATAGAAGCAGTTTTTTGTTTGTTTGTTTGTTTGTTTTAACTTATTTATTTATTTTTGGCTGCGTTGGGTCTTCGCAGGCTTTCTGTAGCTGCAGCGAGCGGGGGCTGCTGTTCGTTGCGGTGCGCGGGCTTCTCATTGCAGTGGCTTCTCTTGTTGCAGAGCACAGGCTGTAGGCGCGCAGGCTTCAGTTGTTGTGGCTCGCGGGCTCTGGAGCGCAGGCTCAGTAGTTGTGGCGCATGGGCTTAGTTGCTCTGCGGCATGTGGGATCTTCCTGGACCAGTGCTTGAACCCGTGTCCCCTGCCTTGGCAGGCAGATTCTTAACCACTGCGCCACCAGGGAAGTCACAATAGGAGCAATTTAAAAACAACATCATCATGGGGAATTCCCTGGCGGTCCAGTGGTTAGGACTCCACATTTCCACTGCAGGGGGCACGGGTTTGATCCCTGGTCGGGAAACTAAGGTTCTGCATGACACATGGTGCGGCCAAAAAAAACCCCCCCAAAACATTGGCATCATGTGGTATATCTATACAGTGGAATATAACTCAGTCATTAAAAGGAATGAGGTACTGATACATGCTACAACATAGGTGAGCCTTGAAAACATCATGGCAGATGAAAGAAGCCAACCACAGGGGACCACATATTGTAGTCCATTGATATGAAATGTCCAAAATAGGGAAATCTCTAGAGACAGACAATGGATTAGTGGTTGTTGGTGAACGAGGGGGTTTGGAAAGAAATGGGGAATGACTGCAAATGGGTACGGAGTTTTTTTGGGGGATGATGGAAAATTTCTATAATTAGATAGTGTTGATGGTTGCGCAACTCTGTAAATATACTAAAACCCACCAAAGTGTACACTTTAAAATGTGATAGGTGAATTATTTCTCAATAAAGCTATTACTAAAAAAAAAAACCAACCAACCAGCGGTATAACTGCTTCCTGTTTTATGAACAACAAGCAAGGCTGCCTTGAATGAATGAATGGGCCACCAACCCTTGAGATCAAGCAGCTACCAAGCATTTATTGAGCTATCCTGGGTGCCAAGGGCAGATGTAAAGAATCCTAAGTTGTGGTTCTTCCCTCACGGAGCTTGAGAGGGTAAGAAAAGAAATTCAGTGTGAGAAGACTTTGGTTCATTCATTGATTCCTTTACCACCCTCATTAGTTCAAGTATTTGTTGTGTTCTTACCGTATGCCAGACAACCATTCTAAGTTCCAGAAATAGAGCAGTGTGTCAGAGCTTAAAGCTTGGTAGACTCAAATACAAAGATGGCGTCAGCTTTATAAAAGAAAAGCTGTTTTTTTTTAAAAGAGGCAACCACTACTTAAGA
This sequence comes from Stenella coeruleoalba, assembly GCF_951394435.1. Classification (NCBI taxonomy): domain Eukaryota; kingdom Metazoa; phylum Chordata; class Mammalia; order Artiodactyla; family Delphinidae; genus Stenella; species Stenella coeruleoalba. The sequence goes on along the minus strand of NC_137162.1, from coordinate 62,711,449 downwards.
AAAAAATTAAAGAGCTCAAGGGACCCAGAATAGCCAAAACAATCTTGAAAAAGAAGAACAAAGTTGGAGGACTTTCACTTCCCAGTTTCAAAATTTCAAAGCAGTAGTAGTCAAGACAATGCGGTACTGCTATAAGGATAGACATATAGATCAGTGGATCAAAACTGAGAGTTCACTATGTCAATTACATCTCAATAAAACTGGGGAAAAAAGAATGGCGAGTCCAGACATACCCATACTTTATAGTCACTTGATTTTAAACAAGGGTGCCAATGAGGGAAAGAGTAGACTTTTCAACAAATGGTGCTGGAATTTGACAGTGGATATCCACATGCAGAAGAATGAAGTTGGACCTCTACCTCATATCATATACAAATATTAACTCAAAATGGATCAAATACCTAAATGTATGACCTAAAACCATAAAACTCTTAGAAGGAAACATAGGTGCGAATCTTTGTGACCTCGGATTTGGCAATGGGCTTTTAGATATAACACCAGAAGCACTAACAACAGAAGAAAAAAGTAGATAAGTTGCACTTCATCAAAATTAAAACCTTTTATGCTTCAAAAGTCACCATCAAGAAAATGAAAAGATAGTGAGACAGTGAGAATGTAACATCAGAAGTAAAATTAATAGATTTTAATTGACTCTGGAGGAGAATGTGTGAGGGTAACTGGGGTAAAGAATATTAGATAGTGGCTTAATGGTTTGGAATCTTGCCCATCATGGCCTCCTCTGTTGGTGCTGTATCGTGGTCTTGGCATACGGTCCCGTCATCTTTCTCTGTCCCACTGAGGTCCACCCCAATCACCGCACACATTGGTCTTGAGGAATATAACCACATCAAGCCAGTTTACTCCTATCTGACCAAGAGGGACTTCTGTTAAAAACATCCCCCGGGTGGAAACAACACAGGTGTCCAGCAACAGATGAATGGATACACATACAACGGAGTATCATCCAGCCTCAAAAAGGAGTGAACGACTGATACAGGCTGTAACATGGATGAATCTTTGAGACTATGCAAGGTGAAGTAAGCCAGATACAAAAGGACAAATACTGTATGATTCTGCTTACATGAAATATCTAGAATAGGCAAATTCATAGAGATAGAAAGTAGAATCGTGGTTGCCTGGGACTAGGGATAGGGGAAATGGGGAGCTAATGCTCAATGGTTATAGAGGTTCTGTTTAGGATGATGAGAAATTTTGGGAATGGTGGTGATGGTTGTACAACGTTGTGAATGTATTTAGTGTCAGTGAACTCTACACTTAGAAATGGTTGCGGTGGAAAATTTTATGTGATGTATATTTTACCACAATTAAAAAACAAAATCCCCTGGGGAATCAGTGGAGCTCTGGACTAGCTGGAATTGGTGTCTGAGCTGATGGGGAAGGAACCCAAGGCATGGAATGGACGTCAGATGTAGGGTTTTCTCTGACTTGAAATGCTGTTTTTGTCTTTATGGATAACATAGCCATTTGTGAAAAAGGGTAAGAAATTAGAGAAAGATGGGTAGGGCTTGGTACTTAAGTCCATACTTCCATTCTCCTATAGTCAGGAGTGAGCAGGACTGTGTGAAGCCGTCTGTCTAGGGACGCCCGGCTGGGAGAGGGTTTCTCTTCCACTCTTCCAGGCGGGGCAGTGGTCCTATGGGGTCTGAATGACTCTTCTGGCCGAAAGCACAGCGCGGTGGGGCTGGACCCTGTTGAGAAGCGGGCAGAGCGTGAGACGTTCCCGGAGCGCTTGAATCTGATGTGATACTGTTTCTCCCTAAACAGAAAAGGGAGATTTCATTGCCCTGGATCTTGGCGGGTCTTCCTTTCGAATTCTGCTGGTGCAAGTGAATCATGAGCAAAAACAGACCGTTCATATGGAGTCCGAGGTTTACGACACCCCGGAGAGCATCATGCACGGCAGTGGAAGCCAGGTGGGTCCCTGCTCCCTTCCGATCAGCCCCTGTGGCCCAAGCATCAGGCCCCAGGGTACCTCCAGAAGCCAGACCCCAAAGCACTGGGAGTCCATCATAGGCACGAGTGGAGGACTCCTGGGTGGAAGAGCGTGACTGCCTGAAGAGACCCCACCATGTGCGTAAACTGGTGGATGGGAGGGGTGCTGCTGGGACTTTCAGGTAAGGGGTGCGAAGAGGAGATAAATGCATCCATTCCCTAAGGATCCAGGGGTTGGTTCCCCAGCAGAGGGGTAGCAGAGCCCTTGGGTGAAAACCCTTCTTCCAAGTCATTGTCCTCACCCAGTTCACCAAAGGCCCAGGCCTCATAGGTTATGGCTGTCACCTAGTGGGGCAGCAGGAATCTGAGCTCACAGCCCCAGGGCTATTATAAAGGGCTCCTGGCTACCCAATTTGATAGTCTTCTACGAGTCCTTGGCCCAGAAAGCACCGAGGGCAGGGCCTTGCCTGGAAAGTCACCGTCCCTTCCTCTCACACTTGTAACCCCTGCCAATGGAGACGCTGCCTTCCTTTGCTGGTCGAGGCTGTGGGCATGCTCAGAAGGGCCTGTCCACCCTCCCTGCTTCCCCATGTGGTCGTGGTGGGTGATGGGCCGAAGGCTCACTGAGGACCCTGTGATCAGGGTGTGGGCAGCCCCCAGTCAGGTTTTCAGTCATTTCCGGGTTCTGTTCTACTCCTCACCTTCTCCTGCAGGTGTTCTGGCCACTCCCATTTGAAGCTCGCCTCCCAAGTCATGGCTGTTGTCAGGATACGTTTTATTCAGAGCTTGCCAAATATTTGCTTTAGGGAGGGTGTGTTCACGGCAAGGTTCATGACTAAGTTCTCCAGAAAACTTATTGGTTCTGGGCTGGACTTTGAGATGAGACCCAGAGCCTTCTCTTGGCTCCACTTTGTTCCTAAATTAACATGGGTGGGACCTGATGCAAGCTCTCTGCCTTTTCCTTCTACTAGAGAAAAGGGCTAATCCTGGCCTTTAACCTACTGCTGGCGGGTTGGGTTCAGAGCTTTTCAGACCATGTCACAGTGAGCACTGAAGGGGACACTGTCCCTAGGACAGATGGGCCACTTTTCAGTCAGCCGCTGAAAGAGTGCCTCACTCATCTGATGGACCTGCCGGGAGGTCCCCCTGCCTGTCCCTCCATTACTGGGCTTCAGAGACTGGCTCATTCATCCAGTGTGTGCATGAAGGCTGCCAGCAAGTAGGTCTCCTCGTCTTGCCCAGTGGTTGCTGCGTTGCTCCTTTTTGCAGGTGGCCAGCAGCCTCTGGTTGGCATCCTGCTCTCTCCATTTGCCAAAAGTACTGACCTGTCGCTCTGTTCCCCATGGTCTTTGGGTCGAGCCACCTCTGCCTCTTGCTTCACCATTGGGACTCACACCCTGTGCTGCAGACATTCCTGTGTGCTTTGGCCTAACCTTTTAGGAGCAGGGTTTATAAATTAAGGGGATGCCTCCCACCTCAGGTGCACACTTACTGTGTCACTTCCACAGTGACTTTCTTCTTCTTCTTTTTTTTTTTTCTGGCTGCGTTGGGGCACATGGGATCTTAGTTCCCCAACCAGAGATCGAACCCATGCCCCCTGCAGTGGAAGCGTGGAGTCCTAACCACTTGGCCGCCAGGGAAGTCCTGTGACTTTCTTCTTATTGCTGCCCCTGGGACCTTGACTCTCCCAGCCTCTGTCCCCATCTTCCCAGCCCCAGGATCACTTTGTTTCCTGCTGTTTCTTCCTCTGCCCCTTTCAAGCAGTCTGCAGAGAAAAGATGGTGATGATAATGATGATGATAACGATAATGTTATATTGTCATAGCAAAAACTTACATAGAGCTTGTTATGTATGTCACTGATCTAAGCACTTCATTAGGATTAACTCATTTAATCATCACAACAACCCTATGGGGTAGGTATTATTATTCCCATTTCACAGACGAGAAAGTTGAGGCTTAGATGTTAAGTAACCAGCCCCTTGGGTCACACAGCACATAAGCGATAGAGCTAGGATTTGAACCCAGGCAGTCTGGCTCCAGATGTTACAGTTTTAGCAACATGGGACACTCATAGACTGGGTTTTGTCTTTGTTTTTAATTAATTAATTTATATTTTTATTAAAAATGTTTGATGGTGTGGAAATGTGAGGGCTATGGGTAAGGAGGAAGGTCCAAGTGATTGAGGGAGAAGCTTAGCAGTTGAAAAATAGGGGTGAAACCGTAACCTGTTGTCTAGAAGTTTGGTGTGAGATTAGCAATAAATATTGGTGGTCCATTTTTCTGAGATCTCTTATAGACCTATCGAATATTCTAGTAAACCAAGGGCCCCATTTTGCCCATGAAGCAACTCATACTTACAGACTGTGAATTGTGCTGAATTCTTGGGGTTGTGATCTCGTCTTCTGTAATGTACAGGAATTTTTGCTAGATTTTTAAACCTTTTATTCAAAATAATTTTAAACTTACCGAAAAGCTTTACGATAAGCACAAAGAGCTTTTTATACCCTTTATCCAGATTTCCCAATAAACTATTTGCTTTATCCTTCTTTCTCTCTTTCTCACACAAGCACACACACACACACACACACACACACACACGCACGCACGCACGCGCGCAGACACACACACACAGACCCACAAGGTATCTTGAAAGTTTCAGTGCAATTTTAAGCTTTAATAATTTCAGAAGCATAAATGCAACCTTCTTAAAACATCACTTATTTAGTTTTGGGAATTTTGAATACTAAATAAATAATTTACATTTATTTAAATTAAATAAATATACATGTTGTCAGGAAAGAAAAAAAAAGTTTTTTAGACACTAAAATTTTGCGTGCCAAGAGAGGCTGGGTAACTTCCCTTTCTGGCTGGTCACAGACGTGGGTTAGCCTGGGGGAATGCCCCTGGGTTGGGGACATTTCTTTCTTAGCAGAGCACTAAGGGGTGGGTGTGTTTGGCTTGAATGGGGGCGGGGGGCTGCTTCCAGCGCCCCAGCCCTGTGAATCCACTTCTGCGGCTGAGCTCTCCCTGCCTCTTCCTGTCCGCAGCCTGCCTTCCTTCCTTCCGCCCAGTGGGCTCTCTTGAGGGCCTGGGAGCCTGGAGCTTCTGAATGCAGATGACGTGGGGCGAGCTGATGGGCTTAGTAATGGGTTTATATCACTCAGAAATGAAGGTCGCAGGAAGTTTAGCCGGGCTTCTCCGGGGAAGGTGGTCATGTGTCTCCTTAGTCAGTCGCCGCTGTAGCCATGACCTGAGTAATAGTGACTCAGGGACAGAGACTCCCAAGTCAAAACTGACAATTTTTCATTTACCTTGGCAGGAAAGTCAGACTGTTAGAGCTGGGTCAAGGACACCTGGGGAAGGATGGGGATAGGTCTCTCAAGGAGATCCTGCACAGTGGCTGTGAGGGCGGCAGTGATCCCCCAGGCTGCAGAGGCCCCCGTCCCCCAGCCTGGCCCCGCTCTGGCCCGGCCCTTGGCTGGACTCCTCCTATACAATTTATCTGACGTTTTATTTTAGTTTCCTCTACCCCCTCAATCTGTCAGGGAGCCCCGGCAGATTGGCCAGGAGTGAGTGAACCATGGCCTCGGTGAAGAGGCCTGCTCTTCTCCCTTTGAACTACAGCCCTGGTCCGGGAGAAGGAGTGGGTGCTGCTGTGGTCTAGTTTTGTTTTGTTTTTGAATTCAGGTAGGAATCAGAAAGCTGTGGACTCTGGCAGGTGGTCCTTGTGCCCTTCCCCCACTCCTCCCTGGGCTGGTCCCTTATTCCTCCATAGCCCTTTATCCGAAACATACCCACACAGACTGGGGACCAGCCCCCGCCCCTGTGTTTCTCCCCAAATCCCTTTAGATGCGGAGGGAAGAGGAGAGGGGAGGGGACCTGCCCCCTCCTCTGGCATCTGGGAGAGGCGTACCGCCGTGGGCTTCACTCTTTACTGTGGGCTCTCTCCCTGACACTTTTGTTAAAATCAAGCCTGAATAAAACTATAAGTTTAATATGGGGGGAAAAAAGGATACCCTGCAAATAAAGCCTTCAGGCAGATGACCTTGTCTGGGAACGTGGGCTGGGGTTGCTTCCTGTGACCGTGCGGTTTGGCTCTGCCATCACTGCCTTCTCTGGGCTTCAAGAAGCTCCATTAGGGCTTCCCTGGTGGCGCAGTGGTTGAGAGTCCACCTGCCGATTCAGGGGACACGGGTTCGTGCCCCGGTCCGGGAAGATCCCACATGCCGTGGAGTGGCTAGGCCCGTGAGCCATGGCCGCTAAGCCTGCGCGTCCAGAGCCTGTGCTCCGCAACGGGAGAGACCACAACAGTGAGAGGCCCGCGTACTGCAAAAAAAAGAAGCTCCATTAGCTGTGTCAATCCCATATACAAGGGAGGTCTAGCGGTCTGTGTTAGACGACAGCCATGTGAAAAAAACCAGAGAGGTTACCTGGACTGTGGCATGGTTGCTGAAAGAGCATATATATGCTTTGGTTACATTAATAGAGGTATAGAGAGAAGGGAAAGGGAGATTCTTAGTTCAACTAAGCTTTCCTCTTGGTGAGAACACATATAAAATATTATATTCAGTTCTGGATACATTTTAGAGAAGAGGGGAGGTATTGGAGAGATCTAATAGGTTGCCTTAGAGGTGGTGAGCGTCCCGTCATTGACAGTATTCACGCAGAGGCTAGGGAAACAGTGTTCTGGGTTCTTTCTAGTGGAGTCTAAGATATGTATACATATCCCGGCCACATGTTGTGGAGCTGGCAAATTTAAATTGCAATCCACTAAATAAATTGTGGTATAGTCACACCATAGAATACTGTGCAGCAGTGAGAATCAGCAATCTACAGAAACACACAACGTGGATGACACACACATAGTGTAGAGGAAAAGAAGGCAGACACCAACGAGTGCACCCTGTTGTCCCATTTATACGTAGTAGACAACCAGGCAAAACTAATCGAGGGCGGTGGAAGTCAGAGTGGCTGCCGATTGCCCTTGGGTTGGGTGGCAGCAACAGTGGCTGCACGAGGTGGGTGTCTGGGTGCTGATAACATTGTGTTTCTCCATCTGGGTGCTGGTGACACAGGTGGGTGCAGCTTGTGAGAATCCAGTGAACCCTGTACTTAGGATGTCTGCACCTTTTTGCATGCATATTATACTTGAGTAAAAATAAAAATTTGTTAACCTGAAGATTCTGAAATCACGCAAGTGGGCTAGAGGCTAGGAGTATATATGTATTCTGCGGAGCTTCTGGAATTGACAGAGTGAGGGAGATAGAGATACAGAGAAGGGGCCAAACGACCCCTCCACCTGGGTGGCTGCTGGTGATCCATGGCCTGTGTGTTATGGAGGATGAGCTGATTTTCTCTTATTTTCACATTTCCTCAGTACCCAGATAATACATCTTAGTGACCACCGAGAGGCCAGTTCTGTGTAAAGCCTTTAAAAGGCTTCCTAAGCCGTGGTGGCCCATGAAGCAGGCTCTTTTCAAGGGACTCTTCTTTGCCAGTCACATACAGCATGGCTTTTCTTTTTTTTTTGGCCGTGCTGTGAGGCATGCAGGACCTTAGTTCCCCCACCAGGGATTGAACCTGTGCCCCCTGCAGTGGAAGTTCCCAGCATGGCTTTTCATGCAGGGCCACTGGGTGCCTTGGGTCTGGGCAGCTGGGGTAGCCGTGCTCCTCTCTGTGTGGGGCAGAGAATTGTTCACATTTTTCCTGAAATGCTAAGTCCCCTTCCTCCCTCCTGACTGCTCTCTTGCGCTTCCTCCAGCTTTTTGGTCATGTCGCTGAGTGCCTGGGAGACTTCATGGAGAAAAAAAAAATCAAGGACAAGAAATTACCTGTGGGATTCACGTTTTCTTTCCCTTGTCGGCAATCCAAAATAGACGAGGTAAGACATTCTAGGATTATAATGCTCCACAGAAGCCCCATAGGGGAAATGCTAATGAACCCTTTCCCTTGACTACTTTCCCCTTTTGCTTACAGGATGGCTTGTGTATCTTGTATTTTTTAGAAATATTTGTAGAAATTAATGTAAGGTCATGATAATCATGTTTATGTTTTAATTGCTTTAATTATATATGTATTTTTGGAGACATCTTTTTTTTTTTTTTGCGGTACACGGGCCTCTCACTGTTGTGGCCTCTCCTGTTGCGGAGCACAGGCTCCGGACGCACAGGCTCAGTGGCCATGGCTCATGGGCCCAGCCGCTCTGTGGCATGTGGGATCATCCCAGACCGGGGCACAAACCCGCGTCCCCTGCATCGGCAGGCGGACTCTCAACCACTGCGCCACCAGGGAAGCCCGAGGGGACCATTTCTTAAACTCAAGCAAGTGAAGGAAAACAAAGTAGGTTTAGTGACCTTTCACAAGGCCTGTTGTTGGTACGAGTTTCCCTTGCTTTTGAGAACTGAGGCTTGATAGCCACACTCCCTGGGCAGAGACAGGGTGAGACACCCCTCCTCCCACAAGGAGAGGTGGGAGATGGCCTGGGAAGCGACAATGCTGGCTGTTTGCTTGTTCATCAGTGGCTGTGGCCCGAGTGCCATCCTTGTGTGGGCTGGGCTAGGCCCTGGGAAAGAGCTGCACGCAGACGTGGCCTGTCCCCCAGAGGTGCAGTCTTTCAGGGAAGGAGGCATTGCAGAAGTGGAGAGGGAACGTCCTCAGGGGCACAAGAGCCCCGCAGGGCAGGGCAGATGTGCCTGGCAGAGAATGAGTCAAAAGTGTGCCCCCCACCTGCCAGCCTTGATTCCCATCCGGAGAGGGCTTCCTAAACTGGGCATGCTGCCTGCCAGGAAGCCAGTGGGTCACAGGCTCTAATTATCCATCTGGAGACCTTTGCCCACTCCTCAAGGCTGCCTGGGACCTTCAAAGTTGTCCAAATCTAGACCAGCTGCCTTTTTCCACAGATGAGCAAAGTGGGCCTCAGAGGAGTTGGGGAAACAGCCCACAAGGAAATGGGCAGAAGTGGTGGGAAGAGGATAAATCTCCTGATTTCCAACCCACGTTCTTTCCACAATACCATGTTCTCTGAGGCTTTTGGGGGCCTGAGGGTTGAAGGGAAGAAAACAGAGTATCCAGGGGCTTTTGGAATGCCTGGCTCGGCTGCAGGCTGCTGCTCGCTCTTCCCGGTGCATCCTGCAGGCTGTGTGGCTTTCAGAGCGCGGGGCAGCCCAGTGTGGACAAGCTTCCCATCGCTGTGTCCCCCCGGAGGCTACAGGGCCTGAACTGCAGCCCCTCCCAACCCTGCCGCATTTATAGTGACTTCCTCCATTCGGAGAAAAAGTTAAGTAGAACAATTATTTTTCTTTTCTAGTATCCTTGATTAAAAAAAAAAATACAGGGCTTCCCTGGTGGCGCAGTGGTTGAGAGTCCACCTGCCGATTCAGGGGACACGGGTTCGTGCCCCGGTCCGGGAAGATCCCACATGCCGCGGAGCAGCTGGGCCTGTGAACCATGGCCGCTGAGCCTGTGCATCTGGAGCCTGTGCTCCGCAACGGGAGAGGCCACAACAGTGAGAGGCCCGCGTACCGCAAAAAAAAAAAAAAAAAAATACAGATGCAATATGTAAAACTATTGAAATAATATAAAGGTGTAAAGCAAAAGGTAAAAATTCCTACCCTTCTACATTCCCAAGTGAATAACCATTGGATGTCTGTCCTTAATGTTTCTCCATTAATATACACACAGAGATGGATCATATTGTATAAATTGTAGTGTCACCGCTTACAAATGGCGGTTAAGTTCCAAACTTGGGGAAGAGGCATGAATCATACATAGTCAGTGTTATCCTTTAATCTCAGGACGTGGCTCTTAGAAGTTCAGTAGCCAAAAATTATCTTAGCATTTTGTTTCTCTTCCCAATTTGCCTCTGACAAAAGTTCCTTGGGGCTGTGGAAACCAAGGTCTGGTTTGAAAGCGCAGAAAGGTGATCAGGTAATAACGGCATTTCTCTTGTTCTCTTTTTAAATGAAGTCTGGCTGTGCAGTTGACATCAGTTAGATTTGTGTGCCATGTGACACCACGGCACTGGCCAGCCACTGGCTGTATTTGAGGATGAGCTGCAGGTTTTTTCCCCATGGCAGCCCCCAGAGAAATCCATTGTGTGGATGGATAAACAGGAGATGGGACAGAGTCTGGCTCTGTTACCCAGTGTGATCTGGAGTGAACCTCTTGTCCCCTCTGGGCCTCCGCTTCTGTCACTGTCCTTGAGCAGACCCCCAAGGGCCCTGGGGGTTCCGGGGGCCTCCCAGCCCTCTTCCAACCCCGTCTGCTCTCCTTTGCAGGCCATCCTGATCACCTGGACAAAGAGATTTAAAGCGAGTGGAGTGGAGGGAACGGATGTGGTGAAGCTGCTTGAGAAAGCCATCAAAAAGCACGGGGTAACTTCTCACTGGCCACTTGCCTTGACTACCCGGAGGTGGGGGAGTGTGGGGAGAAGGCTGTGTGACCAAGGCTCTTTCAGGGGACAGTAGTGCATGGCCTGAGCCATCACATGGTGTGGGGGAGGGCAGTCCTTGAAGCCCCAGGCAGGTGAGTGGTGAGAGTTCACGGTCTGGAAGGTCAGGGCTGGTTCAAAGCAGAGCTGTCCGAGGTGCTACCCCAAAGAGCCAAGCCCTTGGGCAGGGCATGGCCTCCTTCCAACAGGAGGGTAGCTGTGCAGGGAGCTGGCATGGTCGAGTGCAGCCTGCCGGCGTTGCATCAAGTGCAGAAGGAACATGGATGCAGTGGGGTGGTTTGCACAGGGCTGTGGCTCTGTGAGTGAAGTCCATTCTGAAAAGAATCTTAAGCCAGATAATGAAGGGCGCCTTGCCGTCTCCACAGCGTGACCACTGCGCTCTAATCCAGTGAATTTGAGTGCCAGCAGTAATGAAAGCAGCACCGCCCACGGGGGCAGTGGCGGCTGTGAAAATAGGAGCCCTCCCGCCAGGCTGTGTTGAAGCTTGTGATCTCTGCTCCACGTGTGTGTGGACGGTGACACCCCCTCTTCTCCCCCAAGGACTATGACGCCAACGTTGTGGCTGTGGTGAACGACACTGTGGGGACCATGATGACCTGTGGCTACGACGACCAGCAGTGTGAAGTCGGCCTGATCATTGGTAACGCCCACCGTGTCCTCGTCCCTTCCTGAAGCCGGTGTTTCCAGACGGCACCGCCTCCTCTCTCATGACTTCGTGAGGTCACAGCTTCTGATCTCGTCTCTCTCTCCAAGGCACGGGCACCAACGCGTGCTACATGGAGGAACTGAGGCACATCGACCTGGTGGAAGGCGACGAAGGGAGGATGTGCATCAACACCGAGTGGGGGGCCTTCGGGGACGACGGGGCCCTGGAGGACATCCGCACCGAGTTTGACCGGGAGATTGACCGGGGCTCACTCAACCCCGGGAAGCAGCTGTGAGTCCCACCCTTTCTAACTAGTCATATAGAGGACTTAGGGGACACTTAACGGAAGAT